>NC_046154.1:90251985-90851985 GCF_011064425.1 Rattus rattus
CTGAATGATAGGGACAATGGATAAACATGAGTCACACCTTCCGTGGGTTCTCAGCAGCCTAGTCTTGTCCAGCCTGTGCCTGATCACATTGAGAGGTCAAGGGCGGAGGGGGTGGTGGACAGAAAGGGAACTTACCTGCTCTCCTGGTGGCCCGGGGGCCCCCTCAGTCTTGCCATCCTCGCCCTGTTCCCCCTGTGGACACCACAGAACCAGGATTAGGCAAAGGCCACTCTGGGAGTTAGTGAACTGCAAGCCAGAAGGCACTTTCCTCAGGGGTGGAGGCCAGTCTCTGTAGGCAGGCAGACTAGGAGACCAGCGGTCAAAACTGTCATTGTAGGTAATAGTGGCAAGTGTCCACGTGCCACATGGATGCTTAGGGCAGGCTGAAAGAGGAGCAGAGACTACAGTGGAGACCTTAGGCCTTGGTCCAACTGTGGGGTGAGCTCTTGGCAGCTATGCAAATGGTTAAATGCAGCTGCACAGGACAACAGGATCTCAAAGTCTCAGAACAAATGGTGTCACCTCTCTTGGGAAACCCTTCCGGACAAAAGACGCTAACCAGGGTACTCTGAGGTGCTTGCTGCCCACAGGATTGGAAGGAGCCATGAGGAACAAGAAGAAGGAAGAGGTCAGCACTGAGATGCACTCTGGCCAGTCTGACCATTGGTGCCTACCCTCGGCCAGCTGAGGGTTCCCACGAACAGCTGCTAAACGCAAATGAGATCCAACCTGGGGCCACCCTAGAGGGTAGGACTCTCTCCCCTCCTGCCCACACTTCTGATCAAACTGCGGGTGGTGTCAGGGTTTATCAGTCTTTTGTTAGGCTTTTTAGGTTTGTTTTATATATTGTCTTATAGATTCTACAGCAACCCTGGGATATTGGAATATTTCCCATTTTATAGAATAGGAAAACAAGGCTGAGGAACCTGGTGGCCTAGTTTTAAATCTTGCCTCCTCCATCTGGCTACCTGTACAGACAAAGACACCTATGTACAAGTGCAGGCTGGCCCACACTCTGTGTCGAGTTCTGGCTAGAGGAATAGGGCTCAGTAGCTCCCTTCACCTAGTAGCTGACCCCTATGTACCAAGAGGCTAGGGTTCTCTGCCTGTTCTGTATAGCAATGACAGGGAATTCCTGGGGAAAGAGCATGGCTTCCACGAATCTCTCTTGCAACTCACTCCTCCTCCTCCCAGCCCTGGCCAGTCTGTGGCCAGCTGCTCACTATGGGGCAGTCATGAGCCACACAACATTCCCTTCAACAATGAGCTATGCATGCGACAGAACTCCTAGTGTATTATGTCACCTACAGATGCCACAGCCCTCTACTATATGTCAATCCATGTCCTGGGGATTACCTCTGACCCTGGGTGGTGGCACTTGGGGCTCTGTCTCCACTGGCCCTGGAGTTTTGTCATCCCTGGCAGCCTTAGGATGTCTACAGAGAGCGTGCTCCCTACAGCCTGTCAGGGACCAAGCCAGGGCCTGGGACACTGTACTTATAGATCTGAACTCATGCAGGCAGGAGGAGAGGCTCAAGGACAGCATGCTAAGTCAGTGTGACTCACCACAGCGGGACTTAGTTAGTGGGAAGCTGAGTCAGCAAAAGAAAGGCTGTTTGGGGAGGCCAGGGACAAGGAGAAAGGGTGCAGCCTGCTAGGAGGCTTTCCAGAGATGAGGAGGGGGGAGGAAGGGGAAGAGGGGGAAGAGGGAGGAGGAGGGGAGGAGAGGGAAGAAGGATGGGGAGGAGGGGAGGAGGAAGGGGAAGAGGGAAGGAGGAGGAGACAAGGAGAGGGGAGGGATGGGAAAGGGGGAGGATGGGGGGAGGAGGGGAGACAGGGGAGGAGGGGGGAAGAAGGATGGGGAGGAGGGGGAGGAGGAAGGGGAAGAGTGGAAGGAGGAGGGAGACAAGGGAGAGGAGGGGGAAGAAGGATGGGGAGGAGGGGGAGGAGGGGAGGAGTGGAAGGAGGAGGGAGACAAGGGGGAGGAGGGAGGACACGGAACCCAGAGTTCTGGTTCCAAGCCTACTGGGCATCACTGGAGGCATGACCCAAAAGCCTTTACACCTTTGGGCCCTCATGTGCTCCATGCTGTGAACAGTGTTCACACCCAGCCAAGCTCCTCCCTGCACCCCTCCCTGTAGTTTCTCCCAATTCCAGAGCCCTCGTGGAAGGGCACGCATCCCTGGGGCTCTCCTCCTGAGCCTTTTCCTTCTTCAGTGTCCCTCATCCCCATGCTAAGTGAGCTCCCCATGGGTAGTTCCAATGCTCCCCTTCACAAGCATGAGGAAATAACAGAGACTTGGTCGTGACACGTGACACAACTCTTCATTTCTGCCAGGTGACCCTAAAGCCATGAGTGCAGGGATGCCATGAGCCCCCTGCTCAATGCTACCCCATAGCCCCAGAGCTGACCTTAACTCTAGCTACTGCTTAGAGATGTAATACCTACCTTCTCGCCTTTGGGCCCGGGAGGCCCGAGAGGTCCTGTGATGCCTTTATGCCCCTGCAGGCAAACAAAATGGAGGGAACGGGAACAGATTTGAGGATGCAGGAGACAGATGACAAAGGACAGGGACTCAGATGGGTTCAAGGGACAATATGAGGATCTCATCCCCGCCCTATACCTCTCCAGGCCCTGGTTTTCCACATGCCTGTGCCAACTTGGCTAGTCGGGCCCTACTTGGCAGCGTTATGGGCAGAGGCCATCCAGCCACTGCGGGTGACTCTGAGCCTGCACCCCCTCTCTAGTCCTCCCCCCAATCTCTTTTGTTCTCTCTTTCCTGTGTGTCTCCTGCAGTCCCTGGGTCTGGCAAAAGCCACTAAGGCTGGGTGTGGTTTCCACTCCCAAAAGCAAGAAACTGCCAGGCCCGGCCTGCGCATGTGTTCACCGACCACTCTGAGCTCCCACTCCTTTCTAACCAAGCCTGTCCTTTCTGAGCCTTCATCTCCTGAATGTGTATGGAGGATCTGGGCGCACGATGCTCCCTCTTCAGGGACCTGCACCCAGCCTGCAGGGAGGACTCCAGACCTGGGGAAGGCACTGACACTCTCTCTGCCCCTTCATTCTAATTCTACCCTTGCCGCACCCTAACCTATGGGTCCAGGAGTCCCCTGAGGAGGTTATGGGACCCACATCTCCTCCCCTCTGGTGGGAAGGACTGAGCTCAGCATGCAGGGTGAGAGCTCCAGAGGGTGAGAAGGAGATTTCCCTAAATGTGTGTCACTTACATTATAACCAGCCAATCCTGGTTCTCCTTGGGCTCCCATCCGTCCTGGAGCACCCTAGAGAGGAGAGGACACTTGCTGGTATATAGAACATCTCCCACAGCAGGACCATGACAGTGACTCCCTCCCCCGACTCCAGCCACTCAGCTCAGCAGCCGTGCACCCATAGGATGTCTTGAACCAAGGCAGACAAGGCAGAGGCAAGGGACCCCCTCCCAGGCCCTCCCTTCTCTGTGATCCTAAGGTTTATGAAGATGGATGTTTTTCAGAACCTTACTAGCCGCTGAGCTGGCTGCTTTACTGCTCAACCTTCTGAGATTTCCAGTTAAATAAGTATTACTAAGAAGGGGGTTTCCCCTACTCTGTCTTCTCCAGCAAACTGCTGCCATTACCTCAGTCTGGATTCCAGGTGAAGCACTGTCTAATGGACACTACTGTGCATCTTCCCAGCTTTTATCCACGACATCACACGTGTGGCAGGAAACCACCGCGGTGAAAGCTTTTACACCACCCAAAAGGGTACTGCGCCATTTGCTCAAAAATGCCACAATCCCTCCTCTGCTCCCTGATGGAGTCTTCTCTCACCTCCGCTGTCATATCCTGGGCTCTGCCTCACGATAATCTAGCAGGGCCCTAGGACTCTCTCTCAGCCATTCAGAGACCTGCAGCTCCTCATCCTGTACCCAGGGCTCTGGATCCTTCTCCACCCCTTGAGTATTTTATCAGGCAGTGTCCACAGAAAGCACCAGGGACCTACTGCAGCCTGTAGTTGGCAAGATGTGCTTTGCCATGACTGTGTGTATTCCCCAAAGGGATCTGTGATAGCAATGAGGTGTCTGGGACAGGAATTCTAGGGATTCTGTAGCAGTGGGGTGGGTGGTTCTTATAGGGAAGCCAACAGCCCTCCCTAATCTCGTTCTCTTCCCGTGGCCCAGATCCTTACCATTGGTCCTAGGGTGCCCCGGGACCCTTTAGGACCTGGGGTGCCAGGGGGGCCAGGGTCTCCAGGGATGCCCATCTCTCCCAGCTGTCCTTGGTAGCCCTTGGCACCCTGCAGAGAGAGGGCGGATCAGCCTGTGGCTGCTGGCCCAAGGAGATGAGTTGGGGAGGGATGTGACCCTTGAAGGCGGGGGACCTACCTTAGCTCCCCTCTGGCCCTTCTCACCCTGACTGCCAGGCTTCCCTTCACGACCCTGGGAGGACACAGAGGCAAGAGCAGGAGAAATATATTTTAGGACCAAGGGAACCAGAGCAGCTCCAAGAAGCAGCCTCGGGAGCTGGACACCTGGCCCTAAACCCACAGTGCCGTTCAGTCCCCGTGCTGCGCAGCCTTAGGCAGAACCTTACTTCCTGGTTGGCGTCTTGGTCTGTGCCATGGACACAGCAGCATCATAGAGCTTAAGGATTCAGCTTGGTGACACTGGCACATTCATAGCAGTGTCACTCAGAGCAGCCACCCGTTTGGAGTGTGGAGGAGACTTCTTCAAGCACAGGGCTCTCCTGCTGCCTCCACCATTGTCAGAGGTATGTGCAGCGCAGGGTCGCCTGTCTGCACTGAGATCTCCCTTTGGCTGGCATTGTTCCGTAGGAATGCCCTTTGCGGACAGCCATCCCGATTCCTCAAGGAGGGCGTGGCCCAGGTGCCACTGGTGTGCAGTCGACTCTGATACAGTCACCCGGTGGTCTCCCCCACTCCCAGTCACTGCCATACAATCCCTGGGGAGCCTCCTCACAGCGAGCATCGTGCTGGGACCCAGGTAACGTCCCCTCCCATCCCCTCTGTCCGTCTGCACATTTTCTGAAGCCTACTCACAGATCAAGTGACATTTGAGCTGGGGTGTCAGAGGGCAGATCTGAAAATTTTAGTCCAGAAAAGAGAATTTAAAAGGTCCTTTTAAAATGATTTTAAATCTTAAATTTTTTATTCTTTTTAAAAAATTATTTAATTATGCTTTCATTTATTTATTTTTCGCGTGTGTGAGGGAGCGCATGCCACAGGGAAGATATGAGGTCAGAGGACAGCCTGTGGTAGTCGGTTCTCGACTTTCGCCATGTGGGTTCCAGGGATTGGACTGCGGTTGTCAGGCTTGGCAGCAAGCACCTATACCAGCCGAGCCACCTCCTGGACCATTAATGCTCTCGAAATATTGACACTATGCTGAAAGACTATTTGGGACCTCCTGGGTTAAAGAGATGTCACTTCCATGCACCTGACTTGTTCATTTCTCCCTTTCAAGTACTCACTGGAGGACTTTAAATTATACACATGACTCTCTGTCTACCACACAGCACCAGCCAAGCGATGCTGCTTTGTCAGTGATAAAACGCTGGCCATCCTGTGACCCTCTCCACAGCTTCTTAGGCACAGTGTCCTGCTTCAATGTGACTCTCAGAACTGGTACAGGGGAAGGGGTTGGAACCAGGCCCCTCCCACTGTACTCCCACTGTAAGCACACTGTTGGGGGCTGGGGGGAAATCCTAACATCATCGGACTACCTGGAGGCTAGGGCTGGGGCAAGAAAAGAAGCTTCCCGCTGTGTCCTATCACAGGTAGGCGGAGTCAACTACTGCTGGGGACACAGCTAAGAAACGGGTTTCTAGGCAGTTTGGTCATTGTTTGCGCAGCCAAGAAGTTACGGGAAAAAAAAAAAAAGATGGCATCACTAGTCTGCATGATCTTACATGACCACTGGTATATGTGCCATCCCCTTGAGGACGAAGTATCGTCACATAGCGTGTGACCGTAGTCACATTTCTAGAAAGGCCCTGGTGGCTTATAAAATGCTATTTGCAAGTAATCAGCTGTCTCCAACCCACGGAGCACAAAACATTCCTTGGGCAGCCACAAAGCCAAAGAAACCCAAACACAGAGCTTGTGCCCACAGCCCAGTGTGCACGTAGGCCAGAGTGACTCTGCCAACCTTGGCCTAGGAGAACTGTGAGGGACCACGGGACATGAATCTCTCACATCGCTGCTATGGCTACCACAGCCACGAGACCAACGGCAGCCACTGCCAGCAGCTTCTACATACTTTCCCCTCCAAACTTCCCGATTTCTGTGCGTTCTTGTGAAGGGTCATCTCGCTCAGTGTTTCTCCTCCCGACGCTCTGGTGTGTACATGTGTCTGAGTATGCAGGTACACATGCCTGTGTGTGCATTCGTGGAGGTCAGAGGACAGTGTATGTCCTCCTTTATGGCTCTCAACCTTTTCACCTGGAGACAAGGTGTGTCACTGAACCAGAAAGCCGTGTCTCGGCTATGCCAACTGGACATCAAGCTCCTAGGATCAAGGTCCCACAGCACTGAAGTCACCAGCACACAGTGGCCATGCCCAGCTGTTCAATGGATGCTAAAAATCCAAACTCAGGTCCCCACGCTTGTGCAGCAAGCCTCTATCCACTAGACCATGCCCCCATCTCCCTGCTTTCTCCTTATAACTGAGAACACCAGCGTTGGGAGATGGGCAGCTGTTTGCCTGACGCATTGAAGGAGGGTTATTCAAGCCAGGAACCCAGGTCTGACCTTAGAACTCAGGATATGTCCTGGTCTGTTGCTCCCCCATTCTACAGCAGAACCACACGCTCGCCGAGAAAGTGGCCGTAGGACTTTAGAACTCAAAATAATCTTGGCACACATTCTTTCTAAATTTTCAACATAGTAAGACTGAAGCCAGAGTGGGCTAGAAGCCACGGCAAAGGTACACAAGGGAATAGTGAGGTCAGAACCATCCCTTCCTGCTAAAGCCCTCCTTAGCCACATCTCCAGGGCTGAGGAAAGCAGCAGAAGGCGGGTCTGACAGGCACCCCCTCCTGCACTCTTGGGCTGGGCAGTGACCTCATCCCCTTGCTTCTGAGGCCTATTAGCACTTCAACTCTATTTTTAGGTAACAAATACTTTCCCACGGCCAGTATGTTGCTGGCTAATCTGGATCCCTCCCAGACTGGTCACTTTAACACTGAAGAGCTGTCGGGAGCAGGCTAGAAGAAGCACGGGCTGCTGAGCCCACTTAGTAGCAAGAACCTGACTTGGAGGGGTGGATGGTAGGGAATTGTAGAATTGGGCTAAGGCCAAGGCTGGCTCCGAGCAGACACCTGCAGGCCTGACACTCTGGTGGCTTGTTGCAAGGTGGCAGGATTCCAGAGTCCTGCTCCATACACACCCTTGGCTCTGTCACACATTAAGCTCCAGGCCATCAGGCAAATACCCGAATGCCCTACCCACCATCCCATCTGTCCTTGCCCTCACAGCCTGAACAGGCTCTGAAGTCCAGTGAGTCTACTGCAGACAGACAGGATGTACATACAGGGGTTCAAATCCAGGCTCTGCCGTTTCTTACAGTGTGGCCTGGGCCAGGTTCCTTTAACTGTCTGAGTCTCCCAGCCTTCAAGGATGCTAGCTAATTAAGGAACAGCCTAGAAAGCACTAGGCTGTTTGCTGTCTGCAAACACTGGGTCCCAGGGCCCAGGGAAGATACTCATAGCGTCCGTGGTCACGATTGAATAAACTTCTACCAGGGTGAGGGGCAGAGCTGTCTTTTCAGTCAACAATGTGTGACCTCTCTGGTGTCACGTAAGGAAAACAAATGTGGATGACACAAGGTCCCGGTCTCCTTGGGGACTCTGAATGACTCTGAAAGACAGAGACCTAGTTCAAGGTCAGGGATGGCTTCCAAGGATAGGAACTGTCTGTCTGTGAGGACAACAGGAGGCACACAGGGGTATAAGATCAGGAAAGAAGGCAGAGGGTGCTCAAACGGGAGGGGCAGGTACAAAGACCCAGGAGCAGGACAAGCTCATCCTAGGAGACAAGAAACCAGGCTGGGTGTGGAGCTGGATGAATGAGGTTACAGGGCCAGAGGGAACAGAGGGTTTCCTGAGGGCACAGGAGGCCACAGGGAAGCTGAGTAGGGGGGTGACAAACTAGAGAATCTCAGGAGGTCTGAACACATATGAGCATCCCTCACCCAGCACCCCATGCTGTACACTCACCCGGACACCAGTGATGCCTGGGGGCCCAGGGAGCCCCTCCTCTCCTTTCAGCCCTTCCTGGCCCTTTTCACCATGTTCACCATCAGGACCTGGGTCACCCCTGTCCCCCTGGGTCAGAGGGCAGGATGAGGAGAGAGAGAGAGAACATCAAAAAATCATCAAAAGCCTTACACCTCTGGCATCCAGGTAGTTGTCAACATGCCTTCAGTACTGGAGTCAGCCCCACCAGAGCCTTTTCATGCAGGCACTCATTTAGTATTTGCTACCAATGGGGAAACTGAGGCAGAGCTAAGACAAGCCAGTTGGCCCCAAGTGCTACCATTTGGAGTACAGCTAATCTGCAGCTGGTACCAAGTCCTGGAAAATGGGGACCCAAGGGAGGAGTTCTTGTGGGTACAAGAAGGTGTAGCAAGGACTCCCTGAGACTGAGGACTCTAAGAGCCTTTCCTATGAAGCTCCTGCATGGGCTTCAGGACCCTAGGCTCAGGCATTTTGGGTTCTCCATGGCGCTAGTTTTGCAACAAATCATGGGTTGCAAAACCAGTGGAGGGAGTGTGGCTGTGTGTACTCTAGCTCTCCATGCTAGCTTCACCATCTTTCCCTCATGCCCCTGGCAGAGCTGAGCTCCTCCAGGGCAGGGTGTGGGCTACAGTTCCAGCAGTGGCTGCAGGGCCAGGGAGTGTCTATCAGAAGCCCATCCCCAAAGGGATGATGGGTGTGGACCTTGCAACATGTCGGCAAGGCCTTACTGTGACTGTTGCAGGTCCTGAGAAAGAGGGCTGAGGGTCCCATTGCGAGAAAGGGGAGGGCTGGGATTCAGGCTGACAAGGAACAGTGCTGACAACTGCACGCAGGGCACAGAGCAGCCGTGGGAGAGGGGCAGAAGGAACCTGGGTTGGCCTGGCCAGGAAGAGAGACTCAGGATACAGATGTGGTGGCTGGAGCCTGACCTTCGGGGGAAATGAGGCTGGCATGTAGAGTGGTAGGTACTTTCCAGCTTGGCCTGGGGGACGGCTGTCGGTGTCACATGACAGAGGACAGCTCGAACTGAGGAACAGGCCAGCTTAGAGCAGAGCTGGGCACAAGGTTTGCACGGTCCCTTTCCACTGAGCTTGTCAGAGTCCAGACACCGCCTGGCACAGAGACCTGCTGGCCCAGACCCCGCTCTCAGACTCCCCTGGCTCGAGCACTGTGCTCCTGGCTTGTCATTCTGGCCACCTGCTGTCTCACTTGTAGGCTGGTTGCTCCAGGTAGCCAAGCTAGGCCCAGGGTCTGGCCGGAACCAGTCTCCAGTGACTGTTCATGGCCTGACTCCCACACAGCTGGAAACGGGGTGCTGTGGGGCCCATGAGAATGGCCTGTAAGGGTCCCTGGAGACCTTTGGAATCCTTGATATCTGCCAAGGCTCAGAGAGCCTTCTGGGTGGCCTCTCTCAATCCTCCCAGTCCACAGATGGAAGAACCGAGCCCATGGATAGGCAGGGAGCTGAGCTCAGGGGACCGAGTCCCACTCACACTCAGATCACGATCCTGTAAGTGCTCTTAATCACTCTGTAACTCCGCCAGTTTGCTTGTTCATAAGTGGGCTTCTGTATAGATGGAATATGAGAGGTCGTGCACCTCACTCAGCACAGCCTGTGGCAGTGTGTACTGAGGGTGACTGCCACCACGGCTGCTATCAACAGAGATGCTGCACTCGAGAGGACTGTGAAGTGCTGCGTCCATTGGAGAAGCAGCCGACTGCACAAAGGACGTGAAGTATAGGAAGCAGTCTCTCCAGGACCACTCAAGGGTCAGGAAGGTGTTAAGCATCCGAGTGACCACTCTAGTCCAAGGACAATGGTGTGATTGGCTCTGGAAGCCAGAGGCAAGAGTTGTCAAAAGCAGAGGTAGAGCAACTGTGCAAAGCCTGAACCTGCCCTCCTGCCCCTGGGGTAGAGACTCCAGGAGAAAAGTGGCCATGTAGAAAGGGATGAGGGGGCTGTGACCCAGGCCTCCGTTTCTAGCTGAGAACCTGCTGGAGCAGCCTGGATGAGCTAATTCGCAACAAGTCCTTAAGGTGTGCCAGCATCAACATTTCCTACACACACAGTGCTTGTGCATTAGGCCTGTTGACCACTGGATGTGGCCAGCACCTGGCCAATGAGGGCTCTCAACTGATTGCCCCTGTGGCAGCAGAGATGGGGCTAAGAGCAAGTGGATAAGTGGCCGACAGGGGGCGCGCTTTCACTTGCAAGGAAAACAGAAGCGCTGACAAGGCACCCAGGGAAGTGTTCTCTGGTCCCTGGGTGACTGTGAGGAGGGTAGGACATGCGGGCCTGGCTCTGCGGTTGGGAAATTGAGACTCAGAAAAGCAGAGGTGCTTCTGTGAGATCTGTGGAGGGCAGGTAAGAGGGGAGATACAAGACAGCTGGAGTCAATTCGGGGTTATGGCAAGACCAGTCATCATAGAGAAAGCCTACCGGCGAAACAAGGTTCAGAAGGAGTCTGGGACAGGTCTGATGCTGAGGGAGGGGCTGTGCCTACTTGCAGTTTCTCATCACCCGGAGCTCAGTTGAGACCCCACAGCTCCCATAGGGAGCAGTAGTGCCCACGGAAGCATCTGCGATTGGCTGATCCTTCACCCACAGCCAGACTCTGAATCCTTGCTTTCCCGAGAGCCTCATTTTCCCCTTCTTCGGATTGGTTGTTGGGTATACACATCCTGGGCTGTGTGTCTACAGCAAGCTTTTACCTTCTCTGAATCTGTTTCCTCATCTGAAGATTGAACTCTGCTAGCATCAACGACGGAAGTGACTCAGAGGGAGCAGCATCAATTGTACCTGGCACCCTTGGGACTAGCTCCTCCTGAGTGCTGGCTTATGGACACCTTGTGATGATAGGAACTTTTCAGATCTTTAAGTGTGTTTGGAAGGGGATGAATATAAAAGCCCCAGGTAGAGCAAAGTCAGCCCTGGAACCCTGCTGATCCCCCCACCAGCCTCCACTAGGGAGGACCTGCTCTTTCAGCGCTCTGTGGGAACTAGAGCAGGGTTAGAGGCCATTCCCAAATCCTGGCCCAGACAACTCACCTTCAGCCCATCTGGCCCCACCGGGCCAAGGTCTCCCTCGAGGCCTGGCTCTCCCTGGGAGAAAAAGATGGAGAGGTATTACTGGGTAGGAATGCAAGGGTCATTCCCTCCCTCCGGGGGTGGGGGGTGGGGTCAGGAACCCACTGGTTCCCAAAAGCTGAACATGTGAATTTCTGTGGGACAGAAGGGTCACAGAGCCTTATGGACCAGGTACCCTGCTTTACTGGTTGAATTGGGGAAGCCAGTGTGGTCTGGTGGGTAAGAATGGTTTCTGGCAAATGCCAACCTCAGCATCACTGGTGCTTCTGTAACCTCAAGTAGGATCTTAGCTTCTATAGGAATCCCTTTCTTGTCTTGTGGAAAACACAGCTAACAGGGAAGGAGATGACCCACTCATGGGTGGTAGCCACCTGAGACCTCCTTCTGAGAGCTGGAATAAGTGTTCCTGGAACCCCATCTCAGATGAAGAATGTAAGGGTAAATGGTAGACTTGGGTAGGCAAGTTCTAGAAAGATGCTAAAATGCCAAGGCCTGCCTGGTGTCCCTGTTGGTCCTTCCAGCACTAGAAATCCCCAGTTCTCCAACCAGCTGCCACCCTAAATTAGCATCTCCCTCTGGTTTTAGAATTCAGAGCTGTCCAGAGGCAGAGCTAGGAGGGGACCCAGGTTGCAAATCTATGAATGGCAAAGGTGTGACAAGTGAGCAGATTCTGCTCCTCTTGTACCCATGGTAGACATCAATAATCAATCCACTAGTACATCAGCTCCGTTAGAGAGGCCTTCTGTTACTACATGCTCCCAGACTAAGAAATGTGCCTAGTACACAGTGGGTGTTAGGGGAGTGCTCATCTGCCTCTAGTCTGAGTCTACATGGGGCCTCAGGACCTTTCTAAACACCGTGTTCTAAGGAGATTCAACTGATCAAGCTTGGTGGCCACACATGGCTAGCATTTTAAAGCTCTAAGCTCTCATATGCTGCCCTGGGGCCTTCCCTCTCACTTTCCCTTACTTGTAGAGTCTATGGAGACTGAGCATGGGGAGCGTGAAGCATCACAAGGAAGACAAGATGGAGGCTGAGGAGATGGGGTGAGGACCTGGTGCCCCTGGAGACTGACTGCACCAACTCGCTCACCTTGAGGCTTCCCTGCCCCATCTGCTAAGTGCCAAGGATGCCTGCTGTGTCCATACACTTCCCAGGAGTCTACATTCAAGCAGAGGCACAGAGCAGAGAGATGGACACCGGGGTTTCATGGGGCATCTTAGAGCAAGACAACCTTGTGGGTCTCATTTGAAAGGTAAAGGCTAACTGTGGAACATCTTTGGAAGGAACACATATTTGAAGGAGTATTTGGAGGTGAAATATCTCAGTGGTGATGCTGGATACCCAGGGAGACAAGCCAAAGCTGTCAGGACTCCTGGGCTGTTTCCAGTTGGGGAATCTGAGAATTTTGGGGGTTGACCCAAGCCCTCCGCCCACTGCTCACAGGAGATCTGGGAGCTCTAGAAGGGAAATGTACTTCACTTACCCGTTGCCCAATGATCCCTTGTTCCCCAGGGGGGCCCAGAGGTCCAAGGTCACCCTAGGAGAAGCCAAACACAATCCATTGGGTGGGTATAGCCAACCTTAGCCTCCACCAGCCCCTCTTAGTTCCAGCTCTGATTAGGACCGGAGAAGCCGGGGGAAGTTCCTTCTCGAGAACAATAGAGAAATTCTCACTCTTAAGTCCAAACCCTGCTCCAGGTAAATCCTAGCCATGGGATGCTCCTCCACTAGGTGGTCAGACCTCCTTCACCATCACCTTCATCACTACCATTAATTACTACTAGGACCCAAACCACCAAAACCACCATCACCATCACAGTCAGCACCACTACATTACCACCATTATAATCACTATTACCATCAAGATCATTACCATCGCCACGACCATCCTCACCATCATCACTGCATCAGCATCACCACCACTATCAGCATCATCACCACCATCACCATAATCACAAAACCATCAGCATTGCCCTATCACCGTCATCACCACCATTATAATCATTATAACAACAACTAGCACTGTAGTCACTATCATCACCACTCATCCTCACCACCTTCACTGCATCACCACCAACACCATCACTATCCCTTCCACCACCATCGTTACCAGTACTATCATTATTCCTACTACCATGATCATCATCCTTACTATCATGACAGTATTACCACCATCACCAAAACCATCATCACCACCATCACAATCATCACCATCCCCACCACCATCAATCTATCATTATCAGAAACACCACCATCACCACCATCGCTGCATCACTACAATCACCATCACTGCCATCACCATCATTGCATCACCACCATCTCCATTACCACCATCACTACATCACCACCACCATCACTGCATCACCATCACCACCATCACCATCACTGCATCTCCACCACCATCACCATCACTGCATCACCATCACTGCATCACCACCACCATCACTGCATCACCACCACTGCATCACCATTGTCACTGCCAACACCGTCAACACTGCCATCGGAGTTGGTCATGCTGTTCTAAATACATTTTCATTCGAATGAGCTGGACCTTTGCAAAATCCTGAGGGAACAGTGTCATCCTTCAGAAGCTCGCCCAAATGACAGACTCAGGGTCAAAGTGGGTGGAATGACTAGGGCAACCGTGGCTGGAGAGCAGTGGGGATAAAACCAGCCATCCTTCCTCTTCCTTGAGATTTGGTAAGAAACCAAGCAAGGGAGAACTCAGAACACCTGTACCCTCCCCTGAAAGGCCCCCCTCTTTTGGAGACATGCACACCATGTTCTCTGCTGGTGTCTGGACACTAGGAAGTGGCTCATGGTGCCCCAGCCCAGTTCTGAGTGGAAGAAGCCAGTCCTACACACTTTATATGTGAATGGCACTTCATAGGTTGATGGCTTTTTCTAATTGCTTGGGCAAAGTGAGGCAGAGCCGAGCCAAGGCCAGGAGCCCCAGGCCTGGTTTAGCTCCCTTAGAATGACAGGACACTGGACCACGGGACAGGAAGGATTTTCTTGCCGTCCTACAGTCCCTTGCCTATTTCCAGTTCCCCGGGCCAGCGTGGCTCCTAGGCTCTCAGGTCTGCAGGGTAAGCAGGGTCCTCCTCCAACAGCAGAAGACGGATAGGGCTCCCCAGGGCTGGGTATCAATAGGTGCCTGTGTCCTCACAGCTGATGGGGTCACCTGTGCTGAAATGCTGATGGTATCATGCAGACCAGGAGGGGCACATGCCCCAATGGGGGGACCAAAACAGGTGCCAGACAAAACACAGCTGGGCAGGGGATAGTGCAGGGGCTCTGAGCTGCCTGGGAACTGGACAGTGGGCATGTCAGGCCTGCTCCCTAGCCAGGACAGAGACCCCATTATCCCAAGCACAAGAAAGGTCTGTTTCTCCTTCAGGGAGAGGACCAGGCTGCCAGCTGGGAACTGGTGTCAACAAGTCATTTTCCCATCTTTCATCTTGTCTCACCTTCATACCGGAGTCCCCAGGAAGGCCAGGTTCTCCCACTGCACCCGGTGGCCCCTGCAAGAAAGAGTCACTGGGCTCTCTTGGAGCAAGGGCTGGTCCCTTGCCTCAGGCAAGCAAAGACCCAGAAAGAGCAAGGGGTGTGCTCAGGTCACACTGCAGGAGTGGGGCTAGGCTGCAGCTTCTGAGTCTCAGCAAAACTATAGGGTTGGTTGCAAGCTGGCAGAGCCTCTCACTACCCAGCAGCCGGACCCTCTGCCTGCCCACGAGTGCGGTTTACCACACAGGAGCCTTTGGCAGACAGACAAGGAAAATCTATGATTTGCATGGGGTTGTGGGGAGGAAGAGGCCAATGGTGGGGCAGGCCTAGGCCTGTTCTGCTTCTTTCTGACGCTGGGCCAGGTCGGTGAGGGTGGGAAAAGGGGACCCTCAGCAGGCTGGGTCTCTGTTCATGATTCTGTACCAGGCGCAGTCTCAGAAAGGCAAGAGTTGGAGAGGACCCCCTAGGAAGGTCCTTGTTCTCACCCAGTGCTGTGAGGCAGGCTCCCAGTCCCTACCCCTGTGTCCTGCATAAATGTGTTTTCTGTAGGCTCTCTACCCACCACTCTGCAGCACCACCTAACCCTCTCTGTAGGGCAGGGCAGGGATTGGCTCCTGACCAGGAGGGCTGGGATGCCCCAGTGGCAGTAAAGGACAAACCAGGCCTCCTTGACACTTACCTTGGGTCCCATCTCTCCTGGAGGACCAACTGGCCCCTGAGGTCCCTGAGAGCCCTGGAGACAGACAGACACACAGTTAGAAGACAGCCTGGGTTCTCCTATGGGGGGAGTTATGGAGAGGCTGAGTCACGCAGTCTGGCAGGATAACTAAAAGAGAAGATCCACACACCCTACCTCCAACCATATACAGTTCCTCTTCACCTACGTCCAGGGTCTCCTCTGCATCCAAGTGAACCTCAGCTGGGCTGCCTCACCCCCCACCTCACCCCGTTACAACACCCATCTTTGGAACTTTTTCACTATGCTCTCTCCTGCTCTGCCCTTGTCCATTCAGCCTCAACTACTCCTGGCCTTCCAGAGTTCAAAGGATCTTCCTGGATCTCCAGGCTGGATCCCCACACACTCCTTGAGGAGGCTCCTCCACTTCCCCCAAACTCATCCCTTGGGACATCTTCTGGAGGACCAGCTATGTGCCAACGGCTTCCATGGTCTTTTCCTTGCCCTTCACAAGGACCTCACTACCCTCTTGCCTTCTGCCTTTCTGAATGCCCAGTGTGCCACCTATACATTTCTTGGGCCATCTCCACAACCACATAGCAAGTACAAACCAGTTATCTCCATTTAGTAACGGACCCAGTGGCCAAGTAAGCCAAGACTCACCCTAGAACTCAGAGCCAAGATCTCTGCCCCTGGGAGTCAGGACTAGCCCTGTCCTTTCTATACCTCCCCATCTGTCTACCTAGACAACAGTCCCTGCTAGAATCAGACTGAGAACAGACTTTCAGGACAGAGGTACCAGAGAGAGAAGACAGATACCTACCGGTTCTCCTGGGAGGCCCTTGGCACCTGGAGGGCCTGAGGGACCAGGAATGCCCTGTGGAAAAGCACAAGTGACCTTAGTCTCTTAAAACTTCTCCATTATCTTTCTCCCCTGGCCTCAGGCTGGTCCTGTGGTGTATCCAGGTCCCCACCCCACCCTTAGAGCTGAGAGAGAAAGTAACCTGTAGGTTCCCATGACAGTCAATAACTCATGGTGATCTTTTCCCACTTGCCCCAAAGCCCCATATTGAGAATTTTCAGAATTGACGCTACTTACAAGGAAGCCTTTTGCACCTGAGTGGCCTCGCTCACCAGCTGCACCCTGGAAGCACAATGGGCATCTTTAGAGGCATGTGTCACAACAAACTGAGGAGGGGCAAGGAACCTAGTATAGGCAGGGCCTGACATACCTGCTGTCCTGGCTGGCCAGGTCTGCCCCGAGGCCCTACACGACCCTGTGGGAAGCAGAGCATGTAGAGGTGAGAGAGGGGCTCATGAGGACCCCTTACATAAAGAGGGGTCCCAAGAGGCCAAGTGTTCTCCTCAACACATTGCCTGTGGGCAAACTTAAGATCCAACAAGGGGTGGCTGCCACAGTCACCACAGAGGTGCTGGGGTTGGGAACCAAGGACCTTTCCTACGGAAGGGAACAATCAAGCACATACGTGATCCCCAATCTCCTCCAGCAGAAGGACAGTGACAAAATGAGTTGCAGGGAACAGGCTCTGAATCACTCTGGGGCATGATAGTTCAGGGTCAACGGTTAGGAGCAGCAATACAGCGGATGTCTGTACCTTCAGGCCCTTGGACCCCTGCTCCCCAGCTGGTCCATCAGGTCCTCGAGGGCCCTGGAAAAGGAAGAAGATTCCAGCACAGAGGACTGGACGGCAGGGGTCTCCCTTGGGCTGTACACTAGGAGGATGAGACTGCCCAGAACCTCTGGCTTTCCCTGCTCCTCCTCTTCCATGCATAGTCTGAGGTAGGTCATCTGCAATGGCTTGGGTGGCTCTTCAGAGGTCACAGCCTCTGGGAGTCAGCTGGAGACCCTAAATGCAATGGATGCATGGGTCATTCTGTCTAAAGTGTCCTGGGTGGCTGCCACCAGCCAACCCCGTGTCACAGATGTGGAGGCTGAAGGTTGAAGCAGAGAAACCTGTGGCTATGATCCCACAGCCAGGTCTTGCTTACGGCCTCCTACTCCCTCCCCAACTCATGACCCAGTTCTGGGGAGATGAAGGCCCGCAGGGTGGGGGCATCCCAGGTCACAGATGAGCCTGGACCTGAGAGATGCTCCTGGGCTCTGTGTGTGACACAAGCTCACACCTCCCTGGAAGGGCACAGCTCTTGGAGTGGAGGCTAAGAGGCCTGAGGGATACAGCACACTGACAAACCTGCCTGGGACCAAGTCTTTTTAGGAGGAAGGTTGAGTCATAGTCACAGAGAAAGTAAACGTATGGAAAGGGGCCTGGTATGGAAGCAAAGTTGACTGTTGTCGGTAATTGAAGGTGGAGTAGAATTGGAATCCAAGCCAACCAGAGGCCTGCTTGGATTCCTCTGTCTGCCACTGTTTATCGAGATGGGAGGGAACTCCCCATCACAGGAGCCAATAAGAGGGTCAGAACCAATAGGCTTGCTTTGCAAGAAGGTTGTACATGGGGCAGAGCATTGGAGAAAACAACATCTAGAAACCAGGGCTGAGCTGTAGAAAAAGAGGAGGGAAGAGACAGTGGATACCAGCCACCATGGGTGCCCAGCCATTATTCTGAGCTATGGCACCAAATAGCCTATCCTGAAGGTCCGCCCGCTACCCTCCTTCCCTTGTGTCTCAGGCAGCCTTCCTATGCAGCCATGCTAGGGTTCCCCTTGGAACCACATCAGAGACCACCCTGGGGTTGCCCTCCAGCTGGGTCCAGTCAGGCTCAGCAGAGCCACTCCTGCCAGGGTCAGAAAACCCAGCAAGAAAACGGCAAAAGGAAAGAGAGGGAAACCCAGTATCTGTGGCCACCTTAAAGCCAAAGCTCTTGGGAAGCAACTGGGTCTGCATACCCAACCAAGCCGGCTCTGTTGCTGGCCCATTTTACAGAAGGAGAAGGAGAGTAGAGGAGGGGAAATCGGCTGTCTGATGTCCAAGCTTACTCTGAAAACTCAGACGTAGCACCGGGCATCCCAAATCATAATACCCCTTCAGTAGGAACTCCCCACCTGAACAGATGAGGAAAGCCTCAGAGAAGTGAAGAGACTAGCTTGAGGTTGCACAGCCACAAACAGGGAAGGCAAGAGACTTGCCTCACTCATGGTAACTGACCGGTGCTTTCATTCTTTTGCAGAGTACTAACGGACCACCTCTCTGTCTCCAGACCCTCTCTCTCAGCATAGAATGCCCACCCTATGCATAGGCAGGAAAGTCAGCATAAGCCTTCAGATCTCCCATGGCATCCATGGGGAACCTGAGAGCCAGAGAACAAAGAGCTTTCAAAGGACATAGGACAAGCTTGGCAGAACTCAGATTTCGTAGGTGCAGTGGGCGCCTCTCTAGGTCCCTGGCCCCACGACTGATCCCATGTTCCAACCTCAGCCAAACAGGAAATGGCTCTGGTCCTCGGACATCCCATCCTACCCTGAATACTCTGATAGGAGCCTGGCTTTCCTCAATTGGGAGGCATGTGTGAATTAGGAGGGAGAGTCTTCTTGTCACTGCTGGGAAGGGGTGTGGGGACAGCTCCCCATTTGACACGTGGATGGCCCAGGCCTCCATAGTTCACCCCACAGCTAGGTCAGGGGCCACCCAGAAACCCTTAGGCCTTGTTTCACTTAAGCGACCCAGAAGGAACGGGTACTGGGAGGGACCCTAGTGGCCAAAGCAATGTCTCATCTTTCTACCACAAGATGGCTGCTCTACTCCAGGCCATGTCTTAAAACTAGATACAGCCAATAGGAGATGGTGTCAGGAACCCACATGGAGCTTGGTAAACAGCCTGGGCAGCCGGCACCATCCTGTTTCCTCCTCACAGGGAGGCCACGTGCCTTCACCCCAGGATAGGAGACCATTCCGTTTACCCATTGGAACTTAAAAGGAGGCTAAAATTGGCATGTCAGAGTCGGATTCCCTGCATTCAGATCTCAGCTCTACCCGTTCAAGTTCACATCTGCACTCCAAACATTGGGGAGGTTGAGGCAGAATCACTGTGCAGCTGTGCAGCCTGAGACAAGTGTCTTAACCTATCTGTGTCGGCATTTTCTGAAGGCAACAACAGCACTTCCCTGGCAGGGTAAAGCTGAAGGTTAAATGAGTTACTGTATGTGACAGACAGCACCAAGTATTGGTGAATCCCCTAGGCTTCTGTATTCAGATGAGCTCTTGTCTTAAAACTCCATGGTTCCCCACTACTCTTAGTGGAGAGATTTGACTGTTAAAAGCCAGTAGGTATGTGTGACCTGTGTCTGGGTCACAAGGCCAGGCAGGGTTTAGGCCTGCCCTGTTGTCCCATGTGTCTGCCTCCAGTGGTGCCTCACGTGGTGGGAACAGTAGTGGAATGAGTGAAGATTGATTGAGGCTCATTTGTGGTCTCTGGACAGCCAGGTGTGGACTGGGAAGATGGCTCTGGCTCAGTCGCCAGCATCGGACTCTGGCTGTGCCTGGCCCCTGGCCAAGAAATCACAAATCCCAGAGTGGGTCGGGGGACAAGAAGCTGAAGTGTCCTGGCTTACCCGGTGCCCCTTGGCTCCTCTCATGCCTGGCAGTCCTCGAGATCCTGGAGGGCCCTGTGGAGAGAAGGCAATGGATTAGAAGCCCCTTCAGGGCATGAGAGCATTGGTGGGGTAGGAAGCCAGCAGCCACAGGGCTGAGAAGCAGGCACTCTGGCCTGCAGGGAGAAGCTCTTGGTAAGTGGCAAGCCTGGGCGTGGCTAGTGTCCTGGGGTCTGGGTGGGCAGAGCTTCCCTAGACAAGTCATTTTCCAATCTCACAATCTGCTGTGAGAGGTGACAGCAACATGTGACGGGCATCACTTCTCATCCCCATGCTTTTTCTCTCCTCAGAGGGCATCTGAGTTCTGTCCCTCACTCCCAGCACACACAGCCCTGGGTAGGTTCCCTCAACCTGAGGCATCAGGAGTCTTGGAGAAGGAAGAGGAGGAGGAGAAGGAGGGGAGGAGAAGGAGGAGGAGGAGGAGGAGGGTGAGGAGGAAGAGGAGGAAGGGGAGGGGGAAGAGGAGGAAGAGAAGGAGGGGAGGAGGAGGAAGAGAAGGAGAAAGAGGGGAAGAAGGAGGAGGAGGAGAAGGAAGAGGAAGGGGAACGGAAGGAGGAAGAGAAGGAGGAAGAGGAGGAAGAGGACAAGGAGGAGGAGGAGGAGTCTGTTGGGTCAGGGTGGGGACAGAAGTGGGACAAGGCAGAGATGAAGCGTCAGGACTGAGCTAGGTACAGTGGTTTGCACCTGTACTTGGAACATCAGGGAGGTTGAGGCAGAAGCCCTGTCATAAGTTCAAGACCAGCCTAGTTCAGTTTCTTACTGCGGTCTGAGACCCCCATGTGGAGTCGTATTACTGAACGTGGAGGCTGAGAAAAAAACTGGCAACCGTTAGAGGTTTCTGAATGTATAAAATGAACCAAAACACAATTTGAAACCAAAACCGTGAATCAGACATTTCAGGCTGTGCTCGCCTGTGTTGTATCATACGACTCCACCAGAGCCATGGCTGTGAACATACAACACACGCAGTTCACACTGCACATGCCATCCCAGCACGCATCCCAGCAAATGCTGCCTGGAATGCTTGGGCTCAGATTGGAGATGGCCGTCTGTTCTAGACAGCAGTGTTCAGACTCATTTCTGTCCGTACAGAAATATGTCACTCCAATAAAGGAAAACAAAGACTTTAAGTATCTCCCTATCACCACATCCAGCACTCAAGTATCAAGTGTCAAATTAACATATCTTTAGATTGTGTTAGAATGTTTGGTTTTGAAAATTGCTTTGCCGTCTTGAGTTCCATTTTAAAAAAAAAAAATCATTCAGTGAAGTTTGGCTTGGAATTAGAACAACATTTCCAGCAATTTCTGAATGGCCCCAAACACACTTCTGCCATTTTTATTACATATTTATGCAAAGCAGAGTGTTCAGCATTGATGATTAGATTTCAAACATCTGCCAATCAACTCTGAAAACTGGCGAGGCTGCCCGGGGTCCGGCAGTATCAAATATTCAGCCAAGCCGTAATCCTCTATGTAAAAGTTAACAAGTGCTTCCATCTCCGCGGTGTGCAAGCGTTCATATTTAACAGATGGTGAAATGATTCGGATACCAACGACTGCTCCGAAGGGAATTTCTGTGTGACTTACTGTCAGGAGGTGTTTGACCTGCAGAGCTATTTTATAAGCCTATATACCTGGAGTGGCATGAAAGTTTCTTGCCTGAGGATTCGTGAGTGGAAAGGGTTTAAGACTCTCTGGCCTGACCCAGTTTGAGTTCTGGGCCAGCTGGGGGGTTCCACAGTGAGACCTTATCTAAAAATCAAACAGGGAGGGAGGGAGGGAGGGAGGAGGAAGAAGAAGGTAAGAGGCAAATAGGAAGGTGAGGGCAGAAACAGAATGGCAGCATAGCTGGGTCCCTTAAACTTGGCACCTTGGCTGCGCAGGGTTCTCAGAGAGCACAGATAACTATCTGTGCCAGTCAGCTAGACCCGGTGAGGGAGGCAGGAGCCTTCCAGAGAAGGGGCAGCCTCCCCTTGGAGCCCAGTCTCATCTTGCTTCTCCCACAGCCCTGAGGTGTAGACATATTAGCACACAGACCCACTGGGTCTGCCGCTGCTGCGGCTGTAGGTAAGGGCCAGCATGCAGCCCGACGTACCAGCAACCCCAGGCTTGCACGGTAAGAAGGCAGACTTGGCAGGCAGCTGGTGGGTATAGTAACAGGCTGTTTTCCAGAATGCTCTCTCAGAAGGCATATAGCACATCGTCTGAGGTCTCAGGGGCTTGGTTCTGCATGAGCTAAATTATTTGAAGGACCTCAAGGAACAGCACCACAGCAGGACACAGTTCCACGGCCACTAGCTGTGAGGCCTAGGGCAAATGGCCTCACCTCAGTGTCCTCATCTACAGCTGGAATGACGAAAGCCCCTCCTCCCTCAGGCTGGTGGACATTGAAGGGACCTACAGGGTCCGAGGACCTACCTCCCTCTACCCAGTCATTGGTCTGGGATTGAGCTCAGAGTGCAGAGTGAGGAAGTTAATAGGGCAGGAAAATGCTCATCAGACGGGCAGAAATGACACTTCAATGGTAGACACCATTACTGTGGTGTCTGCCACTATGTCTCACAAGTAGCTGATGACATTTATGAAGTGCTCAGGTATGACAGCACATAAAATAACAGCCGATTCTCACCTCAGTGGTGATGGCTGCATGATCCTGGCTGACAGCTGGGGAAACTGAGGCAGAGGGAGCCTCAGGTATGAAGGTTCACACAGACGTGTGTATGTGCATGTGGCAACCAGAGGTCAATTCTGAATGTCTCCCTCTGTCAATCTCCACTTTATTTTTTGAGGCAGGGTCTCTCACTGAACGACTAGCTTGGCAATTCAGCTAGGCTAGCTGATCAGCTAGGCTGGCCGATCATAGAGCCCCCAGGGTCCTCCTCTCTCCACCTCCCCACCCCTGGGGTTCCAGCTGATCACCACTACACTTAGCTTTTCACACAGATGTTGAGGGTCCAAACTCAGGTCCTGGTGTTTGCACAGCAAGTACTTTGTCAAGAGGGCCCAGAAGAAAGAATTTGAGGGCAGACCCTAAGCACTTCCAGGCTCAAGCTACAGTGGGCTTCTCGAACACCAGTGGGCTCTAACCGTCCCAGCTCTGAACACAGGACAGAGGCTGGATATTGGACTGAAAACTATTCTCCGCCTCCTGCTTCTTCCCACCATAGTCCCGGTTCAAATCTCTAGCCAGACATGGCCTTCCCCTTTCATGAGCAGGGGAAATATGCATGTGACTGAGACCCCAAAGGGTGGCTCTGCCCAGGGACACCTTTTCATTGGCTCAAAGGACTGTGGGGAGGATGCACCTCCTGGCTGGCGCTTGGCACATGCTTGGTGAGGGTTACAAGTGTCCAGGTTTATCTTATCTGTATGAATCCCTTACTGCTTCTCCTCAGTACCTAACATGAGCCTGGTATGCAGAAGGTGCTCAATAAACACCCGTCAATAAGCTGTACAAACCGGGGTAGAAATGGACTTGGCTTTTCTCTCTCCCTCAGCACAGAACTGGTACACGGGAAACCCCACCACCAGTTCATGCCATCAACGCTGCCTGCATCTTCTCATTCAGCACTACAGAGCTCCTTCATCTGGCTTTTTTGAGAATTCGTCATTCCCAAATGTGTGTAGGGATAGGGCTGTTCCCCACCTCCAATGCCCCTCCCCCACTCTGATTGGCTCCAGGGATGAGCCTTGTCCTTGGTCTTAGCGAGTGCTCCACATTTCATCTACTTCAAGCACTTATTCCAAACAAGAGCAGCCCCAGCCACCCTCAGGGGTATACCTGACTCTGGGTATTCCAGGCCGTATACCTCCTGCAGCCCTCTCTGATACCACTTTTCCTAGGCAGCCTTAGGGGTCTCTGGAACCTTCCCATGGCCTCCGTCATCATGCCAGGAAGCCTCAAACACTTCCATAACGGCACCCCTGATTTATCAGATTTTCCATGACCGTTCCTGAGGATGGACCACTCTCTGCCTTGTTGACATCTGTGTCCCCAGTTCTAGAATCCGCACAGATTACTCACTCTCTTGATAGAGCATTCAACAGGTTAAGGATAGAAAGGACATGACTAAGTGCTCCTGAGTGTCACAGGTTGCCCCGAATGAAACCTCAGGCCCAGGGCTCCATTCAGCCCATGATCCAGTCACCACTGTCTCAACACACTTTAGGTTTCCCATGAACAAAATGTGGGCTTGGAGAAAGCTGTAGCATCGGCCCAGGAACTCAGCCTAGGCCAGGGGTTGGGTGTCCACTCAGGTCTGAGACTTGAGGTCTGGATTCTGTATGTTTGTGCTAGGAGACATGAAAGATTTGTTTACCCAGGGTCCAGGCTCTCCAGGGTCCCCAACACCACCGGGTGTTCCAGGATGGCCCTGCCAAGGAGGAAGAAAAATGATGAGTCAGCTGATGACAGTGCCATATCCTCTCTCCTTCAGCCCCATGTCAGGGGATCAGCCCCAACCCAGGGTGAGGAGGTCAAAAGTCATGCCAGGCCAGGGATGCAGAGAGCTAGGTATCATGGCTGTTTGGAGCATGTGATGTGTGGAGGGAACAGGACAATCATCTGAGGCTACATCAGGAGAGGGGAGAGGATGCAGACTTACTCCTTACCATCGACCCCTTGGGTCCAGGTGCCCCCGGGGGTCCCATCACTCCACGGTCTCCCTGTGACAGAGGCAGCAAGGCACATAGGTCATGGCTGGGGCTGAGGGACTCTGGGGGAAGGGGTCCAAAGGGAGGCAGGCACTTGACAATGGTCTATGAAGTCATTCCTAGCTTACTCACTTGTAAGTTTCAGTGGCAGGAAACCTCGCTTCCTCTACCAAGGTAATGTAAAAAGTGTCCCTTGGCCAGGATGATCCCAGTGAAAGATATAATAATTGCACCACCCCTTTGATCCTGGCCCACATCACGTGGTTCTCATTAGGCCTAGTAGCCCCTGGGCTGGACTTGCTGAGGCAGAAGCAGCCATAGCAACCTTTCTTCCTTCCTTCCTTCCTTCCTTCCTTCCTTCCTTCCTTCCTTCCTTCCTTTCTTTCTTTCTTTCTTTCTTCCTTCCTTCCTTCCTTCCTTCCTTTCTGTTCATGGCACTCTCTCCCCCATGGCACACCAGATCAACAGACATCACCTGTGTCCTCTAGAGCAATTCAAACAGACCAGGGAGTCAAGGGCAGCAATCAAGGCTACAGTCATCTTGACTCAGTTTCTGCAAGACCCTCTTCTCCTCTTGGGGTAAAAACGAATTAACCATCCATTGTGTGCTGACACCAGTATGTACCTGACCCCCGGTATTCCATGAGGAGAAGAAATAGATCACTTCCTATAATGCAAGACACCCAGTGGACTGGAGAGATAATGGGAAGCTCTAGGAAAGATGCATCCTGGGACAGGTGCAGGGCTGGGAGGCACTGCCACAGGGGTATTACCACCTGATGATGGAAGGACTCCCAGCAAGTGACTCAAGAGGAATGGGCTTGGGAAGAGGGGACCTTCCCAAAGCAAGGGTGAGGAAGGGCGTGAGAAACTTCAGTAATAGAAGACCAGGGTTGGCTTTGATGCTGTGTGATGCTCACAGAAGCTGCTAGCACTAAAGGACATAGAGTAAGAGCTCCTCGGGCTTTCCTGTACAAACTTGGTGACTTTTGGTGAATGGTTACTTTAAAATAGTGTTAGAGTTAGCAGGAGAGGAGGAGCATGGTGGGGGGGGGTCCAGGAATCGAGGAAGAATGAAGCACCTGAGTCTGCAAACTTATGAGGCCTCTAGAGGGGCAAGGGAAGCCACAGACCACCACTTGGGCTTAGTCGGCAAAGTGTTGGCCTGCAGTGATGGACCTGGTTCAAATCCTTGCTCTGACACTTACGTCTGGGTGGCCTTGGGCCAGCCACCCCTTCTGCTGGAATCTCATTGGCCTCCTGTCTAGGACAGAGTTTCCAGGGGCGATAGAGACACCTGGGACAGTGTCTCCTGAAGAATAATCCAACCACTGCTACCCATGCTGGGTGACGCCAGTAGGCAGCTGTGAGGACCCAGGGGGCACACCAACCCGTGGCCATGCCAATCTCTGATTTTGGGTATGGTTGAAGACAAGGGTTCTGGAATACAGGGACATGAGGTACAGAGACAGGGACATAGGCTCTTAGAGAACATGGGATACCAGAACCAGAGGGAGGTGGTGCAATTTCTACAGCCCCCATCCCCACTGGCCCTTTTGCCTTTCTTGATTAAAAAGCACAAGCTCTGAGGGTTTGTCTCCCGTACCCTAACTTACCTTCTCCCCAACAATTCCAGGCTCTCCAACCAGACCAACAAATCCCATAAGCCCCTGGGAATGACACATCAGGAAAAAGGAGTGAATCTGGAGGCATGCTGAGTGTTCAAGGTTTTCTCTCCCCTGGGCCCAGCCCACCCATTACCCCACCCCCTCAGCCCCACCCCCCACCCCTCCTCAGCCCGTGCCCAGTGACTCTTATGGCTGGGACTGCTGTGGACAAGCATAGCCTCTGGGCTGCTTCTCCCCACACTCTGCCAGATGGTTCAGATTTGAGAGCCAAGTGGTGGGGCTGCTGCCAGCAACCCTGGGAGCTGAGCATTCTTCCCGTGCCAGAAGCAGGCTGGGATCCCTACACATTTGGAGATCTGGAGTGGGGGGGGGGTGAGCTGGGAAGAGGCCATCTGTCTCCATCTTTGGGGGCTCTGGGGCTGTTTCAGAGAGAAACAAACTTGTTGACTGGAACAGAAAAACCCTAACAGCCTACAGCAGAGACAGGGTGGAATCTAGGAAGTGGAGGCGTCTACTGAAGGGCTTTCCTTTGCTAAAAGCACATGCATTCAGACACACAGACATAAACACATGCACAGACAAACACACAAACACACACAGATACACATGGACACTCGTACACACAC
Organism: Rattus rattus; assembly: GCF_011064425.1. NCBI lineage: Eukaryota > Metazoa > Chordata > Mammalia > Rodentia > Muridae > Rattus > Rattus rattus. Next base: position 90,278,973 of record NC_046154.1, read on the forward strand.
ACAGGCAAAGACACACATGCAAAGAGGCAGACACACACACATATACACATGAACATGCATGTACAGACAGACAGATAACATATAGACATGCATGAACCATACATAGACACATACATGGATATACATACCCCATGCACAAACACACACACACACACACACACACACACACACACACACACTCCCCTCCTTTGGCTCTTTTTTAACTCTTGTGTGTGTGACAACTTGCCTCCGGGTTCCAGAGGCTTTCCTTAGTGGTCCTGCTGTCACCCTGAGCAGCTGAGCATGCCTAGAGCAGGTGAACAGCCAAGAGTCCCCAAGGAGGTAAAGCAAATTCTTGCTGGAACCCACCTCCTTTCAGTCGAGACACACACTCAGAGGGTTCCTGTGTGGGTCAGGGGGGCAAGAGAAGCTTTGGGGTGCCACAGATGTACAGCTAGGCATTTCCCAGAAAATTAGGACATACAGGAGTGGGTGGGTTTCTCCTGTGAAATCTGTTCCCTGTGCCCCACTTCTGACCAACGTGAGGTGAGACCTGGGGCTGTTGACAGCTCAGAGTCCCAGTGCTCAATTAAGCTGGAGAGCCAGCCTCCCTGCCAGGGAGCTGGGAGGGGAAGAGGTGCTGCTCAGTTCACAAAGCCCATTTCTCCTTCCCCAAAGACAGCTGTAAGTGCCAAGCTCTCAGGGACCAAGTATCTTGTGGCAGCCAAGTGGGTAGAGGCAGGGACTCAGACAATGCCCCTCCCAGCCCTCTTGAACCTGTTCTCCACTGTAGGCCCCAAAGGTGTGCATGTGAGTGGGCCAGCGCCGTCACCACCTGCAGGATGGCTTCCTGGCCAGTCTCTGGTCACTCTTTCAGAGGTGATATAAGGAGCTATGGGCTCATGGAGGAGAGCCAGGTACTCACTTTTGCAACAACTAAACAAAACACGGGCATGATAACTCATACCTGGAATCCTAGTACTCAAAAAGCTGGAGCATAATCTGGAGTTTGGTTCTAGCCTGAGCTATGTAGCAAGTACCAGGACAGGCAGGGCTACAAAGTGAGTCCCTGTCTCAAAAGTCAAAACCAAACAACAACAAATCAAATAAACTGGGGCCTTTCTAAGGTGACGGTGACATTAACACCTATGGGTCCATGTACCGAGGGCTTGTTACATACCTAAACCTGCACTTGGCACTCTGTCTATGCCACTCTTACTCAAACTCCAGGTGTATGGACCCTGAACCAACTGGTCTACCTACATGATATCTACAGAACTAGCGACCTAACAAAGGTCCCTCCCGCCTCCTGATGGTTCTGACTGTTCACAACCCCGGGTGCTTTTAAAGGGGCCCAGGGCTAAAGCACTGACAGACCTCCCCAACAGGAAGTAGTCAGACAAACGCTGCCAGGGAAGGGAATACACACACATGGCCCTATGGGCCTGGAGAAATAAATTGCATGGCAACTTTAAATTTATTATTTCTAGAGGCCTAGAAGACATAAATCTCCAAAGAGAAGCCAGCCAGGATCTGAATGAGACATCCAGCAAGTGCTATTGCCCTGGCCTCCAGAGCTCCATGGGGTGCCTTCCTGTAGGGAAGGGTTTGGACTGGCAGTGAGTCAAAGGGAAAGGAAGCAGTCTCTCGGAGGCACACAGGGCTTCCTCCTGACAGGGTAGCCAGAGAGGCAGCTCTGAAAGTCACAGGCACAGCCTGCTCCTCTCTAGCTGGCAAGATATGGTGCATCTCCTCTCCTCACAGCATTCTGTTGGGCATGGGAGGGAGGAGGTTCATGCTTCTGAGAATCAGACAGCTGTGAGACCACAGCTGGACAACCATTCCAGATAGGTATTGACATGCTCATTTTCCCTGGAGAGGTCCTGGGAAGCAAGGCTCACACCTAGTTCCCAGCACCTAGGACAGGGCCGGACAAGCAGTCTGTGCTCATTGGTAGAAAACTGTAAGGTTTCTGGGAAATCAGAGGATTTTTCATTTTTGTCAGGGTAGAACCTGGGAGCTCAGAGTCTGAAGAGTCAGTTGGTTGTGAGTTATGCTTCTGCCAATGAGACTTTGAACAAGCTACTTAATTTCTCAGGGCCTCAGTTTCCTCGTTTGCAAGTTGGGGATGGTTTATCACAGCTCCCATCACAGAATGGTTGGAGGGACCGCAGAGGAGTGTGTCTAGTGCTTGGTATGGAGCCTGGTACCTCATGGATGAGCAGCAAATGAAGCCATTACCGTGATTGCAAGTACGGCCTGTGGTGTGAGCTTGGGGATCTCTCCTGGGGAGCCTGTGGTTCAGTCAGGGGCAGGAAACACCCACTCCTTTGCTATGGCCACCTGGAGAGGGGCTGGTGTCCTCTCATGCCTTAGAGCAAATGCAGGGGCCAGTGTTGAGTCTCAGCTCTGACAGCCTTCCTTCCTGTAACAGTTTATAACTGCTGCTGGACACACAGCTAGCTAGGGGCTCTGCTGTCCTGGTGAGCCAGAGCTGTCCCAGGCAGGGTGTCTACACCTCATAGCTCCAGTTCAGCCACTGCCCCTATGAGCATACATTTGACTCCATTTTTCCTCCCAAGTTTGTGACACAAACTGCAAATGTGGGCCAGAATCCGGAATTTCTTAAGCTGGGGGCTCCTATAAGCTTCTATGGATGGAATCCGGGAATTTGAACAGAGAAGCTCACAGCTTTTACTTGCATTACCTTCCTATTAAAATGTTGCATCTTTCTCTAACTATGAACACAGACACACCCAGCCCCAGTAGCATATAAAATTTGAGACTCTCCATCTGGTTACATGTCACTACAGTCATTCCTACACAGATCTCAGAGCTTCAATACACCTTAACATGGTGATCACTGGTAGGTTTCGTTGTTGAGGGTATTCATTACGAAGTAGATACATGTGTGCCACATCTAGACACGTTTTAGTTTCTGTGTAACTGGTTGCCTTTCAATCATCCACTTATGACACTATCCACTTAAATCTACTCAAAGGAAGGATTCACAGGCTTCCTTAGCTGGGCAAAGGAATCTAAGGCACGGAAAACTGTCAGGGCCCTGGAGAAAGTGACTTCTAGGAATCCCCAAGTCCTGAAGGTTCCAAGGTTCTAAGTATTTATTTCCCCAGGGCCAACCATTAGCATAGCTATGAACTTGAATTTGCTGAGTTTTTTTCCAGTCAGGAAATACATCTAGGCTGCGGCAAGCTCCAGGCTTCCCACAGAACGTGCTCAAATGACACTGAAAGATTTCAAACATGTTGGCCTCCCCCAGCTCTAATTCCTATCTCTCTCTCTTTCTCAACAGATGTTACAGGCCTTTTGAGGAAGCCTGTCACATGGGAGTCTCACGCCATGGATGGCCCTTCTGGGCACAACTGAATTCTTCTGAGTCTTCCTCCTTCGTGATTGAGGAGGCCTCTTCCAAGGCTCCTAGAGGGTCCTCATTTAGAGGTGTGGAAAATATCATCCAATTCCATGTCTGGGCCCTCAAGCCAAGCTGGCAAGAGGCACTGAGGCCTGAAGGGAGGCCCTGAGGTAGCCACCCACACAGCACCCAGAAGAGATTCTCTAACTGGTTAAGGACAGTGAGTGAGGATCCTCAAACTTTTGATTGACAAATGCCAACCTTTCTTCTGCAGACCTTGTTCCTGCTTTCCAGATACCCAGAGCCTCTGTTTCTAGATTCTTCTTTACAACAAAGGGAGGCTTGGACCTTGAGCCTCTGAAGAATGGATCTATTTCTCTAGATAAGGCAGTAGTTCTCAGCCTTCCTAATGCTGCGACCCCTCATGGTATGATGACCTCAACCACACATTTTTGGTGGCTACTTCATAACTGTAATTTTGCCACTGTTATGAATTGTAATCTAAATATCTGATACACAAATTGTCTTGGGTGACCCCTGTGAAAGGGTCATTCGATTCCCTGCCCCCAAAGGGGTCACAACCTATAGGTTGAAAAATCACTGAACTAAAAGAACACAGTCATTTCCGAGAACTCTGGTTTAACCCCAGTTTTAGTAGGTGACATCACATTAACCATTTGAGCAAATACATCAAAAACTAAAGTGTCAAGCCTTATTATTTAGGGACCGCCCTTCTTTGAGCATGTGCAAGAGGCCTGGTTCTGGAATGTTCCCAGACTGAGTGACCACACAGCACTAGACTTAGCACAGGTAAGTGACCCACAGGGAAGCCACTGTACTGGCACCATCACTAGCTTACCTGTTCACCCACAGGCCCTGGCCGTCCAGGATCCCCTGGTTCCCCCTGCAAAGGAACAAAAATAGAAGACAAGTCAGGTCAGAAGTTGGGACACTGAAGCCACTTGAGGAAGTGCTAAGGAGAAAGTGGTCTTAGGTGTCATTGGTGACGATGAATCAGAAGCCCAATCCCGAAACTTTGGCCTTGAAGATGCCAAACAGTTAGCAGCAACCAAAAATCACTACCCCAACACCACAATCTCATTCCCTTTGAGTGGGTACCAAAGTACCCAAGCAAACTGACTCCTTTTGTACACCAAGCAACCTAATTAATTTTGTTGGGGGTGGGAAGGACTGTAAGGTCACAGAGCCAGCTACAAGGAGGGCTAGAATTGGGACCTTGGTCAGCTTGATTGAGACCTATTTCCATGTATGTTTCCCCCTGCAGGAAGAGTGTGGAATTGCAGGTAAAGATCATTAGGAGACTAAGCCTCCCTCCCAAGCTGATCACCAGCACAGATATCCTTCAGGAATCTTGTCTCTGAGCTGGGTTCAGACTCCCAGCTTCTAGTACTTGGTGACCCGGTATGACCTGGCAGCCATGGTCTCTGATGAACAGATATTACTCAATAGGTGGCCATAGCAGCCACAGTCTCTCCACAGTATGTGTGGATTAGTGATCAACAGATGTCCTGGGATGAATCTGCCCACCACAGAAACCCAACTGGTATCCGAGGGACTGTGGCAAGATCTCAGAGGTCAGGATGCAGGCTCACAAGGACAGGAACTTAGAAATAAAACACAGCACATGTGTCTGAGTCATACATAGTCTAGATGTCAGACATGATGACAGGGCCAGGCTATAGACTCCCTTGGGTGAATGCTATCACCAGAGGCCACGAGATCCTCCAACTGTTTCCTCCCCTTCTCTTTCCAATGTATCCATAGACTTAGTCCAACACAGCCCCCTTGGAAATGAAGGCTAATCTTTGGTATCAACCTGACTGGATTTGAAATGGGCATCAAAGCACACATCTGTGTCTATGCTGGTATTTCTAGGGAGGCTTATCTGAGACAGGAAGACTCATGCTGACTGTGAACAGCACCATCCCAGGGGCTGGGCACCCAAGTGAATAAAAGGAAGAAAGGGGACAGCTACCTGGTGAGGTTTGGCCTCTTGCTATGTATTGTAATGCTAAGTGTGGGCCCCCAAGGCCTGGTTGCCCCAGAGATGAGACAGTCCTCAGGTAGACTTTTGTGACCTTACCCCCAAGTTATTTCTGATTGGTGAATAAAGACGTCTACAGCCTATAGCTGGGCAGAATTGAGATAGACAGAGCTTGGTGTTTCCAGACCAGGGGTTGAAGGAGACCATGAGGAGAGGGAGAAGAATGTGGAGAGAGGAGAGAGACACCATGGGTTAGAAGTCAAGAAAGCATGGCCGTGAGGATTGGCCAATTGGATGAAACATAGCAAATAATAACTCCAGGTTATCGATGGGGAAGCAGATTCTGATAGCATAGAGGGTAGATATACCTCTCTATATATATATAGAGTGCTAGTGCTGACTGATTAAGGCTTCTTGTACATAATGAAAGTTGTGTGCCTTTTATCCAAGAACGGAATGATCAGCCAGGGATTGAGATTTAATATTCTACACCAGCCACCATCCCCTGCTTCCTACTTCCCACTCTGCCTAGCTACATGGTTTTGCCTCCATGATCTCCACCACACCTCTCCGTGGTGGCTTTTACCTTCTTAAACTGGCAGCCAAGATAAATTCTTCTTTCCTGTGCTGGTTAGTTTTATGTCAACTTGACACACTATGGCTATCTGTGAGGAGGGAACCTCAGTTGAGAAAATGCCTCCATAAGACCAGGCTGTAGCAAGCCTGAAGACCATTTTATTAACTAGTGACTGATAGGGAGTGTCCAGCACATTGTGGATGGAACCACCCTTGGGCTGGTGGTCCTGGGTTCTATAAGAAAGCAGGCTGGGCAACGCATGAAGAGAAATCTGGTAAACAGCACCCTTCCAGGGCCTCTTCATCAGCTCCTGCCTTCAGGTTCCTGTCCTACTTGAGTGCCTGTCCTGACTTCCTTCTAGGATTAACATTGATGTGGAAGTGCAGGTCAGTTTAGCCCTTTCCTCTCCAACTTGCTTTTGGTCATGGCATTTCATCACAGCGTAGTGACCCCGACTAAGACCCTCCCTTAACTAGTTTTCTGTCGGGTATTTTGTCACTGAGATAAGAAAAGTAGTCCACTCCCTTACTGGGGTCAGTACTTATTTTGATCGTTGAAAATAAAAAGGCCCAGTAACAAACACAATGGATTTCCATCACACGCCAGAAGCCCAGAGGAAAACATGGAAACCTCTGTCTGCTCCAGTTAAGCACTGTCAGTCTCTTGCCTGCTCAGTAGAGGAAGAAGGCAGGTGACACCCCAGCTTATGCTGCCACTCGCAGCCTGCCACAGCGTCTGGACTGTATCCGTGACTTGAACAATCCCCCTCTGTTGAACACCTAGTCTACTTCCTTTCCCCTCCCCTATTACCCTGGAATGAATAAGGGCCACTTTCTCCCTTCTTTTTCATTAGCCATGAGAGTCCGTGCTTGTCCAGGGTTTTATATGTCAGACCCAACTCTGCGACCTCCGCTACCACCCCCAGGCATGCCTAAGTCTCCTCACCTTCAAGCCGTCCAGGCCAGGCCTCCCCGGGAACCCCTTCCTTCCAGGTTGACCCTGCAACAGAGAGACACACATCAGGGGAGCTGCGGGGACAGTGCCAAGGGACCCTGGAGAACCTTAGGAGTCTAGCACATTCTGGAGGGCACAGTGATGTAGAGATCCAGTGTCACCAGGCACCCAGACAAAGGAACTCAAGGATGCTCTCTAGGTGGCCTCAGCATGGTTTCCTCATTCCCTGCAGTGATCTGTCATAAATAGGGACAATGGCCCTGGTTTCTAAGGGACAGGACAGGAAGAGGTTGGGCAGAGCACCTGGGCACAGGATAAGATAGACTTCCTGGTTGTGGTCTTCCAAACATGGTCAGAGAATTCTGTGATCCCCCGGACCCTTTTAGGAGGCTCAGGTGGGAAAGTCTGCTTCCCAGTGGCCCTGGGATGTCTGTCATCTGCCCTCCTCACTCTCTCTGATGGATGTGGTGGACTCTTCAGAGACTTGTGACTCGTGGCATCAACATAAACTGATGCAGACACAGAAGTAAGAAGCCGGCTAACTTCATCAAAGTGACATCCATGAGCTTTGCAAAAAAGGGGGTGATTTTGTCTTACTCACTTGTTCCGATTCAGAAAATATAGTGATTTGGGACCAAAAGCAAAAAACAAAAGATTTCTGCTTATGAGAAACAGACTTATCATTAACTTCCACTGAATTAATAAACACACCTGGGGTGTGTGTTTGTTCTAATTACTCACACCAATAAGACGTAACCCACACAAGCACCTGGGTGCTCCATCATTTCTGAATGTAAAGAGAAACTGAAATCAGAAGCCTCATGGACTGCCAGTCAACACCATTCCCAGGGGTGCGGGTGGGGCAGGTAGGTGCTCTGCAGAGCTGAAGCTGGGGAGAGAACCTACACCCCGGCTCTGGTAGCTAACCCTAAGCCCAGTAGCTAACCCTAAGGACCCAGGCGGGACCTTCCACTCTTCAGCCTCTGTTGTTCCTCCCTGATAAGACTGAGCAAAGTGAGCAGCTCCTGGGCAAACACACGAGGAAACGGCCACGTAGAATCCGACAGACCTAACAGACAGGTAAGGCCGCTGGCACCCACCTTCGGTCTCCCTCCTTAGGCCACGTCTTGTGTTCTTTGACTGGCCGAAGGCCTCCACACTGGCTCCAGATCACTAGCCAAATGGTGCCCCACCCATGCCCATTCTTCAGTTCTAAGAAGCCCCATCTCCTCCTGGCCAGCAGCACTCACCTCCAAGCCTGGGACTCCTGGTGGCCCCATGGGTCCTTCATCTCCCTAGAGTTGGGGGAGGCATAAAAAAGGAAGAAAGACAAAGGAGGAAGTTAAAGTGGAATTTTGGGAGAGCCCGTGCTGTAAGGACAGAGTCCTTGCAAGTGGACGGAGTGCCTGGCTCACAGCCTGGTTCCCATGGTTTGGGAGGTGTCCACCAGTCTCCACCTAAGGATCTTACCACAAACCCCAGTGTCTAAGCTGTTCATCAAGAATGGGACCTGAGGCTCCAGCTCAAAGACAGATTCAGTATTGAGCTCTGCTTTCTACTCCATAGCAGACATTAGCCCTGGTGTATGCCTCAGATTCCTCAGACTGAATCCTTGATGCTGACTCCTAGAGGCCAGGGGTGACATCTTGTTTTAAGGATGTCATACCACCCTGCACACAGCACCCAGGAAGGCACAGGGTCCTGGCGAATGTAGGAAGGAGCGGGTGTCCCCAGGCCCAGAGCCTGGCTCAGTAAGGGTTTTCCTGGGCAGCTATGGAAGCACAGGCAGAGAGGCCTTGGCTGCAGTTGTCTCTTCCTTCTCTTCCTTTCATTCCTATTCCTGGCCTTGACTCTCCAACCCTCCAAAGGTCACAACTGTCTCCAGCCTGATCCTCTGGCAGCCAGAGCCTGACCGCAAGCCCCTTAAAGCAGCCCCTGCAGCAAGCAACTGCAGCTTCCCGGAAAGCAGCCCCATGCAGTGACTCGAAGAGCCAGCACTGGGACTCTGCCAGACCCACACCCAGCTCAGAGAAAGGCTCGCATCAGCAAAGGCCTGCCTGCGGTTGCTCATTCTCCCACGGCTGTGCACCACAGTGCCAAGCAAGGCTCAGGGCGGCATGCACAAGCAAAAGCCAGGCTACTGTGGAAGGCCCAATAATAGGCTGAGGCAAGCTCCTCCTCACTAGGTTCAGGTGAACTGGCAAGTCGTGGCATTTCCATGATGCTCTGGGGTCTCCCAAGAGCGTTTGTGAGGAGAGCAGAGGATTGAGCACAGACTGGACTTTGGCACACCTAGGTCCTAGTCAAGGCCCTGCCTGCTACCAACACAGGACCTGGCAGTCATTCCCTTCCCTGGATCTCCAAGGAAAGATCTCCACTTAAAAAGGGGGTCTGACATGTCCTATCCTCTCGTTTTGAGACTGATGAACTGTGACAGGTGGGGATGGAAAGTCACTTGTCCCACTAGATTAGAGAAGAGAAACAGGCAGGGCTGTAAGGGAACATGCTCTGGTGATGAATCTCAAGGGGCCCTGGCCCCAGATATGGCTTTGGTACCCTGGACAGAGCCAGCTAGGTGCTGGGACAGGCTAGAGAAGTCAAAGAGGGACAAGAGGGGACAGGGCCAACTCACCTCAGGCCCCAGCTGCCCAGGAGGTCCAGGTAGGCCTCGGGCTCCCGGTTTACCCTGGGAAAGAGAATAGAAATGGTTTCAGAGGTAGTACCTCCACATCGGGTTGGCAGGACTCCACACTCCACAGCCACCTTGGGCCCTGGGGCATCTTCAGCCAAGGAACCTTAGGTGGGAGAGGACTCACCTTCATGCCTTCAGGGCCGTTGTCCCCTGGGGGGCCAATGTCTCCTGGGAAACCCTGTGGGAAAGCAGAAAGCCAGGTCACCTGGGTCTCTGGTTGGCACGTGTTCAAAACAAGCCCCCACCCTACCAGTGTCCACCTCTACCACTGCTTCTGTGTGACCTAGGGTAGGTCAGCTCTGTGCTCCTTCTCTTCACACCCAAGCCTGACTTTTCTGAGTGGCTGAGAAACTGCAGAAGGTACTGAGTGTGGTGACCCATGTCCTTAATCTTAACACTGGGAGGAAAAGGCAGAGACAGGACGGTAAGGAGAGGTAGGCCATCCTTAGTTACATATCAAGGTCAAAGTCAGCCTTCCTGCAGGAGACTCGTTGAGAGAGAGGTGGAGAAACAAAGACACAGAAGACCATTCAGATACACAGAAGGCTGTCACACATGGTCACCCATCTTACAGAATGGGGTCCTCTCAGGACACTGAGCTCTGAGTCACCTGCCTAGCCTGAGAAGCCTTACCCATGAGCCACATTCATCCTTTGAGCCATGACTTGCCCTGTTGGCTATGCAGAGGTAAATGCTAGTATTCTTTATTAAGTCTCCTCCTATCAGAAGCTAGAATTCCTAAGGTCCCTGCCCAGAGTGCTGGACTCTGTGACACACTCCCATCCTGACCTGCAGCTTTAAGGGGCCTATCCCCACAGGTGGCCATGCAGCAGACAGTTCAAGTCTGGGGCTGAGAGACCTCCTTCCCCTGCATACTCTGGTGCCTCTCTTGGGGACCTCTTTCCCCGCCTCAGAGGCTTGTTTCTACCACAGCTGCTAGCCAGGGAAAAGTGCCCTTTGGCCTGGCTGTGTCTAGTGGGCCAGTTTCCCTAAGCCAGTATGGAAACATCCCTATTCCTGTTTTATGAGAAATACCTCTGTTAATCCAGACTAGAAACCCATTAGCCTAGGGCAACAAGAAATCAAGGCCCTTCTCCCCACCACATGACTCTGTGACTAAAACATCCCCTTTCCACTTTGTTTTCTGAGGTTGGTCTTCTCTTCTCCTTTTTAACCTTATACTACTAACTTCTGTTCAAAATGCCTTTGCCTTCCCCCGCCCCCGGAAAAGTCACAAAATGGTCCTGAATAATTTTTTTCTTTAGATAGTCTCAATAGTCTCACTATGTAGCTCAGGCTAGCTTAGAACTTGCTATGTAGACCAGGCTGGTTCTGAACTCACAAGAGCTCTACTTCCTTCTGCCTCCTGAGAGCCTGGGATTAAAGGTGTTGCCACCACACTAGGCAAGCAATCCTGAATGCGGAACTGGCACATTGAGACCGAATTCCCTTCAAAATGTAACTCAAATCCTGCCCTGTTATTCACACCCTGTGTGAGGGGCAAGTTCCTCAGCCTCTCTGGCTTTAGCCTACAGAGTAGGTAGTCGATCAAACGCCTCAGCGGGCAGTGCTGAAATAGCTGATGGAAGCCAAGTGCTTAGACAGGCGCCTCACAATAAGTACTCCATACAGACTTGCATTCACAGAGCTTGGTCCCTTATGCTGGGAAACCGTCCCTGCCTCTGATTACCATCTCCTGTGGTCACAGAGCAGCCAGGATGCTGATTCAGTTCTGGTGTTGAATAAAGGAGGCCACTCAATCAGGGGACTGTGAGCAGGGGCTCCTCCCACTCCCCGGTCCTGAGGGCCAGGTGCTAGCCAGTAAAGACAACCAGCACACTCAGGGCTTCTGTCTTCCACCCTGGAGAGCCACTTCTGGCTATGGAGTCAGCCAATCAAAGCAGCACAAAGGTAGGCCGGACAGACCCCAGAGGGACCCTGGGAGCCAGAGTCAAGATGAATTGCTACCGAACAACAACCCTAAGGCTGCCCCTCTTGGACTTCAAGCCTTGATTTTCCCATCCATAAACAGAGGCATCAACTCTCCTGTTCCACACCCCTCCCACCCCTGCCACAGTATGGCCAGTTCTCTCCCCCAACTCCTGGCTCAAGAAGAACCTCATCAGTCCGTGTCCAGGAGTGAGCGTTCCTCTTTTACTGGCCAGGAAATCCAGACTTAGGAGTCTTTCCACAGTGAGCAGCAGATGGAGGAAAGGCCAAGTTCATTCGTCTAAAGATAGGGTTGTGTCCTGGCCAAAGTCAACACTGCGGAGAGTCAGACTGTGGCTTTTAGGAAGCACGCCCTCATCCATTGGGGAAGACTATGAGTGATCTTTGGAACGCTTGGGAGAGCCCGTAGGGACAGGCTCTTCACTTGGCTGCAGGAATAACATGGAGGAGCAAGGTCCCAAGGCCGGGGAGCTCTGGATGAGGGATGGGAACCCTGGCTGGGGATTAAGTGGCAGCAAGCCTGAGGTAGACAGAAGCCCTGACTGGGGTACCATATTGCTGTTAGAGGGGAGCAGCTTAGCAGAGCCAGAGTGAGCACCCACTTGGCACCTTGGGCTAGGCTTGAGATGTTCGTGACCACATGTATCAGCTGGTGCCAGCTGTTCTCCAGGCTCCCCCGCACTTAGCTGGTATTATCACCTTTTTCTGGTCTCATATCCTCCAGCCAACCCAGATTTGGCAGCTCCCTTCCCTCCCTATCATGTCTCGGAGCACTGATCCCCAAAGAAAGGTTCAGAGGAGGCCCCTACAAATCAGCCTGCAGCTCCCAGAGGGGGTGGACAGCAGCCCTGGAGGGCTTTGGTGATGGTTCAGTAGGAGCAAGTGTTGGGTTAGCCACCAGTGCGGAAGGACTCTGAGGTTAGCTCGAGGAGCCCCTGGGTGAGCGAAGACAAGCTGAGGAGGGAAGGAAAGCAGGGCATACTGACCTGCGACGTTTGTTTTCCTCTGGTTTTAGAGATAGAGAGTCTAGCTACATAGCTTAGGCTGACCTTGAGCTCTCGATCATCCTCCTGCCTCCACCCCCATCCAAGTGCTGGGATCTTACCATGTATGACTGAGTCCATTCCTAGCCTTGGCCTCATCTCTCATTTTATGTGTGATCCATACCAACTCCTTCACCATCTCTGGGCATAACACTAAAAGCCCTAGTCAGATGCAGAGACAGAGACAGACAGACGACAGACAGACAGAGAGATAGAGAGACAGACAGAGACAGAGACAGACAGACAGACCGACAGAAAGACATCACATACCTCGGGACCAGGAGGTCCAGGAAGCCCAAGTGAGCCTTTGTCCCCAGCTTTGCCCTGTGGAAGACACAGAATCACTACACACACAGGATGATTATAGGCCCTACCTTCCCACAAATACCCCCCCTAGGCAGAAGACAGTTGACACATTCTGGAGCTACACGAGGGAAATTGCCTAGCTGGCTAAAAGGAAGCAGTTGCTGCAACGTTTTCTGCTATGTGTCCGTCCCATCCAGGAGACTCAGGCAAGTCACCTCAGCCTTCAGAGTCTGAACTTCCACATCAAGAAATGGAAGCATTCATCACTGCCCATCCTTGGCTCCTTGAGTGTGGACAGTGTGCATGCAAAGAAAGTGACGAAATTTAAAAAGGCGTGGCTCGGTGACATGGATGGACGGCATCAGTAGTGCCTGTGGGCATGTGGAGTTTAGTTCCTATTGGAGTCCATTGCTGTGCTGGGCTTGGGGCCTTTCTAGTTCCCAGTGTGGCTCCTGCCCCTCAGTTTCAGAAACTCTATCCAGGAAATTGGCCTGGGGCCATGTGTGCCTCATGTGGCTCAGCCCCAGGACTGCTGGAAGGCAAAGGGAGGTTTTGGATGTGGGTGCACCCCAAGCCGTGATCCATAAGCAGATGGAGGGGTACTGGCCTCAAGAGCCCAAAGATACAGCAAGGTGGATGATTACGAAGAAGAACTTACCATAGGCCCTGGCTTCCCCCGGGCACCTGGGAACCCTGGCAAGCCATGACTCCCCTGTGAAAGAAAATGGAAACTGGGTTATCTGAAGGTAACCATGCCAAGAGCGTATGCAGTATCCTCCTGCCAGCCCAGGCCTAGAAATCAGATCTTCGGAAAAGGACAAGGGCCTCCCTCTTCCACTTCAGGCTTGGGCTGAGCTCATACTTGCCTGCATCCCAACAACTGGGTACCTGGGTACCAGGATTGGGAGCTGCCCTGGCCTAAGTACAGGACCCAGAGAATCTTGGTCCATATTAGTCCTGCAGTGCCCTCCAGGCCTCATGAGACCAGAGCCCAAGAGAACAGCCAGGCCTGAATGTTATAACACACATGGACACTGACTGGGTCAGGACAGGCTGGCTGGGAGGAAGGGACGGGGGTCTGGTAGGCTGAGGAGAAGGCCAGATGTGGCCACATTGTGCAACCCAGACAGAGGAGCCATTCTCGGCAGGCCACAGCTGGCCTCTGGAGATCAAGGGCGCGATGGTTCATCCCTTGTTCCTTCTGTCAGCACAGTTAGTCCCTTCCTCCTCCTTTCCCTCCCTCTGGCCAACTTGTCCTTAATTTTCACTGTTGAGTGCAGGACCCCAGCAGAGCTCTCAGGCAGTCTAGGGTCCTGTTCCTCAAGGAATTCAGTCTGCAGGAAGCTAAGCATGGGTCCCCAAACTAAGGAGAAAGAGTACTCTGAGTGAGAGACAGACATCTGCCCAGGACATCAGAGGCCACTTTCTGTTTGAGAAAGTAGAGGTGCGGGGGAAAGGTGTTTGATCAGAGTGGTACAGAGGCCAGGGGCTCTGTTCAAAAAGAAAAGCAGTGTTCAAAGAGTCTGAGGTTCCCAGGATAGTTTAGTGTGTCTGGAACACAGCCAAGGGGAGGAAAAGCAGGAGAGTGTCAGAGTGGCCCACAGACCTGGATCCTGTGCCACTGCGTGAAGCACCAGGACTTGTCCCTAAGAACAGCTGGAAACCACTGCCATGTAAGAACAGAACAAAGATGTGGCCTCAAAAGGACAGCCTGGGGATAGTGAGGAAAAACAGGCTGAGATACGTGGTGGTGGAGGTCTGGAAACACATTCAGAGGCCACTATGAGGGCCAAGGAGAAGTGATAGGTGGGTAGATGGGAAATGCCACTTGACAGACAGGCCCCGAGGAATTCAGGTGGAGGCAGGGCTGGAGGCAGCAGATAACAATTACCTTGTCTCCTTGGAAACCAGGATCTCCCGATACACCTGGCACCCCTTGTTCACCCTGAGTACACAGTGGCAAAGAGATTATAAGGAGAGGGCCATACAGCCAAGACGCTTCCTCCCCACCCCCGCCCGACCCCGGACAGAGGACCCCAAGGAGCCTTGTGGAGGCTGTACATGTGGCCAGCAGCAGCCTCGGCTCTAAAGGGGTCAAGGACCCATCCCCTAGGTAGGGCAAGGAGGCCCAGGATGAAGGGATCCCTCCCATTTCACAGCTGCTCAGAGAGCTACGTAGAGAACACTGGTTTTCTCGTAGGACAATTTCTTCATCCTTCTGCCTCTTCAGCAGCAGTTGATGTCAGTACGGAAGGGTGAAAGCTACAGGGATGACAGCCCAGGCACTGCTTGCTGGGAGTTGTCATGTCTTCCTTCTGTACAAGCAGCTGGCTTCTAATTAAATGCTTAGTCAGCGATCGTGGGAGACACCAGAGGGCTAGCTTCTTAAGACTGTGCAGTGTGAATCGGATGAGCCCTGAGGAGCTCTGGGTGGGTCCCTTCTAAGATGGATTGAGAGTGTTTGGTGACAGGATCGGCACCGGGAGACCTCCTCTGCTCCCTCCTGGTCCAGTTCTGGTAAATAAGTTGTGCTCAGGCCAGATGGAAGGCGCTCCCTTTAGGGCTGGAACCATCTGAGGGTTCTTCCCAGTAGTTTACTAGCTCTGCTCACTGAGGCCCCATGAAGCCCCAGAAGCAGGAGGAAGTGGACATCTCAGAAGAGTAAGGTGACAGCAAAGGCTGTGACACGGCACACAACTGTATCATCAGCACAAAATTGAAATTGGAAAAAGTTTCTTTTTAAATTGCTTTCTTTTTCTTTTTCTTTTATGTTTTTCTTTCTTTTTTTTCCTGTTTGGAAAGTCTTGTACAAGGTCATAGAGTTTGGGGAGGTATTCTCTCTCTCCTTTCTCTCTCTCTCTCTCTCTCTCTCTCTCTCTCTCTCTCTGTGTGTGTGTGTGTGTGTGTGTGTGTGTGTGTGTGTGTGTGTGTGTGTGTGTGATGCAAAGAGGGGCTACAAATACTAAAATACAGAGGAGATCTTAAAAGTCACTGAGGAAACCAAGTCATGATCCAGACAGCCAGGTTGGATATGCCATGCCTGGCTTAGGGCCAGGTAGGGTCATGGAAAGTCAAAATGAGAAGAATACAGGGATGAGTGGCAGCTCTGCAGTCCTGGGAGAATAGAGGCAGCAGCGTGTATGCGGCCACCAGAGCCCCAGCCGGAGACCCTGACTCAGCCAAGGGGCAGGACAGCTTCCTCTGTCTACATCATCCAAAACAGCCTCACATGACTTCCTTCTTCTTCAGTGTGTTTCAGAGCTAAACGTTGGGAGTGCCCCTGGTGGTACCAGCTGCTGTGACAAGAATGTGATGGCACCACGGTCATGTCCACACATCCCAGCACTGCTAACTGGCAGCCAGCCCTGCAAAGCCCTCTGCCATGATGTCATCTGCTCATGCCCTCTCTGCCATGACATCATCTGCCCATGCCCTCTCTCGTCGGCCAGGACTTTAGCTATTCCACAGAGCTGTTGTCTCGAGACTCAGAGCAGGCAGGTGCCAGGACACCCTATCACTCCCACAAGTCCTTCACTTCCAGAGAAGGGAGAAGTGTGGAAGGGCAGTACCAGGCACAGCTTAGAAGGGCCACAGCATAGGCTTATGCATGGTGGGAGAAGACAGAGAGGTCGCAACAGGTAGAGGAGGAGCTGAAGTTGGCCTAATCTCGCTGGCTGCCTGAGGGGAACTGAATGAAACATCTGGCTCTATCTATTTGGGGATGGTGGTGGTTGGGGAGCTGGGAAATTCCATTTCTTAAGAGCCCAGGGATTTGGTTAGTTCCAACCATCAAGCACAGACTTTGATTTGGTCAATATCTTCCCTTCTCTGGGTCTCAGTTTCCACAGTTGTCACTTGTAGGTTCTAGAGTAAGTGACTTCCCAGAGCCTCGTCGTCCATTCTGACCTTACGACTTCCATTCTGTTTAGGGGTGGAACTCTCTGGGGACCCACGTGCCTGCAGAGGACACAAGGGTCCAGCCATCTGACACAGGTGAAGGAGCCTGGGTGAGGAGGAGCTGATCAGGGAGGCCATTCTCTGTGGATTCTCAGGGTGCTGCCCCTAAACATGCCACACTCTTTGGCCTTTCAGATTCACATAGAAACTAATGGGAAAGGAAGAGACGCCGGTGCAAGGCAAAGCACTCCTATATCCCCCAGGTATGGATTGGTCATTCTGATGCTGTGTGATCCAGGCTAGGTAATACCTGTCTCTGGGCCTTGGAACTTATGTCTCCCTTCCAACAAGATTTGGCAGGGGGTTGAAGTAGAAGTTCCATGGCTGGACTGTTTAGCATGGCCTAGGACTGGCCTTCCCAGGGGAGTGAGGACATGGTGTTGCTTGGAGGCTGGCCTGGGTTCCCATAGTGCTTCAGCCTGGGTGCTGGACTCTCTAGAGCTGGACTCTCAAGCCCACACAGGGGTTTGTGTCCTCTGAGGTCACCACCCTCCACGCTCTGAGGCTGTGACCCCTGTGTGCCTGCTGTCATGCTCTGCATTTGAGATCCAAAGGTCAGTCTTGGCTTCCGGTAGACTCTTGATCCTCTTGTCCTATCTGCCTCAACCACCAGACCTCCACAGCTGCCCACTTGAGCCCCACACACCAAGAAATCGGAAGAAACCAGAACGTCAGGTGCAGAGGACTGAGAAGGGAAGACAGCAGGAAGCAGGGGAGCCAAGCAGCGAGGGATGGGGGGAGGCAGAGTGGCGCTCAGATAACCCAGGGGCAGTAAGGGAGAGTTCAGATCACCTTATCACCTTTCAGTCCGGGCTCCCCCACGCCGCCCATCAGTCCCTGCAAGACAGGTCAAGGCCACAGAAGTCAGAAACGGACATGTTTCAAGACCCCAAGCTAAGTGCCCACCCTGGGTCTCTGTGCTCTTATGAGCAAAGTGGGCAGTGATGGCCACCTCATATGGCAAAGAGAAGCTGCAGTGACTGACCCTCATCCCTGAACCAATCCCAGAGCAGGAAAGGCTGATGGTGAGGGCAAGTCTCTCCCACTTGTGGGGACCAAGCTCACCACTTGCTATGAGGGTTTCTGCATCTCTGGCCATGAGTCCTACATCCCAGAACCACATTGGCCTACGATCAGCCTGTGGACTTGGTGTCCAATAAAGATGTCTGGCCTAAATGACACACAGATGCTGGCTAGCTCTCGGGCCAAAGAACTGAGCTCCTAGTCAGCCTCTCCCATCTTCCCTCCCAGTGATTTCCTTCTGTTCCCGGTTGGGGTAGGGGCTGAACTTAGAAAGACCTCACTTAACTTACCTTCATGCCTTTTGGTCCCGGGTAGCCAACTGGACCTAATGCTCCCATGTCACCCTGGGAATGGACAGAGAGGAAGACATCGTGAGAGGTGGCCCTGGGGGCAGATCTGGGATGGAGGATCCCCAAGGTCCAGGGGGTTGGACTGAAGATACAGTTCACACCCTCGGGCTGATCTTGGAATCAGAACTGTTCTGCAACTGATTGCTTCCTCTGGAGTCAGAGCCAGCTACAATCCCTGAGCTTGGCCATGCCTCAGTAACTGTCCCACCCCTCCCAGAACTTCTCATTAGATATCAAGACTTCTGTCCACAACATAAAGGACTCACCCTTAACTTCTTTGGACATTGGTCCCCTCTGCAAAATGGAGACAAGGAATTTCTGCTCTGGGGCTGCTAGAAGAGTTAACTACAGGTTGATTCTTTGGGATGAGGGATGAGAAATACTTTCCTGCTCCACAGGGCAGCTGAGTAGCTCCTTGCTTGGCAACACTAACAGAAGCAATCTGGGTGCTCTATATTGTTTATGGTACCCAAGATGTTGAGAGAGGCTCTTGGACTATAGGTAGGAATCCAACTTTGGGTCAGGAATAACAGGATTTCTGGGCCTGGGAGGTCCACTGACTCCAAGGGTGTTTTCCACAAGGGGTCCAAATGGCTCGTGGGACATTTCATAAGCCAGTCAACTTGCCCCTCTGATGCTTACTAGCATGAGACTGGGAGAGTAACAACACTTTGTGGCCTAGCACTGTTCCAAGGAGTGGCCAAGTTAACAGGTGAGAGAATGTGGTAATGTCTGGGGGCAATGTGCATTGTCACAACTTAAAAGAGATCACTGCCGTAAAACGGATAGAGGTCAGTCAGGGGCCACTAAAATCCCCATAGTACATAAGACAGGGTAACACAGCCCTGAACTCAAAGGTGCTAAGGTCAGGGAATCTAGGCTTAGCATGAAGTGGGTGAATTTCTGCTTCCATAGCCCACTCCTTTCTCTCAAATGTCACTCTGCTCAATGCCTCATAGTCACCCCCAAGCATGACCACACCATGGAACTGTTCCAGGAAAAGAGCTGTTTTGCTTAGCTAGTTCGTCTTCCTTCACTGACCTGAGGGCCTGCTTTGTGGCCTCAATCAATGAACTTGACCTCTCTTGGCATTGGTCCCCTACTGCCCTGATCCAGGCTCTTCGGGCACCTTGGCAAAGGCTCTGAGGTTGGGGCATGAGCTCAGTCCTGGATAGCCAGGCTCTAGAATTTGACCTCAAGCTCCTGTTGGAACTTCTCACAACCTGGAGTGAGAAGAGAAGCCCAGTGGAGGAGAATGCCAACGGAGAGCTGCAGGAAGGTTGGATAGCCTGGAGATGGGTAGTGGGGAGGAGCTTTCAGACTTGACATGCCCATCCCTTCTCCCAGAACACAGAGACTAGCCCTGGCTGCCTGTGTAACCTTGGCAAGCATGAGCCCACTCAGGACTTCAGTGCCCACTTGGCTGGGTTCAGCCCTCCCTGCTGAGCCTCTACATTCACTGCAAATCTTGCTTCCAGGGCCCATCAAGGAGCTGGTCCATCAGGACAAAAACACTTCGATCTAACAAGGACAGTCCTGACCCAGTTAGAGCACTGCAGGGCACCGAGCAAGAGTCCTTGGCTCTCCCCACTCAGTTGCTTCTCGTAACTCTGGCAGATCACTTTTTCAGCCATGGCTCATGCACCAAAGAAAAGATAAGAGTCCAAGAGGCTGGTGCTGCAGCATGGCCAGGTCTGAAAGGAGGAGAGAGATGACCATGGTCCCCTTGGTATGGTGGGCAGAGCAGACTCTGTAAGAGGTAGCTCCCTCCTAGGCCAGGAACTCAGGTTGACTTTTCCTAGACTAACCTAAAGGCAGCTTGTGGGAGACTAGAATCACACAGGCTGGCTGATGGGCATGAGGGACATCCAAAGGCTCTGTGGGTGTTGGAGAAGGGGCCTGGCATAGATACCTGTTAGCATAGATACACATCACTCCAAGGGGGTTGGGGGGAGTTGTGGCATGCAGAAGACTGCAGCTGTGGGGACCCAGAGGAGGGAGCAGCAGCTACACAAGGTAGATCTTAGAAATACAGAGTTCCAGAGTGGCCTACCAATGGAGGGGAAGGGACACTGTAAGCCACTGTCCCCAGAGGACATCTCAGGGCCTGATTGCTGAATCTTCCCATAAGAATGAGGAAGTCCCTTGTGTCTGAGCCATTCCTAAGCTCCAGATGACTCCTACCATCCCCTTCCCCTAAGCCACAGTCACCAGCAACACAGCTGTAAGCAATTAAAGTCCCCCCCTGCTGTGCGTCCAATTCCAGGGGCAAATGCCAAGTTTTCTCAATCCAGCCAGACTCTGGCTACACCAGGCCTGGGGCTAGCAGTTGACCACTGCTCACCCATGCAACCAGGATGGCTGTCAGTGCTATCCCACTTTACTTGGAGGAACCAAGACTAAGACAGGAGCCAGAAAACCTGCTCTGCAAGTACTGAGTGGGGCCAAGGCAGGACCAGCCCTCAGGGATGTCTGTCTGTCCCAGTGTGAATCCATGCCTACAAGTTCTGCAGCAGCCAGAGATAGCAAGAACCCAAGAGCACCACACAGGCATTCAAATCAGGGTTTGCAGGGGACCTTGGAGGAAACCTGTGGGGGTTTCCAAGGCAGGACGGGTCTTCCTTCCCAGTAATCTCTCCTTCCACCTTGCAGCTCCTGTTCAGCTGTGGCATCTGGCCTATGATGTCCCCATCCCTTGGCTCACCTGTGCCTTAGCCTAGTGTGCTGGGCTGACCACTGACACTGCTAGACTTTCGTTCCTGTAACTGCACCCCTACCATGACCCAGAACTCTGCTACTTCCTTGCTCTAAGGTCCAGAATCAAAGCCTTTTGCTCATAGCTGTCCCTGTGTAAACCACTAAGATTATGCGTGCTCACCACCAGATTGAGGCCAGGACCCCTGGTTGAAGGACCTTCTCTCCATGACTCCAGCATCCAGTGTGGGGCAGATTCACCAACAGTATGCCTTTGAAGTACCTGATGAATGACCTATGAGGACTCTCAGTGTTGCTTAAAAACCCACCAGGGAGCTAGCCTTGAAGAAAATCAAGCCTTTTGTGGCCCCAGGTTAGGGACGGGAAAGTAATCTGGGGGCTCTGATCTTACACAAGAGCAGCACAGCAGTAGCAATGGAGAGGGAGTTAAGAGCTTCAGTGATGTGTGCAGGCTGCGCCCTGGTTTATGGGCTGTGTGACCTCAGGTAGGTGTGTTCTCACTCTGAGCCTATTTTCTTACCTACGAGATGGTGATGAGCTCCCTCTTCAGGGCTGTTGTGCTCATCCCATTCTGATCAGGGTCAGAAATACAATAGCTGGTTAACACCAGTTGACCAGGTTTCTAACCGACTCTGCACAGAGATCCATCCATGACAGTAACATTTAAGGCCAGATCACAAGATCTTCTGTTCTCATTCAGTGCGGAAACCAGAAGTCCTTATATCTCTCTGAACAGAAGAGCCAAAAGAGATTCTTGTGGAGCAGATTCTGAAGGGAGCAGTATCCCTGCATGCCAGCCGTAAGCTCTGATGACACCAAGAGGGGAGCATCTAGTCCTCTCAGCTTGGAGCTGGCAGAAAGCCACTGGTGGCAAGCGGGAACTGGGGACATCCGATATGTGTTAGAAGCAGGACACACCTCACTCCCTAGAGAGTGAGCCAGGGCATGGCATGGCTTCCAGAGCTCCAGCACAGCAGACATCTCACAAGCATCTCTCAAGAGGTAACCTAGCCTTCTGTCATCTCTCCTGGCTGGGCACCTGGGAAACTGGGACAGAGGCAGGTGGCAGGCTGCAAGAGAGCTGCTTCAGCTGACCCCACGGAGGGTTGTGTATATCTGGGTTTCTATAGCAAAATGACCATCCCAACACAGATTCTCCCCGACCCACCATCTAATCATCCATACACTCTAGAAAACCACAGCTGACTCAGTTCTGCATCCTCCTGGAGTCCCTTTCTTTTCCACTTCCCCAGAAGTTCCTGGGTCGGAATTTTACTCTCAGAGTTCCAGGACGAGAGACAGCATTCGATTCGGGGTTGGTGGACTTAGGTATAGCCCAGTGACCCGAACCTAAAGATTCCCCGGTGAGAGATATTTCACTCTGGCAGAGAAGAGAATCTGAAAATAAAGGAGAGGCTGACCGTGGCCATAGAAAGACACAGGGCAAGGAAGGCTGCAGGCAAGAGCAGCTCTTTGGAAACCTTGTACACACAAGACTGTGAACTGCAGGCACACATAGAGCTTTCCCCAGAAGAAGGCAGGAAAGGGGCCCTGGAATGGAAGCCGGGGCTTATGGCCTCCAATCAAGGACCCACCATCTCCTGCTTTGTATATTATCTTGACCTGGGGTCTGTTTTCCTACCCTCTAAAGAGACACTGTGAGAAGCAGCATCAGGTTAGAACAGAAAGAGAGGGGTCTGGTTGCATTTGAGTGTCAGGTAAGTAGAATGATTCTATAACACAAGGGTGTCCTAAATACCAGATCTGGCATCCAAAGCCACCTGGGCAGCCGACATTTTGTCTAGATAGTTCCAAGGCTGGAAGGGACCTGCCAAATACCAGGAGGGACAGGGACAGAGGCAGTATAGTCTGGGTCCATAGAATCTGTTCATTCATCCAAAGAGAACTCATTCTCTTCTCGGTTGAGTCCCAACCTAGAGGATGCTGGGACAATGCCAAACGGGAACACGTGCCAAAGATGACTATCAGGATGTGTGAATATCCCCTCAGAAAAGTTTGGACCAATATTGCTTACACTGAAGGAGTCTGAAAAGAGAAGGCATTGGACACCTGACCCCAGGAACAGCCTCTCCCAGTGACAGTCACGGTAACCTGGGCTCAAAACAGGAACACTCTGGAAAGTGTGGGCCCTGCTTGGATGGACCAGGGAAGGAGGATGTTTCTAACACCTGAGGTGTTCCCGTTGGAGCTGAATGAGCATACACTTGAAGGGATCCCTTCAGAGCTTAGGAAAAAAATAGATGCTAAGACTTCCAGCATGTGCTCAGATTCTCGCCAAAGTAAGTAGTCAGCAAATTTCTGCTGAATGAACACAAGAGATGAGTGTCTGAGTTAATACTTTCCCGTCCCCAGCCAAGGCAGACATCACTGTCAACTGTAGCATCTTCAGCCAAGGAGAATATTACGAGCTAACTATAGAATCCCCAGCCAAGGCAGACATCTCTAGTCAACTGTAACACCCTCTCCTACTAAGTTCCAATGTGCAATGCTACCAGACACGTAACAGGAAAATAAAAATAGCTATTATTATGATTAGTACTTCTGGAAGCCTTTTGATGTGCTAAATATTGCCTAAGTGTTAAGCTACTTACATTATCAATCAATCTCCCAAAGCAAGTACTAGGACAATGCCCATTATATAGGTAAAGAAACGGAAGGGCGGGAGGGCAAGAAAGATATCCAGGACTGGGGTTATATAAATGGGTGAAGTAGGACTTGAACCCAGGAGGTGGGGTTCCAGGGCCTAGACTGGGCTGTGAGCATCTGTTGCCCCAGAACAAATGAGGACAATGATCCTATGTGGCAGAGGCTTCCTGAGGCTCATAGAGGTGAGGCCGTAATTGAGAATCAGGACCAAGAAGTTGATCTTACCCACATCCTCTAACCAGGCTCTGTTCCCACCTGCTTGAGCAGGAGAGACAATCTGGGGGACCCTAGGCCCTCTTCCAAGGATAGACTACTCTGGGGAATGGGGTCTATCATACTCCCCTTAACCCCACCTTCAGCCTCCATCTGAACAGAATTCTCAGCACAGTTGCAGGAAGAACAAAGCCAGCCCTCCTGTCTGGAGAGCCATCTTGTACCTGACACCAGCACACCACAAGTTTCATAGGGCCAGAGCAGAGGAGCACATTCTAGGGGGGTATCTCTAGGGTCATCTCCAGGCTTTGGCCTCTCGCTGGCCTTCAGGGCTGAGTCCAAGGACTCTGGAGGTCCAACAGCAAGTTCTTACACTGAGTGACAGAACCACCTGGCAAGGCTTTTCCAGCCCAGAACAATCAGAGGCTGTGTTCCCTTCAGCTCCTCGGCCACTTGGGCCTGTGATCTCAGCAGGCAATAGTCATGCTACTAACAGTGTGGTCCACTGACTCAGCATTTACAGAGTTCTAGAGCAGGCCACGTTGTCCCCACTCCCCTTTTCATCCTCATAGCGAGGAATCCAAGAGGACTCTGCTCCACCCCCATTTCATAAGTGATGAATGAAACTAAGGTACAGAGAATCTAAGTGACATGGCCCAGGTCACATGACCAGGATGTGACAGAGGTGGAACTTGAACTTGGTACTCCTATTCCAAAGTCAGTGCTTTAAGGAGAAGGGTGAAGAAGGTCTAGAGTCTGTGCTCCGCTGCTAGCCGCAGTCTCCCTCTGGGCCCGAGAGCCCTACACAGGTTGAATAGCTTGCTATCACACTAACCTAGCTAGCGGTCTGCAAATCAAGGGACAGGCAACAAGTCTCAGATTGGTTTGCAGCCCTGTGTTCCAAGACCCATCTTCATCTAATCAATGAGGAAGCAGACTCCAAGAAGGTGACAAAGCTACCTGCAGCCACGGCTTGCATGGCTTTACTCCTGTTTCCTTGCTCCTCCTCTTCCTCCTCCTCCTGTCCCTCCTCCCCCTCCTCCCTTTGAAGGCATGATAGAAGATGTCCTCCCCTGCAAGGCCCCTTGCCTGCTCCTCACACCCTGGCTACCCCACCTCTGCCCAGCATGGACATAGGCATGTGTGTACTTACAATGAGCCCGAGCACTCCTGGTGGTCCTGGCAGGCCAATTTCCCCCTGGAAACACAGACATCAAGGCGGTTACTGCCCCGTCTCCCTCTACACCATACCTCACGAAGGTGCTGGGTGGGACCGTTGGGAGCAGACTTCCTCTTCCTGAGCAGCCCCTTAAGTGCTCTTAGGTGCTTGCTGTAGGGTGTGTGGAACACTTCCCTCTACCATCCATCCCATCTGTGACTTCCAAACCTCTACCAGACTCTAAGCACAAAGCGCACACAACAGGCGGCACTGGACCCAGGCCATAAGCAGGTGGAGGTGTTTTCCTCTCTTGGTGAGATTTCAGAGGTGAGTGGTCCGCTTAAGGTCAGAGGCAAGCAATGAGGCCATCACAGGGAGGCCCTGCTGGATTTAGGCCCTCCAGGTCCCCCCATTCCTGGGGCTTCCAAGGTGCTGAGGGGATGGGCGTGGGGAGGAGTACTTGCCTGGGTCCAGAGGCTGGGGCAGTATGGGACTGACCCTCCAACTCCAGTCCCTCAAAGCTTTATGAATGGGCCATCTAATGCCCACACCAGGGATGGGGAAAACATGGGGGTAAGAGTCTAGAACAAGCTCAAAATAAAAACCACGAATAAAAAACTGCAGTTCCAGCAACTGACTAACGGTGAGAAGTGCTAGCCTCCCCTCAGGGCTGTCCTTGTTGATGCAACTGCGAGGCTACCGGAGGGGAAATGACTTGCCAAGGTCTCTCAGCAATTCCATGGCAGAGCTGATGTCAAGGCCAGAGAATCGCTCTATTCCTCCAGACCCTAAGGAAAAAGGCATCTCTCCCAACCCAAGAAAACTTCCAGAAGGGTCACATCCATTGGTTAGGACACTAACCTATTAAGGGCCGAGACTGTGGGAGGGGCCTAGCTCCCCTGCAAACCCTTGAAATGCACCTTGCTCCACTTGGAAACTCCACCCCTCTTTCCTCATCCCAGTTCTTCTGTTATCCCGGTGGGCCAGTCGATCCTACTCCACCTACCTTCTCTGTTCCAGCTCTCCCTAGCCAGGTGCAATGGACTAAGGAGGTAGCAATGAGACCAGGATGCTTGGCACCTTGCCTAGCATTGATGACCATTGTCCACTGCACACCCGCAATGGCTAAGACCTCCCATCCTCCAAAGCATGCATTCTAACCTACACTTAGAAAGGAAACCACCGGGGTGCAGAGGTGTGAACTGGTTTCCCAAGGCAAACCCTATTTTCCTGGCTCATGTGGCCGGAGCCACAGCTTTGTACCCAGAGCATCTGGCTAGGTCAGGCTCAGGTGTATTTATGGAGTTAAAATGGACCAACAAATGTGAGGGTGCTGATGGAAGGCTGGTGGGCACAGCTGGGCCTGGCTGCTCTGGTAGAGAGAGACCCAGGGAAAGACGAGAACCAGAGCAGGTAGGTAGGTGTTCCTGAGAACACTGGCCAGCCTGCATCCCAGGCTGAGATCTCCAAGGCCTGGAGCTAGGACAATAAGGGAAAAGCAAACGGACACCCTAGGGGAGGCCAATTCATCTCCTTGCAGGCAAGCTGGGTCTCTGCATGTTAACAAACTGTAAACCCCGAAGACCTGTCAACTTGGCTCTCCCTCCAACAAAGTTTGTGGTGACAGCCTTTACCAAAGCAATCCTTCTATAACCGGTTCTGGTGCTTCCTATGGGTGGCAGTTGTGGTCTCTCCATCAGACAGAAGCTCCAGAGACTGGGGACAGCCTGCAGCTCAGTAGGTGGGGACCCTTCAAGAGGCCACAGAGTACCCACAGAAAGAGGTTCAGAGAAGTCTTTCCATTTTTCCAAGGTCACTCAGCTAGTAGGTCATGGGGCAGGGAACAACCCAGGTCTGTCTGACCCTCGAACTCAGGCTCTTGCAGTCCACTGTACTCTGGCTTGTTAGCAAGCACTGGGGATACTTACAGGGTTCCCATCAAGTCCAGGGGGACCTCTTTCCCCAAAGTCTCCAGGGAAGCCCTGAGGGAATGAGAGAGAAGAAATACGGAGGTTAGTGTTCAAGGCTGCAGTTTGGCTCTCAGCCACACCCCCAGCAGGATGCAAGGACAATATCTGAGCAGGCTCACTCCTCGATCTGGGGTTCTGAAGTCCTCCCTGCTACCCACAGACACTGGCACACATGGAACCAAGGGACAGGATACAGCTAATCTGAGAGATGGGACAGGCACCACCCCCGGGTCTGAGACTACGCTGGGACTCCCAGTGCAGTGGAGATAACGGTCTGAGGCAGGAAGGGAGACCCTGACCTAGACCACTGCAGATCGCTGAAGTTTGTAGCACACCTTCCTCAGAACCTGTTGGCCTCAGTTTCCCCATTGGTCAAAGGAAGGCTCTGTGGCTGTGCCGAGCACCTCAGAAGCCATACTGTGGAATTATCCTCGCTATGTTACAGACTAAGGCTGTGACAGGGAAAGTGGCAAGGTCACGCAAAGTCACACTGCTAGGGAGAGTCAGCACTGTGGTCACAGAGGGGCCACCAGCCTGGGCAGGTCTGGCCCTTCAGCCCTTCTGTGATCTGACTGAGAAGCTCCACAGTCCTCAGGGAGCCAGGCAGCTGGAAAAACATCAGCTGTAGGGAGGCCTGGGGGATGGGGGTGGGGGTGGGGGATCCATTCCCAC
This sequence comes from Rattus rattus, assembly GCF_011064425.1. Lineage (NCBI taxonomy): Eukaryota > Metazoa > Chordata > Mammalia > Rodentia > Muridae > Rattus > Rattus rattus. The sequence continues at coordinate 90,306,578 of NC_046154.1, forward strand.
TTCAAAGGGAAAGGAGGGATTTTGCTAGAGCCTGTAAACTCCTTCCCCTCTTCCAACCCCAACTGTGGCTTTCCCAAGATGAAGGACAGGCATAGCTCACATTTGCCCAGAAAGAATGAATGCAAAGGCGGACAGACTGTGATAACCCCCTCAGAGGAACCTCAGGCTTTAGCTTGCGAGTACTTTCTGGATATCCAGCAGATATCCAGCAAGAACAAGAAGGAAGGAAAAAAGGAAGGAAGGAAGGAAGGAAGGAAGGAAGGAAGGAAGGAAGGAAGGAAGGAAGGGGTCACATAGTCTGTACACTGAGCAGGGTCTGTACCCTGATGTGGTTCTGGGCTTGTATGGATGTGAGCTGACAGTTCATGAACTGCCACAGAAGAGGGTGACATTCACCACCCAGGAAACATGGGCTCATTCAGACCCCAGAAAATGCAGACATTGATGGTTCTAGGACCAGGTTGTTGTTTTGCATGCAAGGCTGGACATGTGTCTGACATTCGTCCCTGGGGAAATGTGACTCATCCTACTTAACTGATGGGGAAGGTTGAGGCTCAGGCAGGAGGTCACTTGACCTAGGCCATAAAACCAGTCTGTGGCTCAGGTAAGCTTGGGTCCCACTCCTGTGAGTTTTGAATGGGGGAGCCTGGCCTCAGGAGTGAGTGTCCACTTGGTACCCAGGTGACTGGGTGCTGGCATGCACAGTCCTGTCTCTGTGGAGTGCACACAACACACACTAGCTTCCTCTTCCTGTGTCCTAGGAATCTCGGCTAGCTTACATTAGCCTCTTTCCAAACCAGACCCTCTGTCATGACATTGACTGGTGCCATCTTTCAGGTGGGCTGTGATATGGGACATTTTTTTTTTTTTGGTTCTTTTTTTCCGGAGCTGGGGACCGAACCCAGGGCCTTGCACTTCCTAGGCAAGCGCTCTACCACTGAGCTAAATCCCCAACCCGATATGGGACATCTTTTGAAGGCACTGGTTTTCTCTTTGTGGTGGTTGTGGAGGCTGGGGCAGGGTAGGAGGGCAGTCACTCATGGAATGAGAAGTGTAGCAGCACCTGGCCAGCTCCAAATGGTCCCAGTGGCAAGGCCTGGGGACTGCTGGCTGTGTTCTCTAGGTTCAGGGTCTAGAGGAGCCCAGGGCCACCCTGTCTTCTCCAGGCTATGTGATAAAAAGACATTCCCTGCGCTGACTCCAAATATGTGCTAGCCTAGCCAGACGTACAGACAGGGCTAGGAAGGGGACATATTGGTGTATCCTGGGCACAAGACCTGCAGTTTCTAGGTTGCAGCATACAGGGCAACTCCAAGCTGGCCCACCGTTCCCCACAGACCCAGTAGCCAGGCCAAAAGCCCCAAGTCATCCTGGCTCTACCACTCAGAAGGCTCCAAGAACCTGAGTTATGTCTGTTTTATTTCAGAGACTATTAAGACCAGGGAGAGTATCAAGACATTGCCTCCTGAAGGTTGATTTCAAAACACGTTGAAAGTTCAGCAGTAGCTTGGGTCAGCATGAGTGACAGTAGACACAGCCATGACAGTAACATCCAGCTGCAGCAGACTCACGAAAGGGACTCTGTGCCAACTGTATTTTAGATATCAAGAGATCCAGAGATGTTAAGAAACCTGCCCAAAGTCACACAGCTATAGGATAGCATGGTGGGATTTGAATCCAGGCAGTCTGGCCCCAGAGCTGTTCTCCTGGTATTTCTGTGGTGACATCAAGCATAAACGGAAGAACCAGAAGTTCAGCATCCCAAAGGGCCATCACAGCTCCAGACTAATGCACATTAAATCTGGTTCTGCCTGGACACAGGCGATGGCCTTGGGGACCAACTCTCCTTCTCCATCTCTAGCTTTGCTCCTGCTGATGGGTGACCTAGGAGTCTAGGCCTTTTATTGTAAAAAGCCTGTCAGGAAGTGCGAAAGCTTTAAAGATGCTGGAACAATTAAAAGTGGTCTGAGACGGAGGAAGCCCATAGCTTAGGTGAACGACAGTTTTCTGCACCAATAGCAAGCTGAGACTCGAAGCTCCTGACGCCGCTTCACTCTCTAGCAGACAGCCACATCCAGCAGCTACCCAGGGCCTCTACTCTTTGCCCAGCTAACCATCCAGTGCTGACTGGCTGCGCCTGATGTATGCGTGATGACTGCACATTAGCCTATGGCAGCAGGCACTTCCTTCTTCTCTTGTCCCAATCCCTGACTGCAGCAGCCTGGCCCATGTCCCAAGGAATGAACTTGGCTTGCTGCCGCCCGCTACGTGGCTTCCCTGCTTCCCCAGGTCGGGCCCCTCTGGGACTGAACGCCTCGCCTTAAACTGTGAGCAGAACCAGGCCCGGCAGAAGAAAATAGAGTAGGGCCAGGCTCCGCCCTCTCTCTGGATGGCCACAGTTCACAGGGCCAGAGGGGCGGACAGCAGTGTACCAAGGCCCAGACATCTAAAGGCATTTCAGCCAAGCCCCTGCCTCCAGAATCTGCTCTTCTGCTACAGAGGATGGATTCAGGACCAGGGCAGCCTAAGCATTCAACGGATGACCCACTGAGCTTCCAGGCTGTCTTCTAGCCTGCAAACCAGCCGCCCCTTTGCATCCTGGGCAAGACTAAGCTAAGCATCATTGACAAGTCCCTGGTAAGCTGAAGTGCAATGTTAAACCACTAGTCAGGGGTGGTACCCTCCATGGGGCTATTCAACAGGCTCCAACGGGAGCCACGCACTTACAGAGGTATAATAGCTAAGCATTTAATTTCTGGAATTCTCTCTACAGGTCTAGCAGATCATGTCCTACTCTGTCCTGTGAAGGAAACTAGAAAATCACTCGTGTTATGCTACCAAGGGAGAAAGAGATGGAGACAGGCAGGCAGAAGTCTCATGGAGACTCAAAAGCCACCAGCACCTGAGGCTCACATCTAAATGAAAAACCAGACCCTCCCCCTCGTCTCTTCGGGCCTCAGTTTCCCCATGTGGGAATATATACTCTCTCCTTCCCAATCTGATGACTGGGGAAAGCCCAGGGCAGGAAACCGTGTCCTGAACCAGATAGCTGTGTGTCCTCAGGCAAGCTCTCAGTGTCTCTGAGTCACACAGTGAGAGACAGAGCCAAGCCTGTGTCAGGACTGCCTTCCTCACTCTGTGCAGGCCCAGTCATAGCAGGCAGGCCGAGGTCATAAGCAGTATGGTGGGGGTAGGAATCCCCAGGACACTGATGACAGATCGAGAGAGAGAGGGGGAGGGAGGGGGGAGAGAGGGAGAGGAGAGAGAGAGAGAGAGAGAGAGAGAGAGAGAGAGAAACGCTAGACAAGAAGACTCACTATAGTTCCTTTCTAGAATCAATGCGAGATTCTGGCTAGGACCTGGCTCTGCCATCAGCTGTGCATAACCTTGAACCAGCCGAGCCATAAGTCCTGCCTGTTCTAGCCAATTGCCAGCATTTTATATTTGGACCTTCTGCCAAAATTACACACTCCCTTTCTAGCACGAGAGTTGAGGCAGGGATGAGAGCTGTAGGTTCCGCTGGAGGAGAAAGGATTGATGGTGAGAAGAGAGACGCTGTGGCAAACACCCTGTGCTATCAAGGGTCTTAGGTTTGGATCTGGACTTGCTACCAATTTGCTGTGTGACCCTGGTCAAGTGACTTGCATTTTCTAGTCAATGGTAGGTTTTCCCAAGAGTCAGTCCTGGATGTCTCCTGCTCCAACTGTTCAGAGACTGCAATGCTTTGGACATACTACTTAACCTCCCTGGGCCTTGTCTTTCTCTTTATGCCCAATAGATGGCCGAGCAAAAGGAAAACCAATCCCTTATGGCAACGGAGAGGCCTAAACAGAGCCAGTGGATTTGAGTGGAGGGTCAATACTGAACCATTTCTGGGCCTACTCTTGTGGCCTACCACACTTCCTAGTCGTCTAGCCTACGTGTGCATAAAGGAAGACAGAGTGGGAGACCTGACACGGTGGAGATGGTGTGCTGTCCAGGTGAAGACTTAGGTTCCCTAGTGCCTGCTGGGCACTAACATGAACATCTGGACAGAAACCCCAGACATACAGCTTTACCCGCAAGTTGCTGAAGCACATAGGGATAGAGGAGAACCTGGAGCAGCAAGAACTCCAGGCCGCATCTCAGGCCAGCGCTTGCACCCGGTTTCCCCACCCTTCACCCAGAGCAGAGAACCGGAGCTGAGAGGCAGACAGTGCCAGGTCTCAGGGACCAGCAGTGCAGAACGGCCAGCGGGAGGTGGGGCTACCCATAGAGTCTGAGTAATAGACACGGAAAATCTTTACCGGCCTACCCATCTCGCCCCTCTTGCCAGGAATGCCAGGGAGACCCTGTAGGGGAAAGAGGAGAAAGATCATCATCAAGCTCCAGGGGACACCCACCACGCCCAGAATAAAGTCCCAGGTAGTCTGGAATGTTTGCCCAGAACATGGTGCCAGCCGTATATCCATTGGTGGGTTCGGGGCCTCATAAACACCTACCGGGAGAACGCTAAAGAAAGCCGCCAGCATGCCTAGCATTCAGCAGGTGCTCACTAAGTGTACCTTCTACTGCCTCCCTACAATGCTCTATGTTTAGCTTAATGATGGGGTTCCAACTGAACTCCCAAGTACAGGCTCGGGGGAGGAAGGAGCGTACATTAAAGTCACCAGCCCTAAAAGCCTGAGGGCAGCTCTTCCCTGACTTGGACACTTGGTCTGGAGGGCAGAGTGTCTTGGGAAATCCTGAAGCCCGTCTATATACATCCCCAGAGCCCAGGACAGAGTCAGGCATCCATGGTGTCTCCTGTCCCCACTGCCACCAAAGTCAGCCACCACACTCCAGCCTGGGATCCCTGGCCTGACATCTGACACCTGGCTCTGTCCCCTCCCTTCTACCAGACAAGCCTCACAACACTTTACGAAGCAGCCAAGCGCCTGTGCCAATGATGAGTGGACGCCTGTGCCAAAGGGAGGCGAGACTACTTGGGGCTCTGTGGGTGGCCTCTGTCATAGCTACTCAGCCCTGTCACTGTGGCAGGAAGGCAGCCATAAACAGTGGTGAGCTATAAGCATAGCTATGGTCAATAAAACTTTATTTACAAAACAGCCAACTGACCATCCCCTCAGAACATACAAATGTCTGCTGCTGGTGAGAGGCTCCTCTGCTGAATCCCTTCTCTAGCCTCACTGCCCTAAGTACATCGAACACCAAGGCTGGGCCTCCTCTGCCTTGTCCCCGACCACCAGTGCTATAACAGTGACATATTCTCATGCTGTTTCCTGGACCTCACCCTGACTACATGCTCCCCTCCTGGACGTCATCAGCAGGTGTCTGCTACAGCAGAGGAAGTAGGGGGTGATGGCACACAGACAAAGGCACTTACCCGCTCTCCATCCGACCCTGGCAGGCCAAAGAGCCCCGGAAGCCCAATGTAACCCTAGAAAAGAGCAGGTGGGGATCAGAGAGGTTAAGCATGGGGTGCAGTTAGCCCAGCCTCCCTGCTGCCATCCCACGGCCCAGTCCTCTGTGGTGGTGGCTCCAGGGGGTCCTCGATGACATAGACCTTGAGGCAAGTGTATATGCCCGTGGACTGCATGGTGCTGCGTCCACGATGTAGTCCAAAGGCACATACGCTCACACCAGGGAGGGCAGCACAGGACAGCAGAGGCCCAGCACCCAGCTTGCGACCTGTGGAAGAAAGCTAGTACCCAGGTTAGATGCTGCAGGGCTGTAAGATCTGCCTGCCTTGTGGATGGCTCCTACCATGGTTCCTCCTAGAGCTCACAGGTCCTGGGTCTGGGGACTTGCATCTACCCTGGTTCCCAAGTGCTATCAGTCAGCATGGCCACCCCAGAGAGCTGACACTGCCAGATACATGGGTGCTCCAGTGTTAACCATGGCAAGAACCCCAGAGACTAGAGGTTGTAAATTGTATTCAGGTAATTTGTGTTCGGCTCAAAGCTCACCCAGGGCCCAGCGGACTTAAGAACCCTGGCATGTCACCATTTTATGTCAGTGGCCCCACCAGGTGTACCCTGCCTACCTCATGGTGTTAGAACCATGCATAGCCTACCTTGAGGGTTCTCCATTCTAGTACCAAGCATGCAGATCAGAGCAGGCTCATCTCCCTAGCATCCCTCAGCATCTTGGTAAACAGGGTTTCTCTCTTTGCCTCCCTGTCGCCTGATAACTTCTCAAGGGCCAGGATCTAGCAGAGGGCTTGTACCATTCAAAGCTGTGCAGCAGTTTAACGATAACCATAGCAAAAACAAGTGCTTGCCGAGCTCCTACCACCTGCCTGGCCCGACTCGACGCTTTGCACACTAAGCACATGGACGAGTCCTAATTTTAACATTGTGAGAAGGTCGTCATCTATAAAGTTTACCCTTGAGAACCTCACACTCGAGTTACAAAAAAAGAAGTTAAATTGCAAAAACAAAACAAAACAAAACCCTTACAGAATGTTTTGAGTTTATTATTTCCTGTTGAGTGGGGCTGAGTCCATAGTTATCCGAGGACAGATAAAGCCCACAGGCTGCAGACTGCACACATGATTACATTATGGCACCCTCACAACGCTCCTGGTAGGGGTTGTTCAAATTCTATACAGCTGAGGCCCAGAGAGATAAGGTGATCTTCCCATGGTTACACAGCTGCAGTATAGCAGAACTGGTCCCTGAATTCAAGCTGTAGTTCCTAGGCCCACACCCCTAACCAATGTGTCACCAACACATTTGAGGAAGACTGGTACCAGCTCTCCTTCCCCAAATACCTCAGCAAGCAACTTGATCAACAACCACCATCTTAACCACTATGCCCTGCCTCTTCTGTTTAGAGTTCGTGGCTTGTGTTCACAGATGAGTGTCCTTGGAGAAGCCTAGTGACCTCTGGGATCAGTGACAGAGTCAGTTAGTTACTGGGGTCTATGAGTCAGCCATGTAGACTCCAGGGCTGGTGTGGGTAGTGGTCCTTCACACATAAGAGGCAGAGTGGAAAGGTGGTTGCCTTGGGCTCTGGGTGCTTTCTCTAGCATCTAGATATTCCCTCTGAGGCCACTACTCATGGGAGCCTCAGGAGAGAGACCCAGAATCCCAGAGCAAGAGCTGCCCTGACCCTGCCTGCCCTGTAATGCCCAAGGGACCTTGCTGTCCTATGCCGTGCCCACCGCTGAAGCTATTGGACTGCTGCGGAGATTAAGGCCAATGATGGGTCCATATTGACCCTCCAGCCTACCACAGTATCAATAGCTTTGGCTCAGGAGAGGACATGTCACTGAGGACCTGCCCTGACTGACAGCCGTGTGACCTACTTGCTGAGCATTTCTTGAGAGACAGCAGGCCCCACTTGAGGACACCCGAGTCCAGTCTCAGTAGCATTTTGGCATGCACAGCATGTTGGCATGCATCATGAACAGAACTACCCATGCCCACCGAGACCCATGTCCATTGTGTTTCTACCTCCATTTCCCTATTCAGCATACCCAGAACCTTCTCTACCTCCCTTCTGGGAGATCCCACATGGAGTGCCTCTTTGGCAGTCCTAGGCAAATGGAGTTCAGTGGTTGCCATAGCCCCAGCCCCTCTAACAGCCCTGATATCCCAGCAACCCATAGAGGGTCCAGTGATGTCCACTCATGCTCCACCCATATGGGACTAGCCAAAAAGCACTTACCCTGCTGCCTTTGGGGCCAGGGTCTCCTACAGGTCCAGGGAACCCCTGAAACAGAAATATGGGGGGCAAGGACATATGGAGACTCTCTCCCTGCCACCAATGTCCCAGGGCCAATCTTGTCTTGGGCTTCAGCTGTCCTTAGAAGCATCCATGTCATGGGTTGAACCAGAGGTGGCTCGGGGGAGACTGGCGAGGAGGCTTGGGAACCCTTCCTCTAAGCCCTAGTTCTCCCATAGACTCTCCTAGAAGCATCATGGCCAGGTCTAATCCCCAGTCAGCCCTTTCCTTAGGGCCTACCCCCTGGGGCAGTTTATTGGCCCCAGCCCACAGCCTCCCTCTCCTTGGGGCACCTTGGCCACCACCATGGCCAGAGCTTCCAGAGCATATACTGCACCTGCCTGCCAGGGTAACCTTTGGCCCCTGGACTGCCCTCAGGTCCTGGCTGCCCCTGCGAAGGAACAAGAGAAATGTTAGGAAAGATGAGACCCTTCCTAGCTCAGTCAGGGTCCCATTGTTGGGGAGTGCACCTATAGTGGACAAGGAGAGGGGCAAGAATGTGAGGCAAAGGGGGAAGGTGGGAGACGGGGAGCAGTGTCTGCTGGGCCCTAAGCCCACCTCTCTAGAAACTGGTCAGACCAGCTCTGGGGACAAATCTTTCTGCTCCAGGCTCAAACTAAGAAAGCACAGAAGAGGGTTGGCTGGCTGTCCCCTGGCAGGGCTGCTGTTTGAGTTGGGCCAGGAGGCTAGAATTCTTGCAAACCCCAAGGCGAATGGAAGGGATAATATCGCCTAACATTGCCGGGGACAGGCCAGCTATTCATGGCTCTAACCAGAGTCCAGGGGCTTCTGCCAGCCCTGGGCTGGGCTCGGCAGTACAGACACTGGCTCTTCTAGGACAGTGTGGCTGACTGGGTGAGGGTGGGGGTAATGAGTGGGGGAAGTCTTAAGGCCTTGTTCTGGGGTTCCAGAGAATCTCTGTCCAGGGAGGAGGCTGGTACCAAGCAGGGATTGGAAGAAGGAATATCAGGCAGTGTAGAGCAATGCAGCCAGGCCTCACCTGTTCTCCAGGGTGCCCTGCTGCTCCAGGGTGGCCCTTGTGTCCCTGTGGGGTGAAGAATTTTCATCAGGCAATAGGCTTTATGGTGGGGACATGGCCCACACTACCTGCACGGATGCAGGTTGTACGACGTTCATGGAATCCTCTGGAGTGATCTTGTGTTACAGAAATACTATGTGTTGGGGATAGGGTGAGAGACTATGACATCACAACCCTGCCTTGGAAATCCAGAGAGTTGGAGGAAGTCAGAAAGAGGAGCAAAGCGTGTGTCACATAAGGAACAGGGACAAGGTTGAACTGGAACACACACGATGGACCCACTCCAGTTCATGAACCATGACCATGTTACCCAGCGACACGGCCTCCTTCCTTGCTGCCTCTGCTCCTATTCCAAGGCTGCCTAGATGCACAGTGGCAGCCTTGACCCTTCATCCTCACTCAGTGACACCACAGTGTTACGCGGCAGGCCCCTCACACCAGGCTCTGCTTAGGAGAGACACTGTCCTTGTCTTGCGGAACAAGTTTGGGTGATCGACCTTCTGTGGACCTCTAATGGGGGATTTGAAACTCTGAGGCCCCTTAGATTATGCTTTCTTCTAACTCCAATTTCTAGGACCCATGAGAGTCTATGACTAAGGTTAGCAGTCTGCCCCTCAGCACAGGCACTGGACAGCCACATGGAGATCATGGTAGACATAACTCCCCACTCCACCTCATTTCTCTTTTCTTTCCCCTTTCCTCTTTTTCTTCCTCCCTCCTTCCTCCCCTCTCTCTCTTCTTTCCTCCTTTCCTTCCATCTATCCTTCCTTTCTTTTATTTCAAGAGAGAGCTTCATGTAGCCCAGGCTGGCCTCCAACTTGCAATGTAGCCAAGGATGACTTTGACTTTCTGATCCTCCGGCTTTCCCTTCCCAAGTGCTGACATCAAAGTCCTGTACCACAGCTGGTTTATTGGTGCTGGGGGTCAAACCCAGGACTCTAGCGTGCCAGACAAACACTCTATCAACCGGTCTATAACCCCAGCCCCCAAATGCACTTGCTGTACACACACATAAACACAGGTGTACGTCAGCATCCCGGACCCTGGGGATGCACAGGAAGTTGCAATCTTCATTATAAACAGAAGAGTCTGTCTGAGAGAGGGGCTTGGGAAGTTCGCCAGCACTTCTTCTGAATCGTCTCATGCCAAGAGAGTCAGACTACCACGCGGGAAATGCATCTCCCTCTAGGTCAAGAGCTGCCTCTGGGAAAAACCCTCCCCTGGGCCACAAGTAGGAAAGGTGGGCCCTAGACCACAGCCAGCAGCTGGACAGAAGGACCTAACAGACTGATCTGGATTCCAGAACTGTTTACCTTCAGGCTGGCTAAGTGGCCAGAGACAAGGACTCTACCTCTCTGAACTTTGATTTCCTCAGGAATTAGAAAGTGGGCGGTAAGAGCCAATGCCTGGGTGGCATGAGAAGCACCAAACATGGTGCCTGGCAGTGTTCTCAGCAACCTTAGGAACACCAGCTATGGTTATTACTGTGGCCTTCATTTCTTCACTCACTCATTCATTCAACAAACAGTGATGGAGTGTGTGTGGGCCAGCAGGGAAAAAAGAGCCAGGCAACATCCTTTGCCTCAGGAGTTTACATTCCTAGAAAGGAACTAGAAAGAAATGAAGTAGGAAGGATAACTGTGGGTGCCGGGAGACAAGAGGTAGGGTGCAATGAGCAGTGGGTGTCTGTTTTTGCAAGATGAATATGTTCCGGGGATCAGTTGCTCAACAACTTGAATGCACTGAACGCCATCACCCGTACACTGAGAAATGATTTGAAATGGCAAATTTGATGCTATGGCTTGTTGCCATCAACAAGTGAAGTTAGGGTACAGAGGACGGCAGGTCTGAGGAGGGTGGTGTCTCCAGGGACAGCCAAGGGATGGCTGATGGGAGGAAGTGGACACAGACCAGGATATGTCATCCTGGAAGGTGGAGCAAAGAGTACAAAAGCCCCAAGGCAGAAATGCTCTCAGTGAGCTTGGAGAAGCATAAGAGGGCCCATGGAACTACAGAAGAGAAGATAAGGCAAGTGGACAGAGAAGCAGCTGGAGTCAGAGTCAGTGATGGAGGCTGGGTCAGGAAGCCCTAGGGACAAGGGAACAAGGCATGACGGGATATGAGGAGGAACAAGCCAAGCCCTTTTTCTCCCACAGAAGCACCAAGGTGAGCCATGCACACCTGTCTGTAAGATTGAGCCCAGGCAATCACCTCTCTGAACTCACTCTGACAAGCTCGCTGGCCTAGGGGATCACTGTAAACAGCCTGGAGACCTGAGGACCAAGAACAACAATGGAGACAGTGTGAGTCAGGAGCCTGGAGCACTCCAATACTCTGCCGAAAACCCATCCACAAGCATCACTGTCCCCAAAGACAAGGGATGAGTTTGGTTAAAGCCCAGATGAGGTTTAAGCAAACTTATGCTCAGGAAAGAGCTGGAAGGAAGTGACTCACAGAATCCACCATGCCTAACCCTGAGCCTTGAGCATGTATGCCCACAAATACCCTGGATCGCTTCTAGAAGGTAGGAACTACTTGGTACACTTACAACGAGGCAATGGAGGTCCAAGGAGGTAAGGGACCATCCTGAAGCCACACCGCTTTCTTGGAAGAGCGTGTGGATCTCGGCCCACATTCTTCAGATGTTACCCACCCATCACTGCATTTGGAACCAGCCCAGGAGAATGCCAGGAAAGGTCCCCTTAAGGATGCATGTCCCTGAGACAGAGCCAATGGGTCATGGCAATATCCTAGGGCTAAGGTCAGTAGCAGAATAAGAAAGTACCCACATCGGATGGAACAGATGTCACCATGTTGACCAGCTCTGGTCACATGACGGACACAGAGACCGAGGTCCCAGAACACAGGCTGGCAGGAAGCTGAGGCCAAGGTTAGACCGTTCTCTAGACTCTAGATCTGTGGGATGGGCTGAGCTGTCCCAGTGAACTCCAGAAAGCCTTGGATGAGACTGTGAGCATGCTTCTAAAGCCGGTGGGAGCAGTACGGCCAAGCACGGTCAAGGTGGGAGGTGGGGTGCGGAGTGGGCTCCCTGGAAGCCCCTTCAGCAGTGTTTACCAAACACTGTTTTAAATCACAGGGCTGGGGACAGGAGACTCTAAACCATTATCTTCTCTTGGCCCTGGCAATTATGGGGGCCAGCTCATCCCGCAAGGTGGCCCCAGGGCAGTGATTTCCTGTGTGGGGGTGAAGGGTGCAGGTGGGCCAAGGGAGGCAGGGGAGCCACAGAGGAGCAGGGGCCGTGGTTGCCTGGCAGGCGGGCCTCCGCAGACCCCGTGTTTATAATACAGCACACTCTCTATTTTGGTTTGGGAGCCAGATTAATCACTGCTTACAGCGCACGAGGAGGAACCAGACATCACCTCACCCTGCCACAGACAGTGGGGTGCTATTTGGACTTCAGGCAAGGAGGGAGGGGATTCTGTCACTGCCTGGGGGTCTGGAGAGCAAGCAGTGTGTGTCCAGACATAGGTTGATCCCCCAGGCTCCATTTCAGTAGGAAGGTGGGTCTCACTTCCCAGTCTTGCTCAGGACCTGAACACCCTGGCAATTATTGGGGGGAGGGGGCAGGCCACAGAACTCACCTGCCACCCCAGCAACCCACACCCTACCAGCAAAGAGGAGCAAATAGGAAGAAACTGAAGGAGACTAAGCATCTCTGGGCCTCAGTTTCCCAAACTGATTTCTCAGCATGTCCCAGGGGCTCCAGAGTTAGAGGATTCTGAAATCAGTGGATTATCTAGAAATATTAGACAGCTCACAGGATGTCCAACCTACTTGGTGGTAAGTTGAGGGAGGGAGGGCAGGAAGGTCAAATTTTCATGTGGTTCATTCATTTATGTAGTCTTCATTCATTCATTCATTCATTCACTCATTCATTCATTCGTCCGTTCATTCAAAATACATCTGCTGAGCCTCAACCATGACCAAAACCCAGGGAATAGGCAGTAGTAGATAGAACACTGAACAAAAGCAATGTGGTCACTTCCTTTTAGAGGAGGGTAGGGAACGTTGGTTAAAAACAAACAAGTGCCAGAGATCATAAAGCTCTGCTGGAGGAGGTTTACAGTATTCTGAGTGGGTTATTGGGGCAGTGGGGCAGTGGGGCAGAGGGGCAGAGGTAGGGGTAGAAATGGGCTGAAACAGGAGAGAGGCCAGTGGGAATGAATGGGTCACAAGAGCCCAGCATGGAGTTAGGTGTCACACTTGAAAGAACAGCTGATTCTCAGAAAGGCAGGGACCATCATCTCTGTCCTCCATCTTTATCTCATTTTCCAAGGGCAGTGGCCAACTGGGCAGTGCAGGAGGACCAGTGACCCTGGGGAAGTGATGCTGAAAAAAGAAATGAGTTTCAGTGTACCAACTTCCTTCCATTAGTCATGTCTGCCTGGCACAGCGAGCTAAGACTCAGAGGCCTATTATCAGCTCTTGGCAAGACAGATCAATTGGTGATGTTGGCCAGAGGTACTGGGGAGAGGGAGGGGTAGGACCAGGCAGATGTAGGTACCCAGTGTGTGCTGAGCCTCATGTAAGGAAAACTAGGATGGTCATGCAGGGTTCTGACCTCGGAGCACTGCTCCAGTTGGAGAAATGTGTGTCCCTCAAGAACCAGAAAGTCGGGAATCCCAAGGAGGTTCAAAAGATGAACCACAGAGTATGAGAAACTGGAGAGACTCAGGGAAGAAGAGAAGCAAATAGTATTAATGATGGATGTGGAGAAGTCAGGGTGAGGGTGCAGCAGAGAGCAACACAGGGAGGCAGAAGGCTGGAGACACTGGGGCTGAAGTAAGGGCCCACGCCATGCCCGCTCAGCCTCTGGTGGAGCTGCACACTGGGAGCTGGGGCTGTCCTGTGCTCTGCAGGACTAAGTAGCAGTGTTGGGGTGGGGGGCAGCTTCACATACACAATAACAACCAAAGGCAGTCAGGTCAGCCTCCTGACCTCATGCAGGGTGGGAAGGGCAGCTTATCTGGTGAGCTGTGAAATAGCTAGAGGATTAATGATAGCAGATGAGCAAGGATTCTTTAGCTGTTTCTCTTTCAGAACCATCATTATCATTGATTGATTGATTGATTGATTAATTGATTGATTGATTGATTCATTCATTCATCCATTCATATGGTGCCTGTCATATGCCAGCCCTGTGTGAATATTGGGGCCAGAACATCCCATTAACCTTCCAACCATCCAGTAGACAGTGGCTCAGCATATAGAAGGGGCTCACCCACATTCACAGCCACAGGAGGCAGAGCTGGGACTCCATCACATTCCATTCAAATGAACCTTCTCATAAAGGAGCCTCTTTTGAATGTGAACAGAGTGGGACCACTGCTTTTGGTTGAGAAACTGTCTCAGTCAGCCTTGTGGTAAGAAAAAGGGCTCGAGGGTCAGAAGACCCAGGTTCAAATCCCAGCCTTCTGCGTTAAGACATAAGAAAGAATTCTCTCTTAAGTTGGTGGCTCTGGATCTTGGCTGCATGTGGGACCCACCTGGAGCCTTTCAGAGTGCCTAGCCTAGAATCCCACAGTGGCATCAACATTTGGCAATGTTGAGGGCCACCATCACAGAAAATTCCCCTAAGCTCTGACAACTCCAGATGTCACTCAACACCAGAGTCAACTGAGGGTTTAGAGCGTAAGTTGCCATGTGCTAACAGAAGGTGACTGAACAAGTAAGATCTGGTTGGGTCTTGGTCTTCTTTGCTATGAAATAGGGATGCCTTTGCCTGCTTTATGAGGATACACACACACACACACACACACACACACACACACACACACACACACATATTCAAATGTGTGTACACGCATTTGTGTGCATGCATATGGAGGCCAGAGCTCAACCTTCCTCAAAGGAAGTCCTCCTTTATTGTAGAGATAGGATCTCACCAGCCCTGGCTAACCTAGAGCTCTGTATGTAGACCAGGCTGGCCTTAAATTCAGAGAGCCACCTGCCCCTGTTTATCAGGCCCTGGGATTATAAGTTTGTGCCACCACACCCAGTTTGTACTGTTGTTTGAGACAGGGCATTTACGAGGGACCTGGGCTTTGCTGGGTAATCCAGGCTTGTCTCCACCTCACCAGCCCCGGGATACAGGTTCAGCCAACAATGTTTGGCTTTTCACACGGTGCTAGGAATTGAGCTCAGGTTTTCAGGCTTTTGTGGCAAGCACTTTAACAACAAAGGTGGCCCCAGTCATGACTTCTGATGCTTTTAATTGCTACCTGTTTCCAACTGGCACTCCCAATCAGAACTCTCTCCTGCCCACTATATGCTAGATTTTTACCATTTTTCTATTTTCTGCACCCCCAAGCTCTAGCTCTGTAAGGCAGGTTCTGTTTTCATGCTACATAGCACCAGCACATAGTGCGTGTTTAGAACATTCTCACTGAATGAATGAACCAAAATTTAATGCCACAGACAGCTGACCTCACCTCTGCTAACCTGTGTTCCTTCTCCCCAGGGTTCCCACAGAGAAGACACAGTCACCTTGGAGCAGCAGGGCTAAGTGGCTGCCACAGTCCCCAGAGATGGGGAGCTGATTATAGGAGTAAGCCCCGGAAAAGGATACCAAGCCATTCATTCTCCTCTATGACACCACCTCTATTAGAGGGTCCCTATCCCAGGGCCTGAGTCATCTGTGCTCTACACAGTATGTGGTGACACCAGCTTTCCCGTTTTAGACCAAGACTTTGTAACAAATGGCCACAAGTGTTTGCCTGGGCCAGGGCCAGGGCCAGAGAGGAGTGCAGAGTAATGGCCAAGCAGTTTTCCAAGCACTGAAGATGCTCCCTTAACTCAGAAGATGTCCAACCCTGCATAGGGGAGCAGGGACTCTCAGCATCCCTGGCCATCTGCTGAGTACATAGAGCCCCAGAATCTTGGCAGGACATAACACAAACCTGTGTTCCCTCCACCACCTCTGCTGCCTTGCTACCCCATTCAATGTGAGACCACTACAGGATGCTTTATGAGTCAGAACGAAGGGGCCTTTCCCACTCATGGCTCCTCCACTAAAAAGTGCTAGAGCATGGGCCAGGTACATGCAGAGCAGCAGACACATTGTGGCAGCAAACTCTGCTATTCTGTGGCCAGGCGCTCTGGCATTTAAGGTATAGACTGCTCCGTCACAGAGAGTAGTGGAGGAGGGAGTGATAGCTAGGATCGGCCAAATTCCCCCGGTAATGGAGACACTCAGATTAAGGAACAGCCTGGGGCCAGTAGACACCCTGGCTGTCCCATTGAAAACCAGACGACCAGTCTAGGGGGCAGGCAGCTGGGGCCACATCTGGGAACCAGAGTAGAAATGAGCCCTGGGCCTACATGTCTGTTGGACAGCTCTTCAGCACTGAGAGAATCTTCCTGGAAAGTGATTGGCCTTTGGCCTACGGTGTCTTTCCTGCTTGTCCAGGACATCTCTGGTATACAAGCTACATGTTTTGCCAGGAAGAAGAACCAGAGTCACAAACCCAATGGGCCTACCCTGTTAGTGAGACAAGATTCGTGGCTGCAAATAACAAAGATGGGCCAAGTGTCCCTGAACAAATGGCCACATTGACCCAAAGTCTCAGTGCTCCAGGAAGGCTTCAAGGGAAGGCACAACTACTCTTGAAGGTTAGGGGGATGCTAGCTGGGGACAAAGGAAGGAGTTCAAGGCATCTGGAGATCCAAGACTAGAAAGCAGCAGAAGCCCATCACCACCAACCAAGAGCAGACCCAGCATGGCTGAAGTTGTGGTGGGTTTAACAACCATGTTAGCATAACAACCACGTGGAACATACAAAGGATGTGTGTGCTCTGCAGATTATGTCCTATAGCCCATCAGTGAGAGGCATCTCAGACTCAGAGGTTAAAGGTGGAACTCAGACCCCTTCCTCTGAGTCACCCAGCCATTCCTAGGCAGTGAGGAACTGATAAGAGAGTCTCTGTCCTCCTTGCACATGAGGAGAGACACTCGGCCAGTGGGGCAATTCAGACAGTGCTCTCCCACCTGAAGCATGCTTGAGGGCTGCCCCTCTTGGAGATACAGTGAGCCAGAGACACGTCTAGTCATGCCTCATTAACCACAGGGAGATTCACTTCACACTAAGGGGCTCCCAACCCTAGCACACTCAGGATCCAGGAACCTCTCATCTCTTGCCAATGGGCTCTGTGCCCAGGGAACCCAGGAACAACCAGAAGGCACAGGTGGACCACAGTGCTTCTGCTTGAAGGCCAAGCTCGCTGGCAAGTCGATGGCCAAGGCCAAGAATGGAACTAAGTCCTACCTTCCGTCCCATGGGTCCTGGATTTCCGGCGAGCCCAGGCAAGCCCATGTTGCCCTGTAAGACAAAGACAACAGAGTCAGGGGAGAAACTGGACAGTGTGACCCTCCACTACAATGGCTGAAACCACTCCTAGAGGTTCACTAAGGCCTAGATAAGAAGAAATGGAATTCGCTGAGAAAAATAGGAGCTGGGGGATGGGTGGAGTACCCAGCTCCTGACTTTCTGAACTCACTAGCTCTGTATATGCAGGGGTTACATCCAGGGCTTAAGCAGAAGACATCATATGGAGAGTGCGTTCCGAGGCTAAGAGCATGGTTGAACTCACACTCTACCCTGTACTGACCAGCTCTCTTGGTCTCCTTAACAACGTCACCATCACTTGGGGCTGGAGGTCACCAAGCAGGGAGTGTTTCTGTCATACAGGGTCAGAGGAAAGACCCATAGGCCACTCTGCAACTAGACATTCATCTGCAGTTTGTGCTTTCTTATTTTTAGTCTAGGTCTCTCTGCCCTGGAAGTTATGAGAATGGGGGAGTAAACATGGACACTGTCCTGGGACTGAGCCACTTAGTGCAGGTCTACTGAGTAGTAAGTATGATGTAATGAGCCTCCTGTGACAAGAGAAGATCAAAGGGGGACTCTCTGTCTCTGTCTCTCTGTCTGTCTGCTTCTGTATCTCTCTGTCTGTCTGTCTCTGTCTCTCTGTCTGTCTGTCTCTGTCTCTCTGTCTGTCTCTGTCTCTCTGTCTCTGTGTGTGTGTGTGTGTGCACGTGCACGTGCATGCATGCACACGGGCATGCGCGTGCACGCATGTCTATGCCTAGCAGTTGGATGGAGGCACAGAGACATGAGTCCTAACCCCCAGGATGCAGACAAAGCCAGGCAGACCTGAGTGACCTCCTCTAGACTTTAGAGTATGATATGTGAGGTCTCTGTCATTAGACTCTGGAGTTTGGGCCTTCTTTTCCCACCTGACCTCCAGGGCTCTTGCTCAGCAACGAGATCAGTGCTTTGGGAAGAGGAGGGGTCCTTTGACTTCAGTGTTTTCTCTTCCACAAGCAACCCATTTAGCTTTATAGCTTCAGGCAGCTAGGAAATCTTGAGGCCCTGGCCTTTTCACCTCCTTTCCCTTTGGAGACATCAGGTCTCTCTGCTCCAATGAGCACTTGCAAGGGCTTTGAAGGTCAGCTGGAAGTTTCTGGAACACTGAACACCAAGAAGTTTATGGTTGCCAGCATCACCTAGCAAGTCCCACAGACAGCTATGGAGCACTGGGGGAAAGGGCATTTACCAAGGGCTGTCCACAGAACAAATCTGTTTGTTTGTGCAGCTATAGCCTAGGAAGGTGGAGTTGGAAATGGTCATGGTCTCTGTGTTGGGATAGATCAAGACCTTAAAGGAAAAAACATCAAACCACTCCCACTTGTCAGGACTTCATACATCCTGGGTCCTGTGTAGTCTCTTCCCACAGGGTTCCTGAGGAGGGTGGAGTATTGGGGTTCCTAAACCTACCTTTGCCCCATCATGAGCCTGTCCTGGTGAGAGTCCTGGGTCCCCTTTCTGTCCCTGAAATAAAAACACAAGTCTGCCTCGGTCATCACATCACCTTGAGCGCACCTCCACACACACTGCATTCATAGTCTTCTTTCCTTCTTGGCCTGTTTTCGCCCATGCAATCCCTCCCCCTCAATTCTGACACACTCTCATCCAAACACCATCCATAGTTCCCTCTGACTACATGACTCCTAATTCCTTCCAGTGTCCCCAGTCTTCTATGATCTGCCTTCAGTTCTGCTTTCCTGCCACCGTCAAACCCATAAAAAAGGTGTCATTTTGTATCATGTCTACCCAGTCTGCTGTCACTCCTGACCTTCTCCACCCCATCCACTGTCACCAGGCTGCATCCACACACCCCCAGACATGGCTCCTACTTCCTGCCACTAGGTCCTTGCTCAAGGAAGGGGAACCATCCCAGAACCAAATAGCATTCTTTAAGATGCCCAGCTCCGAATCACTGCCAGTGGCCAGTCCGGCATGACCAGTCATGGGTTGTTTGTGGCCTTTTCCTGGGCATCAGCATGTTCTAAGAGACACAGCCAAAGGCACCTAGACTCTATAATTTTGCAGAAAGCTGACATTTGCCTCTTTGATCACCAGGAACCTAAGGAACACACATTGGAAACTAATCCTAACTTCATACTTATTAGGCTCCCACTTTAGACTGAGGGATGAGTATAGAAAACCCTATCACCCCAAAATACATCCCAGGAAACTGAATTCAGAAGCAAGCACTTTCAGGAACCCAGAATAAGGCACACAGAACTGAGACTGGATCCCTAAATCAGGACTCCCAGGTCTTTGAGAGCACACTAGTGGGATTCGGGCAGTGTACCGGAGAGACCATCATAGTCATATCAAGTCTCCATTTAGAGCAAGCACTGTCCACTCCTGGAATATGAGAGGGCTCCATCACAAGGATCCTGGTCCCTCGGGCCTGGGTCAGCATAAAAGCTGAAGAGCTCACTGGCTGTAGCTCACAGGGACAAAAGAAACCTCTCATTGGCAGGAGAATCCCCGGAGCTCTCAATCTACCCTATCCCTACTGCCTGAACTTTCTGGCCTCCTTGCCTTAGTGAGGTCAGAGTCAAAAGTCCTGGAACTAATGGGCTCACAGTAGGACCACAGGCCAAGGGTCTTCTCTTCTCTGAGCCTTGGTTTCCTCACTTTCATAACAGGAGACATTTAGCTTACATGCACACTCGTACACAGACTGGCTTCGAGGGTTTCTAGGCGAAGGGCCAGTGGGATAATGGCTGTGACACATGGGAAGGGTGGCTTGGCCAACTCTATTTAATTTCCATTAAGACTTTTCTTTGTGAGAACTCAGACCTCCCAAATCCTAACTTGGTCCATCTCCACCAGAAACCATGTCATTCTGGGCTACAGCGAACCTCTCTGGCTGCTCTTCCACTGTGCGTACACTGTGAGGTGAGCTCCACATCCTAACTCTCAGCTGCAAATGAGCGACAGGGACTGGGGTGTAGAGGAGCCACCATAGCCTGGGCTAACTCAGTGGGTAGGAAGCAGGTTGGCCAACATCAAAGCCTTTGTCTATAGCCTGAGGTTCTTCGCTCTCCACTACCTCCCAGTTGTACTATCATTCCTCTAGTCAGATGCTCCAATGGGAAGGCCAGCCCTTCTTGGTAGATTCCAGAATCCCAATTCTATCACCCTGAGGGCCCCCACCACAGGGGAGCTGGATTTCTATAGAACCCCACCTCCAGATGCACCTGACATTATGGCCATCCCTCTGAGACACTCCCCCACACTCTGTAAATCAGAAGCCCTGCTCCATGCCTTTTATGTCCACAGTGCAAGGCCTGGACCAGGCTACCCAGCTACCAAGGATTCCTGTGGCCAAAAATGGACAGAGATTCTCTCCCCTCCACCATGCCCACCGCGGTCTGCAGCCAACAGAGGAGCTGGCACGCAAAGCTCACAGGAACAGGTCTTTGCGAACTCTATTCTGTCATTTCACAGAGTACAAAGACTGATAGATACCCAAAGCCCAGGGTAGTCTCCTTAGTAATTGATGGACTTTCCTACACAGTCTCAGCAAGATGTAATCTCTGACATAATCTCTGTCCGAAGATAGACTAATATGATGGACGTTTATTGAACGTTCTCTACAAGCCTGGTGTGGTATTCAACACCAGGAATGACATGGTAAAGAATAAGACACAGGAGTCAGGTCCCTTAGGGAGAGACTCCAGAGAGCAGTCACAACAGCCTAACCAGTAGTGAGTCTTTATACATATTAGTATGAAGTAATTCATACTAATTAGTATGAATACTACTATAATACAATTAGTATGAAGTATCAGTAGTGAGCCCCGTCATAAAGATTAGTTCATTTAAAGTCTAAATCTCTAAGAGAGCCACATTCGTGAGCCCCATTCTACAGAAGAGAGAAAGAAGTCAGAGCTGCCACTTAGCCGAGGTCAGACAGCGAGTGGGAGGAATTTAGGGTCAGGAGGTCTGGCTGCAAGCTCTTCACACTTCAGCACGGTGCAGTGAAGATGGACACACCAGTGCCAAGTGCAGGACAGTGAGAAGACTGAGAGTTTGGTCTAGTTGTAGATAAAAACCTGAAAGGATTGCAGGTAAGCTGAAGAGGACAAGGAGGGTCAACTCAAGGTATCCTGCTTAGACAGAGGATGGCTTCTAGGATGGAGATGTTTCTGGTGTCTTCAAACCTTTTGACATCACAACACCCTGTTGTCATCTGCAAAGTTCATACTTGAGATCTGCACAAAGGAGTTTTTAAAAAGGTCATCTGCTTTTAGTAAGTTTATTATTGTGTTGGCTTCATTCATTATGACCTTTGACCTTTTGCAACTGGTGCACCATGGGCTAAACATGGCTAGACGCCTACAAAATGGGAGAGGAAAAAAAAATAGATGGTATTTTAGAAATTCGTTATGTGTTAAGGACAAGGGTCTGGACGTTAGACCCAGTTCTTCCGTCGACATGCCTGTGTGACCTTGAGGAAGCCATGTGGTGACCAGGAACAAGGCATATGGTGGCTTTTGCTTGGACTAGTTCATGAAACCTTCGAGCCAAGTAGACTACATAGGAGGGTAAAACATGGACATTAGGTGTTAAGAATGTGGTGGGGACAGGGGCTGTGCTGGGCTCCGTCCCTTCCGGAAGGAGAATAGAAAACTGAGGGCTCTCTGTGGCTGAGGCCCAGAAAGACAGCGAGACAGAGAAAGACTAAACCGCAAAGGATCACGAAATGCTGGGCTGGAAATATCCTCCGTAACTCCCCTGTGATTTCAAGTATACGGTATAGGGCCTGGCCCAGAGACAGCATCACAAAACACTTCATGAATAAGCAAGCAGGGTCTCAAGAGAAGCAGAAGCCACATCTGGCTAGGTCCTGGAACTTCCTCTGAAGATTTCCTCTGTGGCTATTACTGTTCTCGGGTTCAGAAGTCCCAGCCAATGCAATAAAGCAGGAAAAACAAATAGGAGGAGGAGACAAAAGTATGCAAACCCTTGCAAACCACATGACTTCCTGTCTAGAATATTCAGGAGAACTAACTGAAACAGGAGCAGAGCAGACAATGCACTTCAGTAAAGAGAGAAAAGGCAGGGTCATATATCACATACAAAAGTGCAAAAATAAGTTCTTCCCAGCAACAGAAAGCCAGCAGAAAGTCTAACGGTAACAAAACATTTCTAAGTATAAACTAAATAATAAATACAAAGGGATTATGCAATAAAAACTATAAAAGTTTACTGAAAGATGTTTAAAAGCCTCAACCAAATCAGGAAACATATCATGTGTGTAGTGAGTAGAAAAACTTATTGTTTTAAAGATGGTAACTCTTCACAAATTAATACAGGCACTTAATTTCAGCTTTAGAAAAAACCAACAACAAAATAAGAATGATTTTTAAATGAGAAGAGAAATAAAATTTATCTAATGGAAATTAAAAAAAAAAAAAACACCAGAAATGGTTAAAATGAAGCAAGCAGGGGAAACACATAAGCACATTACAAAGATAGTAAATGTCATGTAAACTAGCATTTTACTAGCATGCAGATGGACAGAACAACAAAACACAATAGAATGACTTAAGCCAGACCCTGGTCTAAGTCACAGCAATCACCAGAGCAAAGGCTGTTTAATAAATGGTTAACTACAATGGGAAAGCAACAATGGAGAGCCAGTTCACATCCCAACCCCACTAAGATTAATTCCAGATGGCTTAAAAAGTATGAGTACAAATTATATTATGGAAAACTAGAAATAAAGGTAGACACATCTGACCCGACCAGGAACAAGGGTGAGGGGAACAAGGGAAGAGGGGGAGGAGTAGAGGGGGAGGGGGAGGGGAGGACAGGAGAGGGAGAGGAACTAGGCTGGGGGTGCAGCTCAATGACAGAGCGTATGCTTAGCATGCATGGGACCTTGTGTTCAATCCCCAGTTCATCCAAAGTGGGGGCTAGCAAGATGGCTTGGCCAGTGAAGATGTTTGCTGTAGAAGCTTGGCATCCTAAGTCTGCTCTCCAGAACTCATGCAAAGGCAGAGGGAGGTGACTCCACAAAGTTATCCTCTCATCTCCAAATCACAGTATGGCATAAATACACACACACACACACACACACACACACACACACACACACATCCATACACAACAATATTAATAACAACAGATTAAAACTTAAAACATTTAAAGGGAAAGAGCCATTTGACTCATTATAAGTTCCTTAAAAAATGTGAATATTGTTAATGTGCTGTGGATGTGCAAGTGTGCATGTATACGTGTGTACATGTATGTGTAGAGCAGAGGACAGCCTCTGCTATGATTCTTTACATGTCTTCTATCTTTTGAGAGGGGTGGAGGTTAAGACTGAGCCTCTCATTGGCCAGGATCTCAGTGAGTAGCTCAGGCTGCCTGGCCTGCAAGCCCTAGGATCCTTCTGACTCCCTTCCCTAACATGAGGAGTACAAATGTGTCTCGGCACACCTACTCTTTTTCTTAACACACGTTCTGGAGACTGGACTCAGATTCCTAGCTATTTTACTAAATTGGGCAACCTCTCCAGTCCCATTACTGTAAATTTTGCAAACAGAATAAAACTTCCATTTGTGAAAATCACCATCAATAGCCCATGGGCAACGAACAAACCAGGTTCTAAGTGAAGCGTTCATAATTTACATATATGAATAAATTTGCATGTCATTAACATGACAGCATCCATAAAATCATTGGTAAGTGGTGAAACACATTTCAAACAGACATAAGGAAAACATGCCATAGACAATCAGCCACAATAATGAGTTGTCTTTTCAGTGTCTTTAATGTTCTTCCAGTATTAGCTCAACCTTCCCCAAAGGCAGTGGCTAAGACATCAACAGCTAGGCACCCTCAGCTTTTCTGTGCAGGCATGTTTGAAATTATTTACATATGCTGCTAGCATACGCCTATATATACCGTGACACGCAAAAACACACGTGGTTCAGCCCCAAGAACAATGCAGCGAGGTGCAAGCTACTATGATTCCTGTTTACAGAAATGGAAGCCAGGTATGGAGCCTTTAAATAATTAGCCCAAAGTCACACATGCAGCACAGGGTGAAACCAGAATTCAAATAGGGCCCTCTGGCTCCTGAGTCCATGCTGGAAACTCTGATTTTTATTTTTATTTTTATTTTTATGAGCTTATCCTAGAACAATAATTAGAAATTCCAACACTCAGGTATAGTCAGATTCTTCAAGATGTTGCATGTATATTAGCAGAAGTTAGTTCTGCACAGGGAACACAGTTTAGGAAGAATGGGGTAAGAATGCTAACAGGGTGCCTGCCACCAGTCATTAAAACACACTCAGGATTAAACATTCACAACAGGAAATGCTTGCAATGGAATGTAAAGTGAGGAGGGCCAGACAGCAGCCTCTGTGAGGGAAAACCACATCCCGCATGGGACACATGCAGCGTTAGACAAGCCCCAGAGAAGGAGGCTTGAGGCATCCCGTGGCTCTGTGCCCGATCTTGGGGTCAGACTCTGGGAATCTCGCCTTGCCACCCACTAGAAATGTGACCTGTGGACCCTGGGTCTCCTCCTCTGTAAAATGGGAGTGGTAAGATCTGCCCTACCGAGTGAGGGCAGCTCTCTGAGGCCCCTCACCCTCCTGAACGTAGGATTCAGCCTTGACCCTCCAGAACAATAAAGCCCCTTTTGTTTCCTCTCTCCCTTTCCTGCTCATTTTGACTTTGCCTCCCATCCTGGAGGCTGGTGGGGTATCCTTACCCTACCAGTCAGGCTAAGGGCAGGGTCTGTGCCACTACAGTTGTCAATAGCACATAGTAGGGTTTCAGGAAACCAAGGATGATGATAGATAGTCAGTCCTAGAAAAGGTCAACACCATGCTAAAGAGGAGAGCAAGCTACACGCAGGGCCTGAGCAAACCAGCCTTGTGATTCCACCAGGTTACTTCCTGGGGCTCTGATGAGCAATGAGGATCCTCCAGACACATTTCTCCTCCTCCTCTCCTCTTCCTCTCATTCTCCTCCTCCTCTTCCTTATCCCCTCTTCCTCCCCCTCCTTCTCCTTCTCTCCTCCTCCTCCTCCTACTCTGCCCTCCTCCTCCTTCCCTCCTCCTCTTCTTCCTCCCCCTCTTTCTCCTTCTCTTCCTTCTCCCTTGCTCCTCCTCCTCTTCCTCCTCTTTCTCCTTCTCCTCCTCTTCCTCCTCCTCTTCTTCCTTTTCCTCTTCCTCCTCCTCCTTCTTTCTCCTCCTCCTCTTTCTCCTCCTCCTCTTCTTCCTTTTCCTCTTCCTCCTCCTCTTCTTCCTTTTCCTCTTTCTCCTCCTCCTTCTCTTTCTCCTCCTCCTCCTCCTCCTCCTCCTCGTCTTCTTCTTCTTCTTCTTCTTCTTCTTCTTCTTCTTCTTCTTCTTCTTCTTCTTCTTCTTCTTCTTCTTCTTCTTCTTCTTCTTCTTCTTCTTCCTCTGCTTCTGCTTCTGCTTCTGCTTCTGCTTCTGCTTTTTCTTCTTCTGTCTCAGCCAAGCCACCACCAGTTCCATCTAGATAAGAAGGAACTCTACCTAGCCACACCACTTGATCAGGGACAGAACGAGGCCAACCTCAGCAGACTGAGGTCTCTGACCCAGCTTGTCTTTCCTGAATCACTTACACTCACTTGTGCTCACAGCCAAGCATCCAGGCAAAGGCCATGGCCTTTGCCTTATAGCGTGTGGTATTTTATAGGAGTCCCAGTGGGAGAGGCAGCTTTCATTTCATGGTTTTCTCTGGAACTCACACCCTTGGTTACACCCAAGGCAGAACACTCGCATTCTGAATGGCCTGGGACCAGTCAGACAGTGCTTGCTTTAAGCCAACATCTTCCATGTTAGATTGGCACAGAATAACTTCAAGGCAGAGCCATTCAGCCCCGTCCACATGTGTGTCCAAGCTCCATGTGGCAGGAAGATTTGCCTGCTAGGGTCCAACCTCTGGGTCAAACCCTCCATTTAAGGGAAGCAGTTAGAGACTCTTGCCACAACACACATCCATGTAGGATGGACTAAGCTGCCTGCAGTGCTAAGAGGGTAGCCAGGGCTAGCAAGGGCCTGACAGAGCATCCTCCTGCAAGCAAGGGACCAGTTAGGAGTGAATAAGCCAAGGGCAAACCCAGCCGTTTAAATATCCTGATGGACCCTTGGATGCTACCAAACAAAAATCTCCAAGGAAAAACCCAAATTCTTGCATTGGGTTTTCATTGGTCCATGCCTCAATTTCTCCATCAGTGAATGAGTACAGTTCTCACACTTTTTTTTTTTGTCAGTAAGGGACCCAGTAAGACAGTGAGTAAGGTACTTGCCTTACAGTGCCTACAATACAGCATGAGGGCAATTACGCACACTGTGGGCCTTGTTAGAACCAGCTACAACAAGCAGCTGCTGGGCACAGGAGTCCCCCATTGCCTGGTCTTCTGAGAAGGGACCCCAGTCCAGCCTGACCTGACAGTCACAGGCCTTGAGAACTTCGGTGGAGTGCTGAGACAGCTCTGTACAAGGACTCAGGCATGGGTCACTGGTCCTGTGTATCTGCCAGTCCAGGGCTCCCCATATGTAGCCTTTGTCTTCCACTTCAATAGAAGCTGATAGGCCAGCCAGGGCCACTCTGTGAGTCTCGAGAGCTTGTTTTCAGAGGTCAGTCACTGCTTACACTGCATGACCCAGGCCAGACAGTTAAAACTCCCTTAATCTGTTCACCTTTGCATTTGGCTTAGCAAAGAGTGACCCTGGACCCTGACCAGGCCAGTGTTGTTCACCTGCTACCCTGTGACTGGCATAGGGCAGGAGATAGGCAGGAAGCCAGGGAGCCAGAAGACTCTGCTTTTCTTGGGCCACCCATCCTGGTGGGTAATTCACTTACCTTTATGCTTCATACTTCCCCCACCCCTTCTCTTAGGGAGACTATTCCGGGGTTTCCAAATGTTGCTGCCCTGGGCACTACTCCAGACAACAGCTTGACACTTTAATGTCTGCCCTATGTAGAAGCTCAGTGGCTGGGGTTCTATCCTCATCAAAGCCCCAGCCATAACAGTCTCCTGAAAAGCAAACCTTGTTTTCCAAGAGGGCTCCCGGGGGAGGGAAGTGGTAGCCTCTGCTGACCCCCATGCCCACTTTCTCTCCAGCTCAGAGCTCTCCTGACTTTCAGGTATCTCCTGTGACTGATCTGGGCTGGGCTGAAGGTTTGCAAGCATGATGTCTTCTCAGTTCTTCTGGCCTGAAGGCTGTCACTCAGGCCAATGCCACAGAGTTCCAGTGTCCCAGATCCTTCCAGTCTCCATCTTTCTCCCCTACCTCTTCTACCCTTGGCTGCACCACATTCCAGTATGACCCCCTCTCTCCCAGACCAGCCCGGTCCCCACCCCAATCCCGTCCTTCAGACTTAGCAATCTTCTACACGTCCATCTTTGCTCCCCAAAGTCTATCCCCTAACCCAGAAAGCCATGCCCTTAGGAGACATTCAAGGTCAAGGCTATCTCTGGGAAGCACTAGGTTGCTTTCTTTCTGCCTATTCTCACCTCAAGGGCTCCAGGTCCAAGCTGCCACTTCTGCAACCAACCATAATCTGAACACAAAGGCTGTTTGCTTTGTACTTCACAGACAGCCTCAGTGTAGAGCAGGGTGCAAGGAGAGAAAGTAGGATATCTCCGATCTGGAAGGGAATTCTCCACAAAGACCTAAGAGTTCTCCTCAGGAGCTCCCACAAATGAGCCCCCACCCCTTTGTCACCCCATAGCCACTGATAATACTTACTTTGGCTCCAGGAGGTCCAGGTAGACCTGGGTTCCCAAATGGCCCAGGAGGACCCTGGAAGGGAAGGGAGAAGAGAAAAAAGATGAAGGAAAAGAGGAACAGCTCACTCCTGCCCTCATCATCCTGCAGCTCCTGTCTCAGCCCCAGTTGAGCAGCACTGTCATTTCCTCTGCTTCTTCTGAGAGAGGAACCCTGGAATTGTAGAGCTTTGTGGGCACCTCCCATGCCTTATGCCACCAGCCCATGCATCTAGGTAGGTGCCAGCATTACCTTTGCTGTGAAGATGTGGGAGCCAGCGGTCAGAGGGTGCTCAGTTGGCTAAGGGCAGAACAAGCTTTGGCCTAACCTTTCTGAGCTCGGGGTTTACCCTTTGCTGCGGGATCTACACTGCTACAACACTCTCAGGCCCAAGTCACATTAGCTACATGCTTCTCTCCAACCTCCAGGTACGTTCTCACCTTGGCCCCAGCTTTTCCAGCATCCGTCCAGAATGTCTTGCCTATCTACCCCTCAGAAACTAGACCCATCCTCAAGGCTTGATTCAGAGGCCATCTCCTCCAGAGAACCTTCTAGGACTACTCTAACTGAAGTAACCTCTCCCATTAAACTTTAGTAGAACCTTTGGGCTGGGACTCTATGGAGGGTAGGCATGGTCCCTCAGGGAAAAAGGCACCCTCCCACAGAGGGTCAGAGCCCTCCTTTTAACTGCAGGCTCCAAGATAGTACTTCAGTCATGGCTAGAATCTGTGCCCAGACATTCAAGATACCTTGGTCAAGGTCACGCTAAAGAGGGGTGAGAATGCAAACGTGGACTCTGCAGATGTCGGGTATAGGCTGGTTTTTTCATACCCAAGCCATCTTCCAGGCCCCTCTGACACTTAGCTTCTCTCACATCCATTTCCCCCAGCAAGAACCCATCCAACTCAGAACACAAGCCCACAGAGGTGGGTCATGCCCCAGGTCCTTTGCCCAGAGGCAACAGTCAGGAGCAGACAGGGCGGGAAGTGGCATCTGGAGGGTCCACTGCTCCCTGATTCCACCGCATTCTCATAGCCTTGGGCTGATCCCTCCTGCTCATCAGTTGGCTGTCTCTAAAGCAGCTTCCTCCCTCCTTCTCAGAGCCATCCCCCAGCCGCAGTCTGTCTCATTCAGCACCTCCTCCTTTATCAATTCCTGAACATGGACCCTTCTCTTCTCAGGGTTCTCAGCCTGGGGAGTTTATAGTACTATGCGTGCCCCTCCTGCCCTCCTTCCAACAGTCTAGGGGAATAACAGGTTAGGACCAGGTTCTGAGCCTCACTTAGTCTGCACCCTAGCCCCAGCCCCGGTCTCCCTGTCCTGTGAACACCCCAAGTCTATGGTTCTCTGAGGAGCCTGGAAACGCTCATGTGTTGAGCCTGCCAAGGCTCTGAGGGTGCAAGCAGAGTTCAGGCTCAGTGATGAACATTGAGGACGATTCCTTGAGCCCCGCCCCCACCAGCCCTGCCAGGACCAAGCGTGGCTTAAAAGGTCAAGAGCCGCTACCTCTCCTCCTCGATCTTGGCTGTGCCACACACACCCGCACAGCTGTCCCATCTGCGTCCTGCCAGCCACTGCCTCATAGGCGCATAGTTGATAGTAAGCCAAGCAGACTAATTCCATAGACGGAGTTTCTTGGAGCAGTGATGGGGGGTCCGGGGATTCCCCATCCCTCTACAGGCTCAGGGAGTGTACGGGACCACAGGGCTCTGGGTAAGCTCAGGTACTCTGCCCCTCGCAGGGTCCTGAGCTGCTGTGTGCACAGGGGCACCAGGATTGTTTAACCTAACATTCCACTAGCTATGGGAATTTTAGGATCTATGGAATATCCCGTGTAGACACGGGCTGAAGGAAGTGGGGCAGGTGGAGAGTCTGAAGCGCATCCAGAGAGCCATCCAACCTGGACGGATGCTCCAGGATATAGGACCTTGATCCCATGGGTAAGGAAAGCGAGGTCAGAAAGAGGGATGGACTAGACTCCCCTAAGGTCACCTGGTACCTCTGCTAGGCATCACGTAAGATGGATGGCTTATCTCCTACTGTAGCCAGGTGGAGACCCAGATCTCACTGATAGAAAAATCTGCACAATGGACACTCGGGAAGGTGAGGGGGCAATCGAATCAAACTGCCTGGGCTCAGCCCTGCCTCTGGCATTTACTCTGACTTTATCTAAAGGAGCTGCACCTCTGGGGAATCTCAGTTTTCTCCTTTGTAGAATAAGGAGACCTCTAGCACCTACTTCCCAGGGTGGTTGGGAAGAATGTTGCTATCATGTTCATGTGTGTTAGCCAGCAGAGCTCTGGGAGCGTGGCTGTGCCAGGCAAATTGCTGAGGAGCTCCAGACAGGGAGGGTCAGCAGGAGAGGGGGTGGATTCTCATCTGAGCTGCAGATTGAGACTTTACACAGGAGACCTGCCTGGGAGATGACGCTAAGAAAAACTGGCTGGTGGTCAGGCAAAGTCTGAAAAGAGGGATCGGCTTGCCCAGGCCTGCAATGCTAGGTCAAAGTGCAAGGTCCGACACCTGTATAGTTCCTAACCCTGGGCATGGACCCCAGCAGGATCTGCAGCCAAGAGAAAAGGCAGGTCAGCTGGAAGGTTCCAGAATCCTGGGCTCATGGGGACACAGCCAGGTCTGGAAAGAAACAGGGCCCAAGTAATTACATAACTAAAACCAACTGCTGGGCTTAGAGCTAAAAATATGTAGCAGGCAGTTTCATCCTCTGGTGCTTGCCTGGCCCTTGGCATGAGAAAAGCTCAACCAGTCTGGGCAAGGACATGAGTGCCATTGGTCCCAGCTCAGAAGTGATAGAGTTCCCTCTCAGAAGACCCCAGGGTCCCAGCATTTGGGAAGATCTTGGGCTCTACTCCTGATATTGCTAGTCACACCTTATCCCTGAATAAAGCTGTCCACAGTAGCCTGCAGAGGCTAATGCTGGGTGGGGCCACATGGACAGCATAAAGTGCCCGGCAGGTACCATGTATTTAAGTGGCTGACACTCATAGGCTTGTGCTTCCAGCAGCTACTGCAGTCCAGCTAACCCTGTGCTCCACTCCAGCCTGGGAGTTTAGCCCTTCTCAGGGGCCACAGAACTGTTCCTTCAGAGCCACTAGCCACTATGACCAGTGAGAGTGGGAGGAGGCACCCCAGAGTCTCATCCTCCCACACTGGGGACTTCCAGGTCAAGTATCTGCCCATGCAGGTGGACTTCAGGAATCCCTGCCCTACTGTAGGCCACCATAAGTGGTACAGATAAGAGGACAAGATGTCATCATTGTCATGCACCACACCCATCCCCAAAAAGCACAGTGGAAAATGGGAACAGAAGAGGGCAGGGAAAGGTATGTGGATCACAGCAAACTTGGGCATCATGAGCAATGGAATGCAAACTGAAGGGTCATCCAGATGCCCAAAAGACACCCAGCACGCACAGTCACTTACCCGAGGACCTCGTGGACCCGGAGATCCAGGTAATCCTGGAAGCCCAGGGGGGCCCTTAAAGAGGAAGTAAGAATAGTGTAAGACACAGCAGAAAATACAACAATCCCACACAGAAGTCCACAGCTATGAAGAGTTCCCTGAGTCCTCTGTCTTGGGGAACCCATGCTCATTGGGGCTCTTTCCCATTGGCGAAGCCTTGCCTTTTATCGCTCAGTTAACATGTTAGGATGTCATCTCCTCCAGGAAGCCTTCTTGACCCTTTCTCTCTTCTTTTTTCTTTGGGGAAATATCTGTTTGCAAGCCTGGCTCCCTTGGCTAATGGCAGTCCCCTCAAAGGCACTAACACAGAAAATGAGTCATCCTACCCCCAGGGCTCCGCCAAACGTCTGATAACACAAAACAGCAGGCAAACCCTGGGCTCAGCCAAGTTCTCTGCAGAGCCAGGGCAGAGAAGGGACTTAGCCAAGGTCACACCAAGCATCCTTGCGCCCGCCTGCCCGAGGGACAGTGTAGCACAAAGGTCACACGCAGAGGCTTTGAAACAGCTGGGCTTGACTTCAAATGGCCTCGCTGCCACTCACAGCTGTTGGTATGGCCATTGACAGCCTGGCCTGTGTCAGGGCAAAGGTCCTTGTAGGATTACTTAAAGACAAAGAGTATGTGTCTACTGCCTTATTGACCACAGAGCCTGCACTGAAACACCCATCTGTTTCCACGGGGTCCAGCATCATCAGCTTCCTAGGAACTTGCAACAAACCCCCATAACTCTCTCTGCCTCAGTCTCCCAGGCTAATCCCCAGACATGTTCTTGTTCAACAACACTTAATGGCTCACTTTGCACCCGGAAAGGCCTGGCTGTGAAGCATTGATACACCTGCATGCTCTCATCTCAGCTCCCTTTGCAGGAAAGCAGGCAGTGAACAGCGAACTTTGTTTGCATTCTGATTTTTGCACAGCATGCTGGGACTTCCTCCTGCCCGGGTCCCAGCTTCCCCCATTCAAATGCATGTAGTAACTGATGACCCGTTTCTTCCACCCCAAAGAAGAAAATGAGATTAGCAAACGTGCATGCAAGAGACTGAGTCCAAACCCCTCAAAGGAAGCCAGGCTTTCTAGGAGTGTGAGGCCTGGGAATTCATTTGTTTCAAATAACCATCCACGAGATTCCAGGTTCCCTGCCCAGAGTTAGGATCAGTGTTAAAAACTGAGTTCATTGTGGCTGGCAACAGATTGCACTCTCACACTGGGCAGCATGGGTCGGCTCAGCTCAGCTTGGCGCGATGGCCTGTGAACACTCCGGGGCTTTCTGTCCCCAAGATCCATAACCCAGATCCAGACAGTGAGATAGCACCAGTTAGTCACTGGTCACTGGACAGCCCTATGAGAGGAAGGAGGAGCACAGTGTGGCCTCAGGCAAGTCCCAGCTTGCTCTGAGCCTCTGGGTGCCTGCAGCCAAGCTGACAGTACCACCCCCACCCCCAGTCCACATGGATTTGGGACTGGGTCCAGACGGTCTTCCTCTCCAGAGGCACAGCTTAGGTTGAAGCTTGCACGGGCACAGCACCCTGCTGCCACTCAGAGGTGGCTTTGTGCCAGCTGTTTTGTCTCCCTCTCCAAACCCGGGTTTCCACGGCTGCCCAATGAGGATAATAATAGCTCGTCGCCACAGATAATCTATAAAATGTGCTAATCCCCGTGCCTGGCATGACGTTGATGCTCAAATAGCATGAGTTGTTATTTCTGCTAGGCAACCCCCCTGGGATTTCCCCATTCGGCAGCTTAAGCTACACACGCCCCTTGCTACTGTTTTGGGGAGAGTGGTGTCTTTTTGCGAGTAGGCCCGCCTCCTTGGCTCAATTCTCCCAGGCAGGTGACCCACGATTGGAGGGAAGTGCACAGCTGTAGGTCTCCGGAGCCCTTCCAGTGGGTTAAAAAAGAATCAGAAACAGCTCAGAGATGCAAAGAGAGGCCACACAGCTAGCAGAGAGCAGAAGGTGAACAGGACCCCTGGGTTTGATTTTCCACCCTGGGCAACTTCTTCACAGTCAGTGCTGGACTGTGGCCTGACCTAAACCCCTTAATGAGACCATTCCCATTGGCCAGAAAGTCAGGCCCTGATGAGGCTACAACTACGGAAGCCTGGAGGCATATTCCTGACATTTCCAGAACCTGACCTCATCTAACACATCTATTCAGCACACCCCAGGGCAACTCGGCTTCTATAGCTCATCTTGGTAAGGCCAGCCTACGGCCTGGTTCTTGACACAGCAATCTGGGCCCCCAGGTGAGACGTAGCTACCACCTCCAGCACACCA
This sequence comes from Rattus rattus, assembly GCF_011064425.1. Classification (NCBI taxonomy): domain Eukaryota; kingdom Metazoa; phylum Chordata; class Mammalia; order Rodentia; family Muridae; genus Rattus; species Rattus rattus. The sequence continues at coordinate 90,340,224 of NC_046154.1, forward strand.
GCCAGGGACCTGGGCCACGGCCACCCAGGCCAGCTTCAGCCAAGCTCCTGGCATGCCCAGTGTTCACTTTGTTGGCTCGGGTAATGGTGGGTGCCCTGGCCCCTCTGCTTCATCTGAGCGAGTGCCTGCCTTTGCACAGTGGAAAACGTGGCTGTTTCTTTCCAGGCCCACAGCCTGAGCGGGGGAGCCCAATGAATCATGAGCTGGGGTGGGATTTTTCCACTCCACACTGGAAACAAGGAGGCCTCTGAGAGGGCTCGAGTGGGGGAGGGGTGGGGGCCGCAGGCCTGTCTCTGTCCAGGGAGTGCAGGAGGCCTGGGCTGGGGTGCATGCACACACTCAGAGCCATGGAAACATGAAATGGCCCTGCGGGTTTCCCCTGCTGTCCTGACCTCCTGTTGCTGGTCCAAGGGGATCCTGCTCTTGAATAAGAACCGCCTGTCCCCCTTGTGCCAGATGCAGTAGAGCTCTGCACAGAGTCAGACCTGCTGCCATCTCCCCTGGCAACCAGCAAATAGGGAGACATTCTATAGGCCTGGGTCTAGAGTACAAGTCTGAGTGCTCTGTGTGGGTGACCTAAACAATGACCTGGGACCCTATTCTGTGCCTGTCCCTTGGTGAGGCCATAGGTGTCTGCAGAGCACTGAGCTCTGGTCTGGGATGTACCTTCTCCTTGGGAACACAGCTGTGTGGTCCTGAATGAGTGACCACACCCCTCCATTCCTCCAGTCTCAGTGTGTCTAGCCACAAAATGGGAATATAATAAACCATTTTCTAAGTCCATATGTATACTCCAGGCAGACTCTTTTGGCCCCCGAAGCTCCTCTGCTCCCCAAGAGTCAACTTCCAAAGCTTGCATCCCTGGCTTCTTCACGCTCCTTCTTCTAGTGGGGCCCAGTCACTGGAAGACCGCAAGAGGCTGCCTGCAGGGAGAGCGGTACCTTCCCTTCTGTACACTCACTACTTTGTGACGAAAGTCGGGCGCAGGAGTGCAGTTCTGGATGGATACTGGTAACACCTTTCCTGTCCCTTCCACGTGGAGGTCACCAGGGTTTGACAGGTAACAGCCGTGGTTGCAAGCCCCTGCTGGCTTCTCCTACGCCGCCCAAACCTTCAACAAGTTCCTCCTGAATCTACAGAGCAGTAAGTCTTACTGTATCCCCAGTCCGCAGAAACTACAGCTCAGAGAAGCTAAGTGATCTGCCTGAGCTCACACAGCACAAAGCAACTAGAAATTTTATCACCACTTGGGGTAAGAATAAAAAGGGTTAGTTTTTTTTTTTTTTTTTTTTTTTTTAGAATACAAAGCATGTATGTTTCTTCAGTCCACATAACCCTGTCATGCCTTTGATGGGGGGAGGTTATGTTTGACCTAAAGGATCCTGGCCTGGGAATCGGGATAACCTGGTTTTTGCAAGGATCACATTCATGTCAGAGATCTCCACTGAGGACTGCGGTTTATGTCTTGGCCTGATCTCCCCAAGGACACAAGAAATACAAGCATTGGCTGAGAACAGCAGGTTCCTGGGCATGCAGTTCCATGATATTCTGTGACCCAAATCCTGGGCTTAGACAATTGCCCCACCTGAGAACCATGACACATGCCGACCATAGCCTCCCCAGCCACTGCTCGCCAATGCCGGTCCTAGAAGGGATTCCAACCCTTGAGAAGAGTGAGAGAATTCCCCAGTTGCTGTACTCAAGGAGACAGTCGTACTGGCTTCCTTCCTATGACACTTCCTCGACTTGAGAGGTAGAAGCAACTGCCCCATGCTACAGAGCCAGCTCAGAGGAAGTATGGAGCAGAATCAGGATTTGAACCTGGATCTCTGCATCCCAATACCCAGGAAGCATAGCCCCCCCACCCCCTTGCCGTGCCCAGGTCCTGTAGATAGGAGAGATGAGAGGGTAGGATGTGTGTTCATATCCCCATGACCTCCATTCCCACACCCCTCCACACCCCGCAAACGTGGCCCTGTATTCTCTCCACTCCTGGCCTGCTGAGAGAGAGAGAGAGTGGCTGGCTTCCTTCATTCAGCTGTGGTGTGCCACAGAGCCAGAGTCGGGACTCTTTGTCTCGAGGGTGGTTCACCTCCTCCAGCCCTGTGCTCCAGGGCCCTGGAGTGAACAGCTCAGTATGCAGAGCAGTCCGAGCCAAGAGCACCCAGTTCAGGTGGGTGCAAAGGTTCCCTGTCTTGTTCTCCAGGTCCTTTGGTGCCCCGCCTCCAGACTGCCGATTGGAGCACAGCGGAAACTTGAGCCAAGTGCTGACCTAACTGCGGAGTAATGCACACTATTTCCATAAGCTTCGAAATATGGTTATAATGAGCAGACTCCGTCCCTTTGGAGACGGGCTGGGTAAATATTATTCCTAATGATTATTAAAACTCATTAAGCATGTTTGCAAGTCCCAGGAAGTCCCAGCATCTGCCACTGTCTCCACATTGCAAGGTGCCTGACCCTCAAACCCAAAGCCCAGTGGGAGACCTGGCTCTGAGGAGGAAGCAACCACTGAACGGTGGCCATTGCCAAGGTCGGAGCAGGGGATTAAACCTTCTAGAACCCCTATCCTACTACTACCTGCCTGGGTGAACTGGCCTTCAGCTAGGGAAGGTCATTGGCCCTGGATACAGTCCCAGGCAAGCCCCTGCACATGCTATGTCTTTTCTTTGTCTTTTCCTTGCTCGCCCTGACCCACAAGATCTTTCCTCATCCTCAACTCCTTGACTAGGGCTGGGTAATCAAGTCAGGATGCCAGCCAGGTAAAGCATATGGACAGGAAGGGCAGGTGGGAAGCTTGCACCTGACAGCCACCACCCCTCCCACCCTCCAGGCGAGCCCAGTGGACAAGACTTTCCTTTGACCCCTCCCACTTTGTCAACATCAGTAACTACTAGATTTCATAAAAAGAAAACCGCGTGTGCCAAGCAAAACACATCCCAAGCTACTCATCCATGACTTCTGTCCACAGCTCCCAGACAGGCACACAGGCCAGCAGCAGGGCCACAGGAGAAGCTGTTTCTTGGCTCGCTCTGGTGACCTAGGTCTGTTATCTATGGTGTTTCTGAAGCCACAAGACTCTTGTATTGGGTTAGGCATGAGTTAGCTAAAACCCAGGGACTTCTACAGAGTTGCTCCAATGACCAGTTGGGCCAGCAAGCCGGTCTTGATCCGCACCAATGTCCCTAAAGCTCTTCAGCAAACTGTTGTGCCCCAGTCCCGTTTCCTATCTGGCTCACAATTCTGCCCTAGGATATATGACTAAGACAGTAAGGCCAAGGAGTTGTGGCCCTAACTAGCTCCCTGCCCCTAGTAGCTCTTTTCCTCCTCACCCTTACCAGGGGGTGTTCTCTTGAACCAAACTGCCCCAGCCAACCACTTATGTACCAAGTAGCATGCGGACCCTACCCAGTCTTACCGGCAAGCCACAGTCTCCCTTGGAGCCAGGAGGCCCCATCAGCATCAGGAAAGGTGTAGGTTCCGGCAGGTGGAAGAAAGAAAAGCTGCTGCTGGTTGGCTGGGGGCTGGAGGACAGGAGGTGGGCTGGGGCAAGGACCAGGGCTGGAGTGGACAGCTGGCTAGGCTTGGTTGTCAGGTCTCTTGGTGAAGCATCCCTGGCTGTCTTCCCAGAGCTGAGAGGTATGGGCTTCCGGGGGCTGCTCTTATGTCTGGTTTTCTTGGAAGCTTCCAATCCTGTGATTTTCTTGCTTCTAGCAGGAGTTGAAGTAGAGTCACGTGTGGAAGGCATCATTCTAGAATTTCCAACACCCAGAGGAGGGAGGGCTGTAGCCAGTGTCTGAGAGCCCAGATAGGAAACAGAGGACTGGGCCACAACAGTTTGCTCAAGAGCCTTAGGGACATTGGTGAGGGCCAAGACTGGCTTGCTGGCCCAACTGGTCATCTTGGACTGAGGTTTTGCTACTGTGGGGATAGTGAACTTCTTAGGTAAGCCAGTAGTAGGGTGCAGGGCCTGGGGGCTGGGGGTTGGAGGTTGGGGTGTCATGAAAGTCTTCTGGACAGGCCTCACAGTGGCACTAGAGACTTTGGAGGGTGATGGGTGGGAGGTGAGGGGTGTTGGCTTCTGGGTGGTTGGAATGGGCTTTGAGAATGAAGGGGGACCTGCTTTCTGGATTGCCTGGGGACTTTTCATGGGGGTAACTGAAAGGGAAGAAACAGAAGGCTTGGTCGGGGGACGTTTGGTGGGGCTAGTAGCTGTGATCTGTCGTGGCTGGGCAGGAGCTGAATGAAAAACCCTGGTGGAATTAGCCAGAGCAGCTGAAGGGGAGGGGGAAGGTGTTTTTCTGGCTGACTGTTTGGCAGGGACCAATGGTGTCTGAGAAGAGCCGTGTTTGGAGACATCTTGGTGGACCATCCTTAGGGGCTTGGTGGGCACGGCAGGAGCCATAGTCACCATGAGTCCCCTGCTTACAGGCCTGGACCCTAGGGTTGCTGGGTTTCTGGTCAGGTTCCCCAGACCAAGCAAGGCTGGTTCAGGATGCAAAGCAAAGGCTGGGCCAGAGTCCCAGGGAAAGAGGGCTCCCACCTGGGGACCATACGTGTCCACCTGTCGGCACCGTTCTCTCAGGTGGGCACAGTAATTGTGAGCGACCTGCGCCACGGGATGGATGCTGAACTGACAGAGTGCACCTTCAAACTGGACAGCGCGGGGGTTCATCTTCCCCAAGAGAAAGGAGCCCTGGGGGTCAAGCATGGAGTCCCTACGGGAAGGCAGCGGAACAGGTACCCTGTGCTGCCCACAGGCTGTCACCAATGTGACCGTGCGACCACGCAACTCTAGGGCCAGGTGGTGCCAGCGCCCATCATGCACATCCAAGTCGAAGGCCACAGATTGCCGAGGTCCCAGGTGGACGAGAGTCCTGCCAGGGAGGAACTGCAGACCCAGCTGCAGCCTGTGTTTCCTGCTGTGGATGGCGAAGAGGAAGGCATGGTTCACACGGTGCGAACAGAGGCTCAACACCAATGCCAGCTCCCGCCCCAGGGTGGTGGGAAGGACATTGGCAGTAGGGGCCTGCAGCTTGGCCCGCTGTGTGAAGATGAAGCCAGACGGGAAAGGAATGACACCAGGGGGTGCGGGGCTCCGGCCACCCCCAGCTTTCGTCCAGCTGAGGCCCAGCCGCTGGAGGACATCCACATCTGGGAGGGATAAGAGAAGATGGTAAGAGCCTGCTCCAGTCAGGGCTACAAGCAGTTGCCTGGTAATCGGCTCGTTTTCCTTCACAGAGCCCTACCCCAGGTTGAGGTGTCACATTGCAGCCATCTGTAACATACTGCAACCTTGTATCCCAGGGTTGGGCTTCATGCTCCTGCCTGCCCTCCCAAGTCCTTCCTGGAACCACATCCCAGCTCTACTACCCCCTAACCCTGTGGCCCTAGAACCTCAGACTTCCCACCTGTCAGATGGGGTCATATCATAGGACCCACTGGGAAAGGACGTTGAGATTAGCAAATAAATGCCTTTGTGGTAAAAGGACTAACAGTAAGTACTTTCAAATGACAACCGCTGTCATCAAAGATAATGATATTCACCAAACACCTCAGACCAAGAGACACCCTTCTCTACTTTCAGGAAGCACTGGAACTCAGTCAGGATGTTCAGAGAAGCTAGCTGGTCTCACCACCTCCTCAGAGGCACACCTTCCCACCCTGAGTCTCTGGCTGGAGCAGGCTGAGGAGCTGTTTTCTGCTCTCAGAGGGAGCTAAAACTTTACTGAGCCTTCCTCCTGAGTGGCAGAGGTAAAAACAATGTACCCATGCAATCTCCAGTCTCCAGTCAAGCACACAGACATCTGTCCATGGTCTAGTCCATTCCTATCCTTAGTAATTACATTGATGGGGCTTCCTAGAGCAAAAGAAGGGTTTTAAAAAGAACAAATTCAGATGTTCTCTCCATGCATGTAAACCGGGTTCTCTCAACCATCTTCGAGGCAGAAAAACTCAATGATCCCTACTGTATGCATGCATTAGATCTAACAATCTCTTGGGTGCTTTAGAGACAAGTTTTTATACCATGTAGCCTCATGTTCATGGAACGGCATCCTGACCCACTTCTCTGGGTTATCTGATCATCTTTAGCTCTCTGAACTGCCAGTATCTATTTACAAAAGTTGGCTCCTGACCTTGACCTCTGCCAGGGGCTACCAAGTGCCTCTGGAACTTCCAGCTATCTCTAAAACTTCTATCTGGGTTGATGTCTAGGTCAGAAGCCTTGAGGGTTTAATGGTACATGTCGAATGTTCTCTCCTTATTGCCCTGTGTCCAGAACATAGGTCACGCTGGAGCCTGAATCCAGCACATGACATCTATCTGACTCCCAGCTGAAAACCGTGAGCAGACAGATGGGTGGGTGGGTGGGTGGATGGATGGATAGATGGATGGATGGAGAGAAAGACAGACATGTATAGATGGGCAGAGATGGAGGGACCAAAGGATGGGGCCATGAGGAGCACCTATATGTTCATTCTCGCCCAAGCCTTGCCTGAGTCTCTTCCTCATCTTCGAGCCTTAGTTTCTCTGCCTATAAACCTCAGACAGAATAATAGGCTTCCAATGTTCTAAGATTTCTGCACCCCCAGGGTGCTGTACCCATAGCTTATAGGAAGACTCTCTTCTGTAGAAGCCGAGGTCCTTCTTTATCACCCATAGTCCCGCCTTCCTATCCTTTCTCAGACCTGCCAGTCCCCTACTCTAAGCTAAATCAAAACATTACTTATGATTCTCTTAGCAGATCTTACTGGTTTTAGTTACAAGACTGTCTTATCATAAAATCTATTCACTATAAACAACCTTAAGCGGGAGGAGACATTTAGCGAGGGAGGAAAGCCACCTGCACACCCCACAGCGCTGAGCATTTCTCAGGCCTGCTCTTGGCACACACCCTTCTCTCCATGCCAGGCCTCCCGCCAGGTGGCCAACCCCAGGAGAGACACAGCTGGCCAGGACGGACCTCACATTGGACTGCTCCCCATTCATCCCCAGATGCCTTTCAAAGTGGGGAATCCCTGAAGCTGTTAAAGCAAGGACAGTGACTCCTGAAGTTCCCACCCACTGTAGAAGACAGTGCTCCCTGGACCTTTCAGATGAACAAAATCACAGCTGACAAGAACAAAACTGAACATGCCTACCATGTTCATGTGTCAACCACCCTGAACTCAGGCAGGAACTAGCCTAGCTATGTTACACACATGAATTAGAGCTAATAATAACCCTCTGGATTTTTGAGGCCAGGTTTCACTACATGGCTCATACTTGGAAGCTTCCTGCCTCTTCCTCAAGTGCCAAGATGGCAGATGGGTGCCCGCAGATTAGGCTAACAATAATTTACCCAGGCTGCTGTGCAGCTCACAGCTGGACTGGAACCTTGGGACCCAAGCTCAGGGTCCCAGCCATCACCCCACACGTTCTGAAGCTATTTGGATTAGACAGGGGGCAAAGCAGAGCTGCATGTAGAATCCCACCGGGAGGAAGAGACAGGGGACACGGAATGAACCGAGTGAGGGCCTGCGCCAGGGTGCACTAAGGCTGGCCAGCTGGCTCCAGCAAGATGCCTTTATTACATAAACCTGGCTCGGTACAGCTCCGGTCGCTCCCACCCCCTGCCTGACTCAGGACTCTGGACAGCTGTTCCACAAGCTTGGAAAATATGACACATGAGCAAATGTTGCTGGGCAGCAAAGTCCCTTCCGGGCATGGCCCTTACCTCCCAGGGGTACAATTCCCACTCAGTGGCCAAACCAGGCCATGGGGACTCCTGAGGTGCCTGCTGTCTGCCCCAGAATGTGGCAGGCACAAAGGAGGGAAGGGCAATTAATTTAAGAGATGTGCTGTCCATTTGGCCCAGATATGGGAGAGTCTGAGTTTCTATGGGGAGTGAGGAGGCTAGCCCATCAATGCCTGGACAGCTCCCCAGGGACAACAAAAGCCAAGGGTATGGGGATGCCAGGCATGGGCAAAGACAATGCTGCCTCCATGTTCCCTAGCAGTGGTTCTTAAGAAATCTACCAGAGTGAGGCAAAGGAAGCACTCTTTGGGATCAGACTCTTGGGAACAGGAGGAGAGTCCTGCATTCAGCCTTTCCCACCCCTCACAGACTCCAAGGGGTTGGGCCTATGGTTGGCTCCATTCTCTGGATGGGAAAACTGAGCCTATGCATTCCAGCTAATGGTGTGGATGTCTGCAACCTGAGTTCTCGAATTCTCTTCCGCCCTCCTTTGTCTCCCACTGGACAAAGAAAAGAGAGAGTTACCTTCAGGAGCTCCTTGGGTGGAGGCCAGATGACAGGCAAATGAGACCAAGATCCAGGCGAAGAGGAATCCCCTAGAGACAGGCAGACACAAATGCATACAGCATTAGCTCTCATCCTCCCACCCAGATCCGGCTAGGGAGCCAGGAGGGATGGTCTAGCTCAGTTCCCTTCCATCCCGGTCTCATCCTAGAGTCCAGAGGCAAGGCGTAGCCTTTAAGTGCCAATCAGAGTGACTCTGGATCCCCAGCCCAGCACCCCGGCAAGCTTTGCTCTTCACAGAGGGGTCCAAAGCTCTATGCTAGATGTCGGACGATCTAGAGTCCGGCCCCTCCACTCAGTGTCTCCTTCTGCATTACAGCCTCAGAAGTTCAGGGCAAGCCTCCCTGGGCTCTGGGCAACAAATAATAGAGCCAAAGATAAAAGGCAGATGGAAAATACAAAGTCTGCTTGGATGACTGGTATACTCAAGGTGCCAGGAGAAGAGAGCCCTTCTCAGGGCTCAGACACAGTTCATCACACTTCGTTATGATAGAAGAAAACAGGGGTTGGGAGGCAGAGCCAAGCCTTCCCAGGAGCAAATCTGGTTACCTATGACTTCCAGGCTGTGTGACACCAGATGATTCACTACACCTTCCTGAACTCTTCTGATCCTATGCAGCGCGGACTGTCACACCTTTGCTTGCAAACCAGATGTGGGAATTAAACTGGCTCATGTATTCAAGGGCTGCCCTGGCTCAACCAGAGAAGCCCTCCCTCACTGGTTGCCTCACCTCCCTCACTGCTACCACTGATTATATTCCATCTTCCTGTGGGAGCAGCCACTGGGACACCCAAGCCACTCAGGGTGGGAGGATCCTCAGGAGGGTGGATGGAAAGCTGGGGCCCGTGGCCAGAGATAGCAGAGATGGCACTGGAAGCTGAACTGGGTGAGTGGTGAGTGGTAAATGGTAAGGGCTCTGGCTGGGGCACGCTGCCTAGGTTCCTCTACCAAGAGTAAAACCAGGCTGGCGTGTGCCTGGAGAACAGGGCAGTACAGGAAAGCCAGGGCCGCTGTCTGCAACTCTTGGCTCCTTCCCTGCCAGATCTCCCTACTTCAAATCTAGTGGGAGTTATAATCAAGAGCATGCGTGATGTCAGCACTGTGTAACACACCACCGGGCTCACCCTCCCATGGAGTTCCAGCACTGCATGGATACCGATCACACAGTCACTAGTTCAGAAAGGCACATGTGACTCAAGTATAGCCGGTGAGAGGTAGACTGTCACATGTCTCTGTAGTGAATGGGGGACCATGTGTTATAGCAGGACTCTTGACATGCGAGTGTCTTCCCAAAGATTCCCTCCCTGGTTCTACCTTCTTCCAGGCCCTTCTTCACCCTTTCCAGTCTTTAGTCATTGCTAGGAACTCTCCTCTCTCCTGGGGCCAGATGTCCCCTCTCACTGAGGTTAACAGCTAGTAGTCAAAAGTTCCCAGGCACACTGAGTCTGCCTTCTGCCATGGCTGCCTCTCAAAAGCCACAGGCAGCCCCAGTGGTCCTGGGAAGTGGGAACAGGCTACTTGGTTTTCTTTGACAGAGAAGCCTACACCTAGCAAGGGCAGGTCCTTCCCTTCAAAGGCACCTTGTGCATTTCCCATAATATATCCCCATTCAGGAAGGTACACTAAGAAACAGTGCCCAGGCAGCATGGGGAAGAGCCAACCCCCGCATCCAAGCTTAGACGGCTTCCCCACCAGGCCTATATTCCAAAAGTTCCCAGAAGTTCGACATTCAAGAAGCTGCACCCCTGACTCCTGGCACCTGTCCTCACCTTAAGTCTGCCAATGCTATGTCACCTGCACCTGTCTTGGATGTTTTCCAAATGACAGAGGGACACCAGGTGAGCGAGAGAAGGCACAAGAGCCACATGTGTCCCAACTCATCTGTGGCTGTAGTTATGGGCACCCAAGAGGCCAGATGAGAGTACACTACTAAGTTCTCAACGGTCAGAGGGAAGACTCTGGGGATGGAATCCCGTTGCCTTGTGCCGTTCGGCTGCCTAAGGCCAAGCCCCAGAAAACTGTCACTAATGCAGCTGATTTTCTGGGGTTGGGTTTCTGTGCACATTGGCGGCACAAACTTCCCAGTATCCAGCCCATCTCAGTGAGAGAAGGGCCTTGAAGATCCCGAGGGACCGGATTCTACCCCTACCCAATCCTTTTGGAGAGATAGTTAACAAGAGCCCAGAGAGAAGGGACTTGCCCAGAGCCACACAGCCAGTCAAAACAGACCTACATTTTATTTGTTTTCCCTAGAGAAGAAAGTGAATACTTTTACAGACTTGCTACTTGCTGGGGACCAGAGTTTCAGCTTTCTCGGCAGGACTAGAGAGGCAAGCAGGAGCCCCAGAGCCATCTCTATGAGTAAGTTCTAGCCTGGAAAGTTGGCTGCGGAAGGGAGGAGGCCCGGCAGCGAGCGTGACTACTGTTCCAGTGCTGTTTAGGCTACTGTTAATAATGCTGGTGGCTTCACTGGCTCCCAGCTTTGTTCTCCCTGACTTCTGTTTTCATTACCGCCTCATAGCCCTTGGCTTGGCCACAGAGGGGCTCCAAGGTATCTGAAAGATCAATTCATAAGGCCAATTCCCAGATTGCTAGCTTGCCACACACGGATGTTCCTGCTTAGAGATTTGGCAAGAAGCTGCCTTCTATCTGGACGGCTGTCCTCCATACCTGTTTCCTGGAAACACTGGAGACTGAGAAGTCCACCCCAGATTCAGCATTCAGAGAAGTCCAAGGTCCCCAAGCCCAGAAGACACAGGAAGCTCTGAGGATGGCAGCTGTGTGGAGGCTGTCTCCAGCTGCCCTACCATGAACTGAGTGATGCCAGGGCTGGCTGGGAAGGGCATGAGTCTGTCCCTGTCCCACCTGCTTCTGTGGCCTTAGCAGACCTTGTGTGCCCAAGACAGCCACACCCTGGTCCTTCTCCACACCTTCCACCTCCTCCATTGGGAACACACGCGCACACGCACACACACACACACACACACACACACACACACACACACACACACACACACACACGTCATTTGTCTGGACAGGATACGGTCCAGAACTTTCCCATTGACTCATACCCATTCACAAAGCAGCAAGCACAGATACAAATAGCAGCTGTGGTTTACTGAACACCTACTATATGCCAGGTCATGTTCAGAGCCCTTCGTGAGCATGCTTCTTTAACTTTCAAAGAAATGCTTGCCAGCTGGGAGGGCTCCTTGCCTGCTCGGAGGGTGGGAGCTCACCTTATTGATATAGAAAGGAGAAGCAGAGGGGTGGCGGGCCCGGCCAAGCACACACACAGTACAGTGGACTTGAACTCAAATTGCCTCCTACGCTCTGCACCAGAGTCTGCTTCCCACTGAAGTGAGCCCAGGACTGTTTCCCTGCCATCCATGACGGCTCCTCTGCATGTCAGACCAGGCCAGACCATGGGGACATATAGAAGGTCCCTGGGCACTGAGATCAGAAGAAAGAAACTGCCAACAAGATATCAGGAGAGTATGTTGGGACGCAAGCAGAGACAAGGGAAGGTATTGACAATAGGTTATTTCAACGAAGGTCCCAGAGCTCAGTATTCACCCAAGAGCAGCAGGGCCTACGGATGCCCAGGAAGGAGGGTTCTCAATGCAGAAGCAAGGAAGGACAAGAAGGAGAGAGGGTAGGGCAAAGCTGGAAGGCCTACTGAAACCAAGTTGGGTAGGCACTTGGTGACATATGGTCAGAAAGTCAGGGAGGCTTTGGTACTGCTTGCTTTCCTCAAGCTTTAGCCCCGTTTGGGGGAGGGGGTGATCTCTGGCACGACCACACTGCCCAACCGCTGGCATCTGCCCTGGCACAGGGTCTCCCGGAGAAAATGAGTCACCAGTGTGCTCACTAGTGCCCTGTGTATACGAATGCGTGTGGTGGGGGAGTGGGGGAATCTCAAACAGCCAGCTTTTTCCAAGACATGGGGGGGACTCATCACCCTGGCTCCAGCTCAAAGGGGCGTTTCCTGAGAGGGTGGGCGGTACTACAACTCCAGCCAACCTCTCCTGGGAGCCCAAGAGTCCCAGCAGGATGGACAAGCCCTGTGCTTAGCTGTAGTCCAAAGGGCCCCTCTGGACCATGTTCTCCCACACACACCCACACATAGTGACTGGATCCCTCACTCTCTCTTACAACTTCAGCACAAGCTGGGAATCCCAACCGCAGGGTGCCAGCTGTGTGCGGCCCCGCCCTGGAGATTCCCGGCCCCTCTCTGGCCGCGGTTCCCTCATCTGTACAAGGAGGTTGGACTTGGTGATCTCCCAGGGCCTTTCCGCTCCCACAAGCTGACTTTCTCACTCCTCGCTGCTCGCTGCTTAGGAGAGGGACAGGAACTGCAGGCTTCCCGGGAGAAGCTGGGAAGTCTGAGGTACGCAGACCAAAGCAGACACTTTCACAGGCAGAGAGGTTAGGAAACGCAGGAACGTGCAGAACCAGAAACTGAGCCAGGAGCAGACGCCCGGACCTGAAGACCTACAAACTTGACTCACAGGACGGAGGAACTAGAGCCCTGTAAGCTTTCGACCTGCAGACACCGAGACTCTCTCCTCCTATCCCTGCCCCTGCCCCCTGCCCGCCACTCTGGGCACTGCCACTAGACCCCACTTCGGATCTCTGGCTGGCTCTGCGGCGGACCCTCCCCTGCTGGCCCTTGCCCCAAAGGAACGGTGCAGCTCGGCCTGGGGGGCGCAGCCCCCGTTAACCCTTGGCATTTCGCCTGGCGGAGGCGCAGGAAGCTACAGGAAGCTGACGTTCCTCTGCGAGCGCCCGGAGTGGCGGGGAACCCCAGACTCTTGTGCACATCCGAGTCGCAGGAAGCTGAATCGGGGGCAACCCTGAGATTGTACTCACCCCCCGCATCCTGTCGCCGCTGTGCCTCGGGCCCCCCTCGCCGATCCCGTGCCCATGGCAGGCCCCTACTTCATGCTCCCGAGCCCGGGGGGCAAGTGTGGGCGCGCCCCATGGGGCCGCCAGCCCCCCGCCGCGCCGCGCCAGACCGGCTCAAAGCGCGCTGCCGGCGCACCCCCAGCGCAGCCCTGCGCCCAGGAGCGCCGGAGCAGGCGGACAGCACGGCCCCAGCCCCGCGGTCGCCCGCGCCAGGCCCATGGTCCCAGGACTGCCGGAACCGCGCTCGCCCCTGCTTGCTCTTTTTCTGCTTCCACCGAAAAGGAAGAAGCAAGAAAAGGCAGAGAGAGATGATCAAACTTTTGGAGGCGGGCCGCTAACGGTCTCTGGAGGCAGAGCAAGGCCGGGCGAACGCGCGCGGAGGGCGGTGGAAGCTGCCTCCCCGCCGGCCTGGGGGAGGAGAGGAAAAGGAAGGATTTGGGGGAAATGAAGGCGATTTAAAGTCTCGGCCCGCCGCAGCTCTCCACCTTCTTCTCCTCCCCGCGCTGGGCCGCCCTCTGCTGCCAACTGCTGCCCCCTGCCGGCCACAGCAAGGGATGCAGCATCGGTTGCCATCCATCCACCTATCCATCCTAGGGGGACATCCCACCCCCAGAACTCAAAACAGACGCGTGAAAAGGGGGGCTACTCCAGGCTACTCAGGGATCTATCACAAATGAGATTAGGAACTCATTATTATTGACACCGAGGGTCCTCGATAGCAGAAGGTGGGAGACAAAAGGAGAAAATTCTACTCCTGAAAGGGTCCAAGAGCTGCAGGAACGCAGCTGGGACCTTGACTTGGTATCTACATTTCCACGACAACCAGCATCTGTCTTAACTCCCAACTCTTAGCAAAAAGGTTGCATCTTAGAGCTCCGGGAAGACCGCTGTGAGTGACCGTATTAAATGTGTTCGGCCTTCCTGCACTTTCTCTGACCAGAGACTCCCCGGGATCCCACGCTTCACCCTCTGACACCCAGGCAGATTCCCAAATTCACAACCACGGCTCAGTCCTGAGACTAAATCTCTGCCCTTTATAAGCGACTCATACTCACTGACTGACCAGTGCGCGCACACACACTCTTCCACAGGCACACTCCAAACACTCACACTCATTCACACGCAGACACAGCCACGCGCTGTTCTGAGCTCCCGCGAAACACCTTTAGATGTCTGGATTCCTGGCGAGCTCAGACGCTACGCTTCCAGAGGCAGCTACCCGAGTGCTCACACGTGCACAAATGCACATGCAGAGCGCACACACTCCCATATGCACAGTCCATGAAGGTCCCTGAGTGTACACCCCCTCCCCTTGCACACGACCCTCTGAGAATGGCAACCACAGGCGTGCATACTGGACTTAGACCCACTCCAGCACAAGCATCCACCTTTGCGCACTCCAAACGCCCAACTCTCCGTGAGTCCCAGGGCACTTACTGGGTCCCTAAGTGCGACGCTGGCCGGTCGGTTCTTAGGCGGGTGCCTAACGGCATCTGTGGTCATGGGTCCCCGCAGCCCCGGGCACGGGGGCGGGGGTGCAGTCCCCTTCCCTAAAGGCGCACGGGGCGCAACGGCGCCGGGAGGAGCATGGGAGCGCGGGCCTGCGCCACCGGCCCGGTCCCCCTGCACTGCAGCCGCGGCCACTCCGCGTGCTCCGGCTCCAGCTCGAGCTCCGGGTGCGGGGGGTGGCTCATAGGTGCTGGGGCCGCGACGGGCGCCGGCCCTTTTGAAGTCTCCGCTGGGGGCGGAGAGGGGGCGCTGAAGGCGGCCTTTTAAAATCGCGGCTGCACGCGGGCACGGTCAAGCAAGGTGTCTGGTTTCAGCAAACTTTCGGAAAAGTCCCAAGTCGGAGTGGGGGAGGGCTCCACCGAGCTGTGCGAGGCATCCTGCAGGGGGCAGAGCACCCAGGACCGCCGGGGGCTCGGCGCGCCCCTGTCTCCAGTCTGAGTGCTTTACCTTCCTTTGCAAGAACACCTCAACACTGTGCACAGATTGCCCGTGTCTGTGCCTGAGAAGGGGCTGCGGGGCTTTCTCGAGTTTTCCTAAGTTCACAGCTTCGGAGGTAAAGCACTCCCTGCCCAATCACAGCCGCTGTGTGTTTCTGAGCTGCATACTTTGTGCCAGGCACATCCTGTCTTTATTTACATTTTTTGGTATTTTGTTCATGTTTTTTTTTCTTTTTTGCCTTAGAGACTTTTAAAAGCATTGCATTTAAGTGTTGGGTATCTCGCTTACTTAGCGAGATTGGCACTCTTCGATATTTATCTCCATTCCTGAGGGACTTGATGACCAGTAGTAACATTTTGCATCTTTCTTCTCCCACACTGTATCCCGGCTGAGGGCCGCTGTGCTAAGGGAAAGGAGATATGCCATTATCTACACCAAACAGAAGGTGGATCAAGCTGGCAAATGGTACAGGGGACACTGAATTCAGTACCTGACTTTTCTCCTCTGTAGATCACAATGGTCACTCAATCTACCAGCATGAGTTCCCTGCTCCCAATCTTGGGCAAGCTTGGCCGCTTCAGCGCCTGGCCCAGCTTCCCTCTTGCCCACTGCTGCTGTTGAACACGCCCTTTGTCCAAGGCTCACTCACCTGACATAGCTGCTCTACTCACAGCCATGCTTATCCACACAACACGGTGCTGACACTATCCTCTTGCCTCTGTGTCCCCACAGCTAGCCCGGAATCTGGCACATAATTAGTGCTCTGAACATTGACAACACAAAGAAGCTGTAACACAAAAAAAAGGGGGGGGTAAAGGGCCCCTCAGTATTCAGTGTGCAAACCTCTGCTCTGGAAGTGAGCTGCTGTTAAGGGATAGGGACAAAGAGATCGCATGTGGCTTTGAACACATATAAACTGTAACACAAGCCCTGAAGACCATCGTAGTAGGGTAGAGAGGAGCATCTGGACGGGCGACCTCACACTCACTGAATCATGAGGTATCCCTGCTCTTGTCCTCTGCCAGTGGTACAAAGACAACAGATAATACAAGAAGACTGCCATGGGGACTTTCAACGAGGCACGTGGATCAACCGAATTGTCAAGCTGACTTAGAGGACAGCTAGAAACCCAGGAATGTACCCAGGAGGCGGTGGTGTCTAGATCCTGGAGGATGTTAGGTATACCTACAGCTGCGGGGAAGGGTATCTTCCATGGGAGGATCGTAGTAACATAAGGTGGATGGCAGACAGGCCCTGAAGAGTGGGTGTGGCAAAGTAAAGTCTCCAGGTCCCTTCCCTGTGGGGACACAGGTCTCCAGGCAAGAAGACACATTTTCCCAAAGATTAGATAGCTGACCAGTGGTGGTACCAAGGCCTTTCCGAGTCTCCCCAGTGTGGTCTTTAAATACAATGCTGGTGTTAGCCCCAAAGACGTGTGAGAAACTGTTGAAAGTCCAAGAAGATTGAACTGTGTCTCTCGATTCTCCCCATCCAGAATGTAGGTGCGTGGAGCTCAGTCTTTCCAAGGTCTTTTGCGCGTGGGCAGATAGGACTGCCTCTCTGCCTCAGAGTCAGTTCAATGAATGGCAACCAAAGCCTACTGGCCTTTGCTGAGTAGCCTTTAGGCTTCCGGGAGCCACAATCAGAGGCATGGAAGGGCACTGGCACTGAGACCAACAGAGAAGAGACCCTGCTTCCTGCTTCTTCACATCCATTCATTCTGCCACACAGGTTGATGGCATACAGCGGTGACGAGGTATGTACTACTGAGTGCCAAAGACGCCGAGCCATCGTCCCCGTGAATGGGATAAGGCACTCACAGCCAGCCCTCGGGGGGCATCTCTGAGGCCATAAGCCTGGAAGTGGGGTAAAGTGGCTAGCAGGCCTGTATAATAGACATGTCAGGGATGAGAACTCCTGGCAAGGACTAGATTTAGGGCTCACTGAAGCATGCTGGGTTTCGGAGAAACTGGAACTCAACAGTGTCCATGGTAGGCACACAGCAGGTACTCACTAAATGCCTACGAACAAACCACCGAGGTGAGACTACGGACCACATTAGATTATGGGCCAAACTTTCTCTAAGGCTCCACCATGCACTCTTAGTCTTGGGGTGCCCTTAACCTGAGGAGGAGGCCAGCAAGGAGAAGATGGAAACACAGGTCAGGGTACCCTGCCTTTCACCATGCTGTACTGGGAGGAAAGCCATAGCGGCCTTTAGTGTTCCTAACCCTTGTACCACTGGACATACCAGGGGTTCTCGCTTGCGTATTTGGGCCCCATTCAGTCAGTAGTATGGGACAGATACACATTTCATGTCTGATATAAAAGTCATTTGTTCCTGGGTCCTCAACCAATAAGGAGATGGCTTGTGTGCCAGGTTTCTTGGGGGTGGGCTCTGGGCGCAGGGGTGTTCCTGCTGCATCCCTGCTGGAAGGGGTGATCCTGTCTTCCTTGATGACACATACTGTGGCATGAGTGTTCGTTCTCTCTCTCTCTCTCTCTCTCTCTCTCTCTCTCTCTCTCTCTTTCTCTCTCTCTCTCTCTCTCTCACACACACACACACGCAAAATAAATAAATTGAATTATAATAATTTTTAAAAAGAAGAAAGTCAAGAGAACTGCTCTGCCACCTGCTCCTGTCCAAAGTGGCTGGATGACAGACCCAGCTGCAGGATCAACAGCTGTTTGAATGAGCAGAGCTCAAACCCACCATCTTCTCTTGCAGTGAGAAAACACTGCAAACCATGTTATGTGATAGAGGATGGTTGTCAGGCTCCAAGTTCTAGCAATCAGGGAGGGTGGAGTGCAGGGTGTGGTCCCGGCCTCAGGAAGCTTGGAGATCAGGCTTCTCTGAGGAGCTGAGGCCAGGCAAGAGCACCTGTGAGAAGGCAGTGTAGCATCCCAGTTTTGCCCTCCGATTTCTTTACCAGCACGTAGGCTACAGTCTTGTTCTGGCCTCTCTGTTGGGTTCTTCATGCCTAGGATGATGAGCTTCACTAAGAGCTGAACTCTCAGTCAGAGAGTGGGGGATGGGAAAGGACGAGGGGGGAGAGAGGGTGAGGGAGAGGGAGAGAGAGTGAGAGAGGGCCCCCTACAGTACTGTCCCCAAGCTCCTTCAGCCAATAATGACCAAATCCTCCACCCCTAGAATGTGGCTGTTCAGGTGCCTGGTGGTCTCTAAGAATATGGCCTCCAGTTGCAAAGACTCCAGGGACCATCACTCAGCAGAGTGAGAAGCCCCAGACCCAAGCAACTCCTGGCTGCTGTCCTGAATGGTGACTCTCCTCAGCAGTCTCACTGTGTAGGCACTGCAGGCCACTCGTAGGTTTGCGTCCTGAGTTCCCATCCTGACCGAGGCCAGTGTGCCCCAGATGAGGGAGTTCAGACTCGGAAGAGATCACAGGCTGCCTGACAGAGACAAGGGCTCAGAGACACGGCCTCAGAGACGGCGTGATCTTTCAAAGATCACAAGAAAATGATAGTGGGGCTAGGCTGAGAGACAGGGCTGTCACATTTAATTCCAGATGCAGAAGGCCAGGCCAGGCCAGATTCTTAACCTTCCATACCAGCTGACAGCCTTGGGGGACACCACACTTTCAAGATGGAGGGTGCTATGGGTGGATCGGCTTTTTGGCTATCTCACAGAGGTTCCAAGTGCGGGGTTCCTAGGAATATAGCTGTGACTGAGCTGCTTCTGCCTGGTTGGGCTGGTTGCTAGGTTACACTCCATGAACAACCGTCTCCTAGGCCTGCCGTGCCGGGTCCCATCCTGCAGCAATGAGCCACTGCCGACACAGGGTGTGTGTCCACCTCACCCTGCTCCAACCGCCTCTGTTCAAGAACATGGCTGTGTCTTTCCCTGCCTCACTCTCCGGGCACCGAAGGTAAGCCAGGAAGGAAGGAAAGAAGGCAGAGGTGGTTGGGAGGGAGAGGAGACAGGAAGACAGGGAAGCAGGCCAGAGGCTGAGAGCTACCTTCCTAGATGTCCTTGCAATAGAGGCGGGCATGACTTCATCCCAGCTGACAGAGCTCCAACTTTGTCTACATCACCCCCAAATCCTCATCCTTCGAGGAGACAGAGTCCCTCCCAAACTCCCAGGGTTCAACACCGCAGGGAAAGACCTTCTCTTCCCCTGCCATGGTGTTCTCCTTCTGACCAGTAAGTGGCTCGGGTCTGGCTACTGGTGCCTGAGAGTACTCACAGATGCAAATTCTCCTAGAAGCTTTCCTCACTTGACAAATGGTCATAGCTGATGGGACGTGTCCTTTGCATTAGTCCAGACACACTAACAAGATGGATATCTTGGGCTTGGTGGGCTCAGAGCCAGCAACCATCTTGTCATTGTGAGATGACAAGAACCTGGGGTACCTGATAAACAAGAATACACATGCTCCATTGAGGACCTCGCCTGTGCCCCTAGGTGTCTAATCTGTTCAGAAATTTTTCAGTACAGCTGTGACAGTGGATCACCAGGTATGCTTGACACCCCGAGACCGTGGTTTCTCATTCCCCACGCCCGGGCAAGGCAGTATTTCTGCTTATATAAGGGTGGTTCCGAGACAAGCCTTGAGATAAATGTTCCCCTTGTCCCAAATTGAGAACACAGGAGTCCTTCGTCTCCACCCCTCTGCCTCCCATCCAAGAAGCGTGTTGTACAAGAGCTCTCCAGCCCAGCGTCACACATCAAATCCCTTTCAGGGTGACTGTGGAGAACCACAGGTCTAACTGAATCCACAGAGGCCTGGCTGGCGCCTTGGCTGAACCACATGGGAAGCCATCAAGCCATCCTTTATTCAGGCCAAACATCTCATGTCCTCCAGCCATTCCTCATCTGGCACCCCCTTTCCTATCTCCAATCATCTTTTACTCTGGCTACTGCCAAGGGACCACCCCCGATCTCAAGGGTTTAGTGGTGTGCAACACACTCAAGCAAGATTTTATTTACCCCCAACTGCGTATTGTCTACAGTTCTATTGATATGATCCAACTTATACACTGGCTTTTGACAGTCACACTATGCTTATACTAAACTATAATTACCAAGGACCCGAAGATCTTCACACTTGTCTACCCCAGGGATTAGCGTTTTGTCTTCCCCATACATAACCCTGTGTAGGCATGATCCATCTTGTTAGTGTGTCTGGACTAATGCTTACTGAATACGGCCTAAGGACCTGTGTTATGTGGCACAACCCCTGGTCATATCCAGAAACATTGATTCCTAGTGTTACTTCGTGACCAACATCTGAGTGAGGAGTATTGGGTGGTTTCTGCAGGAGAAACAGAGCTGGTCAGGTAATCCACAGTTCCCAGTTATAACCAAAGACTATTCCAGACCCATCTGAAGTTACAGCCCAAGATCTTAACCACTGCCGTCCAAATGTAAGGAATTTCCAAAGAGGACCTCATTTTCCACCCTTGTACACACAAAAGACAAAAGTGGGGTGACAGTGGGCTATAGTCTTTGTGCCTTTCTCTGCCCTAGCTTAGCACCAGTAGTGAATACAGGTGAACTTGGGGCACACGACATGTTTTTTTTCCTCACACTGGACCAGAAGACTTACCCATTTGCCCATAAATCAGACAAAAAAACTTAACTAAAGGTACCTATAAAACCCTTTGGGCATAGGAGCCACTCAGTGGGTGCCACTGCCCAGGGCTGACAGCTACAGTGTGGGCAGAATAGATATGGACAGTTCCCACTTGGACACAACACCCTGCTGGACAGAGTACTACAGACAAAAGATAGCTCTGTAAGGGTGACACTGCAGCCACACAACAAGCTGGTGACAAATCTGGGAAGAGAACCATCCACCTGCTCCCAAAGGCCCTGCCTGAGCTTGGAATATATTACCCATCCTCTGGCCCCAGGATAGAGAGAAGTTTGCTTGGGTGGGCAGGACCCTCTGTGACACCAAACAAGAGATCAGAAGCTGGTAACTGCGGTGCAGTGCAGAAGGGGAGAGAGTTGCCTGTGAGGATTATTTTTATCCTGCCCAGATAGCCCGGGCACCTCCTAATCTTCCGCAGGGTTATTTTTATCTCACAGCTGGACACGAAGGCTTCCTCTCTGGATGACTGGAACCCACTGACATGTCAGAATTTCAGCACTGGGTCTTCCTTGCTTGACAGCTTCTGAGAACAGCCCACACACATCCTTTAATGCTGATTTCTTCCAATCCTGAGAGCAGCGGAACAGTAAAGACCTCAAATTACAGAAGGGAACAGGAAACCTCCATGAGCTCTGAAAGCTGCTTCAATAGTGTTAAACTGGGCTCAGGAGCTGGGGAGATGGCTTAATGGGTAAAAATGTTTGCTTTGCAAGCATGAGGATCTGAGTTCAAATCCCAAACACTCACATAAAAAGTCAGGGATGGCTGCAAGCACCTGTAACCACAGCACTGGGGACGTGTGATTACCAACAGGCAGATACCAAGAGCTTACTGACATCTTAGGCCAAAATAGAAAGTGAAAGAGATGTCTCAGGTCAACAAGGCAAAGAGTGATATAGGGAGGTACTCAGTGTCCTACTCTGGCCTTTGTGCCTCTGTATGCACATCTATGTACCTCACACATGCACACACAGAATGTATTCCATACACACACACACGCACGCACGCACGTGCTAGTGCCCACACTGACTTAAGTAAAGAAACTTAGGGTTAAAAACTAAGAATAGTATGATTCCAACACCAGAGGGCTAAGGCAGGAGGACTACTGCAAATTGGAGTCTAGCCTGGGCTACATAACAAGAATTTATGTTTAAAAATTTCAACGTACCAACAAAAAATAATGATGATGACAATGACGGCAATGATGACAGTGATGATGATGATGGTGGTGGTGGTGGTGGTGGTGGTGGTGGTGGTGGTGGTGGTGATGGTGATGAGATCCTGCTAGTGATCCAGTTCAGTAGGTAGAGTAATTTCCTAGCATACATGAAGCCCTGCGTTTGATCCCCAGCACTGGGTAAGCCATGCGTTAGCACATGCCTGCATTCCCAGCCCTTAGAGAGTGAAGGCAAGAGGATCGCAAGTTCAAGGTCAACATCTGGTACACAGGGAGTGTGCAGGCAGTCTGGGCTATAGGAGATCTTATCTCAAACAAACAAATAAAACAAACTCAGGCTTGGAGAAGATCCTCTGTTCGGAGTGAGGCGGACTTAGGTGTAAGGGAGTTTGTGCTATAGCAGCAAAAGACGACTCACTGCCACTGAGCGCACAGCCACGCTCTCTATCCAGCAAGCACGTTGCTCTGTGGTCCCTACCATGGAGAATTTTGATCCTTTTCTCCTCGTCTGCCTAAGTTTTGCAGGAATACTAGGCAGAGAAAAGACTCCTGACAAGTTGGCACACACCCAATACCATTTT
Source organism: Rattus rattus (assembly GCF_011064425.1). NCBI lineage: Eukaryota > Metazoa > Chordata > Mammalia > Rodentia > Muridae > Rattus > Rattus rattus. Next base: position 90,362,756 of record NC_046154.1, read on the forward strand.
CTTCATCACCACCTCTTCATCATCAACATTCTGTCACACAGTAACTGTGTGCACTCTCTCTCTCCCTCTCTGGGCCTCAGTTTCCCTGTTTGAAACCTAAGTAGGTTGGCCCGGGGAGCTTCTGTGGGGCCTTCCTTCCCGCTCTGGCTGGCTATTTCTATGTCCCATTCATTCCGTCAACAAGTGTTTATTGAGTCCTCATCACTGCCTGACCCAGTGGGGAAATGAAGGCAGGGCTTTTCCAGAAGGTTCTCTGTTCAGGAGGTTTCAGCCACATTCGCAAATTTCCTAGACTTTCAAAAGGCAAATTATGGGAAACATGTTATTCACCAAAACACATTCTCCCCATCTCTCAGGGAAAAAAAAATTGCCTTCAGCGCCACCAAGGACTAAACTAACAGAGGAGAGAAACCCACCCTTGTTCCTCTGGGCACCCTTCCAGAGGCTCATGTCCCTCTGAAGAAAGGGAAGCTGTCTGCCACCACGGGTCTCTGGGGCTTCGCAGACCCATAAACAACCTGTGTTTGTCTCAGCCCTGCTATCCTGAGAGAGTGGTCGAAACGAAGAGAAACACAGTCTCGCTCTGTGTGCGCCTGTCCCCAGAGGGCGGAAAGTCATCGTAAATATTTTTATCTTCCTGGTCACCAAGGGGGCACAGAGGAAGACTTTGATCCTCCAAGCCCTGGGTCACTCCTGTCCTCCAGGGACCCCAGGGTCAAAGCTGGCCTGGCCATGCCATATCCACCCCTAAATGATAAGTTGACTCTCTTGCTACCAGCCCCAGGAGGTGGTGGGATCAGAGGGAGGACCGTAATAGAAACCACCATTGACCTTGGGCCAGTGGCAGAGCCTCAGCCAGCCAGCTGGCTTCTTGGTAGTCAAGGCCATGGGAAAGAAGACTAGAGATTGAGCTGGGGATTAGACAAGGGCCAGGCAGAGGTAGGTAGTAGACACCAGGGTCACCATTTGGATCTGTTTTTCAGGACTATAGAGGAGGCCCTGACAGCACACCACTTAGGAAGCTGCATTCACTATTGCAGACAGAAGACCAACTCCATTTCCAGTTTCAAAAGAAAGAAACAACAGCGGAGAGATTTTGCTGACAATCACCAGCAGAAGAGAGATTTGGATTTGTGGTTCTAGATCCTAAAAGTCACTGTCCTTCCCTCCTAGGTCCTTTGCTTGTTCATCTTTGAAAAAAAAGATTTATTTATTTTATTTTATGTGCAAGAACATTTTGCCTGCATGTATGTCTATGGCGCCCATGGAGGTCAGAACAGGGCCCTAGATCACCTGTAAGTACAGTCTCAGATGATTGTGAACCACCGTGAGTTTGCTGGGAACCAAACCCAGGTCATCTGCAAGAGTGACAAATGCTCTTAGCCACCTACCCATCTTCAGCCCAATTGGAATCCAATAAATAATGGATTTATTTTGTTGTTTCTTTGTTTGTTTTGAGACAAAGTCACTTGTAGCAAAGGCTAGTTTCAAACTTGCTACCTAATGAGGATGGCTTTGAACTTCTATCCTTCTGCCTCAGCCTACCAAATGCTGAGATGATAAGCACCTGTGACCACGCCTGTTTTTATGCAGTGCTGGAGAGGCAAGCTTCCGTCTACCAACTGAGCTGTGTCTCCAACCTGCTGGGAACCAGTCTCTCTTGTTATGATTGCTGTCCATCTACTGAAGACTGTTATTTCTCGGAAATTTCTAGAAAGGTCAGGAAGTTGATCAGACTTGAGCTTCTGCACGGGTCACCCAAGTGCAAGGTTCTGAGTCCATGGTTCCTAGATCACCAAAGCCATAAAATTGTATGCTCTAGAGTGCTAGGCTCTCCTCACACCTTCTGATGCCAGAACTCGAAGGCTCTGAAGCTCCTGGAATCCTACCTGGCACTGGCTCTGAGCTTCTACGATTCCACGCCTTGGAGGCAGAGATTTCCATGGTCCTTCGACTCCACAGCCCTCATCGGGGCAGGGCAGGGCAGGCGAGGACCTCGCACAAGGGGACATTCATACCTGACAGGGATTCAGTGCCGAGGTGCCCCATGGGGCTGGCTCCCTGCTCCTCCGTCTGTGATGGGCAGCGTTCCACTGCCCCAGGCTTCCAGCTTGCCTTCTGACCTTTTCCTGGCTGTGTCCTCATTTGGCCCCCACTTAATCCTTCCCACGCAGCCCAGTTTGCCAAGTGCCCATGCTCCAGCTCTTGAAGTGCTTCAGCTCTTGGTGCCCATGCCCTTGCCCTGCCTCCATCACTGTCCCTTTCCGTGGGGCAGAGGGGAAAAAAAGCCAGTAAACATTTATTCAAGACAGTGTGTCCCTCAGGACTCTGATTTGAAGACATGAGAGAAGGTGGCCTGGTCACTGGACTCCCTCCTAAATTGCTTCATTCTAAAAGACTCAAGCCAGCACTTAAATGGCCGTGTCTAGCTGTGCTGGTTAATCTCGTCAGCTTGGCAGGATCCCAGAAGCATATCTGGGGGGAGTGGGGGGTGGTCTACATTAGGTTCATCAAAAGTGGGAAGCCCCGCCCTTCTCCATGGACGGAGCTCTCAGGCAGAATAAAACACAGACCAGCAAGCTGGGAGCCAGTGAACGCAGTGTGGCCAGCAAGCTCAGGCTCTTTCTGCTATGCCTTCCCAGCCACAAGGGACCCTCACCGTGCTCTCACAAGGCACTGCGCTCTCAGACTGTGAGCCAACGTAAACCTTTCCTTCTCTAAGTTGCGTTTGTCAGATGATTGACTCAGCAACAAGAAAAGCAGCCAATACACTGAGTGAGTCAGGTGCCCCTGGACCTGCCCCTGTGGATCTCACCTTAGGAGTCCCCTCCAACCCCTGCTTATGGGAGGAAGATGGCTTCTTTCTGTCCCAATCCTCCTCTGTCTCCTTGGTCCATGGGTTCAACATGCACACAGGTTAAAAAAAAAAATCTCAGCCTATTAACTTGCATATGAAATAAGGCTTTCTACTGTGTCCTCTGAATAAGCCAGGACCCACCTCTGCTGGTTTGATTTTAACTGTTAATTGGATGTAACCTAAACACACCAGGGAAGAAAGATTTAACGGGATGTTAGACAGACCAGGCAGGCCCAGGAGCACGCACTGCAGAAACAGGATTATGTTGATTGTTAACTGACTTAGAAGAGCCAGCCCGAGTGCAGGTAGCACGGAACTGTGGAAAGATGGAGAGAGATGGTGACTTACTAGCAAGCCGCCCTCGCTGTTCTTGGCTGTGGATGTAATGTGACTAGCTGTTTGAGTCCCTGCCTTGACTTCTCGGTGACAGAATGTGACCTGGAAGTGCAAACCAAACCAACCTGTTCCTCCCTTAGGTTTCTTTTGGTTGTGGTGTTTTGTCAAAATAGCAAACGTGAAACTGGAGCACCAACTCGTCACCACATAGGCAGGAACATCAGTCATGGCTACAATGAGACTCTCATGTCACATTCCCTCAGAAGATCCCAAGGTCTTCTGTATTATGGACTCCCTGATGGCTTCTGGGGTCCTTGTGTTCCTCTGTCTCTGTGCCCAAAGGCATGGTGTGGACATAGGGTGCTTAACTGAAGCTGGAACAATGGCACATTGGGTCCCCCAATCTGGAGAGACTGTGGTACATCCTCACCTGTCTAAGGCCCTACCACTTTCACTTTCTCCCCGATTTCTAAACACAGTCTGCCCCCTCCCTTTCCCTGTGGGAAGCTTGGCTCCTCACTGGGCTCACAGAAGGCTTAACCCCAATCAGCTCGAATCTTCAGTTCCTTATAGAGAGCAAGAAAGACGCACGTAAGACAGTGTGAATACACACACGTGTGCACACACAACCACACATATGAATGCATGCACGCATGCACGCACACACATACATGAGCACACAAGCACACGCAGGTGGTTTGATGGGATCTTGCAAGGTTTCTTAAAACGTCTTCTGGTTTCCTCCCCTGGAGAAGTGAAGCTGAGCTGGAGTTTGTTCGTGGAATCAACACAAGGAGGTGAGGTCTAATCGTGTGTCCCCTGGAACACAGCATAGGGGAACCTGGAGCATCTAGGTGTTTGTGACGGGATGGTGCACCGTGCTTGCATCCTCTGAGGAGGTCCTAACAACTGCTAGGGGGAGAGAAGTCACACCTCTAGAGGATATGCCAAATGTGCAAAAGACTCAGAGTGTAGACCCAGTGGGCCTCTATGGCCATGGCACTGGTTGGAGTTTCTGAAATCCAGTCCCTGGCAACATCTGTCTCCACTGGACTCTAGGAGCAACCATTCCTTGCCAGCCGAACCTCCAAAATCAAGTGTGAAAACAGCGACTAACAGGAAGAGGCCTGCGGTGCTCAAGGGCTCTCCAAGGAAGCTGGCCACAAGCTCAGAGGAGCGTCCATGCCTTCTGCTCCTCCCATGGAGCTGGCCCTGGCCCTGCATACTTGCCCACTCACTTGTAGGTGTCCCATGGGACACAGGCATCACCTCCTGTCCTAGGATGAACCATCAGCAGATAGACCTACCTAACCACCCACAGGGGCATGTGGTTGTGGTCCACTGCTAATTAACCCAACTGGGAAATGGAGTCCCCAGACATCTTCCAATGAGTCGGCATAGTACCTTGCCAGCCACATCTCCCAGTGGCTACTTGCTCTGATCCAGGATCTAGTAACAGAATCTTATTTATCATGTTGATTCTAAACCCAGGTCTTTTCATCCAGTGTCAATCGTAGGTGTTGCGGCCATGAAAGGCCTAGAAGCTCTCTCAAGCTCACCAGCTTCCAGGCAGGCAAACAGCATTGGGAAGCAGGACTCCTCTCATAGCCAGCAAATACAGATCCTCTCCTCGCAGAAGGGTTTCTTGCAGTGGCCTGGGTGCAGGTACTTACTGGTGCTGGGGTGCCCAGGCCCTTGTTCCAAAGCCTTCCCGAGGCCAGACCTCAAAGCCCCTTTCATGGGCCTGTTCCACACCCCACTGGGGCGGCCCAGACAAAACCGCCAGTGTTGGGAGTATTTTTCTATTTCCAGATGGATTTGTTTGCTGGCTCCATCTAGGGCCTCCCATGGCAGTGTGGGAGCCGGGGCCCAGCGCCAGGTTAATATTAGGAGGTGCAGGAGAAAGGCAGCCCACTACTGTCCACAAGACTCCACTGGTCCCCACACAGCCTCCCAAGGATGGCTGCAAGGCATTGAAAGGGGTCTGGCATCCGGACTAGCCACGGGGCAAAAATACTCCTCCTATCCCAAAGAAGCCCTGGGGCATCTCATTTCAGGCTGGGGGCCAGAATGGAGTCCCCAGGTGATCTGGGGGAGCTGAGTGGGCAAAGGGACTTTGGAATTCTACTACTCAGTCAACATTTGCTGAACACCTATGATTATCAGGCGACGCCATGGATACAGACATTGCTGCTGTGGTGGAGATCATGGTCTCCTAGGGGCAAAAGGACTGCAGTGACCACACATTGGGCACTGTGGAAGAGAAGGCCCACAATAGACAGCAGGGAACACTCACCATCCTCGTTCTCTTTCCCCTCTCCTCCACTCCCCTCCACTTTCCCCTTCCCCTCTCCTCCACTCCCCTCCACTTTCCCCTTCCCCTCTCCTCCCCTCCACTTTCCCCTTCCCTTCTCCTCCACTCCCCTCCACTTTCCTCTTCCCCTCTCCCTTCCTCCCTCTCTCCCTCCTTCCTGACTTCCTCCTTCCCTAACAGCGTCCCTCCTTTGGTAGAGAAGGAGACCCTAGAACCTTGCACATGCTAGGCACGTGCTCTATCGCTTACCTATATTACAAACCCCTTTTTATTTTTTAAAAAGTATTGAGAGAGTTGGAGATGGGGGTGTTTCTGGAGTCCATTTTCTCCATCTACCTTGTTGAATAAGGCAGGGTCTCTCTTGTTTCTGCCATGCCGCCCCATGTCAATCCCCCTGTCTCTTCTGCCCCTAGCATTACAGGTGTGCTGGGCATCCAGATGCACACTGCTGCATCCAGCCATGGGTGTGGGTTCTAGGGATACAACTCAGGTTGTCAGGCTTACCCAGCAACTGTTTTTACCTCCCGAGCCATTTCCCTGGCCCTCCTTTTACTTTTCTTTTCTTTTTTTTAATTTTTATTTGAAACAAGCTCTTGCTAAATTACCCAGGCAGGCCTTAAACCTGTGATTCGTCTGCCTCATCCTCTCAAATAGCTGAGACTTTAGACGTGGGCCTTAAAGGCCAGGAACATCTCATTTTTCAAAAGGTTTAAAAAAAAGAAAAAGACTAGATGGAGCAGTGACGCTCCCAGTTTGGAACTCAGCTTAGAGAGCTGTCCCTGTGACTTGTCTGGGCCATGACAGAGCAATGCAGACTATGCTAGCACTTTAGCCACCTTGACATTGACCTTGGGTGTGTATGTGAAGCTTGGAGCGTGGAGAACTCATTGCAGTGAGCAAAGTGCTGTGAGCTACTTATCTCCAAAGACCAAGAAACGTGATCAGAGAGGCCTGACCCAGTTCCTCGGGTACAAAAGATCCAGTCCAGATTGAGGGAGGAAATGTCTCCTCTAACCATGGGTCTCTGCCTGGACCCTTAGTTGCTGAGGTCCAGGCACGAAATGGACAAATGTAAGCAAAGCACCAGAAGCCCACAGGGGTAGGAGTAGCAAAGATGGGGGTCCTTTAGGGACTGGTTGAAACACTCAAGGAGTATGATCTGAAGCCATGATCCTGTTTGGGTATTAGTGACTGTCACTGGCCTCACTGTCCAGCCTGGGCCTGGGCTGTGGCCTCAGGAGAGATTTCAGCTCTTGGAAGGTTTGAACCACTTGGAAGAGAGTTGAACCACCAACGACGAGGGTGGGAAGTAAAGGACTCGAATGGGGAGGAGCAGGTGTGTTGCGAGCAGGACCCAGTGACTTGCAGAAACCAGCAGGGAAACCTCTGGCCTAGTTAGGGAGCTGGGCCAGAATCCAGGGCCAAATGAGGCATACAGATGTTGTCACACTCATGATTCTGGCAAGAGACAGCACACGCTAAGGGAGTCCACTGAAAGAGCATTCAACACTCTAGGGACAAAACCCAAGGAGCTTGTGAACAATGAGGTTGCCGCTACTCCTGCCAGCCACTGAAAAGTAGGAAGGGAACTTCTCATTGGGAAATAGCCCAAACAGGCTCCGGCAGGGGAGCAAGCAGGCTTTCTGATAAAGCACCCTGAGACCAGGGGCAATGGGAAGATCTCACCCTGTGATTTGTGTGGAGAGTGAAGCAAGCATGTGTCTTGGGGACACAGGACAGAATACAAGATAGGAGGCTTAACAGGAGCTGTAGTCCTAGGTAGCCATTACCACTACAGCATTAGTTACACTCCTCTCCTTCTATCCAAATGAACGAGAGGTCAGGGGCCAAGGCAGTCAGAACCTCATGCCCAGACAGAAGGCAGAAGATAAAGTTGCTATCTCAGGGTTCTGTGGTGGTCTGACTACTATTTGGAGGTGTGGCCTTCTTGAAGGAGGTATAACCTTGTTGGAGTAGGTGTGTCACTGTGGGTGTGGCCTTTAAGACCCTCATCCTAGCTGCCGGGAAGTCAGTCTTCTCCTAGCAGCCTTCAGATGAGAATCTAGAACTCTCAGCTTCTCCTGCACCATCCCTGCCCAGACACTGCCATGCTCCCACCTCGATGACACTTGTCTGAACCTCTGAACTCCAATTAAATGTTGTCCTTATAAGAGTTGCCTTGGTCATGGTGTCTGCTCACAGCAGTAAAACCCTAACTAAGACAGGTTCCCATGGGTGTGATAAAACACCACAACCAAAAGCAACTTAGGAGAGGAAACACATTGTTAGGTTTACACTTCCACATCAGTCTGTCACCAAAGGAAGTCAGGGCAAGAACTCAAGATAGGAACCTGGAGGCAGGAACCTAAGCAGAAACCATGAAAGGGTGCTCACTGGCATGGACCTCATTGCTTCCTCAGTTTGTTTTCTTGTACACCCAAGGACTACCTGCCCAGGAGTGTCACCCAGCTGGGTGGGTCCTTCAACATCAATCATTAATCAAGAAGATGCCCCAGACTTGCCTACAGACCAAACTTAGGGGGGCATTTTCCTAACAAGATCTCCTCTTCCCAGATACATTTAGGTTTGTGTCAAGTTGACAGAACCAAGCAGCACCCATGCCGAGACGAGGCAGTCGGATGGAACAGATATGTTTCCAAGCTGCTTCAGTGGGGTCATGAGTACCCATGGTAAGTGTGCAGGTTGTTTTGTGAAAGTGTCTCCAGATGAGACAGGCATTTCAGCCACAGCTGTCCTTGCAGCCTCTCCTCCTCCCCTCCATGTGGATGGATGGCACCCGGTGTGTTCAAAGCTGAAGAGAAGCAAACTGGTGGAAGGAAGAGCTCCCACCCAGCCACCTCAGCAGCACACATCAGGCTACCATGTTGTTGGCCTGGGTTGACTCTATTAGCGGCTCTCAAGCCTTTGCACTCAGACTGAATTCCCTGACATTCATGAGTCCAAATTCCTTATAAGCCTCCACCCCCACGTGTCTATCTGTTTGTCCCCACCCAGAGTCCTGTACCACTTAATGATGTGATAGTGTTTCAAGAAACATGTCACAAGGTGACATATACACGCGCACGCACGTACACACACACACACACACACACACACACACACACGGAGGAGAGAGAGAGAGAGAGAGAGAGAGAGAGAGAGAGAGAGAGAGAGAGAGAGAGAGAGAGATGCTTAGCCAGGCATGTTTCCATTGATGGTAGACCAACACTCAAAACAACCTCAAGCGTCCCGTTGCCCTCTGTCATTGTCATCCTTTTAGTTTGCCTATGTACATGCACTCTATGATGTCTGTCCGTCTGTCCGCTCTCTCTCTCTCTCTCTCTGTGTGTGTGTGTGTGTGTGTGTGTGTGTGTGTGTGTGTGTGTGTACTTGAGAGCTATGTAGGCATACCCTACTAGCTCTATTTCTATGGAATCCTTTACTGGTCCAGGAAGTTACATAGGGGAAGAGAATAACCAAAACCAAAATAGTTGTTCAAACATGTCCCCCAGTTGGCCCCAGGCCTCCTCTCTCCCAACTGTCTTACAGTCCATCTGGTTCCATTTGTGCAATGTTCCTTGCTGGCCACAAGAGCATTCAAGCTGATGAGCCCTGGAAAGGTGCCTTCCAAGTCCTCTGGACTCATGGCTCTCCGGAAGGAAAGGACTACACGGAGCAGAGAGAGTCATTTGTTTACTCTGTACTGAGACCCTGATGTGTGTCAGGACCCTGCCAGCATTCTGAGTCTCCTGGACTGTCAATTGCAATCTGCATTACAGCCTGACAGGAACACACGAGTTTACTGACTGCCAGACATGTTCAGGATAGAGCAACAAACCCTGATCCCTGGCCTCAGATTCTATGTGGAACAGAAAACAAACAGGGAAGCCTTCAAATCTATAAGATATAATCATTCTTTGAACGAAAGCAGAGTAGGTGGGTGGAGCACATGGAGTGTGAGGGTGAGAAAGATACCGAAGTCTTTGGGTGCTATGTGTAAAAGTCAAGTATTAGGCAGGCTCTGTGGGACAAGGCTGTCACTCCTGCACCTGAGAGATGCAGTCAAGAACATCAGCTATTCAAGACCACCCCTGGCTATAGAGAGAGTTTGAGGTCAGCTTGAGTTTTAAGAGACCCTTCTTAGAAAACCAAAACCCAAGTCAATGGCAATTGGTCCAGCTCCATGGGTGGCTTCATAGTCTTGGCTTGTGTGGGTTTCAAGTTAAGTCCTAGAAAAGAGGCATGTGCCTGCCATATGGCACTTGGGACCTGAGCTTCAGACAAGTGGCTGTGGTTGGTCTGAATTGGAGGACTTGAATTACCTAGAAGTGTTTTCTTTTGCATATAGTAGGCACCCTGATGACTCTGGCCATTGATGTCCTTGTTCTATCCCTCAAGAACTGTGACCTGCTGTCTTCTGTGGCAGGCAGGACTTATCAATGGGTCTGGTTTAGGGATTTGGATCATTGTAGGTAGTAGGAAAACAATAAGAAGCTATCGCAAGGGAGAAAGGAAACATGAAAGCCAGGCAAGGAACTGGGGACAGACAAAGACACAGAAGCCAGAAAAGACCTGACATCTGGCAGCCTGCTTTGGAGATGGAGGAAAGGACCCGGAGGCAGGGGTGCAGCCTTTGGGATCTGCAGCAAGAGAATGGTGACCCTTTCTGTCCATCCTTCATTTAAGCAGTGAAGCCAATCTTGGACTGCCAACCCCCAGGACCCTAGTGAATGAGTGTATGCTGCCTGTCGGAAGCCATGAAGATTGTAGTCACTTGTGTCTAATACATTGTTCCTGCTGCCTTAGTGAGTAACTAAAGAATGCACTGAGGCAGGACAGCTGGTCAGAGCTCCTGCCTGAGACTCCTGGGTCCACATAGCAGGGTAGAGCTCAGTGTAGTTGGATTGTCTGTGAAGTTGCAAGACTCCAAGGAGTAGTGCTACAGCAAAAACAGGTGGACAGAAAAAGGGATGGGGGCTCCCTGGCCTTAAGTGATCCCTCCTCAGAAGTGTCATGTTGTCATACCCATTAGATGGTATCAGGTCGCAAGCCCATCCAGACGTAAAGATACAAAGGGAGGGTCAGTGCCTTGTCTCTTGATAGGAGGAGCAGAAAACTGGTAGCTATATTTTCTTCTACTCCCTTGAGGTTCAGAGAAGGTGCTCAGGAAAGTCTCTCAGAAGCAGGCCTGGAGGAGGAATGGAACAAAGCAAGAATCTGCTCTTAGCAGAGGAAGCAGAAGCTGAATGCCCAGAGGAGATGAGGAAGTAAACCAATGGCCAACATTTCAGTCCCTGGGAACCAGGACCAATGGGACTCAGGGGGCTTAGGAACCCAGCCTGGGGCTCGATACAGTCTGAGAAAATTCCAAGAAGGTGTCCTAGTCAGGGTTATCATTTCTGTGATGAAACACCAGGACCAAAAACAACTTGGAGAGAAAAGGGTTTATTTGGTTTTCACTTCCATATTATTGTTCATCACTGAAGGAAGTCAAGACTGGAACTCAAGCAGGGTAGGAACCTGGAGGCAGGAGCTGATGCAGAGGTCATGGAGGGGTGCTGCTTACTGACTTGCTCCCCATGGCTTGCTCAGCTTGCTTTTTTGTCCACCAGTCCAGGAACGGCCCCACCCATAATGAGCTGGTCTCTCCCCATCAGTAACTAATTGAGAAAATGTCCTACAGGTTTACCTACATCTAATGGAAGTATTTTCTTAAGTGATGCCTTAAGCTTGTGTGAAGTTGGCATAAAACTTCAGCACAGAAGGGAATTGTGAGCAGGGGCTGGGGGAGGGGTACTCTTATTCTAGACGATTGATGGCTGGTGTCCACTTCTTAACACAGCCCGAAGCACTGGGACCCTGAGCCCATAGTCCCTGACAGGTGATAAAGGTCCACCCTGTCCTAGACACAAACCTCATCATGGGGTCTGGGATCAGCACTCTTGCAGCATCTCTGTCCCCAACCCCTCCCCACAGACAGCTTTGCACCAGTCTACCAGATGAAGTCTTATTAATTAACCAAAGACTCCATGAGCACATTCCACTTGGAGATAAACAGTCAGCAGTAACAGAGCAAGGCAGTGTTAACTGGAGTCAGATGCCCTGGCCTGCCCAGGCACCCGCATTTGGGGGCTCAATCAAAGCTTTCTCTTCTCTGCAGCCATGGTGGGAAGTGGAAGGACACCTCAGCCAGCCAGGAATGATGGGGCAGGAGTGAACCTTACTCTAACTCTGGCTTGACAGGGGTAGGGGGTGGGTCTGTACTAGGAAGCTGAGCCCCTCTGTGGGAGGCCAGGCATTCAGGCTTAGATTGTCAGTAATTAACCAGGGAGAAACAAAAGGAAGGAGAGGGCTTCTGCCCAATGCACAGCAAAGATATTAGGATGTTTCCAGTCTTGGGTTCAGATGTTGGTCCTACCTCTGACTCATTAGCTGTAGATCATGTTACCTTTCTGAGCCCCTGTTTTCTTGTCTGTAAAATAAGAATGATCACATTCTCCTCACAGCCTTGCCAGAATAATTATAAGGTCTCCAAAGAAGGCCGATGATATGGTAGGTGACACAAGTCCTTGGCACAGGTCAAGCATAATTCAAAGACTACAGGGTCTCCATGTGTTTCACAGTTACAAAAATTTAGGGCAGCATTTCACAGGTGAGGAAATGGAGGCACAGAGAGGGTGAGTAAGTTACCAAAGATCACACAGTTGGTAAGTTGCAGGCCATTTGCCAAGTGCAGAACCAGGTCACTGAGGGTGGTTCCTCCATCCATGGGGTGACTGTTCCCTCAACCTACTGAGTAGCCAGCAGCTATGGGTGGTGGTGGTGGTGAGGCGAATCCCTTTTCCCAGAGCCCAGCATGGAGCGGGGTTCATAGATGGAGCCAAGAAAAATGGGTGTGACATCAACAATGTCACTCTTGTCAGACCCTTCAGTGGGAACCAAGTGCTGGGAAGGATAGAGGCCTGGATTCTGGCACCACTATTGACTGACTCTAAGCCTCAGTTTCCCCCGCTGTCTAGGGGTGGTACCCATGTCCACAGAATCCATGGGGACCAGGTTCTCCAAACCCTTGGTACCCAGATCCACAGAGGCTCTTAAGCCCCTTTCACAGAAAAGTAGGTGTGTTCAAGGGAGGCCAGAACACACGCCCCAAAACTTCCAGCATCTCTAGGCTACTTATAGTTCCAAATGACTTTGCAAACACAAAGTATCACGACTTAAAATTTTCCCATTGTTGATAGAGGAACAGCTGTACCAGCAGAGAGAGAGAGAGAGAGAGAGAGAGAGAGAGAGAGAGAGAGAGAGAGAGAGAGAGAGAGAGAGAGACAGAGAGAGAGAGAGACAGAGAGACAGAGAGAGAGAGACAGAGAAAGACAGAGAGACAGAGACAGAGAGACAGAGAGACAGAGAGACAAAGAGACAGAGAACAGTGGTTGTCAGCTCTGATCATCATTGCCACTGAGAGAGACAGAGAGAGAGAGAGAGACAGAGACAGAGACAGAGACAGAGACAGAGAGTGTCAGCCCTGGTGATCATTGTGTGTGTGTGTGTGTGTGTGTGAGAGAGAGAGAGAGAGAGAGAGAGAGAGACAGAGAGAGACAGAGACAGAGACAGAGAGAAAGAAAACAGTGGTTGTCAGCTCTGATGATCATTGCCTTTGAGAGAGACAGAGAGACAGAGAGACAGAGAGAAAGAGGACAGTGGTGGTCAGCTCTGATCATCATTGTCATTGAGAGAGAGAGAGAAAGACGACAGAGAGACAGAGACAGAGAGACAGACAGAGAGACAGAGACAGAGAGACAGAAACAGAGAGACCAAGACAGAGAGAGAACAGTGGTTGTCAGCCCTGGTGATCATGTGTGTGTGTGTGTGTGTGTGTGTGTGTGTGTGTGTGTGTGTGTGTGTGTGTGTGTGTGTGTGAGAGTGAGAGAGAGAGAGAGAGAGACGGAGACAGAGACAGAGACAGAGAGACAGAGAACAGTGGTTGTCAGCTCTGATGATCATTGCCATTGAGAGAGAGAGAGAGAGAGAGAGAGAGAGAGAGAGAGAGAGAGAGAGAGAGAGAGAGAGAGAGAAAACAGTGGTTGTCAGCCCTGAATATCATTGCCATTGAGACAGAGACAGAGACAGAGAGACAGAGAAAGAGAGACACAGAGAGATAGAGAGACAGAGAAAGAGAGAGAACAGTAGTTGTCAGTCCTGATAATCATTGCCATGGGGGGGGGGTGTAGGCCAGAGGTCGAAGTCAAGTGGCTCCTTCCATCCTTGTCCACTTTACCTTTTCTCTTACACTTGCTTGTGTGCATTCTCTGCCACTGCACGGAGGTGGAGGTTAGAGGATAATTTGGAGGAGTTGGTTCTCTCCTCCCATCATATGGGTCCTGGGGCCAAACCCAGATCTTCAGACTCAGCAGCAAATGCTTTTACCCAGTGAACCGTCTTGCCAGCCCTTCACCTTGGTTTCTCACACAGGGTCCTCCCATTGGACCTGAAACTCACAGATTTGGCTAGGATGGTTGGCTGATGAACTCCAGGGGTCTATCCGCTTGTCTCCACCTTTGCAGTGCTAGATGGAGATATACTCTGTGCGCCTGGGTACCAGCATCCCAAACCATGGTTTGTCCGGCAGGCCCTTTCCCATACCAGCCATTTTCCTGAGCCGCATCTGAGCTTATATTCTCAGGCTCACCTTAAGTTTACTGTGCCACCAATGATGACCTTGAACTCTAAATCCTCTGGCTTCCACTTCCCAAGTGCCAGGATTTAAGTGGGCATCGCAATGCTTGATTTATGGGCTGGGACTTGAGCTCATGGATCCTTGCATGCTAGGCAAACACTTTATCAACTCAGCTGCAGCACCATCATTCATCTCTACTGCTCCAGTTGGGCTTCTATGCCCAGCCAGATTTTATAGTCTGACACTGGTTTGCAGGGACCCGGCTGTTCCAGCAGGCAGAGAATGGTTAAGCAGGCTCTTTGGAGAGACTGGTAACTTGAGCCCCATCTTCCCAAAGTAGAGGCAAAGGCCAAGGCAGAGGTGGGGCTGCAAGGCAAGATAGGGCCTGGGGCCGTGTGCTCAGGAGCTAAACAGCCAGAGCTTTCACTGGAGAGCTTTCTTCTCCTGCCTTCCAGAGCAACGTTTATAGATACAGTGAAATCAGATCAGCCTGTAGGGCTGAGCTGGGGATGAGGGGAGGGGAGCAGGCTGGTTGAGAGAGGGTAACACTAGCTCTCTCCATGGCTTTCCCAGACATCAGCCTTGCCCTTGACCTTCCCCAGCATCTCAGAGACGTTAAGAACCTAAGCAGGGTCACACAGCACATCAGGGGTTGGGCTTTCTGAATGGGGTGCTCCCTAACTTTAGAGTTTCCCTGACACGGCTCCTCAACCAACCTGGTCCAAGATCACTTTTGGGTGACAAGGACAGTAACAAGAGCCCCTAGAGCCTCACAGTGGTCTTGGATAGGATCCAGGCAAGGGTTTTCTATGGGAGGGTGGCAGAGAGCCTTCGAGCAACAGGATCAGTACCAGCTCTGCTCCCCAGGGAGGCTCAGATACTCAGAGGAAGGAAAGGAGAGGAGAGGAGGGAGGAGGGAGGAGAGGAGGGAGGAGGGAGGAGGGAGGAGGGAGGAGAGCTCAGATGCTGAGATGGAGGTAGGTCCCCAGGGAGCCCCCAGCCTCATTCTCCTGCCTCCTTCTGCCTCCCCCAACCCCCTTTCCCTGGTTCTACCTGCCACTCTCTACTGCTCTGTGGCCCACACTCTGCTCTGTTTTTGTATCTCTCTCTGTTTATCCCTTTGCCTACCTCCCGCCTCCCCATCCCCCCAACCACCACAGTCAGACTCTGAACAACTCTGTGATTGACACCCACGCTGTGGAGACATAACATGACTGCTACACCTGATTAGTGAACCTTGGAACCAGTTAGCCCTGCCACAGTTCCATGCCCTTTTCACACAGTGTAACCTTTTATCCTCTCCCACACAGGGAGCCTCAACTGGCTGCCTAGAGACACCAGGAAATTCACATTCTTCTCTCTAGGAAGCCCACCTGGCATCAGAGGCCAGCCAGACAAGGCCTCTGACACAGGTCTCTTGCCACAGCAACCGTGGGGAGGAAGGACTGTACTGCTTTTCCAGGTTCCAGCTCTGCCATTGGCCCACACATGACCGTGGCTTCATCAGCTCCTTGTTCTACCCATCTTACGCTCTGCATCAAGAGATCCAGGATCTGGAGGGAGAAGCCAGCCGGGTGCCTGCCATGAGAGGAGATTTGCTGGTACCCTCTGACCACAGGCTGGCTAGGCAAAGGTTTGGCAGGCTGTCTTTGCCTGTTCTGTTTGAGGGTGAGTGTCTTGTTCCAACAAGGAGACACCCCAAGCTCCAGTGAGTCACTTATAGAGTGAGGGGCAGGCAGGAGCTGTCTCTGTGGCTCTTGGCGACCAGCGGAGCCCATGACCCACAGGCCCATGCTTGGGCGGGAACTCATGTCAACTTCTGGCTCCTGGAAATCGCAGGAGGAAGGCTGGGTCTGTGGGCGGTCCAGCATTGGGAGAGAAAGCACAGCCTGTGTGCTCTGGGGAGGTGACCCTGGGGGACCTGGCTTGATGGAGGGCGTTAACGAGCACTCCATCTGGTGCCATCCTCTTCAGGGAGCTGACACAGCACTTGGGTGGGAGGAATGGGCAGTCTCCGAGGCCAGTACAGGCTCAGTTTTTCCAATCCAGAAAACCGTATAAAGAAGGAGAGATTGAGGTCAGGAAGCTAGAGTAGCTAGCTTCACGGCTCCCTATCTGTAGTGTGAGTGGCTGGGAGACTGCCTACATGGAGAGCTGGGGAGACCTGGGTTCAGATAGGCATCTCCAAGAGGATAGAAATGAGACTTCTTCCCAGCCTAGGTCAGCTACTCTACTGTCCTACCTCGTGTGCTTGGAGCCTTGACCTGACTTGAACTTGAGGACTTCCCTTCTCTAAAACCATAGAGCAGGTATTTGTACTAGTTAGTACTATAAGTCTTTAGGAGAAGGGGGAGAACTTGCCATCTTCTTCAGGAGAAGGGAGGAAATTTAGAAACGAAGAGGAGGAGGAGGAGGAGAAGAAGGAGAAGAAGGAGGAGGAGGAGGAGAAGGAGGAGGAGGAGGAGGAAGAGGAGAAGAAGGAGAAGGAGGAGGAGGAAGATGAGGAGAAGAAGGAGAAGGAGGAGAAGGAGAAGGAGAAGGAGAAGGAGAAGGAGAAGGAGAAGGAGAAGGAGAAGGAGAAGGAGAAGGAGAAGGAGAAGGAGAAGGAGAAGAAACAGTAATGTAGGTGTCATTTTACAGGTAACTTATAAGGACACTTCTCCCAATCCAGTCACATAGCTACAAGTTTGAGCACTGGGTCTCAGACCCCAGGAAGCCTGGGTCTTGAATCTAAACCACAGACGAGCTATGCATAAGACAAATGTTAGCACCTCGTGGAACAGGATTGGAGACCCAGAGATAAAAAACCATACAGTCTTCCTTCCCTTATTGTCTATCCATACACTTAGTTGTCCATTCACTGTCTAGCCATTTGCTCTTCTGCCTACCTGTCCTTTAGCTCATCGTTCATCATTGTTCATCATCTATCTATGCCACTGCTCACCAATCCATCCATCCAACCATGCATCCATCCAACCACCCATCCATCCATCCAACCAACAGTTCCTCCATTCATTTATTCAGACACCATCTTCATAATACACTATCTATCGCCCATCTGACCATGTACCCATACACCACTCACTCCTCACCCATCCATCCACGTATTTATCCATCCACTCATCCTTCCATCCATATATCCAGCTACCCACTCAACCATTTATCCACCATCTATCTACCCTTCTATCCCTCCATTTATTCATCCATTAATCATCATTTCATTCATCATCTGTCTATGCTTCTGACAATCCATCCATGATCCACCCATCATCTGTTCACTCATATATCCACCCACCCACCTGTCCATCCATCCATCCATCTGTCCATCCACCCATCTGTTTACCCATCAACCTCTGCATCACTGTCTATCCATTCACTGGTCTGTCCATCTCTCCATCCAGCTACCCATCCATCCATGAATCACACATCCGTCTGCTTGCCCATTTATCCACCTACTTAGCCATTCATCGTCTGTTTACTCATCCCTCTGTCCGTTCACCTACCCATATCATTTAATTCACCATCCGTCTATTGGTCTACTGATCTATGTACTCATCCAACGGTCTATTCATTATCCATCCCTCAACCCACCCACTCAACTGTCCATCCTCTCGATCATCATCCAGCCATCTGTGTCTTGTTCTATTCACTGTCTAACCCCCCATGTTTAAAACTGTGCTTGGTGCACAAGTCTTCAACAGTAGGAGCTGAAGGAATGAAAACAGATCTGGGCCCTGCCCGAGAGCTCTAGCTTCTTCCCTTCTCCTGGTCTCAGTGGAAAACAGGGTAGTGGGTACTGCTTTCCCACCTCACGCAAAGCCTTGGGAAACGCTCATGGCAAGCTGGCACATGCTCTTCCAACTGTCAGGCGCCATAAGCTCTACCTGACACTAAGCTCCTGAGGTGCAGCTGTGGGGCCCATGGAGCTGTGAGGAGCTCCCAGTTCTGGCTGGTGAGTCCTGTCAGACATTTCCCCTGGGCCTGCCAGGAGGCCCAGAAAGGAAAGGAAATTAATGTTGAATGAGTATCCATAATGTGCCAGGGAACTTCACATAGGGTAACCTTTTCTTTCTTTGTATAGAATGAAGAAATGAGAGCACAGAAAGACTCATCATTTGCTCAAAGCAACACAGCCAATGAACCGCAGAGCCTAATCTTGAACCCAAGTCTGTAAGGTCCAAATGCTATTTCTGACCCCCTATAATACCAAATGCTTCTAATGTCCCACCACCCAAGTCCCCGAATGTCCCCATGTTCAAAGCTGCTCAGAGAGCTCCTGGCAGAGCCTTTACTGAAGGTTTCCATTTGGATTTTATGTTATTTCCTTTTATTTGCCAAGAAAAGACAATGTAAACGTTCCCTCAGCTCCGGGTTAACCCTTGTTCTGTACAAGTATTTGTTTGGTGTTGGGGAAGGGGTTGTGCTGCATGCCCAGGTTCCCTGCAGACTGTTTTAAAGATCTTGACTGAGATTCGTTCACACAGGGCCTCACTGCCCGACACACTCCATGGCAGAACCTCTGGCTTCAAATTTGCCACTTTCCCACAAGCGTGGCCTTGGCCACCCTTCTAGGATCCAGGTAGAAACTGTTCCTAAAACCCAAAGCCAGGGAGCTATCTTCCCAGCATCTCCACCTTCACAGCACAGGCTGGGACAGAAAAAGAAGTGGTCCAGCCACAGTCCCAAGGCCACCCACCAAGTGCCTGGCACAGCGCTAGCCCATCGCCAGCATCCTTCCACTGAGTTTTCCAACAGGAGGACACGGGGAAGCTGATGTTCAGAAAGGTCAGTCTCCTGCCTAGGCCACACTGCTGGCCAGGGGCAGTGTTAGAACATTCCAGTTTGCACTTTTCTTTAAGTCCAGGGCAAAAAATGACACACTGTCCTATATGTGACAAGGCACCTCCTCTGTGCATGTGACTGTGAGAGACTCATGCTAGGGTGCCTGTTTCCAGCAAGAAACTGATGGAAGTCAATGTTTCATTCTGTTCCAAGCTTGCTATGTAACCCTGAGCTACTGATTCTCTGCTAGGCTGAGGGATGCCCATGTGAAGTGAACAGATTCACCAAGTCCCACCTTTCTGCTCCTTCTTACACAGTTTAAACAACTGGGCAACTTGGTGGTGGCAGAAGTCTAGCTTTGTGGGATCATAGTGAGTGACTGAAGGAGAGGTCGAGTTCCCTTCCTATATAGCCCATTGGCCCCTGTTGGCCCCTCTGACCAAAGTCTCTGAGCTGAGGAGTTACATGCACTGGGCTCAGTAGAGAAACTGCCAGTCCTTGGCCAGGCACCTGGGGGAAGAAGGGATATCACAAGCACTCGATGGGCACCCAGCCTGATGTCTGAATTCCACCCACCTTTCCCAGCTCTGTCCCCGGCCCCTTTAGCCAAAGCCCACACCCCAACCCCTGCCCAGTGCCCAGGCCAGGCCGGCTCCTCCCTCATTTGGCTGTGGCTCCAGCACACCAGCCATTTAAGGCTCCACCTCAGCCCTTTAAATTCTATTTTTTCAAACCACATTCTTGAACTTGGCAGATAACGTGGCCTCCCGACAAGAGCCCTATTTACCCGTCGAGCCGTGAATGGGTCCTTTATAACTAGGTTCATTAATATTTCTACCTATTGGCTGGCTCTCCCGTCCTCCCCCTATCCAAACAGATTCTCTACACAGAAAGACTTTTCAAATACTCCTGTTGACTTTCCCGAGTGAGCTGAGCAGGCGTGAGTGCGTGTGAGTGCGTGTGTAGGGGAGGGCATGCGCCTGCCGGGTGCCTCAGGAAGGAAAGAGGCCGCTATTCATAGCTGAGTGGCGGCCTCCCAGCCCAGGTATGTGGCCTCACAAAGGCCCACTGAGCCCAGTCAGCCCCAGTGCCAGGGCCCACAGTGAGGGAGGTGGTTCAGCCCTTCCTGGCCCTGTCGCCTGGCCTGGTGACCCTGGGCAAGTCCCTGTTCATCCAGAAACAGATCATCTCTTGTCAGCTCCATCCAGTTGTGGAGGATTTGAGAGACAAGCTGGTACCTGGCTCAGACGGGCTGCCCCTGTATTTGGGTGCTGGGACACAAGCAGGCTGAGGAAGGAGAATCAAGAACTCAAGGCTAGACTTGGGGTGATATAGAAAGTTCCGGACTAGTTCAAGCTATATAGAGAGACCCTGTCTCAAATAACAATGATGCCCCAAGGCTCTAGAGACTGCTTAGTCACTACAGTCTTGCCTTGCGAACACCAGGAACTGTTTAATTCCCAGAACCTGAGACAAATAGTAACAACAAAATGGGGCCTTGTGGCCTATATCTGTAACCCCACAACTGGGGAGGCTTAGAAAGAGAAGATCCCTGATTCCTTTCTGGCTAGCCAGTCCAACCAGTTGGTAAGCCCTGGGCTCAGCGAGAGGCTCTGTATTAAATATACAAACAAGATGGAGAGCAACTGATCTTCAGACTCCACATGTGTATACAACCCCATTTCCCCCCACAAACGATCCCGGGCGACTCACGTGTACAAAAACTCCAAGGAACAATTTGATCTACAAGTGCCTTACCTCCATCCTTCACCCCCACCAAACACTCCAGCCAGGCTGTCCTGGCCCCTAACGTATCTTAAATGCCTTCAACATGACAGCCACCAGAGCTATCTTGCTGTCTGCATGATGGCTGCACTGCAGACCTGGCCCGTGGTTGGGCCTCAGGAAATGATGAACACACTGACAAGCATGGCTGTCCGAAGCACAGACCTCATGTTCACATCAGAGCATTTGAGAAGATCTCGAAGAATGGCAAGTTCCGTCTTCCTGCATGTGAGACAGTGAGGATAGTTCTCCCCGGCTTTGCAGGGTGTGCAGAGCAGAAGGACCCTCAAGGGCAATTGGACCAATTGCTTGCTCCCCACTCTCCTGTAAAGGATGTGCCCTGGGGAATGCAGTGTCACTTCTGAGCATGCTCACAGGTGACAGGCTCCTCCAGGGGGCTAATGCTGCAACAGGACCTAATACACACCTTTCCTTCTCTCTACACGAAAGTTCCAGAATGTTTATTCTGTGTTAGGCCCTCTGCTGGGCCTTGAGGACACAATGGTCCCTATAACTAAGACTTTGGCCTTGCCCTTGTGGGGCAGAGACAGACAACAGGTGAAAGTGAATATGGATTCTAGAATAGAAGTCGAGAAAAGTAACGGAGACAGAATGCGAGTGCAAGACGCAGGGCAGCTTGAAAAGTGTCCCTGCAAGCCGACAAACCCGAAGATAAAGAGACCGCTCTTGTAGAGAACCAAAGTAAACGTATTACTCCTGGGAGAGGGAAGAGCATGTGCCTTGGACAGGGACGTGCTCAGTGCTTTGGAAAGGAAGCAACATGCAGAAGGTATGCCTTATGCAGGGACTGCATAGCAAGGGCAGGAGAAGAAGGCACCTGAGAGACCCGGTACAGCTTGTGCTTGTTCCTAGACAGCCCCAGGGCCCTCATATGTTTGTAAGGTGGCTAAAGTGCCTGGGAGAGCAGAGGCTGGACTTCCCCACCCAGGCTTATCCAGAAGAGCGAGGGAAGCAGGTAGTTCATGTTATTTCTCCTACCCCGGCCCTTTGCACATGCTAGTCCCCCTCAGCTGAAATGCCTCTCATCTTTTCCCCCTGCTACTCCAATTCCTCCAATTCCAATGTTTTCAGGCCTAAACCGGTGCAGCCTTCCTCCGGGAAGCCTTTCTGGATTTCCTAGCTCTTGTTCTCCCATGGTATTCAGTTCAAGCTGCTTGAAGATCTTAGCAGACACTCCCTGAACATCCATTCAGTCTCCTACTAGGCTCAACAAACCCAGGGAAGGGCTTGGAGTTCCATGAAGCTGGTAATTGACCCACCTGAATATAGATAGGTAACCGGAGATGACCTCTCTTTGGCAACCATCTTGCATTCACGGTGACATAGTGGATCAGTGTCATGGGTCTGTGTCCCTGCATGCCACGTGCGTAGACTTAACATTCAGGTCAACACAGTAGGCACCTCCATCACCTGCTCCAAGGAAGCTAGGAGGGAGGCCATGCTTAGACGAGGCTTGTGGGATCCCAAGGGCTCTGTGTCTTGGGCCTGTGCACAGTTCTGCTCAGCCAAGCCAGAGACTCACCACAAGTCCTAAGTGAAAAGGGGAGGAAGGATCACCACCCAGGGAGGCGGCTCATGAGGAAGAACAGGCCTGACAGAAGGAAGGATGGACTGAAAAGCACACGCGGACCTGGGGATGTAGATCACTTGGCAGGGCACTCACCTGGCATGCTCGAAACCTCAGACTCAGTCCTCAGCACAGTTTAGAACCAGGCATGGTGCAGCGGGAATGTCACCCCAGCCTTTAGGGAATAGGGGCAGGAGGACTGGGGGTTCAACGTCATCTTCCAATACATGGTGAGTTTGAAGTCAACCTGGAGTACATTGAAAGGGAGCCCGTGTGACAGCTCAGTGGGTCAAGGTGCTTGCTGCTAAACCAGAAGAGCTGCGTTCAGTCCCCGAGCCCACACAGTGGAAGGAGAGGACCTACACCCGCAAGTTCTCCCGTGACCTCAGGGAGCCAAGGTGTCTAGAAGGTAAACTTCAGGTATCCAAGTGCAGCCTTGCAAACAGCTTGCTGGGGAAGGCTGCGGAGAGCGGGGAAAGGACACCAGTTCTGGCCTCTGCTCTACCACTCAGACGTCAAACTGGTTGCTGAGCCTCTCAGCCTCAGTTTCCCCACTGGTAAAGCAAGGACAGTAATTGTTTTAATTAATTCAGGGAAAGTAGAAAAAGCACCTTATTTAACATCTATGAATTCCCCCCTGAAGTTTCCAAACACAGAGGCATCTGTGAGCAAGGATGGCCCAGCATCCTTGCCCAGAAGTGTCATCACTGAGAGAAAATTACTGCTAGGAACATTCTCCCTGGCGTGTCTGTGATTCCCTAGCCACCCTCTGAGGCGTATCATTTCCAATACGCCAAAGCCTGCCTCCAGGGTGCCAATATTCTCCCTGCCAAACTTCTATCTCTCTATTAAGCAGCCCTGGCTGGCTGGGCTGGCTGGGGCAGCGGGAGTGATCACTGCCCCACACAGATACTCCTCAGGTCGGGGTGACACAGCTTCTAAGATCCCCGAGGGAGGAGGTAGCCAGGGTGCTAGCCATGACTCTCCACCTCTGCCCAAAGCTGTTGCCACCCCAGCCAGTAGCATAGCACCTCCTTCAAGCTTTCTGTCTGAACACTATGGACATAGTGACTTGGTTCCTGCTCCAGAGGGTGTTGTGAACTGAGTTCTGCAGCTCCCATCTTTTTAATGAGCCGTCATGGTGAGCGGGAACATCTCTCAGCAGTCCCTGTGTGGTTCTGCCTTTGCTTGCTTGGAGTGGGGAGTGATCATAGCACTGACAAGTGCAGGGCCACAAAGGGGGAACTCCTATGCTGTCTGCTTCTTGGCTCATCCCTTGGTCCCTTCCATGCTGGGCAGCAAAGGGAGCCCTAGACTGTCCCATTTCTATTCCTAACAAAAGGAAACAAGCCTCCCCGTGGCCCACATCAGAGGAGCGCTGGGACTAACCAAGAGCACTGACAGACGGGAGTACCTAGATCAGACACAGCCTGACCTCCTCCCTCTGGAAACTCTAAATTTACAGAAAGCGATTGGGTTGAGAAGCCAGCTGGCCCCAAGAGGGAGGATGTCACCCATCCCCAGGGAATTTGAGAGTACTCTGTAGCAGGAGCTGATGACTCCATGATAAATGAGTCCCCAAATAAATCCTTACATCATGAAGTCAAGGGTTTGTGGTTAGTGGGGGAGGGAAGCTGGGAGGGAAGATAGGCTGTGGAGGGAGGCAGGACCTCCATCTCTCTAGACAAGGCTCCTTGCCTCCTTCCTGGCCTCTTCCCTTCCTCCACCCACTGTCTCTAATTCTGGCCCCATGCCGGCTCAGATGCTGTGTCCCTGACCTCCATCAGTGCTCCCAAACCCCCACCCTACCGCCATGTCCTTGAGACTGACATAGAGAGGAGACCAGATGATGGTGGGACTCCAGGGAAGGCCTCTAACCCAGCCTGATGGGGGACTGGAGGCTCTTCACAGGAAGACTTGCAAGGCCTGGCCATCGCTCACCAGGTGGGAGACAGCGCTGCGAGCCAAAGTGGCAACATGGAGGGAGACGCTGGAGGCTGGGGCGCAAGGTGGGAAGCAGGTGAGATAGCCAAGTGATATCAGGTCTCAGGCTACCCTTTGCTCAGATACTCAAGGGAATCTGCTGAGGGCTTTCCAGAAGAGCAGTGCTAGAGCTAGAGGGGACAGGGATGTGGTGTGAGAGACCCGGGGATTGCTCAAGTTTGCTCTGTCACACCCTCAAAGAGCCGCCACGAACCTTGAATGTCCATTCCTCCTCTTACCCTAGACCCAGGCTGTGAAGCTTCTTGAGACGTAAGAGGTCTCGAGACAGGATGTAACTCTAGGGTAGAGGTGCCCAGAATGTGCAGGGCCCTGACAAAGTGCCTTTCTGGCCAGTCCCAAGGCCATGCTGGGACAGTGCTCTGCCGCCCTCTAGTGAGGCCAGCCACCACCGGGAACACCAGAGCTTCCCTCTGCCTCACCCTCCATCAAGGGAATACAGGGAATTGGGGAGGGAGGGCACAGAGCCAGCCCTAGCTGTAAGGGAGCAGCTAGCAGCACACGCACAGGGCAGCCCTCAGGGAGGGGCGTGCACCTTCAGCTCTCTGGGACGGTTAACCACAGGCTGCAAAGGATGGC
Source organism: Rattus rattus (assembly GCF_011064425.1). Classification (NCBI taxonomy): domain Eukaryota; kingdom Metazoa; phylum Chordata; class Mammalia; order Rodentia; family Muridae; genus Rattus; species Rattus rattus. The sequence goes on from NC_046154.1 coordinate 90,387,675, forward strand.
ACTGGTGGGAACATCAATGGCATTGATGGGCACAGTGACTAAGTGACGTGGGACCGCTGGTGCGCTGATGAAGGTGTGAGAATGAAGGGCAACATGGGGAATGGAAATGGTGGCTGATGTAACTCTAAAGCTGCTAGAATGCTCTTGGCAACGCTTGTTGGTGTGTGTGTGTGTGTGTGTGTGTGTGTGTGTGTGTGTGTGTGTGTGTGTGTCTGTGTGTCTGTGTGTGTGTGTCTGTGTGTGTGTGAATTGTTTTGAATCTTTGCCTACTCCCAATATCAAAAGGGCTTATCTAGATTTTCCTGTAAACCTGGCTCTAATGCATCTCACACTAATGTGGGTAGTGTAGGAGGTGGTAACGTGGATGCCCTACCATGTGTCTAGCCAACAGACCCTGCCTGATATGCTGAAATGAATCAGTTCCTCTGTCATAAATCAGAAGCTCATGCTTACGGGTGACCCCCTGGGGGCTCTGCTGTTCCGTTCATCTGTCCTTGCACAGACACCACACTGAATAACGGTAACTTTACCCGCAGCATGCTGTTTTATTCTGCTCTATTTTGCTATGATACGAGTGGAACTTGGGCCCTTTCATGGGTTAAGCAAGGGCTCTGCCACTGAGCTATATCCACAACCCCTGAGTCAGGCTGAGACAGGGGCTCACCAAGTTACCCAGACTGATTTTGAACTTGTGATCCTCCCAACTCGGCCTCTCTGGTGGCTGGGATTAGAGGCCTGTGCCTGCCACGGTACTTGGGGATATATGTTCTCTGGCTTTGTTCTTTTTCACACTACATTGAAGACTGTTGTTCTTGGCATTTTCACGTGACCTCAGCGCAGCTTGTCAGTTTTTCCTATGTCCCCATAGGAGCATTGATCACAACGGACCCAAATCTTCATTATGCCAGTCGGCAGGGGTGTGGGCTCTCCTAACTCATACGCACCGGCTCCCCTTTCGTATTTGTGTCATCTTTGCACATCTCTCATCAATTTTGTCTTTAAAAAATAGATCTTAGCATGTAACCCAGGGGGACCTCTGACTCTCCTGCCTCACTCACAGGAGTCTCGGGATTACAGGTGCACATGTCTGGATGGCTCTAAGAGGCTGATTTTCCAAAGGTTGACATTTTAGCCTCTGGGTATATGTTTTATATGACATTAACACACAATGTGTGTGTTCATCCATTTTCCATTACTGTATTGAAATATCTAGGACTGGATATTGTATGGGGAGAGGATAGAGGCTGGAGATGGCGCTCAGTGGTTAACAGTACTTTCTCTGCAGGTTTGAGGTTCTGAATTCAAACCCCCCAGCACTCATGTAAAAGCCACGCATGCTGCATTTGCCTGTATTCCTAGAATTGGGAGGAGAAAGGAGGTTCCTGAGAGCTGCTTGGCCAGCCAGCCTAGCCAAAGCAGTGAGCTCCCTGTACAGTGAAAGACCTCTCTGAGGGAGTAATGCAGACAGTGACAGAGGGTACCTGGCATTCTGCTCTGGCTTCTGCTTCTGCACACACACATATGTACTTATCTGCACACTCTGGTTCATATAAAGCACACACACATACATACAATACACACAGCACAAATAGGTAATTAAACTATATTTAAAACTTTTTTAAGAAATCAAGTCTACCCGAGTCACACTCTAAAGGTTCAAAGGAAGGACTGTCCTAGACACTGACTGTCTTTGGGTGAGCCTCCCTCCACCAGGTAACCACAGCACGGTGGGTGGCATCATGATGGAAGTAAGCAGGAGTGGAGGAGAGATCACATGACAGAACAGGAAGCCAGATCAAGAAGTCAGCCTCACTGTTATTTTAACAACCCCCTCTCCAGTGAACTAACAGGAGGTCTCACAATAACTACATCAATCTCTTCAGGGGCAGTGACCCAGTGACCTAACTTCCTCCCACCGAGCTCAATCTCTCCAGAGTCTCACTACTCTCACATCAGCACACTAAAGACCAAAGCTCTAACGTGCCCAGCGTTAGGGATCAGACGCAAACCTTCACAGTATATAATGTGACAATGTCCTGACATTGAGTCAAGGGATCAGACGCAAACCTTCACAGTATATAATGTGACAATGTCTTGACATCGAGTCACTGATTGTAGCAGCTGGTTTGAGAGTTTCTGAGTTTCCTGTACACACAGGCATCTGAGGGAAAATAATGGTTTTACTAACTTTAATTCTTCGTTTCCATGTGCAGCATCCATTTTTTTTTCCTTCCGGTGTTCTTACACAGTTGGACCCTTGCAGGTTCTGCATCCGCAGATTCAAACAACGGCTCATCAGGAATGTGGCTAAGCCCACAAGGGGCTCCGCTGTATAAAAATGTACAATTTCCCCCCTACTGTCCCCTAAAAATGCACTGTAGCAACTACAGACACCATACTTGCTTTGTAGCAGGCAAAATAAGGAGCCTAGAGATCATCCACGCTACATGTGAGAATGTTTGTAGATTACATGCAAATGCTATGCGATATTTTACTGTGTGCGTGCGTGCGTGTGCATGCGTGTGTATGTGTGCATGTGTATGTGTGCATGCCTGTGTGTGCCTGTGTGTGTGCCTGTGTGTGTGGGGGGGGTGTGGGGGTGTGTGGGTGTGTGTGGGTGTGTGTGCCTGTGTGTGTGTGCCTGTGTGTGTGCCTGTGTGTGTGTGCCTGTGTGTGTGTGTGGGTGTGTGTGCGTGTGGCGTCACATGTGCGTACACGTTTGAGTTCACGTGTGCCTGTGAGTCCTGTACTCTACGCTACTCCTTTGAGAAAGGGTCTCTCACTGAATCTGGAGCTAGACTGGCACCAGCATGCCTCATCAACCTTCCAGCTCACACCCTAGTACCGGACTTGCGGGTGAGCTCGCCCATGCTCAGGTTTTCTTCACCCATGTGCTGGGAATTTGCTCTCATGCTTTACCTAGCCAACACTCGTGTCTGATCTCTCCAGCCTCCAGCCCCATACACTGTGCATTTTATGTAAGGAATTTCAGTAGTCATGGGTTTGGGTATGGACGAGGGCCCTGAAACCAATCTCCCAAGGACACCAAGGGACAATGTTACCAATTTGCATCATGGTCATGGAAGAAGGGGTTATTTTAATCATTAAATAGCATGTTAAAATCGATTTGGTATAGATAGAATTATTCACTTAAGGAGCATTCACTGTATACTTCGTTGTTGCTTAGAACAGTTATTTTTTCATTAATAACTCATATTTTATAGTTGTTTTCAGTGTTTATTGGGATGATGTTTGATTTTTTTTCTTATGGTGTGTTAAACTACAATGGTTAATTTTCAAGTGTGATGCATTTTTAATACAGTCATACAATGTTTGACTTTTTGACAGTTCCTTGGGGTTTTAACATTTTTATTCATCAGAGATAATGGCTTGCCATTTTCTTTCCATCTAATGTCACTGTAAGGATTCAATATCAGGGACCTATGTATTTGATGATGATGGTGGTGATGTCGGTGGTGGTGATGATGATGATGATGATGATGATGATGAAGAACTGAAAGTGCTCCTTCTGGCTCCAGTGCTGAGTTTGTGTAAGACTGAGTGTGTGTGTGTGTGTGTGTGTGTGTGTGTGTGTGTGTGTGTGTGTGTGTGTGTGTGTGTATGTTTGGAATATTCCCCAGTGAGGACTCCTGGGCCAAGAGTTTCCTTTGTAGGGAGGTTTTCGATTGCAAATCCACCTCGTTTAACAGACACAATGACACAGATGTCTACTCATTTCCCCTAACTCTTTTACTAAGTGAGTGTCTAAACAGATTTGTCTGCAAATCTATGATCAGGGCCAAGTTCAGCTTATTAGCATAAAGGCACTTATGGGAGTGTCTAATTCTTTAATGTCTGTAATACTCACAGCTAAGTCCCCTTTTCTTTCTGATACTGCTTGTCCTTGTGCTCTTGCTTATCTTTCTCTGTATTAATTAGCTTGGCATTTATGTGGGTTAATGGTCTCATCCAAAAGCCAGCTCTTGCCTTTTTCTCAAGATGGCGTCCAAAGCAGAAGAGGAAGTGAGTCCAGCCCCCTCTCTTCTCTTCCAGCTTCTGGTGGGGGAAGTGACACATTCCCCTGGCTCCTCATTGCAGTGCTCTCCGTGTTATTAATAAAACTGGGCTCACCTAAAATGGAGTCCAATTGGCTGATTCTAAAAAATGTGCTTTTTCATCATTTTCTATTGTGTGTGTCCTTGGAGGCCTGAAGAGGGGTTCAATCCCTCAGAGTTAGTTATGGGCAGTCGTGAGCTGCCCGATACAGGTGTTAGGAATTGAACTTCGATCCTCTGTGCTTTTAGCTGCTCAGTCATCTCTCCAGTCCCCTCATTATTATTATTTTTTATTTAATCCTTTTTTTACAGTCCAGACTTTATCCCCCTCCTGGTCCCTCTGACTGTTCTATATTCTATACCTCCTCCCTTTGTCTCCATGAGCATGTCCCCACCCCCTCTCCCTCCTCACCAGCTCTCCCCACTCCCTGGAGCTTCCAGTCTCTTGAGGGTTAGGTGCATCTTCTCTGACTGAGACCAGACCAGGCAGTCCCCTGCTGTACCTGTGTTGGGACCTCACATCAGCTGGTGTAGCTGCCTGGTTGCTGGCTCAGTGTCTGAGAGATCTCAGGGGTCCAGGTTAGTTGACACTGCTGGTCCTCCTACAGGGTCACCCTTCTCCTCAGCTTCTTCCAGCTTTTCTCTAATTCAACCACAGGGGTCAGCAGCTTCTGTCCATTGGTTGGGTGCAAATATCTGCATCTGACTCTTTCAGCTGCTTGTTGGGTCTTTTGGAGGGCAGGTCGCTGGTACACGTCTTTGTTGGCACTTGTGCTGTGTGCCAGCTATGCAGTACAGCGGTTTCTGCTCTTAGCTGTGCAATTTCCGTCCTCCTTTTTTTCTTGGCTGATTATGCTGTCCTTCCATCTACCTGAGACGAAAACAAGGATCACTGGTCTTGTTTGCCTTCTATTTTTGCATTTATTTATTTATTTATTTATTTATTTATTTATTTATTTGCTTCTGTGTGCGTTTTTTGGGCAGGGGTGGATGTATTCTGTAGTGCATGTGTGGTCAGAGGGCATCTTGTGAGAGTCTCTTCTCCTCTTCCACTATACAGATCCCAAGAACCAAACTTAGATCTTCAGTCTTAGCCTTAAGTACCTTTGCTCACCAAACCATTTTCCCAGCTCAGATGATTTATCAAACAGTTATTTTAAAGCCATATTGTATGTATAGCAATATAACATGCATACTAAATAACACTACATTAATACGATTTAATATAATTTTAAACAACTATTTTTGGAGTCAGGGTCTCATTATGTAGAAGTTGTCGTGTAGATCAGGCTGGTCTTAACCTGTCAGATATTGGCCTGCCTCTGCCACACACCCCTTACATTATTTCTGTTCCTCTAGAAAACCCCGATGTGCATGCCATCTATGACCATGGACTTGTCTATATCTCCTCTGTGTTGCTGCAACAGAGTCAGCAACAGGATAGAGGAACCTGCCTGCAGAGTGAGGGCAAGCAAGCAGGCAAAAAGCAAACTTTCCTTCTCCCTTTGCTCTGGGCTGCCACCAGAAGGTATTACCCATATTTGGGAGGGGGTGTCTTCTCATTTCAAATAATAAGATCAAAGGAGTCCCTTACATGAGTGCCCAGATAATTTTGTTTTGGACAATTGCGATGAAAATTAACTATTGTATAGGTTCTCGTGGATTCCAGGCTGGCCTTGAACTTGCTACATAGCTAAGGATGACCTTACATTTCTGATGCCTGCCTCTACCTCCAGAGTGTTGGGACTTCAGTCAGGTGCCTAGTTTTGTGGTATTGGGGACTGAATTTAGGGCTTCGTTCATTCTAGGCATTCTGACAGGAGAGCTAGATCTTCTCTTGTCCTTAGTGGAAGGCAAGACTGACACCTGATTGTCCCCTGACCTCCACATTTGTGGCATAGCATGCCCATGCACATGTGCATGCGTGCATGCACGCGCATACACACACACACACACACACAAACACACACACAGAGAGACAGAGACAGAGACAGATGAAGAAAGAGAGATAGAGACAGAGAGAGACACAGACAGGCAGAGAGAAGACAGTAGGTCTTTACAGTTATACTTACCCCTCTTAATACTCTACACGATTCTATTCAAGGTCTGGCCCTTCTCATTGCCTCCACCGTTGACCCGGAGTAGAAGTCTCAGACTTAGAGCGCCCTGTGACAGACATTGCTCATGATGCCTTCTGTGTTCTCTTACGTTCCTCTCCTCTTGCTAACTCAACAATGGCAACCTGTCAGTTCTCGGCTGGTGACCCTGAGTGCCTTCCTGGTTCTCTGAGGAGTGAGTCCACAGGATGCAGCCCTCACTAACCCCAGCACACCTCTCCAGGCCCCATCTTTGCACCTCTTCCCAACCTTACTGAACTGTGTGCTTCACTTGGGGGTCCTCACCTGCCCTCTTACTCCATGCACCCCCAGCTACAAGCCTCTGTGCTTCCCCAAGGACTCCATACCCTTGGGCTATTCCCACTCATCAGCAACAATAGGCAGGCTTACTTTGGTCTTATCGGGCCTGGGGTCATCCAGGAGACTGGCAAGGGAAAATGGTGGTCCTGCAGACATCTCTGCTGCTGTTGCTGCTCTGGTGATCCAGGCCAACGGAGTTAAACAACACAGTGGCTTTGGATTAGCCTTGACTTGGCAGAGGCAGGTGCACCAATGTTTAACCAGATGTTAGGAAGCTGATGTCAGCTCAGCCCAGAGGCCAACCAGCCAGCCAGGTTTCCTGTGGTCCTCCACTCCCTGGGCTCTGTGCTAAGGAGAGGCTGAGCTATTGAGAGAGGGAGGGTGTGTACCAGAAGAGCCTCCATATTTCTCGGACTCTGTGGCCTTAGCTGAGCCCTTCCCATCCCTGATTTATGTCTTTGAGATGAAGGAAGGTGGTCTGGGTAATCCTTTATACCTCTCCAGAGGAGACTGGCCAAAGCAAGGGATCCTTGAACTCCAGAACCCCCCTAAGATAGAATGCCCTGGCATGGAACTTCCCCACCTCACGGGTAGGGTGGGTAAATCTTTAACTTGCTAGCTCTGGGCAGGCTGCAGTCTTTCTGGATGACTGGCAGTGGGAGACTGAGGAGGGGATGTATGTAAGGTGTGTCTGGACAGCCTTGCTGTGGTGACTGGGAGGCATATTGGAAAGGGAAAGGAATCGTGCGCAGTACAAGACATGGAGGAGCGTGGGTCTCCCGATGGGTAAGTACAACTTGTCTGAGGTTAGGGATCTCTTGAAGCTCGCCCAGAGGACAGCAACTAAGGGCAGGGATGGTAACTCTCATGTGGCCACAGGGACCCAGCACGGAACCTGGAGCAAGGGCCAGAAGGATCAGAAACCCCTATTCAAGTGGTGCTCAGGTAAGTATGGGTTGGCTAGGAGGTACCCGGGCCAGGAAGGGATGAAAAGCACCATCCGGATAGACCATCTGGCATCTCTTGGGTGCCAGGGTGCGTCCCATGAGCACAGTGGAGCTGCGTAGAGGGGAGCAGAGTGCACTGCACTGCTCGGGGACCCGGACGCTGCAGGTGAGAAGTCTTTCCAATCCCCGCAAAAGAACCTGTGGAGGTGACTCCGGGGTCCAACTGGAGCAACTTTGCCTTTGGACCCCTCTCTCCTCCCCTACAGAGTGTCCATCCCTTTTTAGGTGGTCCGGCCTCCCCAGGACGTGCTCTCCCACCCTAGAATGTTCCACCCCTCCTAGATACTCCCTCAATTCAGAGTGCCTGCCTCTCCTAATGCCCCACCCCTACACAGTGCCTTGCTAATTCCAGAGGGGTCCTCATCCACGACCCCCAGGTGCTCGGTTTACTCCAACAGCCCTTTCTTCAGAGTGCCCCACTCTCCTGAAAATGGCCCTTCCTGTCCAGGGTCCCTGGCCCTGCATGGTGCCTTGCCCCTACTCCATCCTCTTTCTAGGTGAGCCCTCCGGGTGGGGGCCCCGACGTGGCGTTCCGCTTCGGTGCCGTACTGGACGGGGCGCGCACACAGGAGGACGTGTTCAGAGCTTGCGGTGTGAAGCGCCTGGGCGAGCTGGCGCTGCGTGGGTGAGTGATGCGTGGGTTGAGCAGGGCTTGGAGTCTTACACTGACCGGACACCTGAAGCCCGGGCCCAGCCACGCCCTTGTTGCCCACAGTTTCTCCTGCACCGTCTTCACTTTTGGCCAGACTGGTTCCGGGAAAACCTACACTCTGACTGGACCTCCTCCGCAGGTGGGCAACCTGGTGAAGCCGGGTTGTGAGTGAGACTCCAGGGTGGAAGGAGTGTGGATAATGCTGCCCACCCCACTGTTTCACAGACCTGGTATCTGAGGCAAGGGCTTGCACAGTTTGGGACATTTGTATTCTAATTTGGGCAGCTTCACTTACTTGCTTTTAGTTAATTTGTCCATTGGATAGTGCGGGTGAACTGCGGACTATGAGATTTCAATAAGATAGTGCCGGGATGCGTGGCATGATTTGTGGAGCATATAGTGCTCTGCAAAGAGGTTGGCCCTTACTGTATGCTGCTGCTGCTGCTTAGGCTCCTGCTGCAGCCCCATCTGTCTTTGCCCCCAGGCGGAAGGGGTGCCCGTGCCCCCCAGCCTTGCTGGCATTATGCAGAGGACCTTCACCTGGCTATTAGATCGCATGCAGCACCTGGATTCTCCAGTCACCCTCCGAGCCTCCTACCTGGAGATCTACAATGAGCAGGTAAGCTAATGGCAGTCTAAGAAGCAGAAGGAGACAGGGGACCATTGTCAAAGGGCTATGAGCCTGCTTCTGCTCTCTCCCCTCCCAGGTTCAGGACTTGCTGAGTCTGGGGTCTCCCCGGCCTCTGCCTGTTAGGTGGTCCAAGGCACGAGGCTTCTATGTGGAACAGCTTCGGTTGGTGGAGTGTGGCAGTCTGGAAGCTTTGATGGAACTATTGCAGATGGGTAGGCCCTTTGTGGGTAAGGATTCCTTAACTCCCTCTGAAGCTCCCTGGACCTAGGCTGCTGGAATTGGCTCTTAAAGGGAGATTCTTGAGGCAGAGAAGGGCCAGCAAAGCAGCAATTCAAAGACATGGCAAGGGTGGGCCACACGCTGGTTGTCTTGCCTTCCAGGCTGCCTGTTTGAGCCTCTCACTCCTCTTGGTTTTAACCTTCCACCCTTGCAGAGCCTAAGAGAAATGGTCACATCCCAACCTAGCTTGTCTATGAGGTCACCATTCCAGCCTTAGTTCCTCATTTGAGCATTTACTTAGAACCCTCCTAGGGGAGGCACTGGGGACACTAGGCCACTGGATCTGGCCCCAGCATTCCACTTCTCTGCTGATCTGTGCTCATTTCTGTCTTTCCGCACAGAAGGAGAAGTGCTTCTCTGGTGTTCTTTTGCTCCTTTCTCCCATACTCCTTGCGCCTGGCAGCACCAAAGCTGCTGTCCTTCAGCCCCTAAGCCAGCCCTTCTTGCTTCTGTCCTGATACCTGTCTGGCATTCTTGCTCCTTGGGGAATGCCCTTTCTTCCTAGATGGTACAGCCCCTGGTGTCCTCTTCCACAGGTCTCAGCCGTCGCCGGAGCTCCTCCCATACCTTGAACCAGGCCTCCAGCAGAAGCCATGCCCTGCTCACACTCCACATCAGCCGCCCAACTGTGAGTGCCCAGCCCGTGGAAGGGCTGGCTCAGGGGTCCCCATCAAGGCTCTGCCTTTGCATGTTATAAAAGGACTTGCAACTTCTGGGTGTGTGGGGAGGAAACCTTTGACCTTGAGACATTGTGACCTTGATGGAGACAGTCCCATCCAAGTTCCCATCACGCCCCGGTTCACCAGTCTCAGCAGGTACCTCCTGTGGACCTTGGGGAGCCCCCTGTTGGAGGAAAGCTGTGCTTCGTGGACCTTGCAGGCAGTGAGAAGGTGGCAGCCACGGGGTCCAGAGGGCAGCTGATGCTTGAGGCCAATAGCATTAACCGCAGCCTATTGGCACTGGGTAAGCCCTGGAGGCCTACTGGTCTGAGTTTTGGGTCCCTTCTCTGATGTGGATCCATTGTTACAATAGGGAGACCGCAGGACTTGGGTTGCAGACGAGGGCTAGAGTTCTGGCATCAAGTCTGAGGCTGACTTTCCTCCTCTGGTAGACGGTTACCAGTCTACATTCTAATGTCGGCATCATTACGAATGACTCTTGTATTCCCAGAAGATGGGCACGATACAGGGAAGGGAATGGGTCTGTGTATCCAACTTCATGGTCCTAGGTCCCTAGGGAACGAGCTTCAGCACCCGCCTATGGTGTGGCAGCTGCTGTTGACATTCCTTGCTGGAGGTCTCTCAAGTCTATGCTGAATATTGGGAATTGAGTGGACAGCACGTCTGTGCCTTCAGAAAGCCCAGTTTGCTGCTAGACACCAATATGAAAGCATTGGATGGGGATAGGGTTTCGCCAGCCTGGTAGGGCTTCCTGCTCTGTAGCAGCCCAGCTAGACTTTGCTCACACAGTGCAATCTCTTTGGGCCTTTCTCTTTCCACCAGGCCACTGCATCTCCCTGCTGTTGGACCCACAGAGGAAGCAGAGCCACATTCCCTTCCGGGACAGCAAGCTCACCAAATTGCTGGCAGACTCACTTGGGGGCCGTGGGGTCACACTCATGGTATCCGATGGATGGGGAACCTGGTAGAGGGCCTGAGCCCTAAGGAAAGGTTTTTATTTTTCCATATAAGCACTCAGGGGCGGTTCTCTCTAGGTTGCCTGTGTATCCCCTTCAGCACAGTGCCTTCCTGAGACCCTCAGCACTCTGCGATACGCAAGCCGAGCTCAGCGGATCACCACCCGGCCACAGGGTCCCAAGGTGGGAGGTAACAGCCAACCAGGGCCAGCTGCCATCCTGGTTGGAATCTAGGATTGGATCAGAGTTGGAATTCTGGGAATGATATCATGACTGATATCAGGGTCATAACCAAGGGTCTGCGTCACAGTTAGACTCTGGGCAGGCCTAGGGTGGAGACTGCGTGGGCTATCATCCAAATCTATTCAGGGTCCCAGCTGGTCAGGTCTAATATGGGGTCTGATATGTGGTCAATTTGGGGATCACAAAATAAGTCAAGACTGGGGCAGAAATGAGATAGGGCTTGGATTCAAGTCCAGTTCTAACTGAATCCCTTCAGGATGACACGTTAAGGACGAGGTATGACCTGGGCCAGCATGTAAAGATGGCAAGTGAAGCAGGGGCTGAGGTTAGGCCCCACAGTTCCTCACAGCGGAAAGCCGCTATGCTGGGCACAGCCTATACAATCATAAAACGTGGCCTTGGGCTTCTTCTTTGGTAGTCCCCTGCAGTAAAGCCACCCCAGCAAGTAGAGGCCGAGCTGCTACAGCTCCAAGAGGAGAATCGTCGCCTGCGGCTCCAGTTGGATCAAATGCACACTAAGGGTATGATCTTCCCGAGGGAAGGCCAGGAAGGGTGAGGATAGAGTCTGGGTGGCTTTGAGTCCAACGCTGTTCTGCTTGCCTGCAGCACCGAGAGTCCACGGAGCCCGGGTGGCCTGGGCCCAGCGGAACCTCTATGGGATGCTGCAGGAGTTCATGCTGGAGAATGAGAAGCTCAGGTAAAGCAAGGTTGGGCTAGCCTGGGGGCTCTCTCCCTACTCTTTCCTGCTCATCTGCTTTGGCTAAGATATGACTTACCTATGCCGGTCTCTCTGCTTCCTCATGGTGTTGGCCCTACCTCCCATCACTGGCCTCCTCTCCATTAGGAAGGAAATGAGACAGCTTCGGAGTAGCCGGGACCTGGCCCGGGCAGAGCAGCATGTCCTGGCCCAGCAGATCCATGAACTGGAGAGGTGAGTGTAGCCATTGGGAAGGCCTGGGGTGGGGGAGCTGGGAGAGGAGACTGCAGAACAAATGAGAGTCAAGTTTCTGCGTCTGCTCATTGGCTTCAGCTTCTGGCACTGCCACCTCCTGGCTGCATGTGTCACCCTGAGCTAGTCATTTGACCACTGACTGCTGAGCCCCTCTTCTGGGAGATGGGGTCTTAGCTTGGCTGCCTTGCTGATAAGGGGACGAGTTCATAGAGAGGCGTCCAGGTTGGGAACTGAAGACTCAGACCCTGCTCTTATTCCCAGGCGCCTCCTTTCGGCTTGCTCCCTTCCTCAGCAGACCTCTGCCACCGTGTGCCCCTGCAGGATGACTCCAGCTGCCTCCTGCCATGTGAGTCTCACTGCTCACTCTGGGTTGTGGGGACAAGCTAGAGTGTCATAGAGTCAATGATATGCCTCTTGTAGGTACTGCCACCCCTCTGCTACTGCTATCACCTCTGTCCTCTGTGCCGAGTGTCCTTGACCCACTGGGCCTGCCCACGGAGAGAGTGCCATGCACCACAGGTAGGAAGAGTACTGAAGACATTGATCCTGGGCTCAGCAGTCCTGGTGATTCCAGGGCTCTGGACATGGGCACAGGAGTAAAGGCAGACGCTGAGTCCCTCTCTCCGCCCAGGGCGTGGAACGCCTGTGTGCCTGGCCTCCAGCCCGGCCTCCTTTTAGGAAGTTCATTCACTGTCTCGTTCACACAAGTTCATTCACTTCTGTGCTTGTTTCCTCATCCGTTCGCTCATTCCTTATGGAAGCTTCCCTAAGTCAGCCTAAACTTTGGGCCTGCCTCTGTTTTGGTCTCTGCCTTCAAGGAACTCCCAACCCCTGGAGGAGACATTCCAAGAACCACCTGTAGCCCACAGAGGAAATGAGAGACCCACCTCTGTCCTGCAGTCCTTAGCATTTTGTACAATGGGGCATGGCTAGGCTCATCATGGAGGAAATGGTACCCAGACACGAAAGCCTGAGGTCACCCAGCATGAGCTTTGGTCTTTTCAGCAGGTGCTGGAGCCCGAGGCCCCAGGGCACATATCTCCGTCTGTGCGGCCCCCACCCTGGGCACCTACAACAAGCCCAGGCTCTGCCAAGCCCCCACGAGAGAGGTGGGCCAAACCTGGGTATTGAAGTGGGAATGGGGGGCCTGGAGCCAGTAGGCTCATTCTTCCTCCACATCTGTCTAGGAACCATAGTGACTGGACACAGACACGAGTCCTGGCAGAGATGCTGATGGGAGAGGAAGTGGTACCCTCTGCACCACTCCTGCCTGCAGGGCCCTCAAACATGCCACAAGTGCTAAGAGGTGAAAATTATGAGTTGATGTTTTTTGTGCCATGGGGTTCCCATCTTGAATCAGGGCAGGAGATGATTTTTAAGGACTTTTAGTTCCCAGACTTGGACTCCCATGGCAGAGTCCTTTCCCCTAGTCCTGACCTCTACTGAAGCCTGAAAACTTGAGTCGAGGGTACCTGAGGCTTTCACAGAAGATCCTGGGCCTCAGTCAGCCAGTCAACCTTGGGGTGCAGGCCTTGAGTCTCATTGTTCCTTAGGAGGATCTGGGATCCCAAACCAGACCCCGAGACTGGAAACCCTCACACACCAGATCAACAGCTCCTTGAACCCCAGCCAGAGACAACCACAGCCCAGCGAGGACACACAGAGCCCTGGCCAAGGCCTCTCTTCTTATTAAAGAATGACAGACTGGCTGTGCCCACTGGGCCTCCATCTCTCTGTCTGTGAACTGGAAAGAAAAGTTGCTGGACAGAGCTGGGGAATCCTAGGGAGATGCAGGGCCCCTGACACCAGACCTGAGGCTGGGTTCACAATCTGTCAGTGGGTGGGGAACTCTGAATAAAGAGAGGCATGAGCCCTAACCTAGTAAGCCTTGTGCTCTGGGTGACCCTCTAGGTGGCTGTCACTCTCATGGAGAGTAGTTATTGAGGTGAAGGCTGCAGAAGCCAAAAGACCCCAGGGCGCTCTAGCTGCTTCCAGAGTTTGGGTTGGTGTCGAGGCTTAGAGGAGCCATGGATGTCTGTTGGGAAGTCCCCCATCTTAGACGTGTGACGTGGTCATGTTGGCCCCATGAGCGGCAGAAGCCAGCAGAGATTCTTGGCTTGCAGCATTTATGCCTGGCATCCAGTCAGGCCTCTTTTGGGATCTGAGCCCTCGTAGTGGTCAGGGCTCCAAGCAGACAGCCCTCAGCCACAGGCCTGCAGGAGTCTTAGGGGAGCGAAGCTGGTTAGAGAGCTCCAGGTAACACCCAGGAGTCTGGTCCTGTTGGAGGGATGTTGGGCTGGAGACCTCCTGTCTCCACTGTGGATACCAGGACTGGTTTTTCCACCATTCTCCCTGGTTCAAGACCAAGTGGAGAAGGATTTAGGATTCTCTCATACAACATTCTAAAAGGAAGCTCAAAGCATATTCCTTCAGGAAATAAGGACAAAAAGATAAAACCAGGGTGTATGGAGACCCCTCTGAATGTGCCGTATGTCTTAGGCCTTTCTACATTTCCCTGTGACTCCCAAGTCTGTGTAGGGAAGATTCCAGAAGCTAGGAATAACTACTTCAGCTCAGGCTGCAGCCCCCAGGAAGTGGATGTTGAGAAGCATGACTCGGGAGTGGACATTGGGGTATTCAGCAGAGGTCAGGATTTCCCGAGAGGGTTAAGGTTGAAGGAGACTCCAGAGACATGGTGATGACCAGGTACAGGTAGGCAGAGCAGGCTTAGCCACTCAGGTTTCTATCACTTCTCCACAAGCAGTCCTGGGCAGCTCGGCTGCTCTGAGCCAGGTTACCTTCTGTCTCAATAGTTCTTTTACATGACATTTAGGGAGAAGAAATCCATGAATTTAGAAAAAAATGTAACAAGAGGCTGCTTCTCTTGCCAAACTTTTGGTCAAAAGGAACTTACGGTCACACGACAATTTGATAGAATAGTCCTGACTGAGGAGATGACTTTGTTGGTAAAGTGCTTGCTACGCAAACATAAAGACCTGTGTTCAGTCCCTAGAGAGCGAGCGCACGCGCGCACACGCACACATACATGCACGTATGCACACACAGATGAAGGTGGGAGGCTGGTTAAGTGGCTCCTCATTGAAAGGCACTGACTGCCAAACCTGTTAACCTGAGTTCAATCCCCAGGACCTACATGTGGAAAGAGAACTATCTTCAAATGTCTTCTGATCTTCAGTTGAGTAACACAGCTCCTCCAGAAGATTGAAAACACACACACACACACACACACACTCACACTCACACACACACTCACACACACACACACTCACACACACACACACACACACACACACACACACACACACACACTCACACACACACACACACACACACACATACTCACACACACTCACACACACACACCACACACACTCACACACACACTCACACACACACACTCACACACACAGTCATACACACTCAAACATACATACACACTCACACACACACTCACACAGAGTCACACACACTCACACACACACATTCACACAGAGTCACACAGAGTCACACACGCACACTCACTCACTCACTCACTCACTCACTCACTCACTCACTCACATACACGGTGTAATAACTAAATAAAAACACAGGTGTAGTGGCATATGCTTATAAGCCCAGGACTGAAGAGAGAACAGGAGGCTCTCCAGCGCTCTCTAGTCAGTCAGTCTAGCCTAATCAGTAAGTTCCAGGCCAGTGAGAGGCTGTGTCTCATAAACAGAAGGCAGAGGGTGCCAGAGAAATTATACCTGAGGTTGATCTCTGGCCTCCACATGCATGTGTACATATGTACATGCATGTGCACATATGTACATGCATATTCATTCATGCACACTCGTGCACACATTCCCACAAACTACTCAACAGAAACATGGGAACCTGCCTGCAGTGTGTGTTGCTCTCACAGAACACACGCAGGGCCAAGGAGCTCTGCCTGGGCAGGTGTGTAGTTCTCAGTGCAGGGTTCTAGAAACGCCTTGACAGGTGATGCTTATGCAGAGACCTGAAGGGAGAGGGGATCCCAGTTGGCGTATAAGGTCCCCTCCCCAATGCTGACATTTTCACATCACCGTGTCAGTGGCTCTGCAGATTCCTGCTCCTCCTTGGACTCCAGATCCCCTATCTCACTGCCTGATGCATAGCCCTGCTTGTTGGGAGGTCTTTGGCCTCAGGCAGGAAAGGCCCTGGCACTGACGTGAGAGCCTTTCCCAGCTGCCTTGGGAGTGAGAGGATGGATGGGGACCACCCATGGGCGACCCTGTCCCCAGCTGCCTCATTAGCATTTGAAGGATCCTCTTCAGCCAGGCAGGTTCCTAGTTCCAGCTCCTGATCTCACCTCAACAAACACCTGATCTCCCTCCCCTAAGATACATGGGGCCTGCTGACCTCTGCTGCCCTTGGGGGCCCAGAGCTATGTTCACCCTTCCCTCTGCACCTCTTTCAGGATGGCTGCTTCCCCCCAAGCTCTGGGGGACTTCATATCCATGTGGCCCTTACTGAGAACTACAGACCCAGTGGCTCTTCTAGAATCCTAAAAGCCACGGATGCTCTAACACAGAGTGCTGGAATTTAGGGGCAAAACATGGGTTCCCAAGTGTTAAAAAGCTGTCAAAAGAAGGCTGCCAGTATTCAGAACTTTGGACTTGAGGGAGACTCTTGGCATTTCCCAGAAACCCAATTCTTTCAACTTCTATGGACTCTTAAAATATACTGAAGTCGGAAGAGGTCCAGTGAAAAGGAGCCACTCACTAGAGCTCTGATGACCATCCATGAGACTCTAGAATGATGACCCATCCGGAGAGACCTGGAGAGCTAGAACAATTTCTGAACAAGTCTTCCAGATCCCTGGGGACCTCATCTTTAGCCAGGGCATCGTTGGGTGTGTGGCAGAAGCCACAGACAGCTGTAGGATGGCACAAGTTTCAGGAAGTCACTTCAGAGGATGATACTGAAATGGAATGTGCAGCTGGGCACCTTCACACGTGGGCACACAGATAAACAAATGCACATCAACAAAAATAAGACTGTCCGCCAGACAGCAGTGGCACATGCCTTTAATCTCAGCCCTCGGGAGGCAGAGACAGGTGGATTGCTTGAGTTTGAGGCCAGTGTGATCTACAAAGCTAGTTCCAGGACAACCGGGGCTACATAGAGGAAGTCTATCTCAAGGGGGTGGGGGAGGGGAAGACTGAGAAAGCCAGGTGTTTAGTTTAGCAGATGGGCACTTGCCTAGAGTGTATGAAGACCTGGGTTCAAATCACACCACCCTACAGATGACAGTGAAGTGCTAGCAGTGACGGACTCTCAGACGGACTCTCAGACAGACTCCCAGACAGACCCCAAGCATAGAAATCAAGGGAGTAGTGACCCTAGTGTCAGAAAACTTGCTGCTTTAGCCACCAACCATCAGTGGGCTGTTCCTCTCCAAGTATTCCTCCCCTGATCTAATGACAGACACGAGTGCCCAAATTCATATTCAATTTCAGAGCTCTTATGGGAGTTTCAACCCTTAAGGGATCATTTGTCTCCTTGTAAAGGACAGTTCCATTTCTGCCTTCTTCTTGGGTGTCCAGGATGCATCTGCCTTAGTTTTCCAGTCAAACATGGTGGGCAGAGTAGGCAAGTAGGTGTGTCCTTGCTGGGAATTGAGAACAGTGGTCACTGAAACTCCAGACAGCTGAATGCCATGGCTGGAGACTAGGGTTCTAATCCAGAGATATACTGGGCTGGAGAGATGGCTCAGTGCTTAAGAACACTGACTGCTCTTCCAGAGGTCCTGAGTTCAATTCCCAGCAACCACATGGTGGCTCACAACCATCTATAATGGGATTCGATGCCCTCTTCTGGTGTGTCTGAAGACAGCTATAGTGTGTGTGTGTGTGTGTGTGTGTGTGTGTGTGTGTGTGTGTGTGTGTGTGTGTGTGTGTGTGTGTGTGTGTGTGTGTGTAAGAGAGATAGACTACATGAGTCTTGCAGGGCTCAGGAACTCCTATTCATTGTGATCGCAAGCCCTCATTTAGAGACAGGCCCTCCACTTAGCAGATACAAGAAATACTGGCCTGAAGCTGAGCCAATGCCCTACTCTTATGGATCATCCAGCCATGTGAAGGGAAAAGGAGAAGCCAAGTGACAATCACTGTGCAGGAGAATCAACGACAACTAACACCTCTGTGTGCCAAGCATGGCTCACAGGCCTTTACTCCCCCCCAAAAAAATGTGGTTGCAGTCCTCACTTCGAAGGAATGTGTTGGGAATGGCTCCTGGGAAAAATTTTTCTTAAAAGCCACTGTGAGAGCTGTCTAGTTGCACCCCAGAGTGAGGCCTGGACCTCAGAAGGAGGGATCCCTGAGCACAGTGCACATGAGCCCCACCATGACAGGAAGAAGTTTGCCCCCAAGGAGGAAGTGTTCCCACCCTAGGACTTTCTTCAGAGTGGGTCATTGGCAAGATGGCTGAGCAGGTAATAACATCTCCCGCTCCTAAATCCCTGGGACCCATATGTGAAAGAGAGAACCAGTTTCTGAATGTTGTCCCTTGATATCCACATACATGCATGGCATGTATGTACCCACAGACGTGTACAGACATGCACACAAAATAAAGAGATAAAATGTTATTTTCCAAAAGAAATGCTTCAGACGTCTCAGTGAAGCAGGGCTTGCACAGCCCCAGCAGGAGAGCTGGAAGTGGAAGGCAGTGGGCTAACTACTGTCTAATGGACAGGGCTTTGCAGGAGGCAGATCGGAATGGTCCCCAGGCCCTGGAGTCTCCTCAGGCTTTGGTCTTCCTCAGACTCCATGTGTCCAGCTTACCAGATCTGGGAGCCTGGGTGAAGTACTAACTTCTTTGAGGCTCAATTTCTTCTGTGAAGTGAGGATAAAATTAGTTTACCCTAAAGGAAGCCAAGCGTTGGTCGGAGAGTAGGATTAAATGTGGATGCACCAACTGATGCTCCTGGCTCCAGCACGGACCTGTCATTCCTGTGCCTGCCCAGAGAGAACTGGATTAGCATGTGGTCTCCTGCTATCATGGATGGTGATGTTATCTCTGCTGGCTTCTTCCTTCATAGGATGCCCTGGACACTGATAACCCAAGGACCACAGGAGCCAGTCAGAGGAGAGCCAGAAAAAAGTTTCCATTGTCTTCCAAGAGAGTAGCTGGAGAATCTTCACTTGTCTTTCTTGAGGAAGGACCAGTGGCACTTTCTGAGGAGCCCCACTTGCCTCGTGGTTGCTGGAAGGAACGACTTCCCCCTTTCACATGTGTTAGGGTGATTCACAGGGTCTGCCTGGACTGTTGCTTCTGTAGACAGACAAACCCAGCCTGCAAAGTGCAAGATAGTGACAGTATGTCCTTCCTGGGCACCCTAGAACACTTCACAAGTTCCTTCTGGGGTCTTTCTTCCTGCTGCCAGATGCCAGGTGACAAGACCTGTCTCCAGGACAGCTGGATCTCTAGGACATTCTGAATTCCACAGTGTCTCAATTTTATGTGACTCTGTGTGTGTGTGTGTGTGTGTGTGTGTGTGTGCACATATGTATGCAAGTGTGTGTGTGTGTACATGCACTTATGTGTGTGTGTGGTGCGTGCTTATGCACACTCTCATGTGCTTGGGGAGACCAGAGGTCAACCTCAAGCAGAACTCCCAAGTGTGTACATGCATACACACACACACACACACACACACACACACACACACAGTGGGTTCTGAGGATAGAATTCAAGCCCTCATGTTTGCATGGCACTAGTTACTCCCCCAGCCCCACAGTGTCCCACTCTCTAAGCTGTTTCTTCAGATTAAGCCACTAGCTCCTTACAATCCCAACTGACAGCATCTCGGGGCCCATCCATCCACTAATCCCAGCTCTCTGCAAGGAACAAGAGCGTCCTGGGCTTTTGACATCCATCTTTGAACTCTGAATCACCCCACTTCAATTAGAACAGAAAGCTAAGTCCTAACAGAGAGTGACAGGTAGCAGGGGTCACAGGTGTTCCTGGACGACGTGGCTAAGAGGTCCTGCTGGTCTCCAGGCCCAGGGGTGGGGAGGTCAGCAGAGAGCCTTGGGGCACAGGGAGTCAGATCTCGGTTTGTAATAGAGACTTACTTGCAGGTAGCTCCAACACCTGATCTTTCAGCTTCCGTTTTCCACTCGGCAAAACCTGGCTACCAGCAAAGTAAGGAGCTGAACAGAGATTTAAGAGAAATGCATGTAGGACACTTAGATCTGGGTGCATGACAGCCTGTGTGCCCAGTTCCTGGTCTCTGGAGCAGAATGCCCCAGGGACTTCCATTTTGTTTAAGAGCCTAGCTCAACCTGCAGCTCCCTTCCAGGCATGAGGATTGGCAGGTCAAGAAGGAGGCTCGCAAGGGGGTTAAAGCTGGTTAGGAGGAAGGAAGGGAAGGGAAGGAAAGGGAAGGAAGGAAGGAAGGAAGGAAGGAAGGAAGGAAGGAGGGAGGGAGGAAGGAAGGAAGGAAGGAAGGAAGGAAGGAAGGAAGGAAGGAAGGAAGGAAGGAAGGAAGGAAGGAAGGAGGAGGCAGGCTGGCTCTTTACCCCCCACCCCGCCCGTAGGCCTTCACTGCAGGCCTCTGAGCCCCTCCTTGTCTTCGCTTTCTGTAAGTCCTCTGCTGCCCCCACGTGGACAAGAGGCACTCATGCATCCTCAGTACAGTCCCGGCCAGGTATGGAGCAGGCTCGGTTGTGGCTTCCTCAAGTCCACATGTTTGAGAATATTCTACAATGTGAGCCACGCATTGTTTCAGCCGTGTCATTTGAGTAAGCACTATCCCATTTGGATGTTTAGATGAAACTGCCTAAGCCAAGAGGGAAAGGACTTTCCTGTAGTCCCCTGCAAGTCACGGGATGCTGATACTCAGGTCTCCAGGCGGCACCCCCGACTCCTTCCGTTTTGACAAGATCTCAGATAGCCCAGTCTGATCTTGAATTTGATATGTAGTTGAGGATGGCCTTGGTTCAAACTTTACTCCTCAAGGGCTGGCATTACAGGTTTGTATACCCAGCTTCTATGGTTGCGAGGATTCGAACCTGAGGCCTCACACGCGCCAGGCAGGCACTCACGGGGATAGATCACCAGCCTGGCTTTCTGTCTGGCACAGGGTGGGGAATGAAAAGCAGAGTGTGGCACTCAGCTGGGCCGTGAGGACCTCCTCTTTCCTCATTGTCATAGTGCCACCCCCACTCCCGCTTCCCTCTGGTGGCTCTGAAAAGACAACCTGTGACATTAAGCTTGCTACACCCACTGACCTCTGTTCTGCCCTGTGTCCCTGAGGTCCTTGCTCGCCCAGTAACGATGTCTAATGTCTAATGTCTGGTCCTTCCCTCTTCCTGGAAGCCTCCTGAGCACTTCCTGTCCTCCAACTCCTTTCCTGTCTCCCTACTGATCTCCTGTACCCCAGATTCACTCTCGATCACCTTCGGGACATAAATAACCCGGTACCCCCAGGGCAGCAGCAAGCCCTGAGCCCTGGTAATCCTGCCCATCCCACTGGACCAGGTTCTCCCTGTTGTCCTCCAAGCTCCCTGCCTAGGGATGTATTCAATTTTTAATTTAAAATGTTTTATGTGTATCTATTTTGTGTGTGTGCATATGTGTGCACATGAGTGTAGGGTTCAGAGGACAGCGTTCAGAGGTCAGGCCTTTCCTTCAATCGTGTGGGTTTCTAGGATCAAACTCAAGTCATTAGTCTTGGCAGCAAGCACGTTAACCTAGTGAGCCATCTCACCTGCTCTGATATGTATGTATGTATGTATGTATGTATGTATGTATGTATGCATGTATGCATGTATGTATGCATGCATGTATATTGTATGTATGAATGTGTGTAAATATGTATATTGTATGTATGTTTGCATGTATGTAAGGATGCATGTATGTATGTATATATGTATGTATTGTATTCAACGTGTATTTCTCTCTCCATTTTCCCTTTCTAGGAGTTTTGTGACTCTGTTCACCATGTTGAGGTGACACCCCTTCTGGGACTTCATTCCCCTGTGCACTCATGTCTTCCATGTCCACTCTTGGGGTGAGTCCCCCTCTAGTGACCCCCCCATACCCTGCTTTAGACCTACCCCATTTGCCTGCCTCCTCCTCAAACCGTCTCAGGGTCCCTATCCTGTTCCTAATGACAAGCTAGAACTAACGAAACTTGAATAGTCATGAAGCCAGAGTGTGGGTGTAGGAACAGGTCTGTTTAGGCCCCACGTGGGGCAAGTTAGCTTGAATAAGGCCCCCTTTCCACTGTGTTCATCTGTCTTTGATCCCTGCTGTGCTGGGGACCCTTAAGGCTACTGGATAAGCAACTTTCTCCCCACCTTTAAATCGTCTCAGAATCCTGATGATTCCTGTAAACTTTGCCCCCCCACCCAGAAGGGCAGGGGAATCTTCAGCTTCTGAACTCTACTCTGAGAGACAAAAGAGAAGAGGGGATGGGGTCCCACCTTCCATCGCTGTAACCTCTGTTAATGTTTAAAAGTGGCTCAAAGTCCAGGTGGCCTTGGCTGAGGTCCCTCTGTTTGCTCTGGTTAATAATCTCAGGAGTGCAAACATCTGCAGCAAGAACAGAGATCAGCACCCCAAGGGAACCAGACTTCCTCTGCCACCCCCATCTTACCCCCATGGGCATGTTGTGATGTAAATCAACACACTGAGCCATCCTCCCACTTCTCCCCACCCAAGCAGGTTGTAAAATGAGTAAATGGACTTGTCCCAAACAGTCTGAGATCAGAGCTGGGGTACCCTGAGTGCCCTGGGCTTTCCAGCCTGCCAGCAAGGTCAGAAAAGTCATGTTGGGGAGAATAGAGAGGTGATCAGTGGTTAAAAGCACTGGCTGCTCTTCTAGAGGCCTCGGGTTCAATTCCCAGCAACCACATGGTAACTCACACCTATCTACAACTCCAGTTCCAAGGCTTCTGACCCTCACACAGATATGCATGTAGGCAAAACACCAATGAACATAAAATAAAAAGAAATATCTATGGATATAGATGGATGGATGGATAGATAGATAGATAGATAGATAGATAGATGTGTGTGTGTGTGTGTGTGTGTGTGTGTGTGTGTGTGTGTGTGTGTAAGGCTATGTTGGTGCAATGCATGTAGCCCAGATAGTGGGACAGACCCTGGAGTAGACATAGACATTCACAGAATATGTCTTCAAGTGGGTCTCTATTGCCCTCAAGTGAGCCAAATGGTAACTGCTCTGTTCTCTAATTTATAGATTAGGGAAGAAAAAAAGGCTGTCTCTAAGATTCCACAGAACAAAGAGTCAACATGCACAACAACAACTTCTTCTTCTTCTTCTTCTTCTTCTTCTTCTTCTTCTTCTTCTTCTTCTTCTTCTTCTTCTTCTTCTTCTTCTTCTTCTTCTTCTTCTTCTTCCTCTTCCTCTTCCTCTTCCTCTTCCTCTTTCTTCTCCTCCTTCTTCTCTTTCTCTTCCTCTCTGTCTCTTTGTCTCCCTCCCTCCCTCCCTCCTTGTACCCTCCATTAGCCAACCATGAAAGACGGTTCAGTGGGTAGACGCTTGCTGCCAACCCTGCCAATTTGAGATCCATCCCTGGAACCCACGCGGTGAAAGGAGAGCCTGACTCCCGAGAGTTGTCCTCTGACCTTCCCATGCACCTCCACTATAGCACATGTGTTGTGGCAGGTGTATTCCTGCACAGACTATTCCCACAAACAAGTATATGGGTTTTTTTAAAGTCCGAGAATCAGGAACACAAAGGAAGGCTACTATGCCAGAAAGTTAAGTCAAGACAGTTGCTGTGTTGAAATGTGTATGGAGGTTTTGTGCTTCCTGGCAGCCTGAGGAAAAAAGGAAATTCTATCCGTGGCCCAGCCATCTGTTGTGGTGCATTGAAAACCCTCTCATTTACAGAAAGACAGACGCATGTGCTCTGGATACCTGCAAAAGGGGGACTGTGTCTGCTGTGTGTCACAGAAGGGACACGGTGCACTGACTATGGAACAGATCCCCTGTTTCTTCCATGTGCAAAGCTCTTGGGTCTCAGCTCTAACAGGGATTGCTTGCTGTATGGAGGTCTGTGCTGTGAGAGGAGTGGGGAAGTGGGAAGGACGATGGCTAGAAACCCTGGTGGAGAGAGAAGGGAATGGAGAGGGATCCGAGTACCATGGGTAGGAGGAGCCTGCTTTCTGACGTGAACAGAACAGATGAGAAGGGAATGGAGAGGGATCATAGCACCATGGCTGGGAGGAGCCTGTGCTCTGACAGAACAGATGTGGGTTTAAAAAACCTGCCAATAGAGTACGTAAACCTAGAGGCTAAGGATGTAACTCAATTGGTAGAGCTCTTCCCCAATGTGCAGGAAGACCTGGGTTTAACCCCTGCCACAGCATAAACCAGGTATGGTAGTAAGTACATGCCTGTAATTCTAGCATTCGTGAGGAGGATTGGATATTCAAGGGCAGCCCTGACTACAAATCGAGTCCATGGGTAGCCTGAGCTGTACGAAACTCTGTCTCAAAGAACTTTTGGTTGTTGTTGTTGTTGTTTTAAATCAAAATTTCGCTGTTACCTTCCTGGGATCACCATTGTAAAAACAGAAAAACAAAACAAAACAAAACAAAAAAACCTAAATCATTAGGAATGACACAAAGTGTGTTGTCCTCTCCAAACTTACTTTAGCTGGTCTCATCTAAAAGTAGCATACTGCTCTGTGGTTCTGGACCAACATAGACGTACATTTTTTGGAGGTCACAAGTCACCCTTCAGTTCTTCCTACACCCTAGGGACAGTGCTATTGCCTGTTGGCATTAACCCTTTAAACCTTCACCCCAGTTCTAGGATCCAGGTACTGGTGTTAGCCCTGTTTGTTGGTGAAGAAATGATCACTGAGGGGCTCCACAACTCTTTCAAGCTCACACAGCAGGAAGACTGCAGGAAGCTGTGGCTTTGGAGGCTCCGCCCTTGACCTTCTTCGGATGCTCCCTTTCTTACAGCGGGACCCCAGTGGGGCTTGTCATTCCAGGAAAGTTAAAACATGGCTGTGAAAGGCAACTGCAGGATTCTGAGGCGAGTGTGGAGGTTCATGTGGGTTCTGATGCTCTCACTGTGGGAAACCAGTGAGGCTTGGTGAAGGGATGGCATCTCTCCCTGTTATGTTTATCTTAAAGGATGTGAGACTCCGGAGACCAGAGGAAGAGTCTTGGGAGGAAGGATGCCTTGCTCTTTAGCCAACTTACCTGGGCCTTAGTTCTGTCATGTGAGAAAGAAGCCAGAACCAGGCTACCTGGTTCACGTGGTATGGAAGGACTAGAGGGAAAGGCCAGTCGTAGCCTGACTTTCCCATCCCCTCTGCACCCTGGAAAGAGTTAAACCTATGAAGAAACCTTGCTAGGGTCTGAACCCTATTGTGCTTGGTCAATGTCCCTTCAGAATCAGTAATCATGGCTTCCTGTCCACAGAATTGGACATGGGCTGGGCTGTAGGAATCGATTAGAGCTGACCCAAGACCCTGATTGGCCTTAGCTGAACAGAGCAAACAACAAGGTCATCATTTGCCTCCAGTCCTTTCCCCAGCTTCAGTTTGTAGCTGCCCCTGGAAGGGAGTTAGTCCCTGTTCCCACACCAAGCTGTGAGACATCAAAGGCCAAAGACTGCAGAGCCATGCAGGGTCTCGGGGCCCTGTTCTTGCTGCTGACTGCCTGCCTCACTTCGAAGGCTGACAATGTGCCAACACTACCAGATATCCAGGTTCAGGAGAACTTCAATGAGGCCCGGGTAAGGTTGCCCTCTCTGGCTGAGGTGGCCACAGTGGTGGTATGCCCATGGCACTGGGCCTTGCTGGCTAAGGCCTGCCTGTCTTGGGGTGCCCATCTTCCTATCTTGTAGATGACATCTCAATCTCTAGGAGCCCTTCCTTGCCAGACTGTTAGGCTATTCTGAGATTCTCTGAAGATACAGCTCCTTCACTTGCCATTCATTCTTTGGGGCCCTCTGTAAGCTTACTAGTATCTTCCAAATCTTCCCTGTGTTCAAGGGTCCCCAGAGGAATCCACATATGGTAGGTGGCATAGGATGGGCATGAACCTGTGAGCTTTGGGGACAGGCTTGAGGGATTATGGGAGGAAGAGAAGTAGGACACTGGTTGTGGGGTTGGGGGAATTATGAAGTGTGAGCCTAGGGGCACCTTGGCCTGTGGCAGGCATGGCATTACGGGTCTATGTGTATGTGCGAATATGTTTGTATGCTGCACGTGCCCTTGCATGTGCATGCTTGTGTATGTGTGTGCATGGGTGTGTTGTAGAGCCAGCGATCCCAGCTTTGTCCTGAATTATAAAGTTGTCTGAGTAGGGGGCCCTGTCCACCTTAACGCTGTCTCCATGATCTATCTGAGGGCTTCAGAACTCTCCAGGTGATTTTCTAGACCTTAGGACAAGGAACAGGTGTGCTGGAGGGCCAGGGCTTGGAAGGTCAGCTCTATCTGACTTCTGTCAAGAGGAAGAGGTGGTCGTCTGGTCCTAGAAAGTCCTACCAGGTTTTAGTGTCTCCATGGCACATTCAAAGGCTGCCTCACAAGGTGGCAGACACTGCCATGGAAGGTATAAAGCCCAAACCTCACTTCCAGGGCTGTGGTAGCTGGTGACCTCAGAATATGCAGCCTGGACCCTACTTGCCCAGAGGGGCATCTCAGACACTTTACTTCTGTGGAGGAGGCCTTGTGTAAGGCAGGGGGACTCTGCACACCTCTGCCTTAAATACCTGGAACTTCACCATCACCTTGGGACACTGTCCCTTAAAGGACTGATCCTTGGAAGAGGGAGGGGGAATGTGAGCATGTCTTCTCAAGGGCCTGTTACATCCAGATTCCAGCTTGTGGTTCCTCCTAGATCTATGGAAAATGGTTCAACCTGGCGGTGGGCTCCACCTGCCCGTGGCTGAGGCGGATTAAGAACAAGATGAGCGTGAGCACACTGGTGCTGCAGGAGGGGGCGACAGAAGCCGAGATCAGCGTGACCAGTACTCAATGGCGGTGAGTGGGGTGCGGAGTGACCAGGGTCCCCAGTAACCCCCCCCCATCTTGTCCTGGGAACCACAGCTAGGACCTCGCTTCTGAGTCTCAGGTTCACAGCTATCTTCTCCAGCAGATGCCTCGCGTGCCTCTCGAGGACCATGTCTCCAACGGCAGGCTTCTTGTGCAACTGCCTCTTCATGGGTATTCCTCCCTCTGCTGAGGAAGGGAACAACTACTCCAATGACCTAGCTGGAGAGCCTCAGGCCAGCGGGTCTGGGGTGAAGTTCTTAGACTCTACTTATTTCTCCCTGCTGCTGTTCATTCCACCATGAAGTTCTCCCCCTTCTCCAAGCCCCTCCCATCTGTCGTCCCTCCATTGCTGCCACTGTGGTCCTAGCCTCCCTTCCTCCATTCATCCCTCTGTCCCTCCCTTCTTCCCTTCCTGTCTCCTGAAACCCATCTACTTTCCACCTTCAACCTCTGTCTTCCCCCTTTGATCCAGTCTTCGCCTAGCAACCAGAAAGACTTTTAAAAGCCACACCTACTGATGAGCACCTTCCCTAGCTCCCCACTGCCCTCAGTATTAAGAGTGAAATCTTGACTCCGACTTTAGCCCTTTCAGCTCCCCCCTCCCTGCTGCATGCATGGCCTTTGCAACCCCCTGCAACAGAGCTTTCAGTTCCCAGAGTCCTTCACGCTCTCACCCCTTCCAGGCCATTGTACATCTCCCTGTCTCCCTGGCCTAATTCTGTGAGTCTTGGCTACTTCCATACCATTTCTTCTAGAAAGTCCCCTTAGACCTCTTGAGTACACTATTTCTACACATTGCTGAGTACACTGTTTGCATCTGGCCCTGGATAGACTTCCTGACCCACATTACTACAAGCCCCACGAAGGACAGGCCTGTCAGGCTTTCCTCTGTGTCCCCAGCATATGACACGAGTGTTGTTCACAGGACAAGGAGTGATTGTATAAGAGTAATAGATTCTACAGCGCTTCCCTGACCCATAAGAAGGGCTAAGAGATCCCTATGACAGCCATAAGGGGCATTGATGTGTCATCACCATGTCCTAGATGGGGACATTAGGCAACAAATGGAAGTTCATCACTGCCACCAGGGTAATGTGCAGTAATGATGACAGTGACTTTACTGCCAGGACTCATGAACGTATCCCCTTATTCTATTCCTCATGTACAAAGAGGTATTTGCAAGGGCTAGGATGACCATGAAACAAGATATTTAGAAATTTTGGCTTTATCGTTGCCAGGAAAGGTGTCTGCGAGGAGATCTCCGGGGTGTATCAGAAGACAGACATTGACGGAAAGTTCCTTTACCACAAGTCCAGTGAGTGAGGGGACACACCACAGTCCCTTCTTTCCCCTTTCTTTCCCCCCTCCACCCTTGCAACCTTCCTTCCCATTTATCTAAGAAGTTATCCATCCTTCCTCCAAATGCATCACTGCCATATTGGCACTCCACAGTCCCCACCCTCGCCCCCAGTTAGCATATGACCAGAACAGGGAGACGTGCAGAATGTCAAAGATGACATCATCAGCTCCCCATGCCACATGCTTGGTGCTGTGCAGCAGAGGGATATGGGCCCAAATTTACTCCAAGATTTAGCAACTGTCTGTTGACTGTCCTGTGTGCCAAATCATTGTGCACGGGATGAGCGCATGGGTAGTGACCGAGGGGGAGATCCAGTGCATGAGCAACAGTAAGCAAACGAATGGGCAGATGAGTTGATGGGTTGTCTGAAAGGCAGGCAGATGGAGTGACGGAGAAAAGAAGGAAGGAGAGGCAGACAGGAGAGAAGGAAAGAGCAAGGAAGAAAGGAAAGCTGACCGTGGTGGTTCATATATTCTCAGCAATGAGGAGGAGGAAGAAGGATCAGTTCAAAGTCATCCTTGGCTACATAGCAAGCCAAAAGGCCAGCCTGTGCTAAATGAGACTCCGCTTTCAAATTAAAGGAGGAGAGAAGAACAGGAACTGGGGGTGGGATGGGAGGGGAGGTGATGGGCAAGGGAGGAGGGAGAGCGGAAGGGTGGGAGGAAGGAAGAGAGGAATGAAAAGAGGAAGGCAGGAGAAAGAGGGGGAAGGTACCAAGGAGGGAGGAGAGAGGAAGGGACGGAGAGAAGGAAGGAGAGAGGGAGGGAGACAGGAAGGAAGACAGAAAAGAGGAAAGGAGAGCAGACATAGAGTGGATGGGTGGAGTGGAGGTGGGTGGCTTGATGCTGTCTAGCAGGTGGGGAGCGAGGGATGCTGGGAGAGCAGATGGTGAGCCCTCACAAGGGTTGTGTGGCTATGGGGATGAATGCAGGCATGTGAGTGGAGGGCAGGTGATGGGCCTCCAGGGTGAAGACCAAGAACGACTCCTTTCGTCTGTCTGCATCTCCCACACAGAATGGAATGCAACCTTGGAATCTTATGTGGTCCACACCAACTATGACGAATACGCCATTTTCCTTACCAAGAAGTTCAGCCACCGCCACGGCCCCACCATCACTGCCAAGCTCTATGGTAAAGGCCCTAACAATGACTCTGTTGGCGCTAGGGTGGGGCCGGGGTGGTGCAGAGATTAGTCGTCTATGGACCTTGGGTGGGAAGGAGCAGACAGCTTGCCTTTCTTTGTGAGAGAACTCCCGGGTAGAGAGGGGCAATGGGTCCTGACCTTGAGGAGGTAGAGCTCAAGCATCCCCAGTCCCAGCATCCTGGGTGAGGTAGAATTCTCACGCCAACTCTAAGAGCTACACGTAGGGCTGAGGAGACAGCTCAGTGACTTAAGTGATTGCCACCAAGAATGAGGCCAAGTTGGGATTCCCAGAACCCACATAACACTAAGTGGGTGTGGTCACCAGCCTGTAATTCCAGCCAGCAGGGGGACTGACAGGACCTGACAGGGGATCCCACACAAACTGCCAAGGGAGACAAGTGGTATCTGGGAGCTCTGAGTTTGACTGAGAGACTCTGCCCTTGTAAGGTAGGAGCACAGTGGAAGCTGATGCCTTCCTCAACCTCTGGCTTCCACCTGCACAGGTGCCCACGTAGACAAACACATGTGCCCATGCATGCATGCATACATGTGCACACCCCTCCCTACCATGAAAATGGAAAGGGGCCAGGGAAAAGTGACTCTAGAGCCACCAAGGCCCAGACAGGCCCATGGGAATAACCCTGAATAAGGACCCAGGACCTCTGATGGGCCCTACCTCTCTCTTGGGGCCATCTTTCAATGGTATGTCACAGAGAGTTAATGGGCCAGTCCTTTCCACACTTTTCACTGGACACAGTCATCTAGCTGGACAGGGTGCCTGGGGCTCTCAGTATCTCCTCTGCTTTCTGTTTGCAGGCCGGGAACCACAGCTGAGGGACAGCCTTCTGCAGGAGTTCAGGGAGGTGGCCCTGAGTGTGGGCATCCCTGAGAACTCCATTGTTTTTATGGCTGACAGAGGTAAGTGGTATCTTGCTTGACTCTGAATTTTGGTCCTCTCCTCCTTCTTGTCCCACAGAGAACATCCCCAGTCCCTGCATCTTTCCTGTAACACTCAGAGCCAAACAAGGCCACAGTCCTCTCCCTCTCTACAGAGAACGAGAAAGCTCCCAGGTTTGCTCCAAGTCTCAGAGCATGCACTAGCTAAACCATTCTTATCCCAGGGTCAGGAGTATCCATGTTGGTATCCACAGGCACTGCTGAGGAAGCAGCAAAGCCTTGGGGTTGAGGGCACAGACAGACACCACAGTCACAGAGGTGTGACTTCTGGCTAGTCATCCTAGACCTTTACTTACCTCATCTGTCAAATGGGATAACAATATGTGCCTGCCCCCCCCCCCGCCTCAAATATGGGTCTAGGACATCTGTCTACCTTCCAGAGCCTGGGCCTCTTGCTCACTCTTCTTTTGTGTCCTCTGCCTTAGGAGAATGCGTCCCTGGGGATCGGGAGGTGGAGTCTACCTCATTTTCGGTGAGTATCTCTTCCACCCCTCTTCAGCACCCCCCCCCAGCACTCTACAGACTGGCAGCTTAAGAACTGTCCAGCCACACTGGTTTCTTGGGCACAGGAACAGAGGCAATGCCAGTGTCTCTGGGGAGAGGGATGAGGCCCACAAGCACAGAGCCACAGCAGCCTGTCACCCTGCATGAGGCAGTGAGGAGCTTGCAAATACGGTTCCCCAGAAGCCTATCCATGCAGGGGGAGCAGAAGGCTTGGCTCCACACAGGGAGAGCGGAAGGCTTGGCCAAGGTGTTGGCTTCTTGGATGACAGTGGCTGCTTCCTTGGGGCACTCAAAATCCAGACTAACATGACTACTGTAGTCCCCAATAGTGACAAAACACTGAAGCTGGTCCAGCGGGCAGCGTCTGCACTGGCATGATCTTTAAACCTCATCCTTAAGGGATGCCCCAAGAAAAGTTCAATAATCTCTCCCTGGAGAGGAAACAGGTAGATCTTCTCCTGAGATCCAATCTTCATGCCCTTGAGCAGGTGGCCCAGCTTAGTGACAGGATCCACTCCTTGTCTTCAGCTTTGTCTCCACATGTTGAGGAAAGCTCGCCAGAGATGACCACTCAGACATAAGGAATAGCCAACTGAAGGTCTTTATTCCAGCCAGCTGGAATACGCACACGTGTACAGGGATACACAAGTGCAGCCCCAAGTGTCTAGAACACAGGGTTTGTAAGAAACGGAAAACATGTCCTCACATTGCACTCTGTGACTACATGGGGGAGGTCTTCTCTTCTCAAAAGTAAGTAATTTGAAGCAAGCAGTGTTAACGGAAGCTAAGAAAAGTTAGCTAGGACACAAACCTTTGGTTCTGAGAACAGAGAAGGGTAGTTTTCCATGGGATTCCCTATTGAGGAGGCCAAAGCCTAGCCCCAGCAAGAATACAAAATGGAGGAGCTTCTGCACTGTCTAGACCCATCATACATAAGCCCTGTCTGTGCCCCAGGCCATGGACACACCTCAGTCATAACCATGGGCATGCCGAATCCTCTGTGGAAGATGCCACAGCCTCTCAAGTCTGGGTTCCTGGGCCTTCTGGGCCTTCCCATTATACTGAATCATTTACCATTTGGTATTTCCCCACAGAAGAAACTATGTCTTGTTGGTGGTGGTTTTTTTGTTTTGTTTTGACTGTTTACTTTTCTTTTTATTTAACGTTCATGGGCATTTTGCCTGTATGTATGTTCCTGTGCTGTGTGTGTGCAGTTCCTACAGAGGCCAGTAGAGGCACCAGATACCCAGAACTGGGATAGCGACAGTTGTAAGCCCCACCCCCTTTTCACTTAAGAAGTTTTTAAATAATGACAGAAAATTTAATAGCCATTTGGCATTTATTTATTTATTTATTTATTTATTTATTTATTTATTTATTTATTTGAGGCAGGGTCTCACCATGTAGCTCTGTCTATCCTAAAACTCACAATATAGAGCAGGCTGGCTTTGAACTCACAGGGATTTGCCTGCCCTGCCCCCCAAGTGCTGGGATTAAAGTCATGTGCCACCACAACCATCTAGTAACTTAATTAGTTACAGTGCATGCTTTGCTGGATTTATATACTTTTCTCCCTCAATTTTATTCTTTATTTAGAAATTTTAGTAAAAAAGAAAAGTCTAAATTCAATGGCATACCCAAGCTGGAGCTAACAGGGCCCAGCTAGACCTTTCCTTTCTCAGAGCCATGTGGCTTAGTTACCAGGTGTTTGCTCACTTGGTGCCAGTGCTAAGGCCTCCTCACCTAACACGTGTCCCCTTAGTGCCTAAATGATACTGGTGGAGAGCAGGGAGGGAGGTAATCATATTTATTTGCTTTACAGATTATCGTAATTTCCTTACAATTACATTTTATATCTGGCCTTTAAATTTCCTTTCCTTTGGTGGAAACGTTTCTATTACAAACATTTTTTTTCCTCCCAAGAAAAACACACGTGGCATATTTCTGGATCCTTGCTGTCTTAGTCATGGTTTCGTTTGCCATGTTGAAACACCATGACCCGGGAAAGGGTTTGTTTGGTGTACACTTCCACATCCCTGCTCATCACTGAAGGAAATCAGGAAGAAACTCACACAGGGCAGGACCCTGGAGGCAGAAGCTGATGCAGAGGCCATGGAGGGGTGCTGCTTGCTGGTTTGCTCCTAAAAGTCCAGCCAGCCTGCTTCCTTAATTAGAAGCCAGGATCCTGCCACCCACATGGGATGGGTCTGCCCACATCAATCCCTAAATATGAAAATGCTTCACTGGGTTTGCCTACAACCTGATTTCATGGAGACATTTTCTCGATTGAGGTTCTCACCCCTCAGATAGCTTGTGTCAGGTTGACATAAGATCCAGTGAACACACTTACCCAGCTTAGACTGTGAGTCTATCGTACGGTCAGTAGCTTGGGCAAGAGGACAATGTTGGGGTTGAGATCCTTCTCATGATGGTCATCGTTTGCTCTTGAACTTCTGTGTTTAAATCCTCCCGTTTACCCTGGGGCTCTCCAGGCTCCCTACCCTTCTTCTCTACAATGTCCATTAGGAGGCTTTTGTTTGTTTTACTTTTGATGATTTTATCTTTCCCTCATAACGGAACAACCCGACTCCTTCAACTCAGAAAAGTTTTCTTGTATTGTTTCTATCTTATTTGTCTTCTTCCTGTAACACTTAGGATGTGGATTTATTTCCTGCAGTATCTAAATGGTAGTTTACTATCAACTGTGAGGTTAACCCAAACATCTTTTCCAACTCCAATGGTTTCCATCACCAATGGTGGCCGTTACACCAATAGATGCTATTGTGACTTCACTGGTGGCTTTTTTTTTCACATTTCTTGCTCTCATATTTCTTTATCCTTGTGAGTTGGGAATAGTCCTTCAATTTAATCCAATTCCTCTGAGCAGCTGTGTTATCTAACTTGTTTCCCCTTTCTCCATCTCTCCTTTTTCAACAAGGAAGGCCTATATGTCACCAGGTTAAGATGAATCTGGAAGGGCCCTGATAATTTTCAGTTACCTCTTAAAAGAAGAAACAATCTAAGACCACCATAGTTCCACCTTTTCAAGTCTCAGACAACTACTTTGAGCAAACAGGATGCTTAACGACCAACAGTCTCCATCCCCATCCCTCTTTTAATTGGCCTTGAACTCTGCCTCAGGGGGTTCTGCAGTCAGAAACCCTCTTGAGCCCTTTCTGTGAATTCAGATTGACAATGGGGCTAGAATCTCGTTAGGCAGTCTGGTTTGTTTCCACAACTGCAGGGATTCAGGTGAGCAGCTGTAATGAGGTCTCTGCAAAGCTGTTCTCTTCTCTCCCCAGAGAGCCCGGCGGGCAGTGCTGCCCCAAGAGAATGAGGGGTCAGGGAATGAGCCACTCATAACTGGGATCCTCAAGAAAGAAGGTAAGGAGGCTTGTTTGCTCAACTGCTTCAGCCATGCTGTGGAGAACAGAGCCCATGGCTGGCTGAGCCCATGGCTAGCTCAGACTGGCTCCCTCAGCACTGCAAGGCCCATCTCTCAGCTATGACTAAGACAGATGAAGTTATGAACCTTCATGGTTGGAGTGGGAAGGGCAACAGATATAGTCCCAGGCTCAGGAGGGTTTATCTCTGCCATGAGGAGTGGATTTCTATTCTATCCTGTCTGCACTCTCACCAAGCCTTGGTTTTCTCTGCTATATAATGGGATACTTGTCTCCTGAGCTGACCTTTAGGACTCTTGTATCAGTAAAGGAGAAGGATGTAAGGACACTCTATTGGATGTCAGTTCATTTAACTTGCTCAGCAAATGCCAAGCTTGCTCCACTATAGGCCTTGGGCTGGACATTGTTTTGTTTTGTTTGCTCTGGGATTTTGTGGGGAGACTTCCAAAGGAGCCCATGTTAGGTCCAAAGGACATCATCATCAAAGGGCTGATGATTCTCAGGAGACAGAAGTGAGGTGATGAAAAACCCTTCCTGGGCCAAGGGAACTCAGGCTGTGTACAGGCATTAAGAGGGTTTTATGGATCCCAGGAGAGCAAAGGCATGAATGGTACCTTGTGAAGAGTTCAAGGTGGCTATCTGTGAGGAAACCCAGCTAGATTCTCTGGGCAGATAGATCTTCAGGTCACTGGTAAACCACCCATTCTGGATTATGGGGTGTAATGAACACCAGTTTTCGAGTTTTGGGGTTTGGGCGTTCATTCTGAGCTTTACCATCTTGAGGTGAAGGAGGTAAGGGGCACCTGCTTCTCATCCAAAGGATGTGTTGATAGACCTGTAGGTCAGCATGGGTGATGCATATCAAGTCATGCACAGGTACACAGCAAGTGCTCAGTAAGTGCTGTTCTTCCGGCTCTTCCCAGACTCCTGCCAGCTCAACTACTCAGAAGGTCCCTGCCTGGGGATGCAGCAGAAGTATTACTACAATGGCACCTCCATGGCCTGCGAGACCTTCCAATATGGCGGCTGCCTAGGCAATGGTAACAACTTCGCCTCTGAGAAGGAATGCCTGCAGACGTGCCGAACCATAGGTGAGTGCATCTTGTATTTGCACCCTCGATGTCCCCAGTTCTCATTGTCCCACAGACCTGTCTGCCCATGAGCAGGACTTAAGGTTTTCTCAAGGTGGAATCCAGAGCAAGGTTACTTAGGAATTCCACATCTAGATGCAGGTGGCCTGGGTCAGTCATGTTTTGTTTGTTTGTTGTTTTTCTGGGGACCCATCCAGTTTCCCAGTCTGTAAAAGAAGGACCATGTAATCTAGATGTTCAGGCTTCTCTGTCCCCATCTAGTGTCCTGTGCATGTCCCAACAGCAGGTGCAAGACTGACTAACACTCCATGTCCCTCTTTCCTCCATAGCGGCCTGCAATCTCCCCATAGTCCAAGGCCCCTGCCGAGCCTTCGCAGAACTCTGGGCATTTGATGCAGCGCAAGGGAAGTGCATCCAATTCATCTATGGGGGCTGCAAAGGCAACGGCAACAAGTTCTACTCTGAGAAGGAGTGCAAGGAGTACTGTGGAGTCCCTGGTGATGGTAGGAGGCCCTCGGGGGACCAGGGAGGCAGGCGAGAGGGTCCTGGTAAATGGTAGAATCCACTCTCTGGGCCTCAGCTTCCCACCTAGGAAATGGGCCAAGCCCAGGACTATGCCCTAGTTGGTCCTAGTTGGACCAGAGAAGATGCTAGCCAGGTACCAGCAGAAGGCGGGCAAGACAGCTAAGGAACTGGGTGGAGCTGCCTCCCCAGATCCTTCAGGCTGACCACATGGACCAAGGGGTCCCTCCCTTGCTTAGTGTTGAACTTAATCCTTGCCACATGCCTAGCACTAAGCTACACCCCAACCCTTCCCTATTCCCTTTAAATGCTTTTGTTCTGAGGTAGGGCTTGACTTTTTCTTATAGCCCAGGAAGGCTTTGATTTATCATCCTCCTGAGTAGCTGGGAATACAGGCCAACCTCCAAGAGCAACTAGAAGTTACAAAATGGGACAAACTTCCTACCTCCAACTCTCCTCTCCAACTCCATAGTACCAACTGTAGGGTTGGTGCTCACCTGCTGGGAAGACCAGGGTAGAGTGGCCACTTAGATTCTCTTCCCACTGAGAAATGGTACCTCCAGCAAGTCCGAGGAGGCAGAGGCCAGGCTGTTCCATGCAATGCCCACAGAGAGATTATTGAGCAAGTGATGTTTCATTCTAGCCAAAGGACCCATTCTGAGTCGCTCTGTGTCTGCAGAGTACGAGGAGCTAACACGCAGTTGAAGGTGCCGGTCTGCAAGCCAGAGGGTAGCCACGGTCCGTCACTGTGCAGTCCAGCTTAGATGATCTGGACCCAATAAAACGAGCTGTCATTTCCTAGCATTCTGTGTGTTGGCATCTCATTGTCACAATAAGGGTATTGGAGAGGAAGGGAAGCTCGGGGCATGAGTAAGCCTTCCCAGGAGAGAAGGAAGCATGGCGTGCAATGTGACAGCATCCTGCAGTACAAGATCCTGGCTGGTCACCATTTCAAACACAACATTTCCTCATTCTTCAGGAGTAGAGGGGGGTTATTTTGATTTACTTTAACAAACATAAAGAAAGAAAGAAAACCCAATGGATGGTAGTGACACACACTTTTAATCCCAGCACTCTGGAGTCAGAGGCAGGTGGATCTTTTTGAGTTCAAGGCCAGTGTGGTCTATAGGGTGAGCTCCAGAACAGCCAGGGCTACACAGAGAAACCCTGTCTCAAAACAAACAAACAAACAAACAAAAACAAACATATCCAACCAATCAACCAACAACAACAAAAAGAAGCCACGTCTTTAAAAAAAGGCAACGTTTACTAGACACTGTTCTCAATTCTAAGATCAGCTCCCTCCCCAAAACCAGAAACTCTAACACTTGTTTCTAGAAGAGGTTGTACGGGGATCACAAATATGCAAGGACAAATACATAGTGGTGTCCTGGGGTGCCCAATTGCCTGAGGTTGCCCCCAACCCTTGCCACACGAAGTCTTTTCTAGTGTTTTCCTCCAAGTGTCAGCCAGTCCCCTTACCCATCCAAAATCACCCGAAGCTGCAGTGCCTGCTGTTCACCCCCCGCCCCCCCCAACCTGGACTGTCTGACTTGTGGGGTCCTCACCAGCCCTATGACCTGGTGGGTTGTCTCCTGGTCTTCCTGGTGCATCTGCTCCAATCAGCTGAGGCCTGGACCAGAGTCCAAAGCACTGGGCTGGGCTAGATTCTTGCCATGTGGGATAGAGAGGAGGTGGGCTGACCAGGGTAGCTTGAGGACAAGCCTGACCCATGCCCATGCCCATGCTCTGGAGAGTCTCCTGTAATTGTCTGGTACTAACTGCATCCACCCAGTACCCCGGTGCTGGGCAGACAATGAGTGGAGGTTGAAGATTCCTGGCTTGCTATGCTCTCCAGTGGAAAAGTCATCCTTGTATCAGAAACCAGGTCAGTGCTCTGGGAAGTGACCCCAGCACCAAAATTGCTTTTCATGCCCCAAGGCCATTTGCTGAAGTGTTCTGTCGGGCAGGCAGAATGTTGAGTCTAGAACACTCTACAGTCCCCTGAGACACAGAGGCACTTCCTTTTTCCTCAAAGTCTGGGACTTGGGGTTTCTAGTTTCCAACAGAAAAGACTGTCTGAAGGGACCATGTTTATGATCACAGCTCTGGTTTGAAGTGGACAGGTTAGAAGCTACCAGGGAGACAGGCAACTGTGTAGAAAGAGGCTGTGGGAAGGTTCTCCCAGCTGGGGCTAACAATCAGCATCAGGATTCCATCCACCCTCGTCTGCCAGAGACAGCTGCCGATGGGAGCTTGGAGGGACCACTCTGAAGTGGAGCATTCTGGAGTGGCTTGGAAGGCAAATATCGAGTACAAGTTCCATATGCTGGCACGCTCCCACCAGTGAGTGGAACATCAGGTTCATGGTTTTGTTTATTTGTTACACAGTTCTGAATTCTCTATTAAAAACCAAATATCTTCATAAAAATCTGCTCAATTCTTGGACGCTTTGGGATAAGATCTTTCTATGTAGCCCAGGCTGGCCTCAAACCCAAGATTGCCCTGCCTCTACCTATCCAGTCCTGGAATGAGATCTGTGCTAACCCAGGTGGGCTATTCAGTACTTATGGGAAGACAAACTGAGAGCTCTGGGTTGTCCCCTAAGGATACTTCTCCCTGTAGCTCACTTGTCCTGTGTCCAACTGTCTGTCCTGAAGGCACCTGCTTCTGTGACAGTTCTGAGCTATCCCTCTGGGCAGGCTTTCCCCGGGACTTGCTACAACTTTAACTAATGAATAATAGTGTAGCCTGACAACACAGTCATCCCTCTGGCAAGGTCTGTCTGCAGTCCTGGTCCCAGGAATCCACAACACTTCTCCCAAAAGGGACCAGGACTCATTCTCTGCACAGGGGTCCTTACCCTGAAGAGGCACAGAGTATCCAGTCTTGCCTCAGGGTTTTTAATGGTTACCCTTCATACTTATTTGCTACAGGATAGATGCAGCTGCTTAGTAAACACCTTAAGTGGCCATAACCCAGAGGCTAGCCCTCAAGTGGTGAGGTCCACAGAGCCTGGCCTTGACCCTCAAGGTCAGGAAATTGAGAAAATTTGTGGACACCACAGACTTCCTTATAATTTCTGATGTGGAGAAATTCCCACACCAACTTTATCTACTGGCACAGAGATGCCCATGATTCCCTTGTAGAAGCTTCCATGGAGCCTCCCTGCAGGGCGAGGCAGCTGCCCTCTGAGAAGGGGCCAAGTAAAGAGAGGCCACCTGCACATACTTTGATGGAATTTATTCCCAGAAGATCCTAATAACTTATCTTCTTAGAGTGAAGTTCCTCAGCACTAGTTAGGGACGTGGGTGGAACTGAGCTGGAGGGGGTCTGCACTGTACTTACCCAGAGACAAAGAGGGCAAGTTTCCTGTGCTGGGCTCCCTTGAGGTTCTATACCCTCCCCTCCACATGGCTACAGTCATTTTCCAGTGGGATCTTTTCTCCCTCAACTTCAAGCCTATGGAAGAAAAGCAAAAGTGTCCTCTTGTCTATGACATCAGGCTCTGAACAGGTGGCAGGAGCCAATTCTTCACGTGTTTAGAGTTCCCATGCTCTCGGGAATTGGGCTGGTTTTCCATGGAAAAGAATTGTATGTATAACAGCTGTAAATACGTGCACATTGTGTGGGAGACCCCAGCCACTGTAGTATAGGAATGAGAGCCTCATGGACGGCTGTAGGACCAGGCCCACTTGGATGTGTGCCTTCTGTACTGAACCAGCAGGACTATTAAAACCCCATTCTCCAAGACAGGCCTCTACAAGCCATCCCACAGCAGGTCACGAACTCCTCAAATGCCTTCTTCCATACACTGTCTGAGCCAGGTCTATGCTGTGCCAGCCAACGACCCTTACTTAAACTAAGACTGGGCAAGCATGACATCAGAGTGTGACAGGCTCACGCTACCTTGGCACCTGACTTCTGTCCTACTCACCCTGCCTCGGCAGGAGCTGTGTTGAGTGGATGGCAAGGCCCAACCCCAACCCTAAGAAAAACATCATACACCAGAGGTTCCTAAAGGTCGTTTTATTGTAAAACCATAAATACAACACTGACATGAACTCGTTCGTGAGCGCACTTAGGCGACTGATCCTCTAGTCATTGAAGGATGTCTTTTTACCTTGGCATCAACCAGCTGGGAAATGGTTTGGGGGGTCGGGGGGAGGAACTGAATCTTGGGCCAGGGCTTTTGGTGACTTAAGGAACCCAGTGGAACCTTCCTCTTCCCTATAGTCATGGGAGTATTCCACTTGTGGACAAAAACAGACATGTAAAAACAGTAACATTGAAACAGCTCAGTTTCACATTGTATTACTTTGTAAAAATCTTTTAAAAAATGTTCTGTTCCTTTCTTCCACTTGACATCAGTAAAATTGTTCAACGCCATGAAACCAATTTGGCTGTAAAATGGAGAAACAGTACCCAAACCAAAGTAAAGTAAAACACCCCAAAGGACACACAGAAAGTCCTCAATAAACCCTCAAGTTTGGCCTTGGGAGTTTACGTATCACAAGAACTGGCAACTCAACCCCCATGCAGTGTGGCTCCCTGAAGGACTGTTGGGTACACACCATCCGTACAGGAGACCGCCAATGACTTCTCTGTTAATTAACACAGCAAGTGTGACACTGGGTAACTTTTTTTTTAAATACAGTACATGGTACACAGGGTCCCTAAGATAGCCCTGCATAAACCCCCGTGAAGACTTGAGCCAAGCACTGGCTGTTTATAAAAATATTATGTTGCTACAAAAGTATAAATTAATACTACTGGTATTAAGAAATATTAAACACATAAAACTTATAAGGATTAAGAAAAATATTCATTAATACCTGTAGAAAACTCTGGCCTAAAAAAGATATTTTTGTGTGTGTGTTTGCTTTTTTGTAAATTTTTTTTTTGTGTTTTTAAAATTTTTTTTTTAAGATGACTTGAGTTTCTTGCACTCGAAGCGAGACACAGATGTGTCTATGGTATTGCCTAGAACGTCTTTACTACTGAGACAGGATGGAGGCTCACACACGTGGTCACTGAGTAGGGGGGCAGGAGGAATGGGGCACCAAGGCGTTCTCAAGATTTACCTGATGTGAACGGATCACCAACGTGAAGTTGTGGGGAAAAGAAAAAAACAAAGATAGGATCAGAAGACAACTGAAAATAATTCATGCGTCTTAAAAAATATCACTGCTTCGGGTTGTTATACAAAATGGTTTCCTGATGCCTGGGATCTGGAAGGCCCTGCCACATGGCTCTTGCTCTTTCATGGTTGGCCAGGCCCAGCCCAAGTCAGGTCACACGCTCGAGCCCTGTTTGGGAAGCCTGGCTGGGTGGGAGAACGGTCCTGGGTGAGCCTTCTGGCACCTAGATTGTGGGAGGAGCCCTCCTTCCAGCGGGCCTGCAAATTCTGGCTCCTAAGGACAAGGTTGGGCTCTGCCCCTTTAAGGAACTTTGGTTCAAAGAGTCAAGGTGCCCAAGGATGGGGTAGGACCTTGGTGGGTGGCATGCCAATGCCAACTCCAAGGCTAGACAACTTCCCATATGGGAGTGGAACCTTAAAGCACCATCCTCTTGTATGTGAGGCCTATACATGCTCAGAGACTACAGGTTCCCTTGGTCAAAGCCAGGGCTCTCCAGACTACCATCCTCAGACCCAAATGAGAAAGGAAGAAAAACCACAGCCACAAAATCCCCCTGGAGAGCCCGAATAGGGGAGATGGGAGGGAAACATGAGGAAACACCGCATCATTGGTTTGCCATAACTGGCCTAGCAAACATTTGCCACAGTGAAGGGGGTGGGGGCAGCCTCCTCGCCAGCTCTCCCACTGCCCTGGGGACAGGAGCCCCTCTGCACTGTCTCCAGGGTATAGCCTGAGCCTCACTCTCTTGGTTCTGTCCTCCAGAAACCTTCTAGACATGTGGCAGACATGGCAGGGTCACACCGCTGCCAAGACCAGGAAGCTAGGAGCTTGGCCTAGCTTACAGGGTAACGAGTGTTCCGTGCTCTCCTCTTCAAGCATGACATGACAAGGTCTGGGGTGGCATTGCACCTACATTGGAGCTTCGATACTTTCCTGGTGACCCCGTGTTCTCAGAGTGAGTATGTACGGCTCCCACCTCTCCTCAGGAAGTCTAGCCCAAGTTCAGGAAAATAGTGGACCTTGCTGAAAAAAAATAAGAAAAAAAAGGGGGGGGGCTCTAAAGCA
Source organism: Rattus rattus (assembly GCF_011064425.1). Lineage (NCBI taxonomy): Eukaryota > Metazoa > Chordata > Mammalia > Rodentia > Muridae > Rattus > Rattus rattus. The sequence goes on from NC_046154.1 coordinate 90,429,776, forward strand.
GAGACTCCGCTTCACAGTGACAAGCTTCTGCCTTGCAGAAGTCTTCCGTTTCTTCAAAGTGCAGGAGATAAAAGTTGTCGAACTGAACTGAAGACTCTTGGCCAGCCCACACGGCTGGTGTCCAGGTTCTTCCTAGAAGCCTGGAGATGAGTTCTCACCAGTGTCACCAGCTGCCCTTCTCACCAGGAAGCAGCTTACCTTTCCCTCAGCCAAGGGCCAACCCCGCAAATGCAGAGTCACCAAGTGGAACAGTGATGGCATTGTTGTTCCTGCTATAGCACGCAGCTTCCTGTGCAAGCCAGCCCTAGGGGTGGGATTCAGGCAGCTGTGTTCACACAGAACTCATTGCATCGTGGGCGCTGAAAGCCATGCAAGGTAAGCTTGTCAGGAGGGCTCGGGTGTTGGGAACAGAACCATGCTGAAACAAGTGCTTCCGTGTACAACCATTCCTCATAGACCTGAGATCTCTTGAGTGACTGAATCCCAGGCAAACAAGCTGCAGGCCCTGGCTTGGGCTTCACCAGTAAAACAAAGTGACTGCAGACTGGGGTAGACCTTGCCAACGGAAGCGCCTCTTTTCTACTTCTGTGTTTGGGTCTATGGATGTTAAAGCAATGACCATTTTTGTCCAGAGAATCATACAGCTTAAGGTAGGCTGTATGCTAGAAATGGCCCAGCTTCCTGGTGTCCCAGCCCCCAATAGCCTATGGTAGAAAGACCTATAGTGGTCACAGAATCAGGAGGCAGATGACAAAATCCTTCTGAAGTCTGAGGCCAGCCCAGGCCACTGCAGATCCACTGAAAGAGCCTATCTTAGTGCTTTGGCTGAACTAGAATTTGGTAAGTTGGATATTGCTGTCGATGGGGCCTGTGGCTGAACCTGGGAGATCTTTGGGATTTACTGAGCTGTTGATTGAGGATGGGCACTGTGGAGATGACCCATACGACGGCAGACACTGGGCACAGTTTTTCCGGTTGGGAACACTAGAGAGAAACGACAGCCTACCACCTTACAATCTTTAAGGATGAGGCAACCCAGAGACGGGATTCTGAGGATTTAAATGGGGCTCACGCTGAACCTAGAGAGGCAACCTAAGCCCCAAGGACAGGTGATTCAAGGTGCAAATGAACTGGACGGGAGGTGACAGCCTATGACCAGATGCCTGGAGTTTAACACTAATTTTCTTTCTGGAAGGAGAATATTCCATACTCCAAAAGAATACCTGCAGTGCGCATCTGGGCTTGGCTGTGACAGGAGCTCGGGCCCAGCTCTGCCTGAGGATCTGTTTTCACTGACTGCACTAAGCACCCAGCTTCCAGTGTGGCTACAAGGGCTGGGTTATGGCCCCATTCCCAACAGAAGAGGGAGACTGGAGGTATCCTTCGCCATCAATCCAGAGTCCACCTCCTGGAATGCCATGGGCAGTGTGAAGACATTCCTACATTCTTCAGGGATCGACGCTCAGTTCTTGTCTGGATCTCTCCACTGTGGACAGAGGTTCCTCTGATGATAAGGGCCAAGTTGAAGACGCCGTGATGGAAATGTCTAGAACATCCCCTGCAGTAGGTATTGTATGGTGGTTCCTGAGACCATAGCTTGCTGGAGTCGATGTGGACGCAGCCTTCTCTGATCTGTTTGTACGTCTGAAACTCTACAGGAGAGCTTGCTTAGTCTTGTGAGGTGAAGAGTGTGGGCTTACGTCTCAAGGATGGAGTTCTGGAACCTTGAGCATAACTGGAAGCCGCTGAGTCTTTAAACCATCTTCGCTCCCCTCCTGCCCTGGTGACCCAGGGAAGAGGGCTACGGGTACAGAGCTTTTGAAGTCGAGGTATCTTTCAGTTGAGTAATGCTTTATGTTGGAGGAGGGGGGCAGTCCAAGCCCCAGGTAGAAGAGATGCTTTTGCAAATAACCCCTCAGGGGCGGCCATTCTCAGCCTGAAGTGTAAGCATCCCCACACCACTGCTGTGGTCTCTGGAGGGATCAGAGACACCAAGCTAAAGACCCTCACAGGGTGGTTATGCTCGTCATCCTGTGAAGAGAATGGCAGCCCCCTCTTGGCATCTGGACTGTGTGTAAAAGCATTAGTTCCTGGCCAAGGGGATTAGACGCAAGGGTTAAAAATCCCTTTCACAGCATTTAGTCAAGCACATCCACCTGCAGGATGCCAACTGCTCAGCCAGCAACATGCTGGTCTGAGGTGCCTGTGGGGACCTCTGAGGGCCACACACTCCCAGAACCCCTGGGATTTGGGGAGGGAGAGAGACTGTGGGTCTGGCAGACACAAACATGGACTTAGTGTCCCTGCAGAACTGGAGGTCAGGCTGTGGTGAGGGAACAGTCTGAGTACAGGAGACAGACATTCAAGAAGTGGACATTCACACTACCACAGGCAGGAACCAGGCAACGGCTCTCTCGATGACATTCAGGACCCCTAAAGCCACATGCTTCCCATGATAGCTTCCACCAAGCCCCACAGCCAAGGACCCACGACTCCTCCCAACTCCCTACTCCAGACCCACAGCCATGGCCTTGACCTTGGTTTTGCAAGTCCTGAACACCGCCACTGAGATGAGCTCGTTTACAGTGTGACATAGGAATAAAAAGGGGCAAGTAAAACAAACAAGACTCCGGAACATAAGTCAGACATTCAGTGCCTCCCAGAAGAGTCTAAATCACATGTGAAAAGAAACCCAATCCCCCAAAAGATAAAAAAAAAAAAAAAAAAAAAAGCATGACGATAATTAAAAAAAAAAAAAAAGGAGTGGAGAGTTAGCTATATGTCTCTGGAAAAAGAAAGTTGTTTTCTCTCTTATATTAAAAAGTAGAACATCAGCTTTACATTTCTAGAGCCTCCTTTCCTGATTTGGGGAGATAGATAGTGTGTATTCTAAGGCAGCTGCCCTGGACATCTGAGCGGGAGGTCACAGGTACAGCAGCTTAATGCCCTGAAGGTGAAACAAGAAATAAAGTCCAGTGCAGAATCTGTCCATCTGACGCAGTCTGGGGAATCGGTCAGAGCAGCTGGGGCACCATGGGTTGAGGGAATGAAGGGATGGTGAGGGAGGGCTGGGGTCGGGGGTGGGGGTTCAAGCCACTTCAGCCCTCAGCTGCCTGAATATTTCACAACCCCAGCCTCTCCCAATCTGCACACCTGAAAATGGAGTCCTTAGAGCCCCTGTCTGAGAAAAACGAAACCACTCCTACTTTCCCAGTCTCTTAGCTTTCCTGGCACACCCCGCTCAATGCAAACACACCTGAGGAAAGGCATGCGTGCACGCACCAGGGTTGTGTGTTTGTGTGTGTGTCTGTCTCTGAGTGTGTGTGTGCGCACACATGTGGAGGTCCTCTGGCTGTGCATTTGAGTATGAGCTTCCCACACCCTTTACCCATGCAATGTCATGTGTGTGGGTATGGACACATGTGCATACACTACACAACACACACACACACACACACACACACACACACACACACACACACACACACACACCGAAAAAAAAGCACTTAATTTCCCAAGGGGCATTTACAATGAGGTTCCACAGTGTTTAGAACTTAAATTTCTTTGTTTGTGACAGTGTTGTGTGTGTGTTTTCCTAATGTCTTTCTTCTTTTTGTCTTTTCTTTTTTCTTTCCCTCAAAGTAGAGTCTTAAAGCATGTTGGATTTCAAAAACATGAGCTTGTTCATATCTTCGGGACTAAGCAGTCGCCTCCTTTTGATCAGAAGTGCTTGTTCACACATATTTACACACCCACTGCGAGCCCCCACAGCAGGAACTGCCAGGAGCCAGAAGGCTAGTTTGGCCAGTTTTGTGTGCTTTTGGGTCACGCATGACCAGTACTGGAAGAGATCGGGAGTGGCCTGAAAGAGGGGTTCCTGAAGGTAATCGTATACCTCATTCTTGCCCAGCCGGTCATCCTCCTGAGCTGCGGGGTGCTCTCCAGTGGCTGAGCGGGCCTTCTTGGCAGAAGGCTCGAAGTCGGCCTCCTCAGCCCAGGACTCCTTTACCTCATTGATGAGCTCACACACCTTGCTGATGATCTCCTCGTGCTGGTAGGGTGGCACTGGCCGCAGTTTCTGCTGAGGATCCAGGATCATGGCCACCTTGTGGGCTGGGTGCACCTTGAAGTTCTCCTTGAGTGCTTCCAGAAAGAGATGGCACAGCTTGCTGACGGTGCCCGCATCGTTGGCCTTGGCTGTGAACAGTTTCTCTAGCCTGACGTAGATAGGGAGCACCAGCTGCAGGGTGGGCTGGCTCTCGTTGCTTAGCTCTATGACCGCCTGCTTCACCGGTGTCAAGATGGCGGCCAGGTTGCTCAGCAAATGCTTGTTGAGGCTCTGGATGAGGTTCATCTTCTTGGCACGGCTGTAGAACTCGCAGATCTGCTCATAACGCTCATGCACCAGCAGCAGCGAGTCTGTCACTGAGTTCCAGCAGGGTGGTGGTGACGTCTCCTCCAGAGAGCCGAAGGTCTCCTTGGCCAGGCCGGTCGAGCCTGCCAGATCCTCACACACATTCAGAAGCTCGATCACCTCATGCATGCTGCGGGCCTGCAGCGTCCGCTTGCTCAGCACACTCTGCACCACTGAGTTCAAGGCACAGGCTGAGCAGCGAAGGCACATGCCAGCCTTAGAGAAGGCGGACGTGCTCACCCGGCAATCTGTCACATATACGGTCCGGATCTCCGACATCACGAACTCTGATAGCACGTTCTGCACCCAGTGATGCACCAAGTCACCACTGTCACGAATGTCTGCGCCCTTCACACCCAGCACGTAGCTCTTGATGTGGTTACCCTCAGCCTGGTAGGCTGTGAGGATGTAGCAGGAGTCAGGGCCCACACTCTGGGAGTGACAAGTCACCCCGATGCCCAGGCAAGCGTTGCTGCCCAGGGCACATGTCACCTTCACCTTCACCTGGTTGTACATGCGTGGCAGGTGCTTCAGTGCCAGGGTGTTAAAGTTGCCCAAGATCTCAGTGACTGAGAAGGCCCCGTAGCGGGCACCACTGTCTACCAAGGTCTGAGCCAACTTGAGGAACTCCTTCCCACTGACCACGCTCAGTGCACCCAGGTCAGCACACATGACCCGCAGTAGCCTCTCTGCGATGTTTTGCCGCTCCTTCTCAGGGATTACACTGTTAGGTGTCAAACTGCTGGTTGTGGCTAGCAGGGGACACAGAAAGAGAAAGGATTAACATTTGACATTCAAAGCTGCTTAACATGGCAGCAGCAATATCCTAAATGGCTAGCAGAAAGAATAGCAAATAGATTTTGTCTTGCATATGGATTGGTGTGGTCTGAACCATATCCCTAGGGTACCATAGGGATAAAGTTCTATGGTTGATAAGTAATGTCTGCTGTGGGCCTAAGTATGGTATACAGGGGTATGCATGCAACATACATGCCACATGTGTCAGTCACATAAACCTTTGAATACAACATTTTCCTTTAGTCTCCCAGGAAGTACAGGTGTTAGAAATGAGAGATGGGCTATAGATGCAGTGGGGAGACAGAGTGTAGATGCAGTGGGGAGACAGACTGTAGATGCAGTGGGGAGACAGAGTGCAGATGCAGTGGGGAGACAGACTGTAGATGCAGGGAGACAGAGTGCAGATGCAGTGGGGAGACAGGCTGTAGATGCTGTGGGAAGACAGACTATAGATGCAGTGGGGAGACAGAGTGTAGATGAAGTGGGGAGAAAGGCTGTAGATGCAGTGGGAGACAGAGTGTGGGTGGGGGGAGACAGTGCAGATGCAGTGGGGAGACAGACTGTAGATGCAGTGGGAGACAGGTTGTAGGTGTAGTGGGGAGACAGGCTGTAGATGTAGTGGGGAGACAGGTTGTAGATGTAGTGGGGAGACAGGTTGTAGATGTAGTGGGGAGACAGGTGTAGGTGCAGTGGGGAGACAGAGTGTAGATGCAGTGGGGAGACAGGCTGTAGATGCTGTGGGAAGACAGACAGTATAGATGCAGTGGGGAGACACAGTGTAGATGCTGTGGGAAGACAGACTACAGATGCAGTGGGGCTGCAGGACTTCCAGGAGCCCCTGGCTCCAGCATGCCGAGACCTACTGTTGTTGGCACTGTTCCTCTGGGCCTGAGGTTTCCACTTTTCTTCCACTGCAGCAGGTGGAGATCGAGACTGGTTAGAGGTGATGTTGTTTTCATTGTCAGCTGCAGAACAAAGGTAACAATGGGTCACATGGAAGGGTAGGAGGAAGCTGAAGAGCAAGGAAGGAGCATGGGGGCAGGGGCAGAGGGTGGAAGGGGAGGAGCAGCAAGGGGTAAAGCAACACACGCCACGAGGAGTTGAGTTCAGGCTTCTCACACAACTGTCTATGGTTTCAAAGCCTCATCTGTACAATGCAGAAACTTAGGACAATGGTATGGTGTAGTGGCTATTCCTGGTGGTCACCTGATTATATCTGGAATGAACTACAATCCAGAATTGGAAGGTTCACCTTTGATCCTGATCTTGAGGCTGGGAGATACAAGTTTCTGACCTGGGTCTTGGTATGGAGATCTTGAGGCAAAGTGGCTATGAATCCTAGGAGCTTAAGGCAAGGAGATCTCTGAGTTCAAGGTTACCTGGGACAAAGCTAGTCCTAGACCCAGGTGCGGTGGCACACACCTTTAATCTGGGTAATCTGGGACACACCTTCTGCTGGAGACCTACATAAGGACATTGGAAGAAGGAAGAGTCAGTCAGTCTCTCTCTCTCTCTCTCTCTCTTTTTCTCTCTCTCTCTCTCTCTCTCTCTTGTTTTCACTTAGCTACTGTGGAACTAGATCCTTAGACTTCCATTCATAGCTGTGGCTGATCATTGTTGGGGAGTTGGACTACCGACTGTAAGTAAGTCATTGACCAATTCTCTTACTATATAGAGACTACCCATAAGTTCTGTGACTCTAGAGAACCCTGACTAAGACAGTATGGCTACCTTGCAACATCAAGAAGGACTACGGAGACAGCAGGGAAAGGCCTAGGACATAGAGACTCTTACAAAGTCCATGATGCTTACCCAGAGGCCACCAGCTTTGTGACCCATCTACAGAGGAAACCACCACAACTTGCCACGGGAAATAAAGAGAAGGGGAATGGTCTGAGCAGTATGAAGAGGGGTGGGACTGGAGACATGAGGGTGGAGAAAAACATCCTTATGTGAGGAGCCTTCCTGCCACCCGAGGCCATGGTGAAGTCCTGACTCCTGCTGAGGACCATGTCTGGCTCGATGGCCATGGAGCAGTCAGGGTCTATAGCTCATATTACCACTCGTGCAACTATGTTGATGTTCACTGTCTGTGGCACTCAGAAGAACTGGCCCTACACCATGCCTAGGTAGCACAGTAGAGCTGGCCCTGCTGGTGTGGTGGTGGTGGTGGTGGGGCGGGGGAGGACACAGGTGAGCCTCATGAGAGCAAGAGAGCCAGCCCAGCCCTTCATCTGCCTTGCCTTGGTGTGGGTGGGGAAGAGTTGTTTCCCTCTTGCCCCCTGCTGCCTGTAACATGGCAGGTGGGAAACGGGTCCAGAGGCCTGGTCCCTCACTGGCTGAGTAGTTAGGAGGGCAGGCCCTGCACCTTGCCTAGGTGACACAGTAGAGCTGGCCCTGGTAGTCAGGTGCAGGTGAGCTGGCACTGAGGTCATGATTTCAGGAGAGCTGGCCCTATCCCTTGTCGGCTGCAGCACTGGGTGAGCTAGCCAGGACAGTGCTAAAGAGCTTGCCCTGGTGGTGTGGGTGCAGGAGAGCTGTTGGGCTGACAAATTCAGCTATAACCCAGGCCTACAACCAGAGCTTTGAGTTGGTCCATCCCAATATCTACTTCATCTATGAACTGCTGGAACACATGAAGAGGCTGTTTCTGCAGAACTAAAGCTGCAAGATCTCCATGACAAGGGCAACAACAGGATATCTGAGAGGAGTCCCGGTGAGGATCTAGTATTGATAGTGTAGCAGAAGCCAGAGGCTTCAAACCAGACAGTGACTCACTGCAACGAACATCTGCAAGTAAAGATGTGTGGACAAAAGACGTGGGACATACTGGGACACATTACAGCTAACATGACAAGATGTGTGATGTATGTATGTATGTATGTATGTATGTATGTATGTATGTATATATGTATATATTACTCTCTAATATTTTCTTTTTGGGGGAGTTATAAGGGCAGAGGGTAGATACAAAGGGATGGAGAGATGAATGGGATTGGGGTGCATGATGTGACATTCACAAAGAATCAAGAATCTTTTTCTTAAGAGCAAAACCAATGAAAACAAAAGCTCATTTTTTATAAAGATTAATACACTTGATAAGCCTCTCACCAGAGGATAAAAATCACTAGGATCAATAATGAAGAGTCATCACTACAGAGCCCACAGATGTCAAAAGTACTAAAAGTAATATGAACTTTAGCCCAATGAATTCAACAAGTTAGGCCAGACACACACCTCAAACCCACAAAGATCGCTCATCAGAGAAAAAAATAGATTACTTGAATCCTATGCTCATTAAAGAAATACCTCATGGTTAAGTAACTTTCCATAAAGAAACCTCCAGACCCTTATAGGTTCACAGGCTAATCAGGATAATTTGTTTTGTTGTAAAAAAAAACAAAGCAAAACAAACCTTAAGTAATCACATAAATTCTACACAAATTCTTCTAGAACACATGGGTAGCAAAACTACCCCACAATTTATTTTATGAGACTAGTATTGTCATTTATATTCTTGATGACAGCCATTCTGACTGAAGTGAGATGGATCTTTTAATTAAACATTTTTAAAAAATGTATGTGTATGTGTGTTTTGCCTGCATATATGTCTGTTACTACATGCATGTCTGGTACCTGTGAAGACCAGAAGATGGCATCAGATCCCCTGGGACTGGAGTTACAGATGGTTGTATACTGTCATGTGGGAGCTGGGAATTAAACCCAGGTCCTATGCAAGAGTAGCCAGTGCTCTAAATCACTGAGACAGCTCCCTAGCCCCATGAGATGAACTCTTAAAGTAGCTTTAGTATGCATGTCCCTGAGTGCTAAGAATGTGGTACACTTTAAAAAGGTGTTTATTAACTATCTGTATTTCTTCTTTTGAGAACTCTCTGCTTACTTCCATAATCTCCTTTATAGTTGAGTTGTTTGTTTTCTTTATGTCCAGTTTCTTGAGTTCTTTCTAGACTCTGTCCAACATACAGATGCATTTTTTTCTCTCTTTTTGTAGGCCACCTCTTTATTCTATTGGCAGTTTTCTTTACTGTACAGAAGCCTTTTAGTTTCAGGAGATTCCCTTTGTCTACCGTTGGTCTTATTTTCTGTGCTTCTATGACTCCTTTCAGAAAGTAAATATTTAAGGTGCCTCCCTACTTCCTTCTCTGGCAGTTTCAGGGAATTAGTTCTTATGTCAATGCCCTCGGTCCATCTGGAGTTGAATTTTGTACAAAGTGAGAGACAGATCTAGTTTCATAGTAAACTAGTGCAGACACTTTGGAAATCAGGTTTCTCAAAGCAAAACAATACAACACAACTAGAAATCCCACTACCAGATGACCCAGCTATACTTCCCCTGGGCGTATACGCAAAAGACCTTATATCATACTCCACAGATACTTGCATATACATGCTTGATGGGCAAGAGCAAGGAAATGAAAGCCTAGACGCCCATCAACTGATCAATGGATATTGAAAATGGGGTACAAATACTCAATGGAACTTCAATCAACTAGAAAGAAAAGTTAAATCGTGAAGTTTTCATGTAAATGACTTGAACTAGAAAACTACTATACTGAGTGAAATAACCCAGCCCAGGAAAAACACCAAGCGGTCTCTTTCATATGTGAACCTCATCTTCCATTCTTGAACTCTGTTTAACTAGAGCATTCCTCCTGTGTAGTCTGGAGGCTATAAAGAGAAAAGTAGGATGGGGGAGGGGCACCTTACAGGAGTGTGGTTAGAACACAGGCAAAAATAAGTAGAGAGTGACAAAACTAGGAGTGTCAATATTTAACCAGGGTGGGGGTGGTAGATTAGGGAGAGAGGGTGGGTGAGAGTTAACCAAAATTAAGGATGAACAAAAGAGCCACAAGAAAATTTACTATTTTGTAAGCAATTAAAAGATATAGAGATTAATGAGACACCCATCATAGCTTGATAATGCTTCTCCTAGAAGCACTGGGTTACCATACAAAATTCCTGGTGCCAGATGTGGGGTACCTCCAAAAGAATTGGTCAGGAGGTTCCAGAGGGCCCAAAACAACATAGGTTCTTGTCCTTTCTCTTGGATGCCAATCAGAACTACAGTGTAAAACCCCATTGCTGAAAACTCTACATATACCAGTTATAAGAAAAAGAGAAACCAAGCTGGATCTCACTGGAAATAGCCTCCCTCCTAGCTAACTTTCAAAGAGCCAGAGGTTGTGATGCAGGCAGCTAGAACAGAAAAGGCATCAGAGAACTTACCTAGCTGTGACTCTTACTAATTACAAAATCAACCTTCTAGGCAAGACATGTCCACCTGTGTAGTTGTGGTACAACTGTTGTGCAATCCACTAATCACCCTCTGATTCAATTCGAGCCCCACGCCACAGAAAGGAATCCATGCTTAGTACAGTAAGCCAGGCCAACAATCCATACTTGGGGAAGCCATTGTTTAACTAAAATGACAAAATATCTCTTTCGTACAAATAGATGGAGACTACTACCAGCCTTAATGAGAGAAGCTTCTCTTCACAGTGGATATACGTGGATGCAGAGATTCGTGGCTGCCCAGGGGGCCAAGGATAAGTGATGTCTGAGTGCCAAGCTCTAACAAAAGAATTTGTACTACTCCTCTTCAGGCGTAGGGAAATTGAGGATGGGAGATCAGGAAGAATGAAGTGCCACAAACAGGGAGAAGGGCTGAAAAATGTCACTTAGGTATTACACAACCATTACCGTCTTGAACTCACAGCAGTTATGGCTTCCTGCACTGAGCCTATAGAAGACTTTCCCTGTCAACAACCAGCCATGGATGTGGAGGCTATGGAGCCTTATCCCTTACTGCTACACTATTAGCTATAACAGACTCTGGGAGATGGGAATTAATCATCTTCAATTGCTTGCCCACTGCTAAGCTCACCATGATCCAATGGATAATTCTAAACCCAGGGTCACACAGGACAGCTGTAGATAAATTTAGTTAAGTCACAAAATAAACCAGATGGACAGGAGTGTGATGAAACGCTTTTGGGGGGAAGGAGAAAAGTGGGGCTGGGGTGGGGTGGCAGAAACTGAGAAAGAGTAGGAATGAGAACAGATAGAACTCATTCTCTTCATATTCAAATATCTCAGACTCTGAAATGTGTGAACTGAGACACTTCTGCTTCCAAGCATTTCAGAAGAGGGATATTCAACTTGTACCTCCGATGGGTGATGGAGTAAGGTCAGGCTAGTCACTGAAGGCATCATAGTCTTTGAATACATCACCTCTGCAGCCCTCTTTGGGAGGAAAGGTTTGAAAAACTCTTACAGCAGAAAAACAGGAATTCCAAAGTCGTGAAGTGGTTCAAGGGAAATTAAGTGGTTCAGAAATCAGGGTTGGCCACTTCCCCAGTCTACACCAGAGAACCACTGATTTAATTTATCCTCTGCAAAGACTCCTGGGCATCCTTTAACTGTGCTCTCTACCCCTACTGGTGAGAGGTGCAAGGGCCCAGTTCTGAGGGGTCAAGTCCACTGACTCCAACAGGGCAGACCACAGCTTCAGCGTAAATGTTAAAGGCTGTGCAATCTAAACAGAGATCATTCCCAGAGTGAGAATCCCGGTCTAATTATCACTGATTTTATAACCCTGACAAGTGAATTCAATCACTTTTGCTTCAGACTCTTTCCCTGGTATGTGTGTGAGCATGTGCAAGCGTGTGCAGGAAGGCCAGATGACAGTCCTGCCTGTTGTTCTTTAGGGGTCACCCCCCCACTTTTTTGACAGAGTCTATCACTGGTATCTACCTTACTAGACAGGCCAGGCTGGCTGGTCAGGAAGCCCCAAGGAGTCACCTCTCTTTGCTCCCACCCCAGGCTGGGATTCTAAGTGGGCATTGCCATGCCTAACCGTTCTATGTGGGTTTTGGGAACTGAACTCAGATCCTCATTCCTGCAAGGCAAAGACTATACTTAGGAGCCATTTTTTTCTAGCTCTTTAGCATCTTTTTCCGTGAAGTGGAGTTAATGTGGCATTTAGAGAGCTACTTTGAGAATTAAATGGTGAATATATATATATAACTCCCAGACCAAGACCCGGCAGCAAGTATCAGTTGAAATGTTTCTAGATACTTATGAGCTATGCCAGAGATTGTCTTCTAGGCCTTTATAAAGGGGATGGAAATGCCAGCATTTGTAGTTTCTTGTACCACAGTCAACATACCCGACCCATGGCCAGTGCCCAAAGCAAGCACTCACTACCGTTCACTACAGTTGGCATCACGACTGCTAGTCCTACTGCTGACCTGTCACCAAGGCAGACAGGTTCACTAGTGTGAATTAGCCTTGCCATTCAGAGGCTCTTAATGAGATTGGTGTTACTGGAGGCTGATCCCTTTATCAGAGACGTTGTGAACTGTGCAGCTCACAATGCTTAATTTCCCTCCATGAAGCCAATCCTTTAATCCTGATTCAGCCTGGCTGGGATTCCGCCGAGCTTTGCGCTGGATTGTGAGGGAGGCATTCTCTGGCTGCGCTGGACCAGCACAAAGCAGCCCTTCAATGACTCTGAACAAGCCAAGAGGCTGGGGGATAGTGCAGCTACTTCCTGCTCAACCCAGACTTGATTCATCATGGTTCTGTCCACCACCAGCCAGAATGACGGGGAAGCACCCACATCCAAAGTCACACCTAGTTACAACTTCCTGCAGGACACACACACACACACACACACACACACACACACACACACACACACACACAGTGAGAGACAGAGACACACACAGAGACAGAGAGACAGAGGCAGAAAGAGAAACAGATAGAGACAGATGGAAATGGGAGGGTGATGAACAAATATGAATTAACTGTGGGAGCCTGGGCTGTGTGGCTCAGGAACCAGGCTTTGTACCCAAAGAGAGAGACCATGGCTACTACCCTCCAGAGCTATAAGTTCCCATTGAGGGCATGCGTAAATGCTTTGAGCCATCCCTGGCTGATCATGGAGTCATTGGGAAATGGGAGATACCCGAAATGTGAGGCAAAGACACCAGGCAACAGGAGTCTGTGTGTCCTTGCTTTAAAGATGAGAACAGTTTTCTGCCTGATGTCTCATGTCATTTAGGGAGCAGAACTAGAGCCCTGGAGTCCTGATTACCACTCAAAAGCTTGTGTTTGTGGAATGACTTATAAGGAGGTGAAACCCTCTCAAGGCAATATGAATGACTGCCTCATGTACAGCACACTCTTTGAAACGAGTGAACAGAGGAGTAACATCGCATTATCTAATGGAAGATGGAGTCTACCCCTGTGTTGTGGTTTGATAAGAACAGCTCCCATTCTATATATTTGAACACTTAGTCACTAGGGAGTGGTACTACTTGAAAAGCATTGGGAAGTGTGTTCTTGTTGGGGTACCTGTGTCCTTGTGGGAGGAAGTGTGTCACTGGGATGGGCTCTGAGGTTTCAAAAGCCCAAGTCAGGCTTAGTGACTCTCTTCCTGCCACCCACGGAACTAAATGTTGAACTCTCTGCTACTTCACCAGAACCTTGTTGGCTGTGTGGCGCCCCGTTCTCTGACATGACGATAATGGACTAAACCTCTGAAACTATAAGCAAGGCTTCAATTAAATGCTTTCTTTTTTTATAAGAATTGCTGTGGACATGGTGTCTCTTCACAGTAACAGAAATTGACTAAGCCGGAGTTGACACCAGGGAGTGGGGCATTCCTGTGATGGGCCTGATAGCTTGTGGGTAGAATGATGACTTTGGAACTTTGGATTAGAAAATGGATTGAAGGCCTTACGTGGGGCTTAATGGGCCATATTAGCAGGAGCATGGGAAGCAACAGAAAGCAGTCTGGGGGTGACGTGAGCTATGAGGCCCAGCTCAAGGACTTTCGGGGGGAATAAATATTATAAATGGCCTAGAGACCCTTTTTGTGATATTTTGGCAAAGAATGGGGCTACTTCCCCCCTTGACTGTGGTTATTAGTGGCCACTCTTATGCAGATCTATTATGAAAAGGAGCGAGCTTATTAAAGAAAAATGCAAAATGTACAGTTTGAAGAGAAAAGCAGACCAGGAAGTGTAACAGAGCTATGTCCTGAATTCAAAGACATAAAAAGTTTTTTTTTTTTAAATGCCTGAAGCTAAATGAATAAAGGAAGCGGTAACCTCAGGGTAAGACCTTACCCAGCTGAGCTTCCAACTTGTGAAGAGGAATTAAAGAAAAGATTAAGCAGTGAAGGAAGCCATCAGCAACACAAAACTGGTGCAGATGGAATCGAACAAGGGGGCCATGTTCCAGCCCCAACAAGCAGCAGAACTTGGCAGCTTCGGCCACACCCTGGCTTTAGAGTTGGTGATGAGCGTTGGACTTCTGAAGACTATGATAAACTACAGGGATTCTTGAAGTGGAACTGAATGCATTTTGCTTTACAATATGGCTGCCAGCCTATGGGGGAATGTGGGATTCCAGAGAGTGGAATGTGGTGGTTTGAATAAGAATGGCCCCCATACACTATATATATTTGAATGCTTGGTCATCAGGGAATGGCACTACTTGGGAAGGATTAGGAAGTGTGGCATAGTGGAGTAGGTGTGGCCTTGTGGAAGAAAGTGTGTCACCAGAGGTAGGCGTTGAGGAAGCTAAAGTTGGGCCTGATATTTCTCTCTTCCTGCTGCCTGTGGATCTGGGTGTAGAGCTCTCGGCTACTTCTCCAGCACCATATTTGCCTGTGAGCCACCATGCTCCCTGCTATGGAGATCGTAGACTAAACCTCTGAAGCTGTAGGCAAGCCCCAGTTGAATCTTGTAAGAGGTGCTGTGGTTATGGTGTCTCTTCAGAGCAACAGAAGAGTGGCTCAGTCTGGAGGACGACCTGACAGGCTTGTAAACCTCAGGGGACACAAACGATAGGTGACAACCATGCCGACTACCAGCAGCCCCCATCATGCACCGCACACACTTCATACAGTATTTCCTTTTTTTCCTTTGATCTTCTTTTGATACGAGGTCTGTGTCACCAAGGAAGGCCTCAAATTTGTGATCCTCCTGTCTCAGGTTCCCGGGGCCGGAATTATAGTGTGTGCCACCACCCACTTCACGTGTTATTTCAAATGCCTCTAGAAGAACTGGCTGGGTGGACAGGCACCAGCTGCCCCTTTGTCTAGACTCACAGTTCCTTTTGCAAAGTGTTGGATTGTTCCTGGACAGAGGCCCTGAGCAGCCTTCCATCACAGACATAGGATGGTCATGTGCCAATGGAGACAGCATTTAGGATCTGTGTCACTGTAACCCCTTACCTCTCCCCACACCTACCAGTCAGAGAGGAAAGCCTTTGACTTTCCCAGGGGTGTATGGACTGTAAGAGGGCAGGGACCGGAATCCCTGAGTATCCACGTAGGAGGTCCCCAGCCAGGCTTCTTGCAGTGACTGTGTGGCTGCATAGTAACTGTCTGTGAAAATGCTGGGGCCTGGGGACTCTCCCTGTGGACACACAGTAATTCTGCCTAAGCAGAATTTACACCAGAAGCTGGTGCCAGCGTGATTAATATCTGCGGGTGCAGACTGGAAAGCTGGACAGCTATGTATCTGCAAAGGGTAAGGGTGGGTTTGGAAGGGGGCAGTGGATGGCTGAGCCTGTGAGGGAGAGCAGAGCCCTGTGGACTTGCTCTGTCCCAACTCTCCCTCCGCCCTGCTAATTCCCTCATGGGCTCCAGTTTGAGAACCGGAGCTCTGGAGAGGCAGAAATGGTGAGTGCACATGAAGGTCTGAGCACAACCTTCCCAACTGCTGGCCTCTCTACCATCAGCTCCTGCTCATGTTGACCTCGAACCTATTTAGAGGTCTCTTTTTAGGGCCTGCAACTTCTGGGAAGCCCATCTTCCTCCCTCCTCCCCAAACCACCCTGGGATAGAGCTGAGATGCCATAGTTCAGACTAGCTAGTGATGAAGGACTGGCTGGCTGGGGCTCAGTAGGTAAGTTCCTGGAGAGTGACAGAGATGCGTGTCCGGTTACGGGTGGGATGGGGAGGGTGTGTGTGTGCTCTGAGCAGGTTCTGCTAGTCGCTTCCAATTTCGTGTTTGGGGCCCTCTGGGCCTTACCTGCATGGGACTGCATGTGCTCCAGCAGGTTGCTGTAGAACTGAAACTGGATCCCACAGGCGCCACACGTGTAAGGTTCTGGAGAGACAGGTAGGCATGTGACAGGTGGGCATGTGACAGGCGGCCCATACTCAGGTACCCTGACACTGGGCTGCAGGCAGCTTTGGAGGTAGGGATCCAGGTGCATACTTGGGGCCCTGGGCCCAGCCTGTCCACTGGCCTGTCACTAGCCTGGAGACAGAAAGGCTGGGGAAAGGCAGGAGCACAGAGAGGGGAAGCCACGCAGATACAGGCTGCTAATTCAGTGGGCCTGCTGCTTACTGGGGGCTTACTCCGTGGCAGGCACTGTTCTGAGCACATGGGAAGGACAACATCCAGGCACCAAGAGCTCCCAGGAAACAGACTCTGTCCCTTGGGACTCAGAGCTTAACCCTCTGCCCGTGGGATCACACGAGGGTCACTGCTCACAGAGGGAACCAATGAACGGATGCACAGATGAACAAGGAAACTCACAAGGGGAGGGAGGAAGCAATGAGAAAAGAGAAGGAGAGGGGGCAGTGAGGCAGTGGGTATGAGGGAGGAGCGGAGGATGGGCTGAGCCGAAATGACTGCACCTGCCGAAAGCTCAGAGTATTCAGGACTCCCACTGGTGCCTGGCAAAGAAAGGGTAGTGGAAGGAAAGAAAGACAACACTGTTAGGTAGAAGGGGAGGGAAAGAGCGAGGAAGGCGGTTAGGAAGAGAAGTCCTGAGGCTGTCTGGATAACCAGAGGTGGGTGACCTGTCCCCCCTCCTGTGGGCTCAAGGTTCCACCTACCTGGGTACCTAGCCACCCTCCGGGGCCCTTAGCAGCTTCCTGAGGCTATTACTGGGTGTTTCCCCGAGGGCGGCCAAAGGCCTGTCTATACCTCAGGGAGGCCAGCAGAGTCTTTCTCTGTCCTGCCTTGCCCTCTTCAACCCCCCAGGAGGAGCATCACTTACTCTGCAGGAGAGGGAAAGGGTTGGAAATCAGGGGACTTGCAGTTTCTGCAAAAGAGAAACAGTTTAGCTAAGTGCTTTTCCGTCCTGGGGCTGGGAAGTCATCACAGCTGGTGAGCCAGGGGCCGTCTCAGTGAAGGGAGCCCCTCGGTGGGCACACAGTCTGTGTGGGAAGGTGGGCGAGAGGGTACTGGCAGAGGCACAGTCATCAGGGGAGGCAGTATCACGGGATACCGGTAGGGCCATTTCCTTAAGGCCACTTCCTTAGGGTGCTCTGATGGTGAGGCTGTGTGACTCAGGTGTGATGCCCAATATGGCCACACATTTGGCCACTTGGTTGTTTCCTGGCCAGCTCTCCTGCTGTCTGACATTGCCAGAGAGTGGGGCTGGGAAGCCTCCAATACAGCAGGCAGCAGAGTGGGGTGCAGGCAGAGTACTGGGGTTCTGGCTCCACCTGTAGTACGGGGAGACCTGGGGCTACAATGGACTTATCCAGAGTCTCAGTTTCCTCATCTAGAAAGTGGGGGAGCGACAAGAACATTATCCCCACAGGACTGTGGTAAGGGTGAAAACATACAACACACAAAGCTCTGAACACATGCCAGCCACGTCATAAGTGCTCAATGAATGGTAGCTGCCAGCAGCAGCCCATGACAGTGCCATTCCTACACAAACATTAGCCCTGGTGGCAGGAGAGGTGTAAGGGGTGCAGCATGGCTTGGGTGGGGAGCCCAGGGCGTGACAGGAGACCTTGGTTCTAGCTCTAGGCTGCCACTTAATCTTCTGTGGCTCCGGGCAGGTCATGCCATCCCTCCTACACCAACCCCTTACAGAAGCTCTGAGGATCACAGTGACAATCCAAGTAGTCCCCTCCAGTCCTGGCCATCACTGTGCATACACCCTTCCTATCCCTAAGATAGGGATTGCTGGTGACCATCCATATTCCTGCCAAGGCTAAATAAACCCTGGAGTCTCCCAAGCTGTGACTAGTACAAGGCAGCCACCAGGTGGCAGCAAACACTACCAGGATCTCTCAGGCAAGGGCACAGCACTGCAGGATCTAGAAGAGAATCTGTTCTGGTTGGAGACTTAGTATGGGTGCAGAACCTGGGATCTCTGGCCCCTGAACCTCTGCTGTACCCCATTTGCTTCTCCTGGAAAGAAACCTGCTACATATGGCATTCCTCAACTTAGCAAATGGCTCTCTTAGAGTTATCCATCTGGTCTGGCTAAATTGAGGCCTGAGTTTGGGATTAAGGAAGTTCCCCTCTCTGTGGGCAAGGGCCAAAGGACAAAATGCAGACACAGAAGGGCATCCATGGATAGAAAGGCCCCTCTGCTTCTCATAAGTTCTGCTGTCTCTCTATTTCCCCAACCAGCTCCGCTTCCAACAAGCCCCACCATGCACCAGAAGACCCCAGTCATAGGTACCTGCTCTTCTGTGGGAGGTGACACTAGAATATAGCCCACACCTGAAGTCACATGTCACACCGCAGGCACACTCACCATTGGAATTCTGTGAGCTCCTATTGGTCTCTTCAAAGTGGTTCTGTGCTTTGCTTTCTACTCGGCGACTGAAGGTGTTTTCTGCTGGAAAGAGGCAGAGAGGGGGTTGATATGCCACGGGGAACGGTCAGCTTGCCTGTCAGGGCCGAGTGGGCAGGAGGCCCCTGAGGCTCAGAAAATGTGTGTCTGGGAGATAGAGGGATGGAGAGGGAAGGGGTGACCTGCCCAAGGACACACTGGTGAAATGCATACAGCAAATAGGTCAGGGCCCCATTTTCTACTCCAGGGCCATGTATGTAAGGTTGAGTCATTGGGATGAACTTTCTTGTTTTCTCTGGCAGATTCTGCTGCTACAGCCTGCAAATGAGGATTGAGGATGTCAGACCATTTCCTGGAGGCAACTTTGACCCAACAAGTATCCTAAGGCATAAAGGATGTCCTGGGACAAAACACGTGACAAGGAGGGATGGGGTAGTTTCACACTTGCTCTGGGAAGGCCAAAGACTGGGTGAGGATGGTCAGAGCTCATAGAGGAACAGGAGCACTTGGCCCCTTGTCAGCCCTGTCTATAGAGAACATTCCCCAAAGCTTACCATCTCCCAGGATCTCCCTGAAATCTCATAACGCAGGGATGGGCTCAGCCAAGCAAAACTCTATACTGATAGCCCCACCCACAGGAGAAGAAGATAACCCAGCTTTTCTTCCCATGATGCTTGGGTACTATAGAGCACAGCTGACCCCAGGAGGAGAAGCTCTCAGGAAAGTCAATTTGAGAAACTCTGCCATCCCTGCTCCTTTAAACAGCTTGGATGAGGCTACCAAAGGCTTGGAGAAACTGACCAGTAGGAGAGCCACTGAGCTTCAACTTAACCTGTCACCAAAACATGGGGATTTTTAAAGATTAGATTCCACAATATCCTTCCAAATGGTGCCATTTGGAAATCACTTGGAGAAACACCACTCACCAGGTCCATCCCACCCAACAAAGTGCTGGGTATTGGTGCTCTGGGGTGAAGAATGACATGGATAACGGATAACACAGACAGCCAGAGGCAGTGCCTATAGGTCTGCTCAGGGCTTTTCCATTTACCTCAAACTCTCCAAAAGCCTGTAGAAGCTTTTGGCACTGTAAGGATCATGCCCCTCCTCCCCACCCCCGTTCCCCTAACAGCCTGGGCTGAGTCCCTCCAGGCAGCATGCAAACTGACAGAGGCCCATTCATTCTCTATGTACAGAGGGTGAGGGGCTCTCACTCCGGAGCACCTATGTATACCAGATAAGCCTCCCGATATCATGAGGCTGTGCAGTACCACACACTGAACAGGCTGAGAAACAAACTGAAGCCACCAGGCTCCTGGACCCACTAGGACAGCACATGAGGCTTGATCTGGGGGCAGGTACCTCGCCTGTGAGAAGGAAGAGATCCCCTTCTCTGCCTTAGTCTGTGTTCACAGGAAAACAGGCAGGTGGGTATTTCAGGTGAAATATAAACCCACGTGTACATGTCCACTTGAACACAAACAGCCATGTTCTGCAGGAGATGACAGTGACAATCTTGACCTACCCTGGTGCCCTTAGACTTGACCATACAGTTTGTCCAAGTAAGATCCATGATACGGCTTCCAAAGTCTCACAGGGACAGCCACTGAGGTACCCATGGTTTGCTAGACACTCGCCTGGAGATAGTGACATTCAATGACTGACAAATGCTGGTCCCCACAGACAATTCTCTGCAGATGCTATGGACCTTTAAAAACTCAGCCACAAAGCTCAAGAAGAGAGCAAAGCCAAGAAAGCCATGACCCTACAACCTAGTGAGTCAATGTCTACCACCAAGGAGACCATGGCAGACGATCTTTCTAATTGTTTTAAAGTGCTGAGGATGAACCCCATGCAAGGCCTCCACAATCATTCTTATCGCTGAGCTATCTCCCCAACCCCCTTTTCTTACTTCAAGACAGGGTCTAAGTTGATTAGTCTGGCCTTGAAGCTACTCTACAGCCCAAGCAGGGCTTGAACTTTTGATCCTCCTGACTTAGCCTCCCGCCTAAAGGCAAAACCACAACAGTCACAGCACTTGAGAAATCCACACTTCAAGGTTGGTCAACTCCCCTCCTTTTGGGAAGTATAAGTACAATAAACACAAAACCACAGCCTGGCCAAAATTAGCTTCTTAAACCAGAGGAAAGGCAAGCACAACTAATTACCTAGCCAGGCCACCAATGAATACTAGGCTACTAATGAATGACCTCAGTGGCCCATTCATCTGACCTCTCAATGCAAGCACTCTATGTTTAGTGGACAGCTTTGGCCTCCTGAAAGCAACTGAAAGACCCAGAGCTCAGAAAGTATAGCACTATCATCTGGGTATGTGGCCCAAGGTTTTTTCATGCAAATCTGAGTCCTAGGACTCCTGGAAGCTGGTACCTA
The DNA here is from genome assembly GCF_011064425.1 of Rattus rattus. Lineage (NCBI taxonomy): Eukaryota > Metazoa > Chordata > Mammalia > Rodentia > Muridae > Rattus > Rattus rattus. The sequence continues at coordinate 90,450,969 of NC_046154.1, forward strand.
GCACATAGTATGTCTTCTATTTTGGAAGAAATGATCACTGGGGACCTTGCTACCCAGTCATGTTCTGGAGCCATAGCCCCTTTTTGCATAGGCCTGGAAACTTCTGGGGCTGACATCCTCTGGTTTCCTGCTGGGCCTCTAGCTTCCTCCTGGAGGGTTTCATTAAGTCAACTCTAGGGAATGGGGAGCCCAGAGACAGAGCCACAGTGAGCCACCCATTTGATGGAGAACATTTCTATGCTGAAATAGTCTGAAATAGTCTGAAAGGTGAAACTGAAAGCTCGTGGCAAGGGGTCCACATAGGGCTGGATGATCACAGACAACAGAAAGGTCACAATCAAAGGTGATACCTGCTATCCTGCCATGGGGCCACTGTGGCAGGGATGTAGCAGGGGGTTGTGGGGATTGTGGAACAGGGGAAGTGCACAGATACCTACTGTAAAGGAGGCACGAACCATTGTCCTGCAGGAACATGGCCCAGGAGTCAGAAACCCAAACTTCTTTCTATACAGACTCTCCTCATGTTCAAACACTTCCTATTAATCTTTAATAAAAAGGCTTTTAAGCTTCACAAAGACCAAATAAAACAGAACCCATTAGGCCATGATTTGGGAAAACATCAAATTACTTTTAAAATGTTTGCAAATTTTGTTGTATAGACCTCCAATTGATAATGGCCTGCCAGGGTTACAGAGGTGGCCAGAGGCCATGGGTCCCGATCTGTCCCAAAGCATGATGGGAACTCCAGTCTCGTTCTTGCAGGGGAACAGGCGGTGGGTGGGAAGCCAGGGAGGCATGGGTAATAAAGGTTGTCAGTACCTGCAGTTGCCTTGCTCGCTGGAGATCCCGAGTTCGGAGTCCGGAACGTCTGAGTTTGTGTAGCTGGAGGGGTGCGGTGTAAGAGGGTGGTGCATCGGACCACGGAGCCTGGAGCTTTTTTCCCCGACTGGTTCGTCTGGGTCTTCGCTGCCACGAAGCGTGGAGATGGGGTGACCTCTGGATGGGAACACTCAGAACCCGTGTCTGGATCTTCTGGTGGCTCCCACCCGGGGGCGGTACCTGAGAGGGTCATGCTCTCAGTCCTTGAGGGCCCTTGGAGCCTGCCGAGTAAGTGGCCTCTCAGCCACGGGTCCCTCAATGCCCACTCTGACACCTCTCTGCCCAGCCTGCCCTCATTCTACAGAAAGCAAGGGTTCAAGCTCCCACCAGGAGCCCAAGAACCTTTGAAAGTCGAGACTCTTCCCTAGTTTTCCTTTCACCTTCGGGGAAGCCTGACCTCTGGTTCCTGCTCAGAGCTTCCTGTTTGCTCCCATCACCTCTGTGCAGTCTCTGAGAATCTACATCTCTAGCCTTGGGGCATCTGGCCTAGTTACCCCAGCCCTAAGAACATCTTCTAGCATATCTGCTTCTCAGCCCTTTTCCTTCAAAGGGAATCTGGCTCGTGAGTGATGGTGAGGAGCAGAAGGTGGTTTGGGGCTGGATAGTGGAGTAAAGAAGGGAGAGGGGCTCTACAAAACCCTGTGGACAGGGGCTGGGAACTGCTCTTCTTCAGAGACTCGGGGCCTGCCATTGTCACACAGGTATGCCTGTCCCCTGTAAGGTTTGGGAAGCCTTCTTTACCCACATCCTCTAGGGAGCCAGGTCCTGAGAGTGGTGGTCTTGGGTGGGCAGAGTGCTTTGAGCCTGGTTCTAAACTGACTCACTCAGAAGAGAAGCAAACAAGGCCTGCTTCATGAGACCACGGAAGGTCTACAGCTATGTCTCCCAATGGAAAGAACAGGACCAGGCAGAGAGGGAATTCCAGAAACCCCAGGAGTGAGCACCGTCCTGAAAGCCCTATCTATACACAGGGCCTGGGTCACAGCTCTGAGCCAATTTGGTTTTCTGGCTCCATGGGGCAGGTCCTTGCTACAATTCTGTTCTCAGTGCAATGCCCATACTGGAAGTTGGAGACTCAAACTCCATGTCAGAGGCTGAGATGAAAGGTTAGCAGCCCTCAGCTTCCAGTCATTCCTCATACCGATGCAGAAGCTGAGGCCCAAGAAATCCAGGCCCAGTGCAAATCACAGTTCTCTTCCATGAGGAGTTGAGCACGCTTCGTACCTCAGAGATGCTTGTCTTTACAGGGCCAGCTGTGCCACAGGAAGGGGAGTCATTTAGTCATAGCTCTAACAACATCCGGCCTGGCTGAGGAGATCCCTAGGGCCTCAGTCTGAGGGAAGCTAAGGGAGCTCCCATTGGCAGGATATCTCATGTTTCACCTTTCTTTCTGATTTGCATCAAATTGGAAGGATGGCTTATCTGATGGTTTCTCCCAACATCTTCAACACTATGTTGCTGCCCTGGGAACACCTCTGACTGTTGACTGTCTCCCAGGGGGAGGAACAGTTGAGGGCTGAGGCTGGAGAAGCTAGCCCATCATGAAAGCCTAGCTCCAGGGCTTCTAACCTCAACAGTCCTGGGCTCCATACTCTATAGGGCACATAGTTCCCTTGCCTAATGTCACTGATAAAGCAGGATGGCCCTCTCTGAGTCTGTAGCCCCACAGGGATTCAGTAAGACATCTATAAAGCCAGAGAGATGCCCTTAAAGTAACGGCTCCACACAAGGCAGTTGCTACTGATGTTCCTTCTTAGAGACAGGAAAACTAAGGCCCAGGAACCCTAACGTGGTTCTTAAGGACACACATGAAGAAAGGTGCTGCATACTCTATAGGGCACCAGGGATCTCAGGCAGCCAGAAGCTCAGGGAGGCCAAAGAATGTTATAGATCCCCTCCACGAATCATGAGACACTGATTCACACATCCAGAGCCCTGGGTACAAGGACAGAGTATCTACAAGCTGCTTTCCTCAGAGACCTGTCTGTCGCTGCAGAACCATGTCTGGGGGTAGTTTCACATTTTATTCCTGCTGCGACAATCCTAGTATTCCTTATACCAGGGACCTCAGGGAACCTATGAGATACCTGATCCAATCAACCGAGGTAATCATCTGTTCACTCCAGCTGCCCTGCCTGGGCCTTCTCGCCTCTTCAGGCTCTGCTGAGGCCCCTCACTTTCTTAACTCCTCTAACACCTGTTCTCTTTCCATCTCAAGGCCTTCGTCCAGGCTGTTCCCTTTGATCCCCTAACACTGTGACTGTTGGACCTATGTGCTGCCCCCGGAAAGCACTTCCTCAGGAAGCCCTCCTTGAAAGTGCGTTTCTTGACCATCCACACATCTCATCACCACTTCCTTTCCATGAACTGACTGCCATCAATGACGTGTGTTATAACCATGGATGACCCTGCTCTCTAAAGGTCACCATTTCAGGATCACTCAATGGGTTGACCCTGAGCATGGATGGGTCCCTGCAGGTTCCCAACTGACATTACCCACCAGTCTGCTCCAAATGTTGACCTCCTATGGAACCCATATGAGCTGGAGCTGCTACCTAGGCTTGCACTAGGAATGAGCATCTCAGACAGACTGCCTACTTCCCATTGTAAGAAACACGAGATTTTTATTCATAACACACATAAACAATCACAGGGTACAAAGTCCCTCCTATAGGACGTTCAAAAATTAACCCAGGTAGAAAAAAATTCAGAGAAAAGTTAAGAGGGTAGGGAGGCATGGGTTGTCTCTATAAGGCAGAGGTGAAACCAAGGAAGTCCGTGCACAAAGGCTGAAGGTGGGAACGGGTGGAAACTTCATGGTCTGGAGAGAAGACTTCTGGCCATGATGCAGTGGCTGGGATGGGACTGGAGTTCCTGATGAAGCCAGACAAACAAATTGTACACTCTACTGGAGGTAATAAGCTCAGAGGACTGAGTAGGGCCCACTGGGCAACACCCACTCACTGAACCTAAACCAAAAGAACTGTGATCCAGGGCAGGACTTGTGATGAGGCTGGACAGGGCAGGACGGAATAACAAAGAAGAGATAACTGAGCCAAGAAAGAATTCCAGAAATGTGCAGCGAGCCTTCCTTAAAGACTTCAGCTGAATTGTAAATCATTTGTGTAGAGCAAGTCTCTGCTGAGAAAACAGCCCTGTGCATGCGTGCGTGTGCATGTGTGTATACTCAGAGGTTTCAAAGAAGCTGCACAAGATGAGACGGTCTTTCTGGTCTCACCTGCCAGGAAGGAGGAGGCCTGATGACTTCAGCAGAAAGGCTCTGCCTTGGAAGAGCTAATGTAACCCTGGAATTAGGACTCCTGACTTCATCTAACCCTTTCTCAAAACAAGACTACAAAGTATCGAGTTGATCTGTAAGAAAATCTGCCAGGATGAAGGTGATGCTTTTCAGAGGAAGAAAACACAACCCAGTTACACTCACAACATACCTTCTACAATGGGCAGCATAAAACACTTACTTTTGAGGAGAACCAGAAAAAAAATGTAGTTAAAAATCAAAAGGAAGACCAATAAGAAGCAGAAATAAAAATGATAATAAAATTATGAGTGAAAATCCTTAAAGCAGCTATTATAAATGTACCCAGTATCCAGAGGTTTAAAAAAGACCACGAGTATAACAGAGCACAAGGAGAGCTGTTAAGAAGGAATTTGCAGAGATTAGATGTTATAGAAGAAAAGATTGATGAATCTGAAAGCAGGGCAAACTGAAGCACAGAGGAATAATAAGGCTGAAAAAAAATAAACACTGACTGAGCTGACTGTAAGTACTTTCAGACATCTAATAAATATGCAATTAAAGTCGCAGAAGAAAAAGAAATTAGGGAAGAAAAATATAAATCTCTTGGTCAAAGCTGATGAATCTCAGCAAAAATCAGGTTGGTAAGAACTAGTATTACTGGTTAGTACTTAAAAGGCTTCAAAGGGCTGGAAAGATGACTCAGTGGCTATGACCTAAATACATGATAGGCTATAATACATCGAAGATGTATACTATAAACTACAAAGTAAAAAAGAGCTAGTAGCAGAATATTAACAAAATAATTGAAAATACTTTATTAGTACTGCAGTACTAGTAGGCAACAAAATAAGAGTAAAAATGATCAATGTGAATGGAAAAGTAAATAGTGGCAAATGAAATCCAAACATGTCAATAAGCTGCAATAAATGTAAATGTATTAAAGTGTCCAATTAAAAGGAAACAGTTCTATTTTCTGTTTACTTTCACATTTATTGTACCATGACTTTATGTTCCTTTTGTGTGTGTGTGTGTGTGTGTGTGTGTGTGTGTGTGTGTGTGTGTGTGTGACAGGGTTTCTTTATGTAGTCCTGGCTGGCCTGGAACTCATTAAGTAGACCGGGTTGGCCTTGAACTCACAGAAAATCTCATGCCTTTGCCTTCTGAGGGTTGGGATTAAAGGCGTGTACCATCATTCCTGGCTTATATGTTCCATTTTTAATTTGAAGCTTAAAAATAAATTTTAAAAATATTCTAAAAGGGGAAAAGCACAGATTACCACAGCAGATAAAGAAGTCAGAACTACTTATATCTTTATACTTAAAATGACAGAAAAAGAGCAAAACTAAAGCCTGGGGAAAGAAACACTGTATAAAAGAAAAAGAGCCCCCTCTGTGTGGAGGCCATAATACAAGGTAGGGAAGATTACAGAAGAACTGACATGAGAGATAAAGGTCACTGCACCATCTGCAGTGATACTTCAGTTCTCAAACACAGTGACATCGTGTGTGCATTCACCAGCAGACATCCAAACCAACTAGTCAGAGATGGATGCATCTTAAAGAGGAAATGGAAAAGCCCAGAATGGCAGCTGAGGCTTCTGAGGCCTTGGGGATAGTACCTGATAAGGCAAACCAATTTCTTTTTGAAGTGAAGAAAGGCCAGAGAGACTTGAACATTATCAATTAACTTAACCTAACTGATGCTACAAAACAAATCACACACTTATTCAAATTAATTAATTAATTAGTTAATTAATTAATTTTGGTAAACAAACATGGAAGATGTAGCAAAGAGAGACCATATATATGGTTGACCATAAAACAAAACTCAATAAATTCCAAAGATCAGAAATAATAATATATATTTGATCACAACAGAATTAAATTAAAATCAATTACAATTTTATAGAAATACTTGTTTTTATATTTTAAATATATTTAATAAACATAAATATATAACAAAATTATATTTTATTATATTTAAATAAATCAACTGTTAATTTATTAAATTTACCAAATTAATGTTATTATATATTTAATAGATATAAATATATAATAAAAATAAATATAGAAATTTAAATAATTATATGGAAAGGGAAAACATTTCCCAAATGATGTTTCTTATGAAGGAAATGCAAGATTTGACAATATAAGTGTTGAATTTCTATCAAAATATTTATAGAAAGCAATTTCAACTCTACATAAATTCTTCAGAAAATGGAAGAGAAGGAAATTTTCTGTGAAACTGCTTCTATGAAACAGCATTATTATGACACACAATTAATTAATTAATTAATTAATTAAATTAGTGAGGACATTATAGGAAGAGCATGGTACTGGTTGGAGTTAAAATGGCTCAATTACCTTCGAAAACTGTAGCTAATCGGTGTATATGTATGTGTTTGTGCACATTGTGTGTTATGAGCACACTTACCCACGTGTGTACATATGCAATCTAGAGGTCAACTTCACACAGCTTCATTAGTACTCTACATTATTGTTTTTGCTGTTTCTGTTAATCTTGGACTTCAAATTTTGCTTTATGATATGGCTGCAAGCCTATGGGATCCAGGGAGTAGAATGTGGTGGTTTGAATAAGAATGGCACCCCATAGGCTCATGTAGTTGAATGCGTGGTCATCAGGGAATGGCACTACTTGAGAAGGATTAGGAGGTAAGCCTTGTTGGGGTAGATGAGGACAGACCTTAACCTCAGACCACTTTACTAGCTTTCCATGTTGTTTGTACTGTTGGTGGTGGTGTTAGTAGTAGCACTTTTGAGATAGGGTCTGTCACTGAATTCAGACTGGCTGTATAGCAAGTGCTTGATACTCACTTCTCTCTATTCCACAGTACGGAGATCACCAGCATGAATGCCACATTCAGCTTTTAAGTGGATGCTGGGGAACCAAATTAAGGTCCTCAGGCTTGCACACCAGGCATTTTACCCAATCTGCAAGCCTCAACAACTAGCTGTCATTAACATATACCAGCCAGATGATCTAGCCATACCACAAAGACTTGTTACAGCAGCTCCATCTGCATGAGGTCCAAGGGGGAGGCAATCCAAAGAATTCACCCACGTGTAAGCAGACATAGGTTGGGTGATGCCCATCACAAATTACTTGCCTTTCAGTGCTCTGGTCAATGACAGACCACAGTATATGGTAGTGATTCCATAACACTATACCACTTTAAAAAGTCACAGTTGTCTTATTTTGTGTAAATTATACACTCTGATGCTTGTACAATAAAACACCCTAATGACACATTTCTCAGAATGTGCCTGTCCTTAAGTGATGTATGGCTGTATTCATTCATCCACTGAACAGAGAGACCTACAGAAAGGCAGGCTAATGCTCAATGATAAAACACATTCTGTCACAGTCCATATATGTAAGAAATGCAAATTCATAAACAATAATATAAGCAGATTGGTGACTGCTGGGAGATGGGACTATGGTAAGTAAGGGATTACAAAAGGGCACAGGGTGACTGTGGATTTACATTTATTATCTGAATCTTGTGCACCCATGGACCAAAGCTTGCTTACCACTTTTACAAAGTATGGTGGGAACTTTGTTATAGGATTAACATTATTTCACTGGGGGTGTTTTGTGTTCTAAAGACTCATTTATTGATAAAGGATCCTGAGTAACACCCCATGGGGCACGTTCCTAATCTAAGACTGTAGTTTCCTGCCTTTGGGAGAGTTTGGTTAAATGTCAGGAAAAATCCAGAGAAATTTTGTTATCGAAGTGAGTGGGAAAGGTGTCCTTAAAAGAAAGTAAGTGCTTAAGCTATGCTGGCTACCCTGTAATTCAGAGTTCCTCTGCAAAATCTGCACTGTGACGGCATCTTTAGTATGTGCTTCTATATAAGTGTGTATATATAAAACCAGTTGTATACATCAAATATATACTATTTTGAAACAGAAATTTTGAAAGAGAAGAAACATCCCAATGTTGTAACTTTCTTCAGCTCATGCCACACTCCACTTTTCTGATATTCTCAACTATTTTAATAAAACATAGGCCCAATGACTCATTAAAAAAAAACATGCCATTCACTAATCTAGCAAAAAAAAAGTTAAGAATCCACATAACCACCTTAACAGAAGGAAAAAGCCACATAACCCTAATTTACAGGCCCAACTTCCAGCAGGCTCCAAGTGAAGGGTCTTGAGAACTTGCGTCAGCTGATACAATAGGAAGTGATGACAAGATGGCACTGAGCCATAAGACACTCTCTACGATGGGAAGCAGGCAGTGCACACGTTCAGCTCTCCCATTTGACACTGACCATACCAACACCATAGCCATGGATGAGCCAAAGACCCAACACCATAGCCATGGACAGGCCAGAAGACCCAACACCATAGCCATGAGCCAAAGACCCAACACCATAGCCATGGATGAGCCAAAGACCCAACACCATAGCCATGGATGAGCCAAAGACCCAACACCATAGCCATGGATGAGCCAAAGACCCAACACCATAGCCATGGATGAGCCAAAGACCCAACACCATAGCCATGGATGAACCAAAGACCCAACACCATAGCCATGATGAGCCAAAGACCCAACACCATAGCCATGGATGAGCCAAAGACCCAACACCATAGCCAAAGACCCAACACCATAGCCATGGACAGGCCAGAAGACCCAACACCATAGCCATGGATGAGCCAAAGACCTAATAGCACTGAAATGCCAGCGCCACAGATTTAATGCAATCCCAAACAAAATTTCAACTGATTTTTTTCTTTCTGCTCTCACTTCCCCTTCTCCCTCTTGTTCTCTTCCTTGGCTGCTCTTTTCCTCTTTCCTCCCTACCCTTCCTCATCATTGTTATTTTGGTAGAAACTGGCAAGCCTCTAACATTTACGTGAAAAGATAAAGTTCCTAGATGAGCCATATATCTTTTTAAATAGAAGAATAAAGTCAAAATGTAAGAAGAGCAGTTTTAAGATTTCCTAAAGAGCTGTAATAAATAAGACCGATGGTGTATGTATAAAGATAGAAAAATGGATCAATAGAAAAGAAAGCCGTTTACCCTTAGACACTCAACTAGTCACAGCAAGGGACTGAACAAGAAAAGGTTATGCCAACAAATAGTGTCAGACGACTGCAGTCTACACAGAGTAAGTCCAACCTCATGCCTCACCTCAGTCACAGGCAAACTCAACTCAACTGCAGATCTAAATGTGGATGTTAAAAAGGTCTGGAACACTCTAACCAGCACGAACAAGACTGGTTCATTATGAGGCAGGCAAGGATACTTAAGGAAAGATTCAGAAAGCACCTACTGTAGAAAAAGAATGATAAAGTATGCTTCAGGAATGACAGTCACCTGCTCATCAGTGTGTGTTGCACAGAAACTACCAGGTCTGCCAGAGAAAAATACCCACGTGACAAGGGATGCGGACCAACTCAAATGGACAAGAATTCTGACAGCCAATGAAAGGACAAACCACCACCACCAAAAAACAAAAACAAAAACAAAAACAAAAAGAAACCAAAAACAAACAAACAAACAAAAACCCCCAAACCAAAAACAGACAAACAAACAAAAAAACCACAGGGAAAAATTATCTACACAAATATTTTTCAGACTAAAATAAGGAGATGGACAGTGAGTCAATGCTACCATGAAATAGAGGTAAAAGCCACAAGATGCCACTGTCCACACAACCAGAAGCAGACTGCTTGATACACCTAATACCCCAGGCAATGGAGTTCCTGGGGAGCCTATGGGCTATTTTGAAATGGTTTGTCAGTTATAATAATAAAAAAAGGAAACAAATTTATTCCTCAGTAGCTCATCCCTTGGTATCTACCTTTGAGGAATGACCCCCAAGCCCACAGACAGTACCACAAAAGTGTCATCCTAACGCTGGTACTGACCCAAGCTGACAGGTAAGTGATCAAACAGACTCAGATTCTGCATAGTGGGGGAATCCATCAGCAGTAACAAAGGAGCTAATATTACAACACATGCAAGGCTTCAAAATGTTTTGAGAGTGAAATCAAAAGCAGACATAAGCGCACACATGGGACTCAGGAGAACTTCACCAGTCAGCCTTCTGGATTCTTGCCAGACCCAGGGACACATCCTCAGCCATGGCCAACACCCAATCATACCTTCCCACTCTGCTCCTACCTCTCCCAAAGCCAGCCCTACACAGCCCCATCCTGAGGCTACTGTCTCCTGCCCAGCCTTGATGAAGCCAATCTTGGCTGACACTAGCCTAAATCTCATGATACTTTTTTTTTAAAGGTGCTTTTAAAATCCTCAGAAGACATCAGAAAGTGGGGACCAGAGAAACACATTCAACAGACAGATGCCTACAGAAAAACAGAGCCTACAACACAGATAAAAACCAAACAAAAATAAAAGAAATATAGGGTGTCCACTGGGACAGAAGCACTGGGCTATCAGAGAAGTCAGGGTGTACGTGGTGTTCCTCTTCCTGTTGTGTGCCAATGCACATGACGCACAGCTTCAGGGTGGAGGGGTAGGCTTACAGATGCCTGGAGGAATTCAGGGCCTACCCACCATCTTACTAACATAATGAATAGAACAGCATGCTCTGGGAAGAAAAGAGATAGCACAGATGCTGACGAGCTGCCTCAGGTCTTGTGAGAAGTCCTCTCACAAGTGCACTCTAGGTAGCACACTCTTTGGCACTGGGCAGCAGCTCCCCACAAACAGCCCTGACGCTGGGTACCAACATCAGGAGTAGACATCAAATGGACAGGATGGTACCCAGTCCATGGGAGCCGCTGGCTGGCTGGTGGTTCTCTCTCTCTCTCTCTCTCTCTCTCTCTCTCTCTCTCTCTCTCTCTCTCTCTCTCTCTCTCTCTCTGTATGCATTAGGGCCACAGTAGATGCCTACCTGAAAGTCATCTCCTGTTGCTGATGTCAGTCCAGATTCTGGGGTAGAAAGACCACAAGAACTCCCACAGATCGAAACCTGGTCCCAGAGAAGCTCACCATGCAAAGGGTCACACAACAGCCCAGCACAGAACTAATCTAAGAACTACAGCCCAGTGCAAATACAGGATTGAAGCTGCCATCCAAAGAGGGGTGACCCTCAGCCTTATCACTCTGCCAGCAGAGAGGAATTCCTTGGGAAGCAACCCCTTTTGAGCAGTGATACCTCTCCCCTTACTCGGATACTCTCAGGGAGGCTACCTGCCTATGCTGCTGCCAAAGGCCTGGGACCACCCCAGACAGTGGCTTAGATGCTGTGACCCTGTTGTAGGCTGTCCCTCTCCCCAACTTTTCTCATTCTCAAAGTGGGGGATCATCCCCACAGTTATGTAGTGAGATGTCCACACAGGTAAATTAGCAGAGGCTCCTAAACACCTCACCCTACTGCCTGAGAGGCTATGTAAGTCCTGCCTCATCCCAACTTATGTCTCTCCACTGCACAGGAAAGGGTGAGAGGCTGAGAACCTCCAGCTCATACATTTAGGGATAGACCTTCCCCTGACTGCCATCTGCAGAAAGCTACCCAGGAAGTCACCAGGTAGGCTTCCAGGCATCAGGAGACTGGAGGGCTAGATGCTCCCTGGAGGGGCCGTGGCGTAACTTCCTATCCTTGCCAGGGGAGGAGTAAGGGATGACCATGGTCTCCAGTAACCCTGCGAGCCCTGGGCCCAATTTTCAGGTCTTTTGCTTTCCACCGTAGCATGCTGTTTGTCTCCTTAGTTTTCTACCACTCGGTCTATCTTGCTCTCCCATCACCAAGGTTGGGCCTTGGTCCACTAGAAGGAAATCTACATCACAAGATAGATACTGTGGGGGTGTGAGTAGAGTCAGGACATCCACCACGTGCTGGTGTCTGGAAAAGGTGGGGACAGGGTCCACTGCAGTTCTTGGACAAACCACATCTATTAGACACCTACTCTATGAGAGAGTATCCTAAGCTACTTTGAGCAGGCTCTTCTGAGTCAGTTTCTGAGCAGGCTTTCTAGGCCATTCTACCTCAAAGTCTACCTCGTGGGCCCAGGACAGACCCAGACACCTGATAGCCCAAACCCAAGTTCACCTTATGGACACCTTCCCTGGCAAGGCTCCAGAGTCCTGGCCAGTGGCTAACCACTGTCCCTCCCCAGGTCTCCCCATCCCCCGACTGGAGAAGTAACTCACTGATGGGGGCATGTAAGGCCACGTGCTCCTGGTAGGGCGTGTAGTACTTGTACTGCTTTCCACAGAACTCACAGGTGTAATTGCCAGTTTCTGCAGAAGGAGAAAGAAGTGTGAGAACAGGCACCTGCCCCCCCAAGAGATTAGCTCTCTCTTAGCACCCAAACTGCGATTCATTGTGGGCTCACCAACCAGACTCAACTTGGACTGTGGAGTTGGTACTCTCTGGTTCATCCCGGTGTGGCCTCTTTTTCAATTCCTGACAGTTGGTGCTCTGTGTATGGGGTGGGGCTGCTGAGATGGGTGCATGTACACATGTGCATGGGTTCTCATACGCGCGGAGGCCTGAGGTCAACTCGGGGCATTTTCCTCCACAGTCGTTTACTTCATATTTTGAGGAAAGGTCTCTTGCTGGGCTTTTGGATGACTGGCTGGCCAGTACCTTTGTTTGCCAGCTTGGGATCGCAGGCATACGCCACCTGCTGCACCTGATTTTTTATTTGGGTCCTGGGGATCTGAAGAAAGGTCCTCATGTCTCCATGCAAACACTTTACGAACTGAACCAACTCTCCTGCCCCTAACCACTTCATCCCTCCAATTTCCTCACTGTAAGAGGGAGGTAACAGCAGGGATGTCCAGAGGACTGCCGTGAGGGTTAGCTCTGAGTATGGAATTCTTAGAACAGTGCCTGGCATGTCCCAGTCTCAGGTCTCGAAAGCCCCAGTCCTGGTGCTAAGAAGAACCCAGCTGGACACCTAAAGCCAGCCATTCCATCAGCCTCTCTGCAAGCCTTGCCCACTGCAGGAGTCACAACCATGGTCCCTTATCTCCAGGGTGTCCCTAACCACCAGAGCTGAGGTCCTACTTCTTAGTCCTCACTAGGCTTGAATATTTGTTGTTTGCTTATTTATCATTATATGTGTCTGAGGTGTGTGGGTGCATGCATGCTACAGAGTACATGTAGAGGTCACAGAACAACTTAATGGGGTTGGTTCAACCCTCTTTCTACCTTTGCATGGGTTCTGGGGACCAAGCTTTGGTATCAGGCATGAGGTAATGAGGCAAGCACTTTATCTCTGAGCCATCTTGCTGGCCCATCCCTGGGCTCTTACCAGTATATCTCTCTAGGTTCTGCCCAAATTCTCCTTTAAAGATGCCTGATGTAAAATGGTTCGTTTGGGGTCAGTTATAAAATACTGACAAATATGAGCTCAAAATTTTTTTAAAGGAGCAAGTGCCATCTTCGACGATCCCTATACCAAGGGGAACATCATCTACCAGGGCATCAACAGCTGCCCCGGCCCTGCCCCATGTTTCTCTCCGGTGTTTCTCTGCTGCTACCATTTGTCTGGCTCCTATGGCCTTGAATTAGCCAGCCCTGATCGATATCCTCTTTGTAACCTGGTGTATTCAATCGACAATACTTTGTGGACATCTTGCCCAATCAATAAGTATTGATCTCCAGGACTGCCTTTATTGGCTACATGGCTCCCATGGGACTTGGGAATTTGCTGAGCCAGTTGCCCTCCACCAAGGGACACTCAGATTGTTTCAAGTCGCCCCACCCCCTTATTAAAAAATGCTGGAATCCACACCCGTGCAGGGGCTTTTGCACACTTGGTACATGATCTAAAAATAAAGGTCGCTGCTCAGGAGACTGCCCGTGGCTTCCGAGGGATAGGTGGGGAAGGGCAAGCCTTTTGGAGGCTTCTGCTAGCCATGGCACCATCACCCAACCACATCCTGTACTATGACTACCCCTCTATTTTGCATATTTGACCTGGGAAGGAGGACCCAATTACCTTACAGGTTTATTTTCCATTTCTTTGATTTCTAAGGAAATTGATTATTTTTCTTGTATAATTAACTGTAGTTTTTCTTTTGTGAATCTCCTTTAAAAATCACTAAACTATTTGTAGGTTCACGGTACCAACATTCTGTCACATGTATTACGGGCAGCCTTGTCTCTGCTGGCTTCTTAGTCTCCCTTTGCTTTCCTCTCCCAAGATGGATGCTTTAGGATTTTGCGTAGTTAAACGATTTTTGGATCTGACTCATGAATACTGAAAAGGTGTGTGATCTTAGTCCCTGTCAAGGTTATTAGATCAACTGTATTAATTATATTATTTCAGTCTTATATAACCTTATCCGTTTGCTCCAGCCAAGACTAGAGGCTGCAATAAACTCCCCCACTCCATTGCTTTTCTGGATTCACTTTTTAATTTAGGCACATTATTGCTTGGTGTATGAAAATTTGTGGCTCAAAATCTTTACTGGCGGACTAGGAAACTTGCTTAGCATGTAGGATGCCCTATGTTCCCTCCCCAGTTCTGCATAAACTGCACATGGTGGTGCACACTTGTAATCCCAGCAGTAGGGATGCAAGGCAAGAGGTTCAATATGATCCTCATCTACATATGGGATTCTCTGTTATCCTGGGCTATGTGACATGAGACCCTGTCCTAACACACTGCACCTAAGTGGTTCCCAGACCAGTAACATTAACACCAAAGGAGGCTGACAGAAACCCAAGATCTGTTAAAAGAAAATCTCTATGGGTGTGGCCCATAAGTTCGTTTTAATGAGAACGTCCCAATGCATGGGAAAGTTTAAGAAGCATTGCTCAAACATTTAATTAAACCATTTTATTAGTTCGTCTGGCGTTAATATTATTAAGTTCCTAGTGATTTGTGAGGTCGTGATTCCTACGTGTTTGCATGTGTCTAATGACATGTTCCTACACAATCCTATGCTTTCATTCATTAAGCAGGGATGACACTGATGTGGGGGCTGAGCAGAAACTGTCATGTCCTTATCCTCAAGGAGCTACGTAGAAAGGGAGGCAGATGATCAAACCATCACACAACTTCAAAGCTGCACCCACAGTATGCAGGCACAAGGAGACAGACAGCGCCACAATAAGCCATGACGGGGGCCTTTAATCTCTTTAAGGGAGAAGGGCAAAGTCCCCAAGAAAGTACACACAGAAGAAACGAGAAAAGATAAGGGAAGAACTAGGTACGATGCTGGTAAACCATTAGTGACTGGGATTACTTCAAATGAGCTTGACAGCTTCCGTTTTCTCACCGGGGAGATTATACGGCTTGCTTTTATTGCCATGATCGATTTGGCTTTACATGGTGAACAAACCCAAAATGTTCCAACAAGATGCCCCAAGAAGGGAACTCCAAGCTCTGAATCTCTATGCCACACATAATGTCATTACAAATATTTAAGATCACTTAGAGGTTATCTACACACATATATGAAAGGTAAGTACATTCTGCATTTAGACTCAGATCCCATCCTGGAATATTTCATTATGATATGCAAAAATCTAAACATCAAAACCTATTATTGGTTTTAAACATCTTGGCTGCAGGAGCGTCAACCTGCACTTTTTTCTGTGCTTTTTACACTGGCTTGTCCTCTGGTGCTCTGGCTGCTTAGGGTAGGAGCTCTTTGCTTTTCCATTTTCACCTGTGTTCCATTATTTTTCAATATTCCTTATTATTTTAGACAGCACTGATAATTGTTAACAGTGGGACAGAAATGGCATTTTAAAGCCTTTTACTTTTGAGAAAGGGCATTTAACCGGCCACTTACTAAGCTGAAACAATATTTATTTGTATTTACTTGTCTCTTTATGGATACCATGTGTGCGGATGCCCATGGAGACCAGGAGTGGGTGTCTGATCTCCTGAAGCTGGGGTTATAGGCGTGTGCTATAAACTTCTGGATGTGGGCACTGGGAATTGAACTCCGGTCCTCTAGGAGAGCAACCTTTAACCACTGACACTCTCTCCAGACCTTTTTCTGAGACATTTTAGCACATGTAAGAAAGTCTCACAGCACAGATCAACCACCAGGCTCTACTCCAGAGATTCTGATGCCACAGGTTTGGTCTGGAGTCAAAGAATCTCCATCTTGGATAAACTCTGAGGAGCTGAACCTGCTGGCAAGGACCACACTCTGAGCCCATAGGATTAGCTAGTCGGTTGTTGTGCACAGCACTGTAACACTTTACTGTGTTAATCACCAATCCATGCCTCTCTTTTACTTTCAATTTTTATTCTGTTTTAGGGGCAGGATTTCACACAGCTCATGCTGGCTCTGAACTCACTACATGGTTGAGTTTGGCATGCCCCACTATGCCCAATTTATCTGGTGCTAGAGATAGAGCCCAGGGAGGGTCTGAGCACATTAGGCCAAGTATCCAACTACCAGTTGAGCTACTCTTGGTCCAGTTTTATAACTCACACCTACATTAGGATAATCTATAGCATATGCACTCAGCTTCTGTAATTTGACCTACAATGGTTTAAAATGTACTTGTTCTGAGTTCACACATCCCCTGACACTACAGCTTCTCGGGTGCTTACACATGCTCCACCAATCAGTTTGCTGAGTATATTTTTAAAAAACGTTTTTCTAAATGCACTTTTTATTTGCATGTCAATTCCAATTTGTCCAGGTATAAAATTCTTATAGCCTCTCTCCTTCCAAACATACCCACTTTCTTAGCACATACAATATTGCCAAGATGATGTTCTTATTCTCAAGACGTTTGCTTGAAACTCAGGGGTAGATATGACTTGTTTTCTACATGTAGATGGCTCATTTTCCCTCTTTCTACCTACAGGTTTAAAGCCACTAGGATCTTCTGATGTCAGGATAGCCACATCCTGACATTATGACAAGCCTTTCAAACTCTCACACACAGAAGCTCCATTAGCTCAGCAACTTTTTCTTCTATGATATCTTTGCGATCTTTGTCACACCGGTCACATTATCAGTTCCTTTGAGCCGGTTCCCTGTTCTTACACATTTCTCATGATCTTCTGTTACCTTTTCGATTATCCTTCATGTTGCTAATTACTTCCGTGCAGACCAATTCTGTCATTAACGCCATGCAGTGCTCCATTCTGCTTTTGTATTGTTTCCCCAAAAATCCTTTCTCATCTTCTTCTGTTCTGTTCCTTTTTATCTTATCCTACTGCTTTTCACCATACAACCCCAAGCACCACAGAACCACAGGGCCATACAACCATAAACTGTCCATCTACTACCCACATGCTGAAGTGCTAGATTCTACTGTGAGGCCATATGGAGTTGGGACCTTTGAGACTTGATTAGGATTTGGTGAGATGGTGAGGGGAGGAACCACATGGGACTAGTGTCCTTAGAAGAGACATCAGGTCTCAGTGTCCCATCTCCCTTCCCCTGCCACCCAGAAGGGGTGACATATGAAGGTCATCTGCAAACCAGGAAGACACAACTCACCAGAACCTAACCCCATGGGCAGGCCAACATTGGGCTTCCAGATGTTGTAGCAGTTACTGTTAATCCTTTAGGTTGTGCGGTTTGTTATGGAAGCCCATGTGGGAGATGAGTGGTAACAACTTCCTCTTTCTCCTCCTCCACCACTTCTTCCTCCCTTTCCCCTCCACACAGGATTCTTGCTTTATAGTCTAAGCTGGCCTTGAACTTGAAATTCTCCTGGCTTAGCACTCAGTACTAGGATTACAAGAAAGCACTGCCGTATTGAACCTATATTAATTTCTTACATGTGATGTACAGAAATGGTTCTGTCTAGACTTGGTGACAGTGTTTAGAGATACAGTCTTCCCTGGACTCTTCTACGCACTTTCCTTGTCAAGTGGGGTTTTCATTGTTCCTGAGCTTTTGTTTCTGATTTTCATGTTCTCTCCCTTATCCAAGCATAAAGATCATGTGAGCCAGCTTCCCTTTCTCATAGATGAAAACTGTCCTCCACGTCCCTCCTGCCACGGCCACAGCAGCCAACCCCGCTCTGCAGCTGATGGCGACTGGCAGCCAGCCAGCACTCTTCTTCCAACGACTGTCCTGTTTACTAGGACTTTGCTTCCTCCTCTCCCATAGGCTCAGCTGATGCTTCGTGGAAAGCAGACTCTCCTCCAGGAACCCTCCTGGACCTGGGGCTTCCCTTAGGGTACCCAGGCTCCCCTTGTCCTATGCCCATTATATTTTTTAGAGATTCATGGCACGGGCTTCCTCGTGTAGTATCCTCTTCCTCTCCCACACACCCTCACTCTACAGGGATCCTGACATGGCTGCTGCTACCTTAGTTCTGCTGGGGCAAGCTAGGGGTGTGCTGATTACCAACCCTGGGTTCCTCAGGGAAATTCCAGCAGACTCAGTGGGGAGTCCTCCAGACCCTAGAAAGGGCTGCACATCAGATTATGCACAGAACAAGGTCCATCCTGCTCCACACCCTATTTTGTTTGTTTGGTTGGTTGGTTTGGCTTTGAAGATGCAGATTCTCTGTGTGGTTCTGGCAGCCCTAGAACTCACTCTGTAGACCAGGCTGCCCTCAAACTCTGAGATCCACGAGAGCCATCTGTCTTTGCTTCCTGGAGTTCTGGGATTAAAGGCATGTGCACCCTGCATCTTAATGGGCAGTCTGTAGGTTCTACTTAGTTAATGTGACAAGGACCACACTAATTTACTTACAATAGTGTTTTACCTAATCCCTGTGTCCATGCTGAATGGGGAGGGCTGTAGTCATTCCATGGCAAGATGGATCAGACAGACTTCACAAGTAGGAGGACACCATCCAGCTTGGTGCAGAGTTGGGGTGTAGGTTTGGGCCAGCTCTCAAATTCCTGTCCCTGTTGGCTTCCCAGTAACACCCTCATCTCACACCCTGGATAAGAGTCAGGAACTGGGCTGGACATATATTCCCTAGCTGTGGAGATGTTCTAATTTCTGTCCCCAGCTTCCAGGTGAGCGGAAGCGCCCTGGCAGGGGTGAGCACCTGCTGAGCTTCTACAGCGTCACTCTCAGTTTGGAGTTTCTTTTCCCAGCCCACAAGATGATCTTCACACTCCCATGTGTCCAATGTTTGCCGTGTATGCAACAGGCACTGCATGAGGCCCTCTGCAGACACAGTTCCCTCTGCAGGCTCCTGAATGAGTCGAGAAGAGCAACCCCTGAGCATCTTGAGAGAGCAGGAGGAAAAGGCCCTACGGGCAGCATCTGGAACCTTCCAAGATCCCAGGCAGAGCTCCCTTCTACACGGCATCCCCCTCTTTTGTGTGTTAGCTCATCAGATTCCTTTCCCCCACATTCTGTTTTGGTGTGTACTTTTGCAAACAGCCTTGGATCCTTATCGTAACAACAGTCCATAAAACTCTCTTCTTGTAGGACAGTTACTGAAGCACAGGAAACACATGAAAGGAACATTCTGGAACTCTGAAGGGACAAACAGAAAAGTCTCCCTCTTTGTGGTCCTACTGTACCTGCTTCCACTGACCATGGAGATCTCTCCCTATCTAGTCTCCTCCTAGTGGCCTGAGTTCCTCTCTACCCTGACTCTGGCTCAGCTCCATAAAGACCAAGACACCGGATCCTAAAACTCAGAGTCCTCAAAGCCATGAATCCACCACTGTGTCTCCTCCCTTTGCCAGAGCCAGTGTGCATGTGTACACACCATACACACCTCTGCCTGTGAGGTAGGGCTCCATTCCCACCTGTATTTGCCTTGAAAGCTTCTCAGTTTTCATTCTTTGGGTTCTCGCTCTCTGCTCACTTGTCTACGATCCCACACCCCTGATCTCCATGTGAGTTGCCCAAGTACAGAGCCATGTCTGTCAACTACATCTGTACAACCTTCAAGACAAGTTTGCTGAAGACAAACAACTTATAAGAGTGGTTCTTGTCCTTGGGGGTTTGATGGGGTGTCTACATCTGGAAGAAGCTGCCCTACTCAGCTCTGTTCACTGAGGTATCCCTCAAATGTCCTCGGTCATTACCCTCTGAGCACCTAGCATGTTCTAGGCACCATGTTAACATGCAGTCTGCAACCTCATTAGCATCTACCACTGCTATGGGAGGCAGAAGTTCAGGAGGCCAACAGGGAACCATAAATGAATTGCCAAAACAAGGCTAGCATGCAGCTGTGGGCTGGCTACTGTCATTCCCGTGACCTTGACCACACCCTGACTGCAGCTCCTTGAAGGCTAATGTCCTGAGACTGCTCAGCCCAACTGTCAGCTGCAAAGTTCCAGATACAGCCTTCCTAGAGTACAGTTCAGCCCACCTCCCTCACCCAACCCCACCAGCCCTTGACCCCAGGGTCCCGCATACTTGGTCCGATTTTCTGGAAAGGCTCTGGAGGCTCCTCCTTCACCTCATCAGTGGCCACGACACCTTGGTCAAAGGGGTCTGTGGGAGAACACACGGCCTTAAGCATGCTGCTCACCTCAGATATAAGAGCCCAGCTGGGGACAGAGAAAACGGGCGGTCACAAAGACTTACCTGCCTGATTCTCGGGAGCCCCTTCCACACTGAACACTGTACCCAGGCGGGAGGCGACAGCCGCAGGAGGAAAAAACAAACAGGAGTCCTGTTAGTCCCTGGAAATTGCTACTTCTGCCAGCCATGCCTAGGTTTATGGGGTTGCCTGTGCCACCAGAAGGCCTGACCTGGCCCATGAGGAAACCATGAAGAAGGCAGGGCCACAGTAAGACACATTGCCCAACCCTGGCCCACTCTTCCTTCCTCCTCACTAGGGGCTCGGAATGCCCCAGCAGGCATGGGATGGAAGAACAGGAGGAAAGGGGCTCAAAGAGGATGAAGGGAAACAGGAGGTGAGAGGAGAGTGGGGCAGAGGCAGCAGGCCTTACACTGCTCCTCAGTGGTGAAGGTGTAGGACTGGATAGGGAACCTCGAGTCCTTTCTGGGCATAAAACCCTCTTTCTAGGAATCTTAACATTCTACAGAGGAATAGCTTGAATTTATTGTTCTAACACCCACCTCTATAATCTAAGATGTCAAAGGATATCATTCATTTTAACAAATTGGTTTAATTTCACTATAGAATGCAAACACTCAATATAAAACTGTAAAATAGACCTGACCTCAAGTTTCAATATTCAACTCACTTTGAACTATTTAAAAAAACCCCAGCAGTTACATTTGGATCTGCCACAGAAGGGAACACGTATATGAAGGGACATTCCCTCCCCAGAATCCTGCATGGTAGGTTCCTCTCCCCGGGGATATGGCACTATGTGGTGACAGTGATCTGGAAGAAGGGCACTTCTCTGGTGTGACTCCCAAGAGTGAGGGGCCTGACTCACCATCCACAGCATGGAGGTCTCGGTGCTCCTGGAAGCAGCTGTAGTATTTGTATTTCTTCCCACAGATGTCACACGTGTACCTGAAATTGTCTGGGGAGAGGGAACAGAAAGATACAGAGCTTAACAGCACACTGGTCACTCAGGGTGAGGTTGCTGCTCAGTACACCAGACCCTGGAATCAAGATGGAAGCAAGCCAGTCCGGCCCCAGTTGTAGGGTCCGATGGAGAACTTGATCCTGATCCATTGGGCCTCAGCAACGCCCACCTCTTCTGAACAGAAGCGGCTGTGGTCCTACTCACTCCCTGGACCTCTGAGCAGCTCCTCCTCCATGCTTAGGCAAGGCCCCCTCTATCCCACTCTGAACTTCCATTCCAGGGCAGCCTTAGAGTGCATTCTGGGACTATAAGGCTTGGATTGTGACAGCAGGTGTCCTCTGTGGAGATCCTAAGACACCTGGGAGTTCTGATTCCCCAAACTGACCCTCAAACCCTCCCTGCGAGAGCTAAGTTCTCTAGGACCTGACTCTAGAGGATCTCATCTCCCATCTCAGAAGAGTAACAATTACTGCAGCTCCCATGGAGAAGGCCAGGTAGATGTAACTGTGATCAAGGTAGCTGGGCCAGGCTCTTCTCTTGGGTTCTCTCAACTTGTCCTTTCAACAGAGGGGAGAAGCAGTCTCCTATGAATGTATGAGTGATCTGCCCAAGCCCTATGGAGGCCTGGCTTCAGAGGTATGCTGATGCCCCTTGCAGCTAGTGTTCACACCCCATGTAACTCCTTCTCTTGGTGATTAGGAGAATGTGGTCAAAGTGATGGGGTGTCATTCTGAAGTTAGGTGACAGGCAGTTAGGGCCTTGGCCTTGCACAGGCCACCAGATCCCTGCCTGCTCACCCTGTGGTGGCTGCTATGTTCTCAGTTTAGTCATAGAGAGATGCAGGTAGCAAGGAGTTGAGTCTGACCCTCTGAGGTCCTTAGACCAGTAGTTTGAGAGGGACGGGACCCTGTAACCCTCACCTCCTCACCCAACCAAACCTAGAAGAAACCCCTACAAGCTGAGCCCTGGGATGAGACCACAGCTCTGGCCAACCCTACCTGTAGTCCTGTGGAGTCTCTGAGCCAGAGGACCCTGAAAAGCCACATTCAAATTCCTAACCATAGAGACTAGGAGAAAACCAGGCTTGGTTGCTTTGCGTCATTAAGTTTTATAGACTTGTTCTACTAAGATAGCTAACACTGGCCCAAGTTTGCCTGTTCTGTAGGCCTCCTACAGTGAGGCCAGCAGCAACCAGGCCTGCACCTTTCCTTCCAGGGCACACCCTCTTGCATTTGGACTAGCTGAGACCCAGTGTATGTGAATGACCCGTGGAGAGCCTGTGAATTCTATCTCCCCAGGGTCCCTAGGCAGCATGCAGAGAAACAGCAGCTTCCTGAAAGCTGCACAGAGGGAAGAAGAGAGAGCTAGGGACCAACTATTCACTTAACTTAAAGCCAAAGCAAGTCAGGGTACACGGCCATTCTGTGCTTAGATAAACCACGCTGGGGTGCTGTGTTCTTTCTGGACCCGTTTCCTGCTCCTTGGCATCCAGTAGAAGAGCCAATGAAATACTCCATGCCAAGGCTGTACCACCCTGGGTAGGATAGGAAGGTTTCTGCCCCCCTAGCTGAAGTCAGAGACATGAAGAACAGTAGCCATCTTTCTTCCCACCTCTGCCTTCATCTCATCTCTGGAACTGGTGTCTTCTGAGGGTGTCTTATCAGACACCAAGACTGCAGAGATGAGCTGTCACCACCTGAGGAGCTCATAGCTTAGACACTTGTAGCTATTCACAGGATCTAAGTACCAGGCTCTTCCAAGGGAGAAGCTGGTCTCTGCTCCCCCTCCCCCTCCCCACATTCCCTATCTAATTTCTGAAGGGGGGTCAGGGACACAAATCAGGTGACCCCAGGTCCTCTCTAGAGCTGCTACTTTAATACCACCTCTGTCCCCATGGCAAGCAGGGATTTTTCCTCAGAAAAAAACCTTCTTCCTATTCTGTCCCATAATCCTCAGCTTCTCTCATAATTCTATCTTCTTCTCTGGATACCAAGAGGGAAAGCTACCCAGGGGCTAATTCCAGATGAGGCTTCATCCTGACTTTCCTCTCCCAGATTGCCCAGAGTTGCCTGCCCTCTGCCACTGCTCCCTCTGCTTGCTTCTGTCTGCCCACAGTGTCTCCTGTCAGCAGGCCTGCTCCCTTTTCCACAGGCCGCATTTCCCTCCCGCAGCTTCCTGTCACTGAAAGCCACCCCACCCTCCCCGCTGAATCCACCTTGTCTTCTCATATTCCAGAATTTTAATGGAAGGGTTGAATAGGGAGAGAGAGTTATTCCCAAAGGAGTCTGTCAGTTAAACCATGTTTTCACAAGAGAGCTTGGAGTCCCAGGAATGCCACCATAGACCTGTCACAGGAGGCAGATTCTGGGATGAGACACTTAAGTCCAAACCCCACTCTACCATTCACAAAAGTATGACTGACTTTGGATTCACTCCCTAATGCCCCTGTGAGATGGGAATAACAGCCTATAGAATGAAGAATGGAACAAGATACAGCTGTAAGGCATTTTCTTAATTACTGATTGCTCAGAGAGCAAGGGCCCAGCCCATTGTGAATGGTGCCATCCCTGGGCTGGTGGTCCTGGGTTCTGTAAGAAAGCAGACTAAGGAAGCCAGCCAGTAAGCAGTCCCCTCCATGGCCTCTGCGTCAGTTCCTGCCTCCAGGTTTCTGCCCTGTTTGAGTTCCTGTCCTGACTTCCTTTACTGATGAACACTGCTGTGGGAGTATAAGCCAAATACATCTCTTTTCTCCACAGGTTGTTTTTGGTTGTGGTGTTTCATCATGGCAATAGTAACCCTAAGTAAGACAGAACACAATAGCTATCACCTGACTAACAAGGTAGATGTCACCCAGCAGGGTTTTCCAGAGAAGACCTAGGAGATGAATATGAGAGCTGGAGAAGGTATATGGTGGGGGACTGGTCTTCGATCCTCTCATACTGAGAGATGGTTGAGCAGGTGGGTGTATCTCTGTGTGTGATACTGGACTGTCTCCCAGTATCCCAGTATCTGTGCATGACAGATCCTTAGACTAGGAAGCATAAGGACTGTTTGGCCAGGCCTGTCTCTACTGCTAAGAAGATGAATGACTTCCACTCTCTGGGACCCGGAGTCTTCATGTGCAAAGTGGCAGTCTGAAGTTGACAGGAGCCTTTCAGCTCCAATGCCCTACAGCTCTGTGCCAAGGCTGACCCATACGCTCACTAGACACAGAGCGCTGCTCCAGGCCTGATCTAGGTTGAGACATAAGACAGAAAAGACAACATTCTGGCTATGGGAAAAATGGCCCATAAAGAGGAAGGAAATACATAAGGAAAGGTCTAAAAACACATTTACCACAGCACCAACACCAGTGAGCTCATGCAGTGGAAACCAGATACAGCACAACAGCCCATTGACAGGCTTCTACCGAGGCCAGAGACCCAGAATAGCCAAGGAAGGAAGGATAAATAGGGAAGGTCTTTAAATGTGTGGCTGACCACAGGCAGACCACAGGGGTGAGAAAAGAAGGGAGGAGTAATTGAAGCAGACAGAGACAGGGCTGGGCTGTGGGAGAGACAGCTGCCGTGCCTCCCCAGCTATAGTATACGGCAGGTGTCTAGCCAACCTGAACTCAGGATCTACATCAGCTTTGCTTCCCACTCAGAGTCAGTGACTCAACAACAATGACCTCAGGGCTTGGCTTCAGGTACAGAGTCTTCTTCAGCTCCGGCTAGTGTAAACACTGACCTGCTCTGCTTTGGGGAATATTCATTATCTTTGAGTATTCTATAATGGGGCAACAAAAAAATGAACAGGATCACATTCTGGCTCTTGGGGTCCGATCCTGTCACCATCTTTACTGGTAGGGATCTAGCCTCATGTCCCCTTGGAGTTTCACTACATGTGAGGGGCTGGGGACGGAGATACCATGCCCCTCCTCACTATCTAGTCCTCCACAAAAAACATGCCTTGGCCCCCACAGAATAAAGCGTTTATGTCTTAAGCAAGTAGCTTGGTCTTTCTACCCACAGAAAGTGCTGTGGACCTTTGCTCAAGAAGCAGAAAGCAGACTCTTTCTAGGGTGCCCAATCTTCTGACTTCCATTAGCACTCCTTGCACCCGCCCTGCCCCCATGCCCGTGCTTTCTGACAGTAGACGAGCTCCTCTGTGCCTGGCTTCATTCATCAGAGAAGAGCTCTGTGCACACACCCATTGGTACCTAGACCGCATCCATCCACACTTCTATGTGCGGTCCTTTAGGTGACTGGACTTACCCAGCCACTCCCACCACTCAGTACCTGGTGGCTTCTGCTTTCGAGTTGTCAGGGACAACACTCTAAGAACATTTGAGTTTGATGGACCTAGATACATGTCCATCTGTGACAGTCACTGAAGGTAGAGCTCTTAAAGCTCATGTCCACAGAGAGGGTGGAAGCGTAGAGGTTTGACCTCAGAGTGTACCCCGTGGGCTGTCTGCTTGTTATCCCATGAGGGTGGAGTTGGAGGGAGGGCAAGCAGGACTTGTGGGCATCTATCACAGGGCCCCAGCATCTAGAACCCTGCCTGAAACAAAGCACCACGATGCAACTGTCCCAGGGGCTGAGTGTCCTCTGGGAGAACTGTTCCCCAACATAGGTTACAGAACCCGAAGCCCATAACTCGGGGTCCAAAGTACACTGACAGTTTCTTCTGGGGATGTTCACGGTGGCATGGGACACCCAGAGCAAAGATGTCAATTATGTTCGTGTGAGTACAACTCAAGGTTTCCCAGAGATACTTGGTCAGAGCACCCTTTTGTGAGAGGAATCTCCTCAGAATGTGCATGCTATGGAACCCACTTTGAGAAGGCCTGATCTTATTTCAGAAGACCCCTCTGGTCCTAAGGCCTGGCCTCCAGCTACATGTCTGTCAGAGGCTGTCCTGGGGAGGAAGGAACAGCTACTTCCCATGCCCCGTGCTTGGTCCCCACCAACCCAGGATGTGGGAAAAGTACTTACTGCTCTGGGAGGCTCCCTCTCCTGAGGTGGCTTCAGTATCTGTGAGAGAAAGAAGGAGATAGGAAGGAGATGGCCAACAGGCAAGAATGATGACGGGGGAAGGGCTGGGCCAAGGGAGAGACAGAGTGGAGCAGCTATGGGGTGTTGGGAAGTGCTGTCCACCCATGGACATTCTGAAGGACAAGGCTCATTTCTGCCTTGAGGCTCAAAGTCAGCAAGGCCTGCACCTAGGTCTCTCTTTCCCATCACATGACTCAGGAGGGGGCAAGTGCCAGTTCATTTATCCCCTGACCTACAGAATGGGAAACAGCTTCCGGCCCCTCTCTTGAGTTGTCAGGAGGGACAGGGAGGGGACGTGAGCACATGGCCTCGTGGGGGAGGGGGAGGTGATAACAGAGCCAGACGGAGCATCCCTAAGGTTCTCAGAGGCCAAAGCCAGGGGCCTAACACCTGAATCCTCATTATTCTTCCCACATCAAGAAGGCTTCTTCCTTCCTCCAATGGCCCTCCCTCCTCCATTGAAGGAGCGTGAGCTGTCAGAGCCCAGAGGGATACCAAGCAGAGCACAGGATAACCAGATGCCAGTCACCTCGGTGTGCCCGCACGTGCGTCTGGAAGCAGTTGTAGTACTTGTACTTCTTGCCACAGATCCCGCATTCATAGGACCCTGGAAAACAGCAGGAAAAGAGCCCATTAGCTATCTTGTCTCCACAAGGCCCAGCACCCACAGCTGTCACTGGGTAGGGATGGAGCCTTGGCAGACATTGAGGACCAACAGAGATGGCACTGAGCTGGAGTTCATGGAACCTGTACTTTACAGCCACCTGCAGCCGCCTCTGTGCCTCAGCTTCCGAATCTGTAAGATGAAGGTGGTGGCCGTGACTGAGTCCTGACCGTCTACATTGAGAGGAGAAAGGAGAGGGACCCAGAGTGCTCTGCGATGAGCCACCACACCATAAGGATGTCACTCAGGCTGACCTGCTCCCAGCAGGGAACAGAGAGGATTTCCACAGGCTTCACGGTGAGGCCACGGGGCTTCCAGTCCCTGTTCAGCACCTGCCAACAGCCTGACCCTGGGAACCTCTCCAGACCTCACAGACTTTGGTCTGTTCACCTGCCTCCAGCTGGTTCTTCATTTCCTCTAGCAAGTGTCCAGTCCCAGACAGACGAGCTCGCCAAGAAGAGCAGTCCCCACCTGCTGAGGAACCGTGGTGCTCTCAGACACAGAGAACAGGCTCACAGTACACACACACACACACACACACACACACACACACACACACACACACACACACACACACACACAGCTAGCTTCTCCCTCTTGGAGCCTTTTCCAGGTGCAGAGAGTTAAAATGGCTGACCCTCAAGTGGACCCCAAAATGACCCACCATGTAGGGCCTGAAACAAAGTCCATGGCAGGGAGGCTGGATCCTACCAACAGGCCTAAGCTGTCAAGGGACCCCAGGTAAAGTGCCTCCTCCTCTCCACTGGGCAAAGGCCTCCTGCAGGTTCAAGGCTACTTGGACCCAGCTCCTACCTTCCAGAAGAGACAGGCCAGGAAGAATGTGCAAGAAGTCTTGGTCCCAGGACAGGCCATACACCAGTCGCTATGTCTGGGGACCGAGGCAGGAGCCTTCCCAGAAAACTCCTGGCACCCTGCAGTCAAGGTGGGGAACATCACTTCTTCTTTAGCGCAGCTCCAGAGAAGGAGTTTGGCCATTCACAGTTTGTACCTCAGTGTCTCCTCTAGAGACGGCAACGAGGCTAATGAGAAGGCCGAATGAGCACCAGGCTCTCTGTATTCACATGGGGGTGACCATGGTTACTAATGGCCGCTCTCTGTTCCTGGGCCTAGAAGCAGAGACTCTTCTGTCAGGCAGCCTTGAAGAGTCTGGGTGCTGATCCTCTCCTCCTACCTGAACTCACTTTTACCTGTCTGAGTGTTGGACTCCTCACCTGCCTCTTACAGTGACAGCAAGACACAGACAGAGCACATGAGCCACTGGCACAGCAGAAGTACTAGGGGACAGTGGCCGATGCCTGTGTTACTGTGAGACGCTCCGGGGCCACTGCCATCCTATTTCCACACAGCACTCAGAAGCTGGGCTCTGAGGAGTTTCTGCATACATCACCCCTGACGCGCTGGGAAGGACACAAGCCCATAGTGGTAGAGCACATTTATGTCTCTGCATTCAGCCCTGTGGCTGGCACACGGTGAGGACTCAGTATTTCATGGTGGCTTGCTGATATACTCACTCATCAATCACTAAGTGATAACTTCCTGACTTTCTTTTTGGTGCCTTCACCCACTCTAACAGCTTCTGCCAGTTTCTTTCCACCAACCAAGGATTTATTGAGCTTTTGCGATGGCCAGGCACCAAGGCTCGGCAGCAAGATAGATGTGATCCTTGCCCTCCATCTAATGGGGGGCAGAAGGGTCAGTAGGCCTGGAGAAAACTTGGTGATGGTGTTGTGACAGCCAATGTAGGACCTGGAGGCTCGAGGCGAGACCCTGGCCAGCTATAGTGAGGAGTGCAGTCTACAGAGTCAATGCTACTTATAATGAGTGGCTTTAAGGCCATCCATCCATCTCCTCTGCTTATAGAGAGCTGAGGGCGCGTGCTGCCATGCTCTCTGACCATCTCCCAACCCCCTTCGAGAGTAGGACGGGCACCATATGCTGGCTGGAGGGATTCCCAAGCTCATCCCACATGCGGCAATCCCTGTGTGTGGAAGGTGCTAAATGGGCTGGGAAGCAGGGAGCTCCCCAGGGTGGTGGCCTCACTGAACAGTAAGGGCAACCAACCTGGGTCCAAATATTAGCTCACTGCCAACCAGTCAGGAAAGCCCCCAGTAAGTGACAGGACTCCCCTCTGTGAACAACAGCCAGATGGTGAGTCCTTAGCACGAGGCCTGGTAGTGAGCAGGAACTCACTAAGTGAGGGCTGTGGTCACCACCAGTCTTTCAAATGTGCTTCCTTCAGAACCAAAGTTCCAGAATGCTCAGGAGGAGGGTGATCCTGGCCAACAGGGACAGAGAAAATGCTTAATGCCTAGCCTTGTGCTGGGGATACACAAGGCACAAAGCTGCTTCAGGCTGGAAGTCCTGCAGGGAAGGACTGAGGTCCCAAACGTGGGTAGCTGTGGGATGCTCCTCCTTCCACGTCTGGGATCTGTAGGAAGTGCTGCTGAAATGGTTCAGAGAGCCTAAACCACCAGATGTCCAGATGTCCTGTCATCCCTTAGGGTAGATTCAAGATCTGCTCACAATGGCTGGATGGGATGAGGGTGGCCCCTCAGGCCCTGAGGTACTAGCAGAGCTTGCTCACTCAGGGTATACAGCTGGCAGCCACGGCCAGCTGTGCCCACCCTCCATGCTGACCCAAATCAGGCCACATCCCTCAGCCATCACGTACCAGATGCATATCTCAAAGCTTGGTCAAAAATCCAGGTCCCTGAATACCGACTCCGAACAGATCCGCCGTGGGGGCTGCCTTCCGGAGCTTTTCCATCTGAATTACGTAAGAAATCAGAAAGAGCCCTTAACGTTGGAGAATGCCTTATTATTTAGCTTAGGGTCAAGGCCAGCTGGGGAAAAGGGTGGCCAGGCACCTGGACTATCAGGGCTTCAGTCCTCCTCGCTGACATTAACAAGAGTAGGTAGGGGACTATGTGGCAACCTCCTCGACTTGATAACTTTTGCTGGCAGCTGGGTGATATGACATGTCTATCATCCCCAAACTCAGGAGGCTGAGGTGGGAGGACGGCGGGTTTAAAGCTAGCTGGCTACACTACATAGTGAGCTTTAGGCCAACTAAGCTACAGAGCTAGACTCTTTCTCAAAACTAATAAACAGGGCTAGAGAGACAGCTCAGCTGGTATAGTACTAGCCTTGCAAGCATGAGGATCTAAATTCAATCCCCAGAAATCATGTAAAAGACACTGGTCATGAGGTACATTCCTATAATCCTAGCACTGCGGAGGTCAGGATAGATAGATCGATCCCTGGTGCTGGCTGGTAAGCCAGGTTATTATACTTGGTAAGTTCTGGGCCAACAAGAGCCCCTTCCTGGATCCAAAGGAGGTGGGGTGGTGGTACCTGAGGAATGGTATGTGAGAACCTGAGGTTGTGCTATGGCCTCTACACACACACACACACACACACACACACACACACACACACACACACACACACACACACACACACACACACGTATCTAACAGAACTGTAAATGAAGAAGCCATTAAGAACATAGACCCTCACCTGGTTTTTAGCATACATCTTGGAGGGAGTTCAAAGAATCAAGTCACACCATGAAGCAAAGCCCATGGTCCGTGGCTCCCTGCTCACACATTCTAGCCATCCAAGCACTTTCCCTACAAACACTAGCAATCAGCATGAAGGGAAGGCCAAGCCCTGTCTCGTTCTACTGAAGGTAAGAAATCTTCATTCGCAGATACAGGAGCCAATTGAGGAAGGAAGAAAGTTGTATCTGTTTCATCAAGAAGTGTGTTTTTGATAATTCTTTATTTTTACACTTACTATTTATCTAAATTTGTTCTTGACAAGTTGCAGGCTAATCACAACTCAGTGGGGGGGAGGGGGACTAAGAGGTTTTAAAGTGCAGAGCTTTATGATCCCAGGAAAAATTTTTCCCCCAGAAATTTCTATTTCAATTTATGTACCTCTTGTTGTGGCAGATGAGTGTGAAACAGTGATCAATAAAAGACTTTCAAGCATAAAAAATATATTACATTAGGAAAAAACCCTGTGGGGGAAGCGGGCTAGAAATGGGAGTTCAAGGAGGGGGAGGGGGAAAGGAAGATATAAAATCTCAGTCTGCTAAAGATGAGCTTGTTCAGATGTCCTCTAAAAGTGACAACGGCGGGCCCTAAAAAGCAGTGGCATTGTGATTATTTTGCAAAATGCCACCTTTAAAAAGCAATACAATATCCGAGGAACTATAACATGTGCAGTTGATGAGAAATGAAAAGACGTTCTTGCAGGAGGCCTGAACTGAGGGTGTTTGGTGCCCATCACCTCAGTCATCCTGGACGTGCCAATGACCTGAGTGGAGCTGGTGCCAGAGCCCAGCTCGTGTTTTAGTCCACCTCTAAAGCTCTTCTCACAACACTGCTCCCTTTGGTCCTAACGGTCCAGCGTGCTTAGTCCACTGAGCATTCCAGACAGTGGGGTAGACCCCGCTCTTCCAATTTACAGCCAGGACCCCCTTCCAACAGGGATTCTCCACCCGAACCCCTTCCCGGTTTACCCCAGATGGAGAGTCAACAGCAGAGGGAACTGGGCCTGGAGGGCAACCCGCACTGCTCCTCCCCTTGTGGCTGCAGCAAAAAAAAACCCCTAAGTGTTGCTTCTGGTGCGCTCAGGCACATAGATCTGCCAATAGCCTATTGAAATAGGAAACGCACTATCGGCTGGCATTACCAAGTAGGACCTGGCACCTTTCCTCCTGGATTTGTCAAGCACTGAAGCCCACGTGGGTGTCTGAACTTGTCACTCCATCCAGAGCTACAGCCCTGTGGCTTCCAAATGACTGGGGTTCCCTCTTCCTCCTCCACTCTCCATCCCAGGATGGCTTTTGCACGCAGCATGCCTATTCTCTGCCCAGGACACCTCCCTGCAGAATCTAGTTTCCATCTGACTCATGATTCTCGTAGCTGGGCTAGCCGCCATCCTTGCCTACCTCCGGGACCAGAAACTCATTCTCTCATAGGTTTTACCTTGTTATCAATAATTCCTGTCACAAGCGACTTCCTGGTAGCCACTCCATACTGGCTGCATCTCCCAGAATATGTATGTTTAGTGTCCCAAAATACTGTAGGTAGTGAGAATTTAGCCTCCATCACTCCGCCCCTTGGCCCCTACAGGCTCCTCTGCTTCTCCAGGAAGCAATTCTCGGCTTGCCCATGTACCCCTCTCTATACCGCCTTAACATCTGAAAATGACCTGGCTGGCTCAGTATTCACAAGAAGCAGAGTCCAGTGGAGGCAAAACTGTCTCCATGAACATGGGACACCCAGGCTCTGGTTGGTTCCACAGCACCGGGAAGAGCACTTACTCCATGATGGGAAAACTAGAAAACCAGAACGAGTGCCTGTGGTCCTTATCTCTTGGGACCAGACAGTGGTCTGTGATGATGTCCTAGCTGTGGTAAGCACAAGTGGCCTTCCTGATGTCGATCTAGCATGATGACAGCAAACAGGTCCCACTGCCAATTTCTGGATTCCCGCTGACTGGCAGTGCACTGCATTGAGGAGTTTGTGTTGAGGAGTCAGTTAATGATGCTAACCATGAACCTGGAATTTGGAGTGGCAACAGTGGTGCCTGCATGTGTCATTCTTCATAAAGGAACTAAAACCTCGTGTATCCCAGCCCCTCCCCAGGCTGTAGGGCAGAGCTCTACCTACAGCATATCAAATGAGCAAGGCATCGGCTCACACATCCACTCACTTCTCTAGCAATACTGTCAGGCTCAATATCATCTCTGCTTTTGTTAAGAAAAAAAATATGAACCCTGGGTCTGGCCCATAAATCCCAAACTGACTGTAACTGCTTTGACATGCTAAGATCAAGACATGCCCTTCTCAGCACAGGCCCTCTCTAGGTAGTAGCCAGCCTTCTGGGCACCGACAGCTACAGCAGGATTCTCCGAGCCAATGTCATCCATGTACCCATGACCCTGGTTCCTTCAAAGGAAATGTCTTGAATAATGTTTGTGTCCCTGGGAAAACTGTTGATGGCTTACGTCCAGTGAGGACTTGGGTATGCTTCATTGCCCGAAGCCGTGTGACTGAACAGGGACACTATTCTCTTCAGTAACAGAGCCTACTTCTGAGCTCAGAGTGTGCTGTGTGAGCAAAGCACATGCCTGTTACCATGGGACTCAGAACCATGAACACTCAGATACCAGGGCAAGAAGGCACACACACCAGCACTTCACTTATGCTCAAAAGCAGGGCCAAGGCAGATGCTATCAGGAGAGCAGGCTCTTAGAAACAGGAGTTGTACACCACCAGAGTGCTGTGTGGCAAGTACTGTCCTGCTTCCCACAAGATATGGGGTCAGGTCAAGCGAGAGTTTGCAGACCCTGCTGTCCACATCTACACCCAGCACAGACTCTAACAGTCAACCATTCCCTCTTTGAGATTCTCAACATTAAACTCTCTCCACAG
The DNA here is from genome assembly GCF_011064425.1 of Rattus rattus. Classification (NCBI taxonomy): domain Eukaryota; kingdom Metazoa; phylum Chordata; class Mammalia; order Rodentia; family Muridae; genus Rattus; species Rattus rattus. The sequence goes on from NC_046154.1 coordinate 90,484,650, forward strand.
CCACAGATGAGACCAGGACCTGGGCTCCAGGCAAAATCTATTTTCCAGCAAGAGATGAGTTTGTTTCTCTTCCTACAGATAGTCCCTGGGTTCTATCTGTGGCTTTGACAACAAAGTCAGGACAGCGTTCTGTTAGCCTGACCCTCTGCACAAACCACACAGCAAGAAGGATTTGCCTTGGGGACAGGAGAGGAGCCATATGGTCCTATGTGGCACAGCTTTCCAGATGGTGGCTTTCCTTGGGGTCATCTCGGAGTATTCTATAATCTCTTCTACCAAGAGGAGGCTACAGGAAATTACCCAACACACTCAAGACTTAAGCTGTAGGTAGGGCAACCTAGAAGGGAATGGGAACTCATCTGGGACTGACTTTCTTTCTCATCCCCACCCCAGGTCTATATCGCATTGGCTTATTTCTTAGACTAGGGAGAAAAGCAGGTACTTCACATAACCAGCACTCAGACTTTCCTATTTCAAGAGTTTGTTCATCCATCACTAGGCACAGTACCAAGTACTTAGCACTCCTCCTACCACGTCCTCATATAACACTGTATGGTGGGTATTGTGGCACACAGAGGCCTCACGCCATGAGTCAGAGAGCCTAGGCGTGCTTTCCATTGCAGGCACCACAGAGATGAACCGTTCATCAGTCAGCACTGTTCTGTCTACTACTGTTTCAGTTCCCACATCCATGAGGTGAGCAGGTGGGTCCTCAAAATAAGAACCTTTGGCTGGCAGGAAGACCAGGGCCTTCACTGTGTGGGTCACTGGCTCAGGGAAGGTGCTCCACAGTTCCCTGATCTGCCTGCTGGACCCTGACCAGATCTGCACTCAGCTGCCCTCCATAGGACACCTGGGGAAGGGTAGCAATGGCTGCTGGCCTTGAAGTGTATTAGCGTGAGAATAAAGGCATGCCCTCTTCTCCAGTCACAGGTCCTGGAGGAAGCTTGGTCTTGGTCTTGGTCTTGGGGACTGAACGCTGAGGGGTAGAGATAGGCAAGGCTCCCCACCAAACATCTTTTGTCCAGCTGTCCTTCATCCTGCCCGAAGGATGCAGGTACTTCTTAGCCTCCTCAGATGAAGGGCAGCCATATGAATAGTTTGGTCTGGCATCTAAATGGAAGCCACACCTCCTCCTTCTCGCTCTAGCAGTCAGTGGCCTGCATGAGTTCATCTAGGGCTTGCTATCCTCTGCCATCTGGCCCTTTATGAAAATGGCTACCTGTGCTAGAGCCTAGAGACAAGTAGAGCCCTGTGTGAGCCACAGTGGACTATGTCGAGGAGAAATAAATTTTTAGGGTTCTGAGTTACCAAGACCAACGACTTTTGAGACCTTTCATTACTGCAGCATCACCAAGCCCCATCCTGACATCCAGTCATAGTAACATAACCAACATAGCTTCCCACAGGCCAGCATCTTGTTAGGCACTGTGGAGCAGGAGTAGGGAGCAGAAATCAGGCAGGTCCTAGAGATCTAACCTCCAGGGGCTCCCATGGAACAGGCACAGTCCATGGTGACCCCTCTGGCCAGAGGAGATCAGAAAGGAGGAAAGACAGCTCTGGAATTGCCCTTGAAGGAAAAGCTGAACTTGGGAAATGGATGGAGGAATTCCCAGAAGGGGAGCAGGAAGAGCAGACGGGATTACAGACGTGCTGAGAGGTCTGGGATGAGCAGAAGCCAAAAACTAAAAACGGACAATGGAGGACCCCGGTGCTGTGGCCTTGGTTCTGGAGAAGGCAGGAGTCAGTCTCAAGGTTTGTATAGAGAAACAACATGGTGTGTGTTTTGTATTTCCTGTAGCTTCCTTGAAACCAGCTCAACAGAGTATGTCAGGCAGAGAGACACAAAAGATGGCTGGTCATGGAACCCATATGGGGCCATGAATGACAGCTGGAAGGGAGCAGGAACATAGGAAGAGAACAGGCATAGGACTTGAGGGTTAATCGTGGAAACAAAGAGCATCTCCCCGTGATGCCTTGTGGGTCACAAACAGTATGCAAACCTGGAAGACAGAGGGGCTTAGACGGAAGGAGGGACAGGCCAGACCTGGACCACTAAAGGTAGATGACCATATAGGGGGGAAGAGCACACCCAAGAACACTCGGGACATGATAACCATGGAGGGAGATGAGGATGGACGTATCCATGTGCAGCCAGACTCAGAAGCACCTCAGTAGCAGGGTAAGGAAGGAGGGCTTTGTCTCGCTGTCTCTGGGATTCAAAGCTGTGGCTCATCAATATGCTGAGCCATCAATGTGTTGTTTGGCAGATTTCAAAAGCCAACCTGAGAGCCAATGTTGAAAGCCAGAGGAATTCACACCAAGATGTTCACATGGTGGGCACAGGATCTGTGCAGAGATCTGGCGGGGCTGAGCCACTTGAACCACTTGAGGTGACTCTCAAGAGGCTGTCAAACGTTGTGATGTGGGGCCGTTGGACGCAGCTCCCACTTCCTGCTCCACAGGCTCAGTAAGCTATCAGGGCCGTAAGGCCATCTGAGTCCTTGAACCTGGCAGTAGTATGGGGAGTCACTTAGAGAGCTGAGGAGGGAAATCACAGCCTTAGAGCAGGTTACCACTAGACTCTTCCACGTACAGGAAGGCACACAACTATCCCCGATCAAAAAGAACCTCCCCAAAATTCCCCCAATCAGGCCAGGGACAAAGCAGACAGGACTCTTGTATTCAGAATTCTGAGCAAGCAGTAAGGGCCTGTGTGGTTCACTGGGCCAGCGACAGAGCTCGACAGAACCATGGGGTCTTGTTACACCAGGCAGAAAGTGAACTCTTCAGGTTAGAACTCACCACGCAAAGCCAAGCAGGAGCTCTGCTTTCTACACGGGGCAGAGCGAGCCACTGAAGGTGGCCTTCCAGACTACACATTTCTACCCTGGTTGCGGTTCTCACTCAGGCACTCACCTAGGGTCTGCTGGTTGCGGACGCCACCGATCACCACGCAGATCTCGGCAGGCACATCGCCAGTGCCATCCTGGCCGCCTGCATTCTCCTCCTTGGCCTCGCCCTGCCAGATGACCTCCTGTATGTAGTCGTCTGGTACTTCTGTTTTCACCTTCACCTCCGTCATCGTCCCCTGCTCAGCAATCAGCGAGGCCTCAGCCGGCTCCGGGCCCTCCACCTTGGTGCTCTTTTGACTGTGCTTCAAGAGTTCCCTGAGAAAGAAGAGAAGCCATTCAGAGGGGACCCAGGACTTTCCATTGGCACACAGGGAAACCCACCAGTTCTTAGTACCACACAGACTCACAACAAGGCTGTGTATTAAATATAAAGGAGGGTTCCCTGGCCTCTCACACGGCCCCATTTTACATCTGGGTAAGTGAAGGTCTAAAGCCTTCCAGAGTACCCAGCTCACCCTGTCATTTGTTGGTACCTTTCACAACTGGAGTTACAAGTAACCTCAAAAGGCACCTCTGGATACTGGGAATGCATTCCTGTATCAAGGCAGGGAGCCTTGACAGATGCAGGTTCTGGATCAGGCAGCTTGGGCCCTGGTCCGCCAGCTGTACTGTGAGCAGTGTGCTCAGGGCATGCCAAATCTCTTGCTGTGTTTCTGCTCCTTGGCAGCAGGGCCACAGAGCACATCCAGGCTCTTCTCTTCCCACTTTAAATGGGAAAACTCCAGTCTCAAGAGGCTCTCCTGGTGAGGGTGTCATGGAGCCAACAGTCTGGCAAAGGACAGCTCTCCAAACGTTTGAGAACACCCTCAAGGAACTGAGGTCAGATAGAGCTGGGCATATTCTGTAGTTGGGAACAGAGCCTTGACTTGCCTAGGTTGGAAAAGCAGGTGCAGAAAACCATGTGTAGCCAGGGCTCTGGCACCCACACTCAAGTTACTCTTCTAACATGATCTCCATGGCCCCCACATCCTTTCAGCAGGTGAACTATCCTCACGATGTCTATTTGGGATGTGAGGAGGCAAGGAAGACGCAGGGTGGAAATCAAATCTCATTCCAGGCAGTTCCTGGGGATACTGCCTGCCTATGCCCAACCCTTTCATCTACTCAGAGAAGCCTAGACTCAAGGCATGTTCAGGTCCAGGCACATGACAAGCCAAGCCAACCACTGTGAAGGCATGGGGCCTCCATGATGAGATTAGTGACTTTATATGAGGCATTCTTGGACCAGCAAGAAGGCTCAGCCAATAAAAGCAATTTGGTAAAGCCCTGATGGCTCGAATTTCATCCCTGTGACCCACACGGTGGAAGGAAAGAACGGGTTGCTCTCTGACCTCCACACACTTTACAGCATGCACTTGCTCCAAGATAAATAAATAAATCTACAAAAGTTATTCTCGCCAATGGGGAACACGGTGGTTATCTTCAAGCTTGGTAGTGCCCCCTCCCCAGAGCCCAAGCCATCTGACCCCCGACGTGGCCGCAAGTCTCCAGCTTTGTGAAACACTGAGCCTCGAGTTCCATTAACCACCCAGGTGGTCTGTTACCACCACACAAGGAAAATAGCACAAACGCCTCTGTTACTTCCCTAACGTGAAGCTTGGACCCGCCACCTCCCCTCGAGGCCTGGGTCTCCTCATCTGCAAAGCACAGGTAACAGGGTTGTCACATAAGAGGCGATCAGTGTACACACAGAAAACATTTAGCAGAGTACTTAGCCCATTAATAATGACCTGTTATAAGGTTCCTATGAATCCATCTGCTAGGAGACCTCACCAGAGCTGAATTCATGCTGGCTCTTCCACAAGTGTTAAGTCGAATAAAATACTCAGCCTTTTATCACATCAACAGAAACCAGACTAATACAGCGAGTATGGAAGATCCAAGGGAAAACGTACACAGCATATTTGCTGGTGCATGAACTACAATGCATTCAACTCACTTTGGGTTTCCATCACAGCTGGGAGCTAGGTGTGTGAGAACCTGAACTTCTTGTGGACATAGGAAGGAAGGATTAATGAAAGGTGGCCGGCTGCAAATCACATTTTTCAGACACGAAGGGAGTTGCAAAAGGCCTGGATGTGTCCTAATCTCACCAAGGTTTGGAAGCTCAGAAACAGGACAGGAAGGAACATCAACGTCTCCTCCCCAGCTTGTTCCACTATGTTCTCAATTTCAGTCCCACAGCCCACTCTGAAAAGACCCCATGTCCCTTCTTGATCATTAAGTCCTCATTGGTTCCAGGCCACCCTGTGAGGACAAGAGGTGCTGTGGGTAGTAACAAATTTGGAGTTTTGGGTTCTGTTTAAAAAAACAAAACAAAGAAGTATCATGAGAGTAAGTTTTTGTTTTAATCCCAGGTGTGGGATATGGGGCTGCATCAAATTGTCCACAGCAGCTGATTATGATTTGCCGCATGCTTTAGCAGGGGCGTGGTTTTGCCAGCTGCAGATAGTTTCTGGGACTGTGTGATGCTGGGGATTCTGGGGATTCTGGGGACTTTTCAGAGGGTACATAATTACTAGGTCCCTGAGAGGTGGGTGGGTTGGTTGTTTGCTGTTGATTGTTTGCTGTTGGTTGGTGGTGGTCGTGGTTTGCTATGTAGTGATGTGCAAAGAAGAAACAAGAAATTAGATATCCTGACAGCAAAGATCAAACTTGCCCCAAGGCAAGAAGTAGTCTAATGATAACATCACCCCCTTTCCTTTCTATCCTTATTCCCTCCCATCTAGTGTTAGGGGGTTGAAAGGTTAGGGAAAGGGTGGAGAAGGGTGGAAGAAAGAAGAACCCACAACGTAGCTAACACCAGACTGTTTCACCCTAACCTGCTTGCCCATCTACCCTGCAATGTTGGTCAAAACACTTTCCCTGAACCTTTGTTTCCATGTCCATTGTGTGAGAATCCTTGCTGGACACAAGGAGGGGTGGGGATATCTGTAAAGAATCCAACTTCAATATCCATACAAATTCATGATAGTGACATTGGCTCATGAGGTCACTTTGGCCACCTTGAAGCCTTCCCAGCATGATAAAGCCATATCCTTCCCACAAGTGACTCTCACGGCTGTCCAGCATGCTTGTGGATCTTTTTTGGCAAAGCTGGCACATCTGACTCCATGGTCTAGCCTCTTGGTCATCACCTTGCTCTATTTTCTTCATAGTCCTGGCTACTAATCTGAAAATGTCTTGTCCATTAATGACTTACCAAACCCTCCACCCAAGAGCAGCCTGTGCACCACTGTATCTCGAATATACGGTAATTACTCCATAAATACTGTAATGTTTAATGCTCAAGAGAAGACTTGTTTCCTGGTAAACAGGCACTGGGACTTTTGTGTGCTGTGACCCACAAGGGCCCACTGGGACAACAGACAGATCCATGCTGAAGGTAGCCATACCATCTGTGATAAGACCGGGTGGAAATATACCAGGGAGACTCAGGGCATGGAGCCAACTCAGACCTTGAGGCCACATCTCCTGACCCCTGGGATGTCCAGCCAAGTCATTAGGGTTCTGGAGTGAGGAAGAGCGAATGACTTTCTCCCAGGGACAGGTAGACCCCTAGTCCCTCCCCCACACACCTGCCACATTCTAAATGAGTCTGAGCTTGCTCTGGAGACCCAGCTGTAGCAGCGTGAGCAGCCTGACCCCCCTAACTCCGCCTATGGAAGATGGGGATGAGAAACAGTCTCTCTTGACACAGGTGAGCATGAGAGCAGGGCACAAAGCCATCGGCTGCCCTTCCTTAAATGCTTGCGGTGCCAAGGACACGGCAGCTTCCATCTCTTCTCTGACTCCTACACTGAGATTTACAAGCCCGAGCCTCTCTCTTTCTCAGCTGCTCCGCATTTAATTGGGTGTCCTAATAACAACGGCATCACACAAGTACTTGGATCACTTTGAATTAGTGGCGCAGCTCCTTCCAACTTCTTAAAAAATTTTTTTTCATATATCATTTTTTAAAATAGAGCTCATTATTTTAATTATATCCATTTAAATGTACAGTGGAGCCCTTGAATATTCTCAGCACGAATCATTAGGTATATTAGTGGAAAAGCACTCGGAATCTATCTACATGCTGACACTCCATAATCTATTCTATTTGTGTCGCTGTAAAATAGATTTATATATAGATAACTACAAAATAGTTGCTCAAGATATGCTGTGAATTTTATATTTAACCCGAGTCACACTTCAACATAAAATCCAAAGATGGGCACTAAAAGGGTATTTCTCAGTAAGTACCTGCTCTCCCTGCTCTCCCTGGTTATTGAGAGCATGCATTGCCCAGAGAGAGGCCAAATGGGTCCCCTACCCAAGGAGGTGCTAAGATCTCCTGCCCATCTCCTGGGTAATGGTCCTCCAAGTGTGGTCCTCCACGGCTTGTGCAAAGGCTCCGAGGAGGTTAGGACGGTGAGGATAGCCCCGAGTAAGGCCTCATTTCCTTCATTTCCAAAAGACAGACACAATTTTGTTTCGTTGCTTGACATAAAGATATTTGAACTTCTTCCTTGTAGTGAGGTGACTGGAGTTTCCCCAAAATACATGTTTACATCCTAACCCCAGAATGTAGGAACATGTTTCTATTTTTTTTAACATGTATGTGTACGTATGCATGTTCGCATGCAGGCTTGAGAGAGAGAGAGAGAGAGAGAGAGAGAGAGAGAGAGAGAGAGAGAGAGTGAGTGTGTGTGTGTGTGTGTGTGTGTGTGTGTGTGTTGGGGGTGCTGGTTACAGGCAAGACACTGACACTGGATTTTCTTGGATCTCTACTTTACCGAGGCCATACCCATCGCAGATACAGGGTCTCTTCCTGGATCCAGACCTCATGGAACCATTGGTCGCCTGACTAAAGAGCTTGCTCAGAGGATTCCCTGTTCCCATCTCTCCTGTGAGTGCTGGGGCTACAGGCCTGCCACCACACCCTCCTGGCTTTTGTGCAAGTGCTTGAGATATGAACCCTGGACCTCATGCTGTATGACAAGTACTTTATCCACTAAGCTACCTCCCCTGGTATGAATGTGAGCTTATTTGGAAAGAGCGGATGCTCTCAGATGTAAGGATACTGGAGGTGAACTTGTCCTATATGCATTAGCGAGTGCTGCTGAGAGCACAGATATTTGAGACAGAAGAGGTCCCAGAGAAATGGAGGAAGCTATTTGACATCCAGGTAAATGTGGGCATAAATCAAGGAACAGTAATAGCTGCCAATAGCAGAAGGCAGTGCACACACCCCTCCCCCAAGGCCTCTAGGGTGCCTGCTAACCTGCTGGCCCTCAAATTTCTGAATTCTGGCTCAAGATTTTGAAGGAATAAACTTCTGCTGCTCTAACGCACCCAATCCAAGGTACAAAATGCCCTTCTTCTCTGTGAGAGATGTATTCAAGATTCCCTAATGGTGTATGCTTGAAGCTTGGGCTGTGCTGACACTCTTTCTATGTGCCCACAGCTCTACCACACCACACCAAAGGCACCCTGCCCTTCCACTGTGCCTGTGCTCAGGTCTCCTTGGCATCATGACTTTTGTGCCTTGGAAACATTATTAAGTGACATTGCTGTTAGTCAAATAGAAGTGGAGATAGCTGAGGTGAGAACCAAAATAGTTACTAGTGAGAAGAGGTGGGTGGCATATACATACACATACATACACATACACATACACATATCATACACATACATATACATGTTCACATACCATACACATACCATACACATACCATACACACACATATCATACACATACATATACATGCTTACATACAATTCATATACCATATACATACCATACACATACACATACCATACATATACCCATTCACATTCACATACCATACATATACCATACACATACACATATTATACACATACATATACATGTTCACATACCATACATATACCATATACATACTATACACACACCATACATATACCCATTCACATTCACATACCATACATATACCATACACATACACATGCCATATACATACCATGCACATACACATATCACACACATACCATATATATACATATATATATCATACACATACACATGCCACACACATACATATGCCATACGCATATACATACCATACATATACATATACCACACACACACACACACACAGTACGGATATACTGACTAGCATCCTGAGGATACCAGGACTGCATGGGATTTCACGATACCATGGAGAATAGTAAGTCACTGAAAAACGTACATGCTATTTACTTATGGAACTTTTTTGTTGAATTTCTTTTGGCTATAGTTCTGAAACCACAGAAAGCGAAACCATGAGCAAGGGAGGGGGCTGGGGAAGGGAGACTACTGTCGCTGATGGCGAGGCCGCAGGGAACAAGTCACTTCGAAGCAATAGCTCCAAGCAGCAGACTCTCCCTGCCCCGTTCTCACTCCTCTTGTTCCTGGCTCACTGTCCTAGGCATGTGGCCAGTCTCCTGTGCCCAAGCACTGTGCATGAGACCCCAGAAACAACCTTCCTCCTCTGGGTCCTACCCACCCACTTATCCACATTGCTCAAGTGACCACTTGCTACAATGTAACCTTTGGACATGCAGCCAAGAGACTGGCTTCCTTCTGAGAGACTAGGAGAGTGATAAGGACTCTGGAGGGAGACTCTGGAGACACAGGGGACCAGCCCAGGGCCTGAACTTGCTGTTCTGCCCGTTCCTAATCCTCCCTCCGTTACCTGCCCATCAACAACCCTCCAAATTCTCTATGCTTCCATTCCTGTCATATATGGCTGGTATATTTTAATAAATAGTCGAGAAGAAAAGATTAAATTAATAGATTAAAACTATTAACGTATTAAGCAACTCTTAACATTCTAGAAACTCAAAATAACCCACAATGCATAAATACATCATTACTTTGAGATAATTCTTAGGCACTTAATTTTCTTCAATGCACGGTGTCAGTCAGCCACAACACTGAGTAATATTGCCGCTCAGAGAGACAGAATAAAGACTTAAATATTAAGAGAAAATTCCCTGGTTAATTGAAAACTAATGCAGGGAATAGCAAGAGACCCTGTCAAGTCACAAATGCCAAGATTTAGCTACTGGGGTGTTTTGCTTAAAGCTGGGAGCTTACTTCATGAGCACTGGGGCACATGGGAGGTTGACTCAGACCTGACTATTACACTGGATGTGTGTTTGCAGCATTTTAAGTAAACATGTGGCCTTCAGAGACACTGGCGGTACAGTCTGTGAGCTGTCCCAAATGTGTCCTGTTCTCTGCTCTCACACCTAACAAGACCATGCATGGCCCCAGATAGCAGTGCCCACACAGCATCCTTTGAGTAGAAGCCATGCGGGGGTCGTCCCTCTACGGACCTGCTTCAGGACACACAGGTTCAGAGGGCAGGTGGCTCTATGCGCAGTCTTCACGCAGGGCTCCAAGCCAGACTCAACATTCTCTTCCTGCCCACTCACCTGATTTCCTGACTAGGCTCTGACTCAGTAACTCTCCTTTGCCTCCTCCTGTCACCTGCTTCTCCGTAGGACTGACAGGGAGCCGTCCTCCCAGGATTGCTGCTCCTCTTCCACCCCTTGGCCCCATGCTAGTAGATGCTCTATAGTCCTTCCCTCTCCTGTGTTTCTTCCTCAGTCCCCAGCCAGACCTTAAAACCACTGGGCAACACACCCAACACCTGCTGCACCTAGCCATCTCTAAGCACAGCCCTCTCCAGCTCACGAATTCAATTCTCAGACCTGCCCTGTGGTTAGCCTCACGGGGGCCCAGGATGAGAAGCTAGACGCACAGCCAGCTAATACTAGATTCTCCAGCCTGGCCGCTGCACCACTCTTTGTGTCTCATCAGGAATGGTAATGCTGACCACTGAAACAGTTCAGAAGATTAAAGGCCAGGCATGTATGTGAGGTACCCAGTATGGTACTGTAAGGTACTGCCTTCAGTTGGCTCTGTCTCCTTAGGCTCTATGTCCATATTGCATCCGAGAGAGAGAGAGAGAGAGAGAGAGAGAGAGAGAGAGAGAGAGAGAGAAACAGAGAGACAGAGACAGAGAGAGACACAGAAAGAAAATATTGGGCATTGATAGAGTTTTATCCCTAAGCTGTACAGTTTAGCAGCCATCACAATTATACTAGTGATGAATAACCCAGGGGCAATTCAAAGCATATGGAAGATTATGCAGAGGTTATAAGCATATACAACACATTTGACAGACGGGCTCTGAGTATCATAGGATACTCGTAACCCCAGTATTCTTGGGGTGGGTGGGAGTCCTGAACATCCTTTATCCCACACAGGCATCTGTCCACATCAGGGATCCTACAAGTAGTCTTTCTTTGGTCCCCACAAAGGAAACAAAGTGTGACTTTTGCTCAGACTATGAAGCGAAGGCTGGCCTTGGACCATTGGTGGAATGCTTTCTACATGAAGGGACCAGAGGAATCTTCGGCCCCAATAAAAACAAAAGTAGTGGTGAGCATGGCTGCTCTCCAGTCAGCAGCAAAGATGGGGCAGAGACTAGGGACGCACTGCAGGGGAAAAAGACAGGATAAAACAGAAGGTAGCTGTGGAGTAGGGGGACTTTACCTCTGTGCTTTGACTGGTGTATGAGCAAGTTTCTGCTGAGTGAGGGTGCATCTTCTCCCATCAGCAGTCAGGTTCCCAGGAAGAACCCCCACCCCACCCGCTCATGGAGCACACATAGCCAGATTCAGGATAGAGAGATTCAAGCAAAAGTCCCAGGAGACCCTGCTCAGATCTCTGTGCAAAGTCACCCCAAACTCAAATGCCCTTTGGTGAAAGCGACCTGTGCGGTCCTGATATATGTGAAGGAGGTTGTGCATTTCTCTGTTTCCAGTAGACAGCAAGAGTTGCATAGGAACATTCTAGAACTTGTTCTATTTACAGCTGAGGCTTAACAGTAACTGATTAAGCAAAGGGTGAACTCTGCCTATCAGTAAAGCAACCAGCTCCTTGGAGCAAGGGCACAAACACTAGAGTTGACCTAGTGTGTGACTGGGTACAGGACCACACTTTGCCTAGAGTCTGGCAGAGGGAAAAGAGCCATTCTTGATCATCAAATCCAAGCTCTGTCACTAAGCTCCATCGTATAAGCCTGGAGCCACAGGCAGAAGCCTCTGACTGAATGAGCCAGTGCTCACAGAATCCATCCATCCACACCTGTGCCTTTCTCTAGCGCCAGCTGAAGGTCACTGGTAATGAAGCGTGTTTGTCTGGGACAACCTTTATTTTACTGCAGAAAACCAGCACACTAACAAGAACCGTTCTTTAAAGAATGGTTATGCAGGCTCGCACACGAGGTCATGATTGCAGAGGCTACTGGGAAAAGGCCTTGGCTTTCAGGGTAGGACTCCGCTAAGCCCAAAACCATTTAATCTCGCCGGGTGACCTTGGACATCTCCAACTGGCTCTGAAGGAGGACACCATAGTAGGTGCTTTGAGGAGAAAAGAAGGTATGTATAATGTCAAGGCACAGTGACCAGATCCCAAGAGGCCCTCGGCAACCAAGCTCCAACCTCGCCCTCTCCCCTACCCAAGCCAGCATGTGGTAAACATCTACACAGTAGACGCTCACTGACCACCTGCTGTGGCTAGGTGCTGTGCAGAGGGCATACACATCTTAGCACACCGAGATGCGGAACTGACACAACCTCCATTATACAGATGAGGAAAACAAAATGCACTGAAATGTAGAGGTCAGGTGACTACCAGTCAGCGCTAACACCAAGATCTGAACCCAGGCAGACTCTGTGTGAAACTGCTCAGTCCTCACTCACACTGATGTGTGAAGGGAAGGGAAGGGAAGATGTGCAACTAAGTAAGAAAGCAAGCGAGCCAGCGACTGAGCGAGCAAGCAGGGAATGCCAAGGTCATGGGGAGGGGACCATGCAGACATGACTGCCCAGTCTGGGACTGTCCCAGGACCTAGCAGGAGGCTGTAGGTTTTCAGATGTAGGCTTCTCTCAGTCAGTACCTCAGAGTTCAAAATACAAGTCCATCATGTGTTACCTCTTATGCTTTCCTTTTATAGCCCTGCCAATCTGAACCTGAGACTATTTCTGCCAACATCGCCAACTCGTTCCTGATAGACTCCACCTTCAAACCATGAGCCCACATAACCTTTTCTTACATTGCTTCTTGTCAGGTGTTTGGTCATGGCAATAAGAAAATTAGTAATAGAATTTGTCTATGATTTATATATTACAGGTCCCTAATCACAGACTATATTCAAACAATATGCAACAGGTTATTTCTTCTTTCTTCTTACTGTCATTTACGTCACTGTTGTACATTTTACATATGCTATAAAGTTTTAATTCCTTCTCACAATTGCCCTCTGGTGTCTATAGGGCTTCCTTCTGGGACCCACTATGGACACTGGCACACAGGGATATTGTTCTAGTGGCTCCTGATGTCAAGCGCTATAATGGCCGAAGTCTTAGCAATGGCATCTGAGGGACTAGGCAGCCACACTGCCCTCTTCGATGCTACACCAACTCAAAGGACATGCCCCAGTTGCAGGGCCTGGCACCTGTACTTCTTTCTAGCTGAACTACACGTCCCTCAAAGAACCGACAGGATTGGTCTCTCTCAGGTCCTTGGTCAAGAGTCACCCCCTCCAGGTGACTAAGCACCAGTCTGAAGAGGCAGCCACCTCTCTTGGTCTCCCTGCCACCCTCCCCTGCCTTTTCCACCATAACATTCATTAGATTCCCACAAGCAGGCACTTTACATATTTGTCCCCCTAGAACCCCAATTTCCCAAGGACAGGGCCTGCAGTCTGTTGTGCCCACAGCAGTATTATCAGAACCTAGGCACTTAATATCTTACGGTATGGATGGAAGAATGAATCAATGAATGAATGGGAGAGGCCTGGCTTTCTCCTCTTCTGGACCCTGTGTACCTGCTACATACAAGGGAGCAGTGAGTGGCCGATCCCCTCCTATCTCTAGCTGTCCAGAGGGTTTGACTAGACCACTAGGATCTTTCCACCCTGAAAACCTTCCACAGGCCAAACGGGCACAGTTCTTCAGGACAGCACGCTTAAAGCTGTCTGCATCTGCTTAATTATGAAGCCTGCTTCTCCTCTAGAACGTTGCAGTTAAGGCCCTTTGCCCCCTGGAACAGCAGCATTTGGCAGCTGTGGCGGTCCAGATGTAGCAACCTGCACATCAGATCGACATTCTGGATCGACAGATCCAGAACCCAAGTGCTGGACCACTGGGTTGTAAACGTGGCCTAGCTTCCCCTACAGGGAGGTACTGCAAACCACACTCATCTGCTCCTTAACACCAGGAGCGCTGCCTCTCCTTGCCCCCCTCAATTTAACTGCTGGTTCCTCAGCAGCCCATGCTGTTGGTTTTGGGGGTTAGCCAGAGGCCCTCAGGAAAAAGATCAAAACTGTGTATTCTAGGCCAAAAAACAGGGCGTGGGGATAAAAGGGAACTTGGAGCAATAGAAAGAAATCACGACAGGTGGGGAGCGTGGGCCCAAAGAGGTCAGCTGTCCACCTTCAAGGTCGAGGTCTCTAGTCTCAGTCTTGACTTTGGGGGGGAGGATTTTGAAGCCTTCATTTTCCATCTGAAACCAGCTCGGTGGGCTCGGTGTTCCAGGGTCCACCACACCCTACCTAGTCAGGATTACCTTCTCTAGAGGTATCACCTCAGGCAATGCTTCAACATGCCAGTCACTCCTGGGCACACTGAGCTACTCAACAGACATACTGTGTGGTCATTTAGAAGTGGTTCTCAGTCTGTGGGTCAAAACCCTCTTGAAGGGTCAAATGAACCTTTCACAAGGGTCACCCAAGACCATTGGAAAACATGGATATTTAGGCTAGAATTCATAACAGTAGTAAAATTACAGTTAGAAAATAACAACAAGAATAATTTTGTGGTTGGGTCATCACAACACGAGGAACTGTATTAAAGGGTCACAGCATTAGGAAGGTTGAGAACCACTGATTTAGAGGATACAGTTAGTTCCAGTTACAGAATCATAATACTGATCTGGGAACCCCTACCTTTATCTGTCTTTTCCTGTTTTAAGATAGGGTCTCCCTAAGCTATTGAGGCTAGCCTTGAACTCTTTCTGCAACCCAGAAAGACCTTGAACTCATAGTCCTTCTGTCTCTCAGCCTTCCAAGTAGTTAGGGTGTCATGTCTACACCACCAGGCCCAGCTACCCACTAGATGGCAATCCAGACTGTTAAGTGGCTACTGACGTCTTAACTGAGCGCCTCTACCTAGGGAAGCAGAAAACCAGAGAGGGCAAAGACACCAGAGAAGTCAGCCTGGACCTCCTGCATCTTTCCAATTGAGCAATCTGAGGTCCATCAAGCCCTCTAACTCAGCTTTCTCAGAGAAAACTCAGAATAATACAAATACATCCCTCATAAGGGGTTCAGTCCCTACATATATGTGGTAGAGAGCCCAGGCTGGTCAAAAAAAGCTATCACACATACCCTTCTTCTACCATTCCCTGTGTAAGAATCAATATTCAATCTCTACACTCCTTTTCCATTGACTATAGTCATGAGACTGTAGTCAATGCACAGTCACAACCATTAGCACTATGGGAAAACCCATCTATGGGCTCTGGTTACAATGACCCAAATATATGCTCTGCAGTAGCAAAGGTTAGATTAGGTTAGATATCTATTCGATCATGAGCAAAGTAACCCATCCCTATCGGAGGGACCGAGTGGATGGAAATTCATTTCCCTGATGGCTGTGGACCCAGCACTTAGAACAGTGCCCGACACAGAGAAGCCACACAAGCTGGCTGGGTCATTACCCCTTGATCCTTCAAAGCACATTGTACACAGCACACAGCACAAGGTCTACCACAGAAGATAAAAGGTAGACATCGAAGAAGGTGGGAACAGCTGACTTCACCCTCACTTGAGTACAGGAAAGGGGAAGGCACCATCTCTGGTTAGTTTCAGGTTTGGCACAACCACTCAGTCTTCTGATGACCCTGGGCAAGATAGTTCCTTGCCATGGCCTCAGTGTTCCCACCTGTACGGTGACAGTGAAGATTATACAAATTCCCAGGACTCTTTCCAATCCTGAGCTTCTGATTCAAGAGCTTGCAAGTACTTGCAAGAGCTACCACTCAGGCTAAGGCAGCCACTGCTTTAGAGGCCACAGATTCACACACAAAGTCTATAACCAGGTTCCAGGGAAAGTTGCATCCTGGGTACTGCTGGTTACAAGCTTCGCCATCAATGTTTACCACCAAGGTTCACAGGCCCGGCCTGACCAACTCCAACAACCTGAGCTCTTCAACTGTCAACTTGACACAACCTAGAATGACTTGATAAGAGAGACTCAAATGAGGAATTGTCTACACTAGATTAGCCTGTGGGTATACATCTGTGGGGAACTGTTCTAAGTTAAACTGTATGGCAGAGCCCATCCCACTATGGGTGGCACCATTCCCTAAGCAGGGGGAATGTATGAAAAGTGCAGCAATCAAGCTGAGCACAAATAAGCAAGCGGGCACACATATTTTCATTCCCCCCTGCCCTTGACCAGCTGTTTCAGGATACTGCTTCACTGGCTTCCCCATGATCAACTGCAATTGCCGTTCAGCTCAAAGAACGTATCTCCCAAGGATTTCCAAAGGATGTTCCAAGGAATATTCATTAAGTAGGTGAATCCCTTGGTTCATGAGGTTTAAGATGACATCATCATCCCTTCTCTCCTCTTTTCTTCCCCACCCAAGCAAGCACATAATCACATTTAAGACTAAAATGTTCCACAGCGATTTAAAAAAAAAATGTGGTTGACATTGTCTATTCCAGTGTTCTCCTTGTGAATCTGGCTATAGAGAGAGCCATTGTTATTCCCCCCAGACACCCCCCAAAACTATTAACATTTTAAAGATCTGGTGTTTGGGGGCCCATGGACAAGCTCTTTCATGTAGCAATCAAAATATGACCCTTGAGCCCAGCAGGTAACCGTGACTGTATGTGCCAGGAAGCCACCTCTCTTCTCTGTGGTTTACTTACTTCTGCCTCCAAGGCCTCAAACAGTGGTCGCAGGATCACTCAAGCTTTACCCAAGACACAGCTGCAGCACCAGTGCTAACCTTACAAAGTGCCAACTGGGAAAACCACAGTTGGGCCTTATGGCTAGGCCTTTATGACTTTCTCCCTTCTCTGGCAATACCAACCCAGCTCTCCTCTGGCCTTCCTCTCACATCTCCTGCCAACTTCACAGGTAAGGACAGACTCCTTGTCCAGCACGTGGATAGCCCACAACCTTGCCTTGAAGTGATGGATTCAGAAAAATAAGCCCAAAATCCAAGCCTGAGTATGTGGGCCCGGGAGTGCCATACTCCTGGGGTATCCTGAAGTAGTCATTATATCTGCTAAGCTCTTTGCTTGTCTTCTCCCCAACTTTAGCAGCCACTGGCTAAGTTCTTCAATGAGTCACACATTAATGCCCACAGAGAGCGCATGGGGAAAACTGCCCACCAGCTCGTATCCTTGAGAATGCATGGGTGCCTCTCCTCTTTCCAGTGCTCAAGACAGGGAGGGGTATGGTGTGGAGAGGGATGTACCTGTTAACCTCGCTTTTCCTTCCAGGGGCACTGGCTCCGTCCACCTGCAAAAGAAACCCAGAACACCTCCATCAGCCACTGCAGAAGATAAAGATTTTGGGTACCACTACCACCCTGGGTGGTGCCCACAGAGCACTAGTCTTCAGAGAGGCCGTCAAGGACATAAACAGCTCCATCCCTCCAAGCAAGAGATCCTGTCCCCAGCGGCCAGAGGGAGTCAGGACACCTGCCTACTCACAGCTGCTTGGCCCTTTAAATCCAGTGGAGAGCCCACTGCCAACACAAGCCCCCACTGCCAACACAAAGCCAGCAACCACATGCCCTGGGGATGCGTCGAGAAGTAAGTAACTAGTTAAATCTGAGATTGAATTGCTCTGTTTTTATTTTCAGCTGGGATTTCCAATAAAACAGTGGCTGCAGATTTATTCCTACCAACCGGAGGGAAAAAATCCCATTATGTTAAAATATTCTGTCCCCCAACCCTATGAGCAGAGAAAAGCAAGAGAGGGCCAGCTCTTAATCTTTTTATTTAGGGGTGAGGGGGATGGGGAGATAAAGCTGACCAAATGAAATTTTCACAAATCAGAAAATTCTGGTTCAAATGGAGAGACTACAGCCCTGGGAGCTGCTTCTAGTCTTATGAGGCCTGACTGACAATGTCCTGGGGTCATGACTCTTAGTCCAAGACTCAGGAAGACTTTGGCACAGAGACCAAAGGAGGCTACAGGAATGTGAACAGTGCCAAGATCCTCCCCCCACTGGCCACAGGTGCTGCTCTTCTTGGCTATCTCAAAATACCAGCAACCATAGTAATTCAGGAGACCATGTCCGAAGTACAAGAATATGTGTCCCGATGTCCCACTGCATGTGCCCCACATCTTCAAACATTCCTGGCAGGGTCCGTCGTGCACCCTACTATTTCTGTGATAAAACACGTACACAGCCACCCTGCATGCACTCCTGAGTGACAACCTCCCCTCCCCCAGGTCAAGCTCTACTGCTCAAAGGTCACGGTCTTTTTATGTCCAAGCTTTCTAAATTGCAGAGCCCTGGGTGAAGGGCCAAGGACCTGACGTAAAAACAGCAGTTGCCTTTTGACGTGTGCTTATGAGAGGTTAAAACCTGGCGAAACCACAAGGCCGGGTTTGACTTGAACAAACCATCAATATATAAAAAGGGTTTCATTCCCCTAAAGGTCATGGTCCCAGGTTCTCTTAAAACCAAACCAAAACACCAGGTAAGCCAGCAGTGGCATTCAGTGCTACAGGGTAACAGGCCAAGCAGTGGTGATATTCCTGCTTCTCCACAGAGCCCACACTGCTTGGTCCCTGTGAGTGTCCCTACAGGCTCCCCTTGCCTACTTCTCAGGGAGGGCCAGTGCAGGGCTTGCATGTCTCTCCTCCCCTGTGCTCACAGCGGGGCCCAAATCCAAGGCTCAAAGCCTTGGTTTATCCGAAGTCCCACAGCCATGAGTCCAGTCCAAGGACACTCCAGAAGCTACCCTTTTCAGCCCCAGAATCCTTTACTCTGCCAATGTTTTGGAAGTGCCAAGTATCACCATGGAGTTCCCAATCTCCACACACAGCCAAACACAGACACAGAAGGTACTATGCACATACGGTTTGGAAAGAGCGACAGCTTGTGATTTCAGAAGAAACAAAGTGGAGAGAGGTCTGCCATTCCATGTGAGCAAAGGAACTGGATCAACTGTGGCCTCTTCCCTACATCCTATTCCTCAGACTCGATACAAGGCTGCTTTTGTGTTCAGGTCCTACAAAGCAGAAGACGTTTGATCCTGGGAGTTCTTAAGGAAATTATAAAATCCCAAATAATCTCTTGCCTTTCAGGCTGATCTGTGGATATGGATTTATAATATTTCACATACACTTTTAACACTGTCTTTTTCCCTCACAATGTTTTTAAAGATTTATCATTTCTGTTTACGTGTGTGTGTGTGTGTGTGTGTGTGTGTGTGTGTGTGTGTGTGTGTGTGCATGAGTTTATGTGCACATGTATGCCTGTGGAGGACAGAAGGTGTTGCATTTCCTGGAGCTGGCGTTCCAGGTAGTTGTGAGCTGCCCTCTGTGGGTGCTGGGAACCAAACTCTGGCCTTTTCCAGAGCAGTACTTTAACGATGAGCCCTTCCTGCTACACACTCACTCTAGTCCGTTCCATCACGTCTTTATGCCAGGTTTGCTAGGTCCAACAGAGAGTGTACAGCAGGAGGGGAGGATGGATGCTCTGTTCGGGCACACGTGACAGTCTTCAGCTGTTTCTCTGTGGCTGACGTGTGGCTTCATATAGCTGGAAGCCACTCCCGATTGTTTCGTAAAAATGAGAGACAACGACAAAATGTCTCCAACTATTCAAATTGTTGAAACAAGTCCTTACAGAGAATGGGGCCCGGGTGGGTGGGGGATGCTGGCTGGCACCAGGTACCAGAGCTGCTAAAGGAAGGACTATCTAGACTGGGGAATGCTCTCCCATTCATGGCCAGCCATGTGGTAGGCTGGGAAAGAATGAAGGATGGACGGGCAATGGACACAGGGGGAGACTCCAAGATAATATGTCACTATCGCAGCAGCACATGGTTAGCACAGCTTTTGTGACTGGCACGGGGCCGAGATAAATAAGGTCATGGATGTAAAAGTATTTAGCATGGACACGGCAGGAGCCACCAGCAGCCCAAGAAGCAGTCAGAAGCCAACACTTATTGGGTGTAGAAAACCAACGTTCAGGAAAGCAGAATGATCTGCACACGCTACAGACCCAGCCTGGACTGCCCCAGAATCCCTTGCTCAAGGTGGCAGCTTAATAGGTTCTACCAGACCACCACAATCCCACGACTATCTCCAGTGGCCCAGATGACACCAATTACAGTTTAGCATCAAGCCTAGGTAGGGCCCAAGTTGTAACAGCATTGTAATGTGACTGCTGTGGTCATGTGTCATCCTCTGCTAAGAAACTATGTGCTCCAAAAGGACCCTTCCTTTTGGCTCCTCGTGCCCTGGTTCTGTCTGGGTCTTACTGTGAACCTCAAGCAGGCTTCCTGTAAACTGACTCTCTCTACAAGTCAAAATGGAGGCAGGTGCAGAGGGCTAAAGCAGGTCCCCCCTCCCCCTTCCCCCTCCTCCCTGCCACCTCTGCCTCTCTATGTTGAATTGACCCAACCTCTACCACCAATGAGATATAGAGGAGATGGCCCATGGGGATCCGTCCTCCTCATTCTTGCTGTCTGGGGGTAGACATGGCGGCCCTCCAGCCCCTATGTGGTACCCCACCCTCATTCCCAGCTCCATCCATTCCTTATCTCCCAGCTTCTCTCCAGTACCTGGGCAAGGCTAGTTTTGGTTTCCTTCCTCCCTCCTTTCCCTTCCCAGATGCATGTTAAGATGTTCTTTTCCATTCTCTTATTAAGGGTTTTCTTGGAAAGAAAATATTATTCCAAACCCAGAAATTTTATTTCTAAATTTGTGCAAATGTAAGTTGTAAGACATTAGCTGCATTTCACATTTTGTGCAAATGGCAGAAACAGGCAATTCGTGTGCTACGGGGATGGGGGCTGGCCAACGATTTCGATAAAATAAACCCTTTTTTAATTTAAATGCTAATGCACTGAATTAAAATTTAATAACTGAGGAAATTGAAAAGCCGAGGAGGAATATTGGAAATAAATCCAAGCAGAAACAGCTGAAATTAAAAATTCTAGAGAGTGGGAGGACAGCAGCTAAGCTGTCTTATATGATTACATTTTTTTTTTCAGAATGAAGCAAAAAAAAAAAAAAAATCCTATCTCTCGCTGTCTCTAGGGCAGTAAATCCACAGCGCTGTGATTTATTGCTCAATTTTCCTGAGGGAAAAAGGCTTTCTTTCATGCTGAAATATTTCATAAATTTCAAGCCAGCATAAATTCTTAATTTAAAAGTTATGGAGGTCACATTTAGTGCACGGGTACAGTTCCAAAATCTTAAAGGCATAGCAGCAAATTAAAAAAAAAAAAAAAAGAAAAAGAAAAAAGAAAAAAAAGAAAATGCAGAGGAAAAGACGGGTAGAATATGAGCATTCTCTCTCTCTTTTTCTTTTCTTTTTTTTCCATTTTGGTTTCAATTCACAAAGTTGAGATTCCATCCTTAAAGATTCTTCCTGGATAGACAAAACCCAACCAAACATATGGAGAACCGGTGTGTGTTTGGAGATCAAGCTGTAAAAGATAGAGATGAAGATTCAATTCAATTGTGAAAAGGCTTTTTTTTTTGTCTTTTTTTTTTTAATTTATTTTATTTTCGGTTTTGTACAGCCACTTGAGGAATTCCTGGTTAACAATTTCCTCCTGGTTGGGAAGGGGGGAAGGTGGGGGAGGGAGGCCAGTGTAATTGCTTCTCTTAGATCTCCAATCTTTTGTGCACTATGATATATTCATTTGTTATACAGCTGTTCAGTGGCGGAAAGAATGCTGGGGCGCCCATAATTCTAAGCAAATCAATCAAAAATTAATGATTTGTCATGCTTGCACAATGGAGGAAAAACAGCTCCTTGGGTCCTGGATGCCTGATCTCCAAGAAGGAAATGCCTTTCTGTGATAAGAGGGGGCTGATGAGGGACCACGGGTGATCTGGCACCTCTGTGAAGGTGGTGGGGTCACTATGTTGGGGCGAGCATGTGTTAGATGGCACCAGGACAGGCTCCTGCCTGGTGCATTTATTTCCATAGTGGCATAATTAGGTTCTTGGCTTTGCCATCCCCATCCCCCATGGCAACTTGAAAATCACTTCCTGTCTGAAGGACTAACTAGCTCCCCTCCCCCAACTGGATTTAACTTGTCCCTGTGCATTGTTCTCCCAGCACTGCTAAGACAGCACCACCGGCATCTCCCACCAATGCCACAGCGGCTCAGGAGCCACCCCTGGTGTACTCCCAACTATGGGTCACTCCTCCTAGGCCATGTCTCCAGCACCCAGTTCAGGGCAAATACTCAACAAATACCACTGGATTTGATTACAGGGATTGCCGCTCAGGAAATCCTGTCAGCAAGATGGCCCTGATGACCAGACAACCCTGGGAAGGCAGCAGGGGTGGAATGTGTATTAGTGCACACACACATGCTTGTGTGCTTGTGTGTGCTCACGTGTATGAAGACAAGAGGTCAACGTGAGATATTTGCTTCAACTACCTTCTACCTTATTCTTTGAGAAAATGTCTCAGGGATTCAGCTAGACTAGCTGGTCACAGAGGTCCAAGGATTCCCCCCCCCCCCGCCGCCACCACCACCACCACCACCACCACCCGGTTCATTTCCTCCATGGTGGGATTGCAAGTGCACACTGTTCCTCAGTTCTCACATGGGTGCTGGGATCCGGACTTAGGTCTCCATGCTTGTGCTGCAGTCACGATCCCAACAGAGCCATCGCCCCAGTCTTCAAAAACTGAGTTTCACTGATCAGTTCACGCCCCACCCCCTCTGTAAGTATTTCATGAAAGCCTACTATGTGTCAAGTACTGTGCTGAGTTCTAAACCAATCCCCAGGGGTCATGAGCTATCCCCAGAACTGAAAACGGGCAGCAAAGGAAAGCCCTCTGCATGCTCCGTCATACCAACTCACACGAAGGCCACAGTCTTAGGTGTCCATAAAAGGTGTGTATATGTGTGTGTGGCGGGTGGGTGCCCACATTTAGAACGCATGTTAGCTCAGAAATTTAAGTTAAACTTAAACTAAATTGAAATCCCCAGGGAAAATCCCTAGCAAGACAAAAAGCAGCTATCAGAGCGCAGGGACCTGTCCAGCGACAGTCCTGTGTTCCTTACTATTTATGGAAGACGGTTAAGGAACTATTGTAGCCACGTTAACGTATCCCTTTCCTTCCCCACAGACCGCATAGCCTTCACATTGATCACACAACCTTCCCCAATGAGCAAGGACTGAGATAGTGAGTCAGTCATCTGCCCACCACCCCTAGAGTGCCTTCCACAAGCTAACCCTACCCTCATAGCACTTTCGGTCACGTGACTGATGCAATCAGTAAAATATGCATCATTTAAAAAGAGTTCTATGCAGGGGCAGACAAAGGTAGAAATGTCAGAAATGCTGGGCACAAGGCCAGGTTGTGGGTTATGAACAGAATTAAAAATGGTTAGGGTAGGCACCGCTGAGAGAACACTAGGAGGAGGTGAAGGCCCGGCCACGAGGTATCCAGGTCAGGGTGAATGGGTGCTGCAAAGTCCACAAGCCAGGAGTGTGCACACATAGTGAGCTCACGACCAGCAAGGATGCTGATGGGCTGGGTACAGTAAGTGAGAGAGACAAGGAGAAGTAATGAAGTCAGCTTACACAGGGCCCTGAGAGGCCACTAAAGAGCTTTGGTTTTCTTACCCTGGGGAGCCACAAAAAGGTTCTGCCAAAGTGACAAAATTTGACTTCCACTTTAGAAATACTGCAGTGGCTGCTGCTCAGAAAGCAGGCCCTGAGGCCGGGATGTGGCAGTTCAGGGGTAGGGTAAAGAAAGCAAGACAGGACTCACTCACTGAAGAAACGGATGTGGGTTGGGCAGAGAGAGAAAGTGGCAAGGAAAATTGAAACAAAGCAAAACAACAACAACAACGAAAACCCTAAAACAGAACACCAGTAAAAATGGATAGCTTTCTGGTATCCAACTTTAATGACCCATACATCACATGGACGGTGAGAGGGTTGTGCCATGCGGCTTCTCCTGAAGATCAGTACTATTAACCACATCCTTCTGATAATTTACCCAGCAGCCACGGGGGCAATAGAAATGGCTCAGTGTCATATGGCTACAAGCAGCTGACTCAGTTCTCACTCTATGTCCACTTATGTCCTTTATGGACCTCCGGCTCCAAAGCCTTGGAGGGAAATGTGGCTCCAAGCAAAGTGTAGGAAGTGTCTTCCTACCTCCGCTCCTAGCCCCATCCAGAATCAGGAAGTCCTTACTTCTATCCCCTGGTGTTCCTGAGAGCACCAATGGAAACAAGTAGATTATCCAGTGCAGAGAGCCAAAACCTCAGTTTCTAAAAAAGGGGTTCTGTTCCCCCAAAAAAGAGCGTAGTGTAATCTCCCCAGTTAGACCATGAGTCCCACACCTCATTCAACGGTTTACTTATATGGGACTTGGGTTTCAAATTTGTGTCTTATTCCCCAACTGAACATGGATGCTCAAAGCCACTGACTGCCCCGGATTGCAAGACTAAAGGGTGAGTAAGGTCAGACAGAGAAGATTTGAGAATAAAGAAGTGGAACCCAGATGAGTGTAAGCTCAGATGGGCTGAGCACTAGGACAATTACTGGGGAACCCATAACAAGAACAGCTGAGGAGAGGGGCGACGGTGACTCAGTGACCTCCAACTGTCATCAATGGCCACAGTTACCACCTATATGCTGGAAAGACAAAGGGTTCCAAGTGCATTGCTATCAAACAGGATCTAACTAGACTGTAGGGTTCATAGGGTGGGCTTCCCTGAGGGAGAGAAAGGTGTGCAGCACTTAGACTGTCTGGAGGCAGTAAAAGGTGTGGGGGAGGCTGGAGCTTCCACAGGCAAAGAGAAGGGAGCAACACCATGGCAGGGGCAGGGTAGAGCCCAGGGCACCACATGGTCCAAGCTGTAGCCTTTACTTCTGGAGGAGAGCACGGTTCATCAGTGTGCACAGGCTCCCACCAAGAGATCCTGACTAGACCCATAGGCCACTGAGCTCAGGTTACCCTCTGGGTAGACCAATGAACTAAGATCGCATGAAGAAAATGCCCCAGTACCAAGCAGGCACAAGGGAGTGCCTCAGACAGTAGCAAAAGTGTGTTGCTACTTCTCAGAATCGAGTTCAGTGCTGCTAAGAACTTCCTGCCATTCTTCCAGTGTGCTGGGAGGGGGGAGGGGAGATTGCCTGCTTGCACAGACCTGCGCACAAGGGAAGAAGGTAAGATACACGAATCACCTCTGATGGGGCCTTAGACGTGGAAGCAGTTCCCTCACACTGCCAGGCAGGGATCTCCAGACTTCACAGTCCTGGTCCCCTCTCTAGGGACTAGCTGTCATCACCACAGTTGGAGCCCCAAGTCAGTTCAAACATTCAAAGGCTGCTGTGATGGCTCTCAATGTGTGATCATGTCTTCCTAACACTGGGAGGACCACCAAACACTGCTTCATAAAGTGAGTTCTCCTGGGTCAGGCCCAGTGAGCTGCTGTGGTTTTTAACTACATGACGTTTGTTTTCAAAGGATAGTATGGGGACCCTTATCTATCTTTCATCTTAAAGACGGGCCTTCAGGAGAGGAGACACTGTCAGAATTCTGTCCTCGAAGTACTCAGACCAGACAGAGATCTCGAAAGCAGATGGGGGCAGAGGTGGAAGGGAAGGAAGGGAAGGAATCACAAACCCCTCAGGCTCAAGGTCCACAGCAGGAAGAGGCACCCATAGGTCAAGTCAGGGGTGGCCGCCCTGAGAGTCAGCATGGGCCATAAGGCCAACTATCTAGACAGGTCAAGACTTCAGAGCGGTCCAACTCCTTTCTCTGTAAAATGAAGGTGGGAGGTGCTGTGCCCACCTCTCCCAGGTACGGTAAGGATGAAGTGCATTTATCAGTCACGTGCTCCATATGGGGCCTCTCATCCACAGATGTGGGAGCACCGTTAATGCAGCAGGGAGAACCCTAAGGAAGATTACATGGCAGTGCAGACGCAGCTCAGGGCACAGGGTCTGCCCTAGTCTTTTTAATGGTTTCTGCCACTCTTCAAGGTGGGGACAGTCCTGATGGCCAGGGAAGCCTTACAGGTAGGCAAGATACAGAGACCAGTTAAGAAAAGCTCACAGGGCTGTCCCATTACAATGACAGCCTGATTTCCAGGCTGCAAGGTGACCTTGGAGAGTGACCTTCTCTGTCATCTGGAGGGGACGTGCTCCTCTGGATGCATCAATGAATGCTGTTCTGTTTGTTTTCTTCTTTTTTTTTTTTTTTTGGTTCTTTTTTTCGGAGCTGGGGACCGAACCCAGGGCCTTGTGCTTCCTAGGCAAGCGCTCTACCACTGAGCTAAATCCCCAACCCCTCTGTTTGTTTTCTTAAAAAGCAGAGAGAGAGAGACAGAGAGACACACACACACATACACAGAGAGAGAGAGAGAGAGAGAGAGAGAGAGAGAGAGAGAGAGAGAGAGAGAGGGAGAGAGGCATCCTTTTTCAGTCACCCAGTTAACCTTTCAGTTTACAGTAGGGTGAGTCATGTGACCAAATTCCACAAAAAATTCTCTCTCCAGGTTTATGATTTTACAGGAAACTCCAGGGAAAACTGCCTGAAGTGAGTTAAAACCAGCTTAGCTATAAACCACGTCCTGGCACACTCTCACCATGCCAAGATTCAGATTACTCATTAATTAGGTGATAAATATTCACTTCAGATCAGCAGGAAGTGGGGGAGGGGTATGAGGGGGTTGGGGGGGACTTTTTTTTTTCTTTTGGCTTCCTGGGAAGAAAAAAAAAATCTATCATAAACACGGGAAGGGCTGTGTGTGAAGTCTGAATGAGATGACCAGGAATGGCGGGATAGGGCTGTCTCTAAGTGAGATGGGTGTGGAAAAGGCCACTCTCCAAACTTCAAGAGCAGACTCCAGGCTTGACACCCCTTAAGCCGCCCAAATGACCTTGTTGGGAAGAGGACGAGCCCATGGCCTGCTGGGATGATGGTTCTGATCCACGGTTTCTCCATTTGCCCGGTGAAGTGCCAGATCGGAAACCTGTCAAGCCCTGTGACACCAACGTGAGGAACCAGGGAGACTTGCAGTCCACGGTCAACTTGTTCTACCAGGGCAATTAAGCCCTGTGACCCTGCTCCAGTCACGTTCCGACTCTGAATCTCCTTTTTCTCCGGTGTCAACTGAGAGATTAAAAACCAGCCCTTTCACTGCTGCCAGGACATTCTTAGTCAGTGCTAAAATGTTCCATGACCCATAGACCTGAAGAGTCACTCTGATGACGCAGATGGTAAGATATAAAATTAACGTCATTTAGGAAGAAATCCTGATTACTCCAGCAAGACAGATTTTGTATAGTGATTCTCGGCATGGAATATGAAGGCTGATGGCTGGGTTTAAACCCTGGCTCCATAACTCAAAATCTGGGTGACACTGGGTGACATGTTAGCTCATGACTTGGTTTCCTTATCTGTGAAAGTGAGATAATGAGAGAGCTCACTTCACAGGATTCCTGAGGGCTGACCCTCAGCGCAAAGCTTCCTACACAGTGCCTGGCACACCAAGACCTGCACAAATAATGACCTCTTACTAACATCACTTCTTAGAAGTGGACTCCATAAAACCACCATTGATTGTCCAGAGTGATGAGGTACAAACCCAGCAGTCAGAAGGCTATGACAAGGGGGCAAGAGTTCAAGGCCAGCTTGGGCTACATAGCAAGACCCCGTCTACTAGCTCAGAAGGTAAGCAAAAAGTATACACTTGAATAAATGGGAGACAAGATACATTTTCATTTACAAACCAGGCAAGTCCTTTTCTTCTCCAAACCTCAGTTTCTCCCAGTACAGAGAATTTTGATAGAATGGGTTTTGAGGACTCTCCCGGGTCTGAAGCTTCCCAACTCTGCTGTCTCTTTGTCCTGCTGTCTTGCCGGCTAGATTATTCTAACCAGGAAGTCCTCACCAGTAACAGAGACAACTTGGTCCGGTCTTGTTACCAACCACACTGTAGGCTTCCTGAGTGTGGCTCACGCATCTGGGGCTGGGGCTGTGCCCCACGTGGGTGGGGCTTCACGAGACTGGTTGAAAACGTAAATGAATTGTACTGCCAATACCGAGAGAGCTGTGGTTCTAACTGGGGTCTAGGGAACCATCTAGTCCAGGAATGGTAAGCAGGTTTTATTTCAGTGCCAATTTTATTCAATTAGTAGTGGCTGCCTGGGACAGTGTGCTCGGAGGGTTCCCAGGCCATATTAGAGCTTCACTAGAGACTGCTCTGATCTTCTACGGATGTCTGCGGCGAACTAAGCTGAGGGTGGTAACATGTCCATACCTCTAAACTGGCCCAGCATTTCCTTTGTACAGACAAACATACCGAGTTTCCTGACCCCCAAAACAGTTTTCCCAGGTGATCACAATGGAAAACATCCCAAGACAATAGAGTTTGGGGCTTTTAAATTTTGGTTTAGAGAGAGAGAGAGGAAGAGAGAGAGAGAGAGAGAGAGAGAGAGAGAGAGAGAGAGAGAGAGAGAGAGAGATTGATTGAGATCCAGAAACAAATCACACAGAATTTGTGCATGTGTAAGAAAAATTTATAAAGGGCAAATTAGATGTTCTAAGTTTGTGTGTGTGTGTGTGTGTGTGTGTGTGTGTGTGTGTGTGTGTGTGTGTGTGTGTGTGTGCATGGAACACATGCTCTAAGTAAAAAATATTACAAATTCCTCTCTCGAAATAACTCCTGGTCAGCCAACCACAAGCTCTATAAATACATCACAAGATCAACAGTCCAGGCAAACTGGGGAAGGAGGAGGAACAACTGTATTGAATTTTTTTTCAAAATCAAAATAGTTTCTCTCTCAGTTGGAAAGGAAGGAGTCACCCACTTCCCAACCAAACAAGAAGACTTACAAAACATTAAAAAGATGGTAATTCTACACATCCCTGTGGGCGCCTGCTGGGAAATCCCGGCAGCTAGACCATTTTGAAATTATTCTATAATTCTGTTTTCTTCTCAAATACAAAAAAAAAAAATCTGCTGTTCTGAATTCACTAGGGCAGCTGTGATTTTTCACAGCAGATTCCATAAGACTGCAGAGTCAGAGTGTCCAGTCAGGGCTGTTCTTTGGAGTCCAGGGAATGGGCCAAAACAAATGAATAACCAAGCAAACACATTTTTTTTAAATGGGGGGTGGGGGAGATCACTGTGGGTCTTTTCTTCTTTTTCTTTCTTTCTTTCTTTCTTTCTTTTTTTTTTTTTTTTTTTTTTGAGACAGGGTTTTTCTGTGTGGTTCTGACTGTCCTGCAACTTGCTGTGAAGATCAAGCTGGCCTCTAACTCAGGTCTTTTAAATACAGGCAATTTAACTATTTAACTTGTGGCTCTAAGCCCCATGAGGCCTTTGACCAGAGTCAGTCACATCTAGGGACCTGCTGCTGGCAGTCAGGACTTGGAGAAAGATAAAGAACTCATGTTAGAGCCATCTGACGTAAGAAAAATCACAACAAGATCGACCCAACAGGAAAGGAGCACAGAGGGAGGGCTGCAGCCCCACAGGAAACATCTCATGAAGCAGAGATGCAGAAGAAAAAAAAACCTTAGGCTTCTCCCTCCTCTATTCCAATCTCCCTGCTGAATAGCCTATGGATAGAAGCGGTTGAAGGACAGACAGCAAAGGCGTCTGGGAAATGTAGTCCTCTACCACACTGCACAAGTAGGAAAAGATGGTGTTCTTAGAGCTTAGAGAAGAACCTCTGGGATCTCAGGACTACAGCTGGAGAATGTGTGAGATCTAGCCATAGTCTACCCATGACACATGAGTAGGCATGCCTGCATAACTTTCCTGGATGTTTTTACTTCTTGCCTTTTCTGAGAGCCTGCTATTAACCCAAAACACGGAAGACTTACCATCAGGAGATCCAAGCAATCTAGAAGCATCTCCTGACCAGACCAATCACTACCCTCAGAGACAGAAGCTCTGTAGGTTCTAAACTCTTCCACCTACAAGACCACTCTAGACCACTCCAACTTTTTGTTGTTGTTTAAGTTTGCTAAAGGCCATTCCTACCACATCAGGGCACAGCCACAACTCTGGGAATCTCTTTGTCCTGGCTATTGGGAAAGACCTGATTTAGATACATTCTATGAAAGATTGCCTTCGAGGCTCCATTCCTACCTCCCCCAAGCCACAGAAGCTACCTCCCTCCCTGTTTTGTTAAAGCATTTATGGCCTGAGCCATTCAAACAGTATTGATCAAGCAGCTGGGATACTCAGTCATCTTTTTATGACCTGTCTTCTCAGCTGGACCATTCATCTTCCCCAGCAGGGGCCATGCCTCTGTATTCCCTGGGGCCCAAAGACTAGCTTGTCTACCTAGTATCCAAAGGGGGGATGATTCAGGTTCTGGGAAGCCAGGTCTGGGTGTGGGACGATGACATGTCCCATCAGCCCTATGCCTCCATCTGCATAGTGATGGGGGATGCTGCACCCATGACTTCATTCAGTTCACCAGGCTGCAGTCATATTTTGCCTGTTAGAGAGGAATGAGCAAGCTTTGGGTCACTTTACTGAAAGCTATCCAGTTTTGATCAGCACGCAGATTTTAATTCTCATCTTCCAAGACAAATACCAAGTTCCCTCCCTTTCCAAGATCCCACATCCTGTTTCTCTTTCACAAATTGGGTTGATTTGATGAAATCACTCAATAAAAAAGAGTTCATAAGTGTAAGGCTCTTAGATCAGTGGCCTGCACAGACCATACTCGATGCAATTAACGACTCTATTGCCTTCATGGCCAGCATCCATACAGCCGTGTCCATGCGATACGCCAAATATCACAACAGCCATAGTGAAAACAATGCAAAGAAAAGTAGTAGAAGATGGAGAATTCCTATGCTTCCTTTGAGCTAGGCAATTATGGAAAGACTCAGGACTTAACAATTAAAGAATGCATGGAGACACAGTAAGATTCTTGGAGGTCTACCCCAAACACTGACCACCCTGCAGCAAGCACAACTGCGTTCCCCAAAGCTAGGCTTGCGGCCCCTCTTCCTGCGCCCCCATAAGCTTCTGCAGTGCATGTCTTCGGTGTAAAAGCTACACCATGGATGCATGGCCTTTTGAGCCAGGTGGCATGTTGAATGCAAGGGAAAGAAAGTGCATAAGGTCATGTGTGTGAGCATGCAGGCTGCAAGCCTCCCTAGCAGGGACTAGCCACATGCCCTCTTTGGCTAGGCTGTATACGGGGCTCTTTGATCACAACCACCAAGTATGAGCTACTAGCCTGGCATGCAAAAATGAGCACTCCAGCCACCACGGCTTGGTCCAGACTCTTTGGCCAAGTCAGTAACCACCCACCCCACTAAGGTGTAAAAAGAGGGCAGAGACTTTTGTCTTCACTGTCACCAGGAATCTCTGGAGAGGCTACGTGTTTCATGTGTCACCATGTTCCAATTCCAAACTGGCATCATCGCCACAGTCTAACCAATTCCAAAATTCCTTGACTCCATAATCTCACTTTAAGGAACTGCATCTGTGCATACTGAACAAAAGAAAGACAAAGGTTCACTCGCGAAGATGCCCACTATACTATTTATGTAGGAATTTGGGGACAGCCAATAAAAACATCAGCAAATGCCTGCTTCCAAAGCCTTCAAGACACAATGCTTCAAATTGGCGGAGAGAGCTATGTGAGACAAAAATGCTATACTGAAGTGACAAGATCTCAGTTAAAACTCTACAAACAAACAAAAGAAAACCTTATATAAAGCGAATCAAAACAAACGCACAAGGTATATATATACCCAAGAATCCCAAAGCAATTACCCTGGAAGGTGCAAAACTGAATGTCGTTCCTCATCCTCCCTGGTTTGTCTCTTTGCTGTTACTTATGAGGAAAAACCTCACAACACTCTAAACAATTAAGCTGCCCATCTATAAGGATGGGCCCTGGGACAAAGTGACAGTGGAGTGTCATCCTACCCTGGACTGAGACTTGTAACCTTACAAAAGCCTGGTCTGGGGCTGACAAGATAGCTTAGTCAGTAAAGGTGCTTTCTGCACAGCTAACATGTGGAAGGAGAGAACTGACTCTCAGAAAGTAATCTCTGACCTCCACATGTACATGAATGTCACATGTATGACAGTGTCCATGGAGGCCAGAGGAGGGTTACAGGCAGGTGTGAAAAGTTCGATGTGAGTGCTGGGAACTGAACTGGAATCCTCTAGAACAGTAAGTGTTCGTGACTGCTAAGCCATCTTCCTCCAGCTTCCATTTTCCCCTTCTGAGGTCCCTTAGGCAGCAACTCTCCAAGCTAAGTGTTTCTGTGTATATTGCACATCCTGGGTAAGCTGTTATAACTTAAGTGGTGGCCGCCACAGCAGCAGTGTCCTAGTGTGCAGAAGACACTCTGAAGTGCCAGCCCCCAAAGACCCATCGTGTCTGATGCTGTCTGTCCATCAGCCTCATTAGTAGGAGCTACTTAACCACTTTACACCTAGGGAAACCAAAATGTCAAAACATGAGAGGTCCCGCTGTTGGTAGAACAGAAGTGGACCGAGCACACCTGTGGATGACAAACTGGTGCAATCCTGGGGTCCAATGACACACAGTCCAGGCTGGGATGGCAACACAATCAGGCCACATTCCATTTCATCCTCGCCAGGTCATTGTGTGGTGAAGGTTACTCATGAACTAGTGTTGCAGCTTAGTTGACAGGAGGCCTGCTTAGCACTTCAGTTCATAGCACCTCACAAAGCCAGGTACAGCCTGTGATCCCAGCACTCAGAAGCGTCAGGATAGAAGGATGAGAAGTCCAAAACAGTAACAAAATACCCACGTCTGTTTCCCCGTACTTCCTAGAGATTCTAGCAGTACAACAGTTTCATACAGAGACGCAGATAGCCAAGTCACATGTCTCTATCATATTGTCCTCTGTGCAACAAGGCCAATATATGAGCCCAAGCTTGTCTGGTCCTGGAGCCTACAACTTTAGGGGAATCCCAGTTTCCCCTAAAGGAAAGAGGACAAGAGCCACAAGACATCACAGCAGAGTCACTGTTGGATGTGATGAGCTCCCACAGGCCATTGGCACAGGAGAACAACCACTTCTTGATGGGGCAATACCAACAGGTATTGGATGAAAGGAAGAATGGCTTCCCAATATGGCAATAGTCACAAAGCTTGAAAAGAGGAAGTTATCCTTCAATCTTGGATACATCTAGAAGATCCCAGATCTTCTTAATGCTTCCCAGACTTGCCTTCATCACCTACCATTTATGCTTTCTATTTAAGGGCCACTGTCTTTGAGTGAAAGTCTGTGGACCAAATATTTCATTTCCTTTATTTCCTTCTTTCTGGTTTCACAAGTGTTGTAAAAAGTTAATGAATCTATAAATTGCTCATTGGTTTTAAAAAAAAGAAAAAAAATAGCTAATGGAATTTTAATGAAATGCCAGTTCTGCGTAGCTGATGTTAAGCCCAGGGCTGAAACACTGGCACCAAGTAGCCCAAATGGGGTACCACCAGGTAAGAAGAACAGGAAGTCAAGAACAGGAAGTTACAAGCAGAGCTGCATCTAAAACAGGACACAGTCTCTCCACCCCAGACCTCACAATCGCCATGAAGTGACATCTGTCCTAAAGGAAAAGTGGTCAATCTATTGGGATGCTATTTCTGAGACAAGGAAGATGACACAGAAAATACTGTTTCTCCCATGGGCTGAGGCCAAAATGGCAGCACATCTGAGAGGGTCACAGCCACAGAACCACTGAGCTTTGCTCCTCTGGAAGTGTACACTAGACAGAGAATGGAGAAGACACTCTGGGCTTGGTTGGTACAAGGCTCCCAAACCAGAAATGCTGATCTAACACCTGCTCCACAGAGGGCACTGGCCAGAAGCTCTACAGATAGGCGCTCCCTGCTTCAATCCAGAAGAATGTGATGGCACAAGTCACACAGCTGGTTCTGCTCCATCTCAGAAAGTCCTCCTGCTTCTTACAGACCTCCCCTCAGGCTTCCTTATCCCCCATAGAACAACCCCACCCCCACCCCACCACTCTGCCCCTTAAGAGCCTTCTTTGAGCTGTCTGACCTTTCTAAGTCACAAGGCTGACCCTGTCATCCTCCCTCACCTAAAGCATTGCATCCCGGACTCTCATTTCTACCAAGGTGAAAAACACAGTCCTCCTCCTTCTCCACAGCTTCCGCTCTTCTCCAGCCACCAGTCTTCCCACAGCTATGCTCACACCCGACGTTCCACCACACGCGTACTCCTACACTGCCCCCAAGCAGGCTGTCTTCTCTCCCATCTTCCCAGTCTGGCTCTGAATGGCCTTGGCAGCAGAACACCTCTGGGGTGTCCTCCCCCTGACCTATGACCTGGATGCCACCATTAAAAACAGAAGCACTTCTGATGTGACTCTTCCCAAAGGCTCCAGGTTCAGTTACCTACCTGACTCTTCTCCTAGGCTGAGTGCAGCCGGGAAGGACCAAGGTTCATTCACCAAGGAAACACACGGGCACATGCTAAAATGGGTAAGTGACAAACTGTCAGCCTAGAGCACCTATGTCATACAATCCTGGGTTCAAACCCTAGGTCCTGGGCCAATTCTGCCCGAACTCCTTGGGCCCACAACCTCCCAAGGTGCAATGGACTAATAAGAGCAGAAAGGAAAGCCTCCTCTTTCCTCCTTTGGCCTCCATGTCCCTGTCTTCCTTCTCTGTGAGTGAATGCAGTTCAGTCAGCCAGAAGTGAGACTCATGGTCAGCAAAGACAGGGCAGGAGAAATGGGGTTCTATGGAAGGCCAGCGGCAGGAAGAGCTACAGGCACACTCAGAAGTACACAAGAGCTCGGGTGCTCCTAGCGAGGACCTGGACCAAGGCAAGTGACACAGCGGCAGACATCAGCACCTCCACCAACTAGAAATACCTGGAATTGCAACAGTAGCTTTGGGTTTCCAGAAATTTCAGAGCCTCTTTCTCTTTGTTTTCCCCTTAAACTAGTTACAATTAGCATGGAGGGATATAATTACGTTGTTAGTCTAATTGCCTGCTTGAAACAGGATCTACAGGGGTTTAATGGAAGATTTGAAGGGGGCAGATAAAATAAAAAGTCGCGGTAATCGAGGAAGAACTGTGTACAGTGACTTTCTTCTCAGGTAGAGACAAGGACTCCCCAAGCCAAAGCCAGGGAATTGCCTCCCATGTAAACTCTCTGGCCTGGCTGGGTGGGGAATGGCATGAACCAGGCAGCTCAAGTTTGCTGGAAATTGATTTTGGAGATGTTGACCTAGTTAATCAGAAGGCAATCCTAGCAAAGCCTTTGCTTGCTGGAGCCCTCCAACTATTATTGGCAGTGACACAATTACACATCGGAGGGCAGTATTTTCCCAGGTGGAGCCAGCGCCGTGCCAGTTAACATGCGGCCTCTTCTGGGGGCCTCCTCATTGCTCTAGAGGACCATGTGGTCCACTGAGGACAGAAGCCAGAAAGAGGCAGGCCCGAGATTAGGGTGAAGAGGAACATCTGTTTCAGAGGAAGAAGAATCTGAAGGAGAGGCAGTAAGCACTTCAGCAGTAGTCATTCAAGATGGACGGCCAGGCCATTGCTGGCCTGAGGTGCTGAGGAGCCCGCTAGGAGAATGAACTGGGTGGTTCTAAAGAACTAGATCTGCTCTCTCCCCTGGCCACAGAGAAGAAAGGAGTCTTAAGGGAGGGAAAGGCTCACTTCCTATTTAGGCCTATTTATGGCCCCTGAGTTACAGCACTCATCTCCAGAAGCTATCCCTCTTTGATGGCTGCAGGGAAAACGTTCCTTTTCTAGCTATTTTCTCCAATGCCTGTAGCCATCAAAGAGGGATAGCTTCTGGAGATGAGTGCTGCCACCATGGGGAAGAAGTGAAGCCCAAGGCCCAGCAAGCTCACACCCATGGTGGCCCCTGCTATTCCGGGACTGGAAACAAGGAAGCTAGGATTCCACCTTCACTCCTCCAACGACCAGGCTGAGAAACTGACAGGGGACCGGCTGTAGAGCTGCCCCTCGGTTTCCACTCCTCAGACAAGGAGTGGCTGCCCGTTTCCAAATGCTGAGAAGCAGGACACTTCTCAGTCAAGGTTGCGATCACGCTGACCCTGGATGTACCTTACATCAGTGAGGGCACAGCTGTTCCCATTAACGCAGGCTGGCACAAAAACAATACCAGTTTGCATTGTAAGGAGAGTGGGGCATAAGAAATCTAATGTAGGCAGAGGCTAGAGCGCCCCATCCAGCTACACTGAGGGGCATGTGGCAGGACAACTGGAAGGTTCTAGTAGGAATCTGTAGTAAATCCCTACTGAACTCTGGGGACTTAGTAAGATGAACACCTCAAGAAACTCCCTGCCCAGAAGGGCCAACAAGGTAGCACGGGTCATGAGGACACTGTAAGTACCACCATGACTGGATACCACCTAAGTGTTGGTTTGGCCGCTACTGAAGACTGCAGCCATCCTTCCTCTTGGGGCGTAACTACAGAGTTCCTGACCCCACTGTCTGGAGATAAAGGCTCACTGATGTGAAGTATCTTGCTCCAGGTGACCAGGTTCACAGGCAGTTGTGTCTGAATTCCAATTCCCCTGGACAACACTAATCACTGGCAGAGGAAGATTCACTGAAAAGCCCAGGCCAGCGTTTATGGCGCCTCCTTGCTCCCTGTGTTCTGCCCATCACACCCGAACATGTTGTACGAGACCTTGTTGAACAACAATGAGTAATGAAGCCTCATTCAGCAGGGAGACAGATGTCAACTCTTATAAAATATAAGGACTTGTGGAGCATACTATAGATACACGGACAGTGAAGTGGGAGCTCCCCAGGAGGCTGGCCTTTCTGCAACCATCCCCATCAGGACAGGCTGTGGGGAAGAAGGGTGTGAGCCTGGCTCTGAACCAGCAGGCACCTGCCGGACACTTACAGAGAAGAATGAGGAGCCACTCGTTGGTCTTAGACGACCAGCCTGGGTGTGAGGTCGCTTGCAGCTCTGAGGCTAGACTCCAGCAAGGTTGTGAGAGGCCATGAATATAAGTAATCACTGTCTCCATCTCCTGGTTCCTACCTCTGGGTGGGCACTGCCATGCCCTCTTTCAAACCCGGAGAACGGGCATGCAGCCATTCAATTAACACAGCGGTGCGCCCCCACCTTGCTCTGGTAATTACACACAAGGTTAGGCCGCCTTCATCCCTCTAGGTACCGTGCGTGCCATTAGGGAAGGAAGGTGAGGTATCTTAAAGGAGCAAAGGACTATCTCTGAGGACTCACGGCAAGCCTGCGGACTCTGTCTCCTCAACAAGCAAGTTCTATGCTCATCACCAAAAATCTGTCTGAACCTGTCCTCAATGGCTTCCCCCATCTCACCAATTGCACTCCCTGCCTTTTTCTCCATAAATTTAATTAACGTACTGCATGACCTTGGGTTAGAGAAGCCACCGCTCCCCCTTCAAACTCAGTTTCCCTCCCTGTACAACAAGAGCAGAGATAACCTCTCTTGGCTCACCTACAGTCAGAACATCCCAGAGCTCTGAGCCTGGGATAAGCCCATGACCTTGATATTACAAGCGACTGCAGCTCGAGGCTCCCTGGAGTGCCAGGACCCTCCCGCTCAGAAAAGCTATGGCCTGGCAGTAGTGCCAGTTCTCAGGTCCTGTCTCATTCTGAATAGACAGGGAGGGCCACCTAACCCAGTGAGGGGGTCTTCTCCATCCCCACGGGACCCCAG
The DNA here is from genome assembly GCF_011064425.1 of Rattus rattus. NCBI lineage: Eukaryota > Metazoa > Chordata > Mammalia > Rodentia > Muridae > Rattus > Rattus rattus. The sequence goes on from NC_046154.1 coordinate 90,522,581, forward strand.
AGCTCCAATCTGCCTCTGGCCTGTCATTGTAGCAGCTGGGCCAGGGGATTCAGAGAGACTCTGGATCAGAGTCTGGATCCAGAGCATAAGCGTGAGGCTGAAATTGTAATAATAATAACTGACATTTATATCACGCCTTTCATCCCCAAATCCCAAATTAATTAACTTTTTACGAGACATTTTTAAACTAGTGCCATTTAATAAAATTCTATTAGGAGAAGTCTTTTTTTTCCCCAGCCCTATATTTTTTATTAACAGCCACCAAAAAATATAATTTACAGGCAACTGAAAGCCAGTCAAGAGAGGGAGAGGGACGGTTCCGTCAAAAACGAAGCAGGAAGGCTAGTGCTGGCTGGAAGGCTAAGCTCCTGATCTTGCTGCCATGGGTCCCGTCCCGGGGCCTCTGGGTGGGGGTGGGGTGGGGTCCCATGGGTCTGGGTTACTCTGCAAGATTGATTCAGCACACCGTCATTCATTCCCTATTTATTGATTGTCAGTTTTCAGTAGTCACCTCACTAGCTGCTGTGGAGACCTCAGAGAACAAAGAATCCAAGGCCCTTTCATTGTTGGAATGCACAGCCCAAGGGTTAGAGGGGCATTCGAGAACCAATCACCACTGCAGTGGGTGCTAAGAATGAAGACCCCTTCTCCTAATCACAGCACCCAACATGGGTACTGGAGACAGAGGCATGGAGGTGAGCAAACGCCACCCTGGAAAATGCCTACTTAACCCTGAAAGGTTGGCAGGAGCTAGACAGCTGGAGGGAAGAACCCAATCCAGGTGTCAGAGGGCTCAGAAGCTGGAAGAGAAACTCAGATGAGACACCGGGGTGGAGGTGGGGGATGGGTCTGAAAGGATGAGTGAGCCAAAAACGAGGGCCTGACCAGGGCTCAAACAGGTAGGAAGCAGGATGACACGTGTCTTCCAACATAGCTGGTCCCTGGGGACTTTGTGCTTTCCCCCATCTGTACAGCATCCTTTCTCATGTGTACCTGTTACAGCCACACATGGTCCTGCATGGTCACCAGGAGTCCCATGTGGCTACTATGCTGTTGTGATGCCGTTCATTCCCAAACTGACACGCACCATCCTTGGAAAAACACGTTCTGATTCTGGAGATGCTCTACAAGATAAGAAGCCTATGCTACCTTCGTAAGAATCTTTATTATGATTACATGTTGGAAGATAACCCGTGGAGATGCTGGGTTACATGAAATACGTTATTCAAATTAATTTCACCTGTGTCATTCCTCCTTTTTTTTTTTTTTTTTTTCAATCTGGCCACTAGAAAATTTAAAGTGACATCACAGCTTGCACTGTATCTCTGTGAGGCAGCTGTGTGATCTGTGTTTAAGAACAAAGGCTTTAAAAAAAAAAGAATAAATAAATAAAAATGTAGCGATCTAGCACAGGCAGAGGCAGCAGCAGATGCTCTCCAGGCTTGGCTGAGGCCCCGGCCTATTTCTCTGATCCTCTTCTCAGTCTTCAATACAGCTAAGGAGAAGAAAGGGGAGACATTCCAGTGGGGTCCAACTGTGGAAGGCAGAGCCGGAAGGGGGCGAGGGGCGCGACTAAAAAGCCATCCCATTTCCACTATCTCTCATCACACCTGCCAATCAAACTTATCAATGAAAACTCGCTGAAAGAAAGCCGAAAATATAACCACCCCTCTCCTTAATTTTCCTTTAAGCTTTTAGAAACAGTCTCACTCTGTAGTCCAGGATAGTCTAGAACTCACTGGGTAGGTGGTCCAGGCTGATCTAGAGTTCAAGGGACATTGCCCCCTTAGCCTCTAACTGTTGGGACTTCAGGTATAAGATGTCTGCTAGGCCTTCAACCTCCCAAGAGCCCAGATAAAGGAGGATGGCGGACAGGTGCTAGTGAGTCCCCACACTTCACTTTCACAACGGAAGGCTGAACCCTCTTTCCCGCCATCGAGAGGGAAGCCCTGGGTGGGCCAGTCCGGTTTGGGAACCTGGCACTAATCAGAGGGGGCTCAGTGGCCTGCAAGCCCGCAATGGAATAAGGGGTTCCTCTATCTCGAACCTGTGACGGGCTGATGAGGGTACTTTCCCTGTAGGGACAGGTTCTCCCCACCCTCCACTACCTTGGTACTTCCCGCTTCTGTGGCTGGGCTATCAAACAGAACCTGAATGCTCAAAACTGCCTGATAAGCAAAGATGAGACATTTGCATACCATGCCCTCCCATTCGCTCCTAGACTTTGCTGTCTTCCTGGTGATATTCCTGGGCCAGTCATCCGCTTGACAATAAAAGCAGCCTGAACACACTTCTAAATACATTACACTTTCGCTCACTACCTTAGTGGGTTTAAAAAACAAAACGTTAGAAGATTATGAACTCTGAAGGCTTGGCTACAGCCTCTCTTTCTGTTGTGCAAACAAAAATTCTTAATGGCCCCCTTTTGAGGTTGCCTTGCTGCTATTAAAAATGGAGTTTCACAAGGGTTCCAAACCAGTTCTTCTAGTTTTCCTGAAAGAACCCCCACTGTCGTTCAATCACAAATAAAATCTTCCATGAACATGTAAATGCCGGGGAACCCTGCCCAGTGAGGTGAGACAATCTCTTTCCCAGCACAGGAACAGTGGATTGCTGCTGACTCCTGCTCTCTCTGTGCACTCTCTAAGCACCTACTGCATGCAGGGCCTGGAGGTGCATAGCTGGGTGGGTGTCTGTTGAGAACAGAACATAAGAGGGTGCACCAGGCACCAAACGTGCACAAAGACTGGTCGCGTATCTACTGTATCAAAGCGGGTTTGGGTAAAGGATAAAGCATGCTGTGCCAAAGTAAACGCTCTTTCAGTGTTCGATTCTGACTTCAGTAAAGTCACATTAACCAGGAAGACCAAATATAACGGGGAGGGGGGAGGGGAGGTGATGCTGATGGTAGGTAGGGGTGAGTGAGGAGTGGCAAGACGCAGGCGAGCAAAATGGTCTCCTATCAAGCCATTCTTTTATGCGGAAATCTAAATAATAAAAAGTGTATAAAAAGTCCACACATTCCATCATCGCGGTGGGAAAGGGAGGCTCCAAGGTTTCATCCTGCCTGTCCTCCAGATCCAACTCTGTCTGATCCTGCCTCCGTCTCTGCTACCTGCCATGGTGGAGCCTTTGGACTCCAAGCCTCGTCCCACTGGCCTCTTCCAGATGGGGAAAGCCAGTCTTAGCAAAGGGGGAGTGTAGTAAGTATCCCAGGCACTCTAGCCAGAAGGGATTCAAGACTTCTCTACCTCAAACACTGACTGACCCATCGGTCTCCACAGTGGAGAACAGAACCAAAAAAAGGCCAGAGTTTCCAGAGCCCAGCTCCAAAGTTGGAGAGGAATGAGACTCCTAGACACTTCTAATAAGATTCCCAACCTGAAGACAACAAGGATGCCTCCACAAAGGGAGGGAACCTATGGAGAGACAAGACCCTAAGTGAAGACCAAGGGCATGATGGCTAGAGGGCTGCAGAAAACAGTTCCCAACTCAGCACTCCAGGCTGAGAGAAAGCAATGTCCTTTCCACACCCTCGCTGTGAACATGAAGGAAAAGAAGGAAAAGGTGCAATGGCAAAGGAGCGCCGTAACTGGGCTGGACAGACCTAAACCTATGGGATTACAGAGGGCTCGAGGCCACGTATGATTTCCCAGAATAATACAGATGGGCTTTCCTTCCCTCTCAAAAGCTGGAACCCATATTCTATTAACCCAGAAGAGACAGTGGGGGAGAGGCCCAGCCAGGTACAAGTGCATGGAAAGGTCAGTTCTACTTGGGGTGGGGACGGTGCATTCTTTGCAGGGGGACGGTGTTAGTCATGCTAATTTATTCTTGGTCAAACTTAAATAGCTTTGTTACAGACTCACACATAAGAAATGAGAAGTAGGACCATGACTTCCAAATCTTAAAGAGCAGGGTTGGCATAAGGAGGAGAGGACAGAAAGAAAAACAAACAAACAAACAAACAAACAAAAAAAACAGATGAGGAATTAAAAAGAAAAGACAATTTTGGCAACCCAACAAAAGGAGGGGGGATTAAAATGGAGTGAAAAAGGAAGATGTGGAAAATTAAAGAAGTATTTGTAATGCACATGTATGATATGTAAATTCCCCTGTCAGAACTAGGTATCATGAATGGGGGAAGGGGTTGAAGGCAGGTCAAGAACTAAGGAAAGACCCCCAAACAGTAAGGAGAGCAGAAAGGCCTGGGACACTGTGCAGCCATAAGGCTGGGTGCCATGCTAGGGAGCCTTTAATATCCTATTTGTGCTTCCTTGTGTATTATATGTTAAAGCAAGAAAACTTTTTTATTTTCAATAAGAAATTAAATAAATTACACCAGACCCATGACAATAACATGTGAAAATGATAACAGGTTCCCAAACAAACAAAATAAAACAAATTTATAGAGAAAACACCCTTAGAAGAAACCCTTAAATGTATTTAAAAATGCACAAAAAGGAAATTTTGTATCTCCATGAAAAAAAAATGCCTAGATGAAAACTTCCCAAAATACATGGAGAGACGGAGGGAAAAGCTGTTCGAATGAGGAAACAGTAGCACACGGCCCAGGAATGGGCACATCATGGCCATTAAAATATGGCCGACACAAATGAGGTAAGAGAAGACTTTAAAGACACAATCAACCCATCTGATATATTTCATACACATTTATAACATCATACACATGTCGAAAAATCCACAGAGCAGTCACGAGTTGATCATGTGAGAAGCTACAAAGAAAACTTCAATGTCTTTTTTTCCTTAAATCAGGAATTATCCAGGCCGTATTCTCTGACCACAAAGCAATAACCCAAAAACTAAACAAAAAGAAAGCCACGAAAACTTAACCACTTGGAACTGTAACCTGAAGGTCACTTGAGGGAGTATTTTTAAGAAAAATTAAAGAATGCAGACTCTTAAATAATGGACACCGAGGCTGCTGTAGAGCCATGCCCAAGGGACAGCTCGAAAGCCATCCTTCAAAAACAGGAACGAACGAAAAGAAAAAAAATCAGAAACGGAAATGAATGGGAAATAAGTTAAAGGAAAGAAAATCTGAAGACTTGGAGATAAAACCAGGGACAAGTGCTTTAAATCACTAATCGAAGAGCTCCCTGCCTGCCCCTCAGTAAGTCTGGTCAGGGAAAGAAATAAATTAAAAATATCAGTACGAGGACGAGTCAGAAGAAAGGCTTTATATGGATGTATTTTTAAACACAAGCAGAAGAGATGTTTTCTAAATAAAGGAAAATTATACCAAACTGACTCAAGAGGAAATAAAAACCCTGAATAGGCTAATAATCTGGGAGAAAAAAATATGAATTATAAAATTATTAGGACTATACAGATAATTCCATAGGCGAATTATACTAAACTCTCAGTAAAAATGACATCTGTGTTCTGAATTGCTGGGCAGGAGGTCTGGGGAGGGAGCCTTCAAATTCCTGCTACAAAGCCAAAGTTTAAAATTGGGCAAGGAAAAACTTGAGAGGGGGAAAACAAAAGTGTCTACATTTTACTCAAATCATACAAATCCAAACTTCGCTATATAAATGTGAGTAGAAGTTGTGACTAAATTTTACATAAATCTTACAGATCCAAACCTCTTTAAGTAAATATTAGCAAATAAAATACGGTATCAAATTGTAAAATCAATACCATTCCAAAAAGAAAGACTTATTTTACTAAGAATTTTCTTTACATGTTTGAATAGATATGTCTCAAAACCCATTGCCCAAATAATAGTAAAACAGTGGAACTATTCCAGTTAAAATTGGGAATATCCAAAAACCCCTATATTCCTCAACACTCTTCTGGAGACCCTGACTATTATAAAAAGCACCCCCCCCCAAAAAAAAAGCCATTATTTACAGACACAACTAAAAATCTAAGAGGATTTGACCAACTATTCAGGTGTAGGATAAATACTCACAAGTCAGTACCAATAATAATTAATAAGAAGTAGAATAGGTAGGTAGGGGTGGGATATAGCTCATTGGTTAGAGTGATAACTTAGATGTGTGAGGCCCCAGGTTCAATTCCCAGCACTGTATGAGCAACCCGGGCCATGAAACAGCACAGTAAAAAGAGTGAGTCACCCAAGAAACCATGGCGAGGTTTTCCTAGAAACATCAAAGGCACAGCAATGAGGAGAACAGACCTTGTACAGGAAGCCGGGCCCACCATAAATACATCGCTTCCCTCAAAATGGATTCACATAGCCCAGTGATTCTGGGCAAAATCCCAATAGGATTCCTCAGAGATCGTGTGGAGTTCACACAAAGCTTCTGGCTTCTGATATAGAGTCTCCATCTTTTAGAATAATAGCCATGGCCTCACACTAACACAGTGATGAGAACCTAAATCAGGTGAAGAGCAATGTTTAGGTAAGCCGGGCAACACAGTTAAGAGAACAAGTCCAGAAGCAGCCCCATAGAAGTTTGAGCATTTCGGAAACTACGAATACATCTCTCCAAGTGAGGGCAGGGAACCCCATGCAACTGATCACATCGCCCCCGAAGGGCTGCTCAGAGAGCCCCGATGCATCTGGAGAGGTTTTCAAAGCACGCTTATCCTCATTGCAGCTATGAAGAAAGTCTACATGGTCTAGGGGAGGGATATTCTATGGCAGGACTGGCTTAGGCTATGAATTACGTGATGGTCCTAAAAGATCCAGGATTGCTTCTGGACTAGACAGGACAACTGAACCCACTGGCGACCTGGGACTTTCTTCTCCTTCACGGGCTCTAGGGTAGATGGGAAATGGGTGTGAATCAGATTTACAGGTTAGCAAGAGTCTTCTGCATTGGTTTCCCAGTCTGATCACTGTGCTACATTTATTTGAGCCAAAGTCCTTGCTTTCAGGAATTCCAATGTTGTTATCTAGAGACAGAGTCCTGTAAGAGTGGAGAAGGCAGGGAGGCAAGAGACTGGGAGAGAAGGATCCAGCAGTGTGGGAACTCTTTGCAAATCATGTGAGGAGCACATGTGAGCTACCTGTACAATTCTTACAACTCTTCTGTGAGCCTCAATTACATCTAAGTAAGTTTCGAAAAGGAAAAGTCCAAGTGGCAAGGCCCCTTGGGGTAGTTACACTTCATCTATGTGTAATGTATTATAGACCTTGCCTGGGAGTTACAGGCCCCAAATTCCCTGTTACCTCCCCCATGAGAGGGGAAGAGGGCAGGAGAGGGGCACAGCTCTCCTCACCAATGAGGGATTACATGATTCGGAGGCCGTGCAGTGAGAAGACATGGGTGAGACGCCTAGAAAAATATAAGCAAGAAGGGAGAAAAACACTAAAAATGACTAACTAGAGGGGAATTACGAAAATACTGCAGTGAAGAGGTGTTTCCAGGCATCTTCAGGAAACAAAGTAAAACAAAACAAGACAAAAATGAAATAGTAACTGGACTGGGGCTCCTCTGTCCTTGAACTTTTCTGGAGCAAATGTCCATGCCATTAGGGACAAAGAACTGGGCAGCGCTCTGGGTCTGCACTTTCCACGAGCATCGAGACTGACCCTCGTGGGCCAGATGATGGGATATGGAAACGGACTTGAAGAGAATCTCAGGCCACAGGCCAGGCTACCTTCCACACTCCAGACCCTGTGACACTCACACCAATCTATGCTGCCTGGGCAGAAGCCTCAGGACCTTCAGGGTAGCACAGCACACTAGCAACTTATCTCAGAGTTGACAGACTAGAGAAGGCTCTTGACCATCCCTGCCACACTGCTCTTCTTCTCACTTCTTCTCCATGGCGCATAGTAGGCACTTCATTTCCTGTCTCTGAGATTCACACTGTCATCACACTGTCATCCTGAGAGAACTTTTATTGTTACTTTTTTTGGGGAGGGGGTGAGGCTTAGATTCTGAGAGAGAAAGACAGACAGACAGAGACAGACAGAGAGACAGACAGAGACACAGAGAGAAGGCCAAAGATTAATTAGGTAGCACAAGAATGTGGACTCAGGTCCTCCTTGTCTCCGAAGTCTGATCCCCAGATGACTAAGCTACACTTGGAAAAGGATTCAAGAAGCCCTAAGCCAACGGCCACTCCCCTGAGATAAAAGCATTAATCCTGAAACACTCTGGGAGAAATCAGCCAGATCTACTTCTCTGGCAGCCACTGGACCACACCCAAACTTGCCATGAAAAACAAGTGGGTATGGATGTGATTCATTCAGCAAATAAACTGAGCATCTACGACGTGCCCACCTTGGGGACATCCCTGAGGGTTACAGAGAACCTGTCCATCCTCACAAAGCACCCAGTGCAGAGAGCTGAGTAGTCACCCAGTTACCGAGGGAACCAGCTAAGCCTGACTTGGGTTAGGGAAAGAAGAAAAGAAAGGAAGCTGCTGAGACCCTTGTAGCCAGAAGCAATCTGAGGGCACAGATTGTCTGCTGTTACTCAGGCAGACAGAGAGAGGCTTGAAGTACGCACTGCTAGCCCCTGTCCTGTACTCATCTCTGCGGCACAGTGACACCCAAGGCACAGTACCGAGCGCTTCCAGGACCCAGTAGAGGGTAGCTCATGTAATCCAATGTGGCTCTGAGGATGAGAGCAGGTGCCAGGAGCGTTTGCATGTTCTCTCTTGCACCCATCCCTGGCCCTGCAGCTCCCACTCGAGCTCTCCTTAGTCCAACCTGCTAGAGCTGGCAGTAACATCAACTGGGAAAGACAGACAGAAGTCAGGAGAACTGGCACAGCTCCCACCCAATGGATTAGTCCATAAAGCAGGTTCCCTCCAGGTAACTGACCCACCCCACCAGCCACCAGGGCTCTAGTGAGGCCATCCACAGTCATTTCTTCCTTGCTCAGCCATGGGGTCTTGTAGTCTTTTGCAAAATCAAGCCCTGGGTCAGCAGTTGCTCTGGCCTGTGACTGGACAGGGTAAGGCTTGGGGGACCCTGAGCATGACTAGATAATGACAAATCTCATTCTCCTCTCCACTGTGCCCCATGACACCTTTTGGAGGCTACCTTGGCAAATGAGTTTACATTACATGAAAGACATGCCCAGCCATGCTCAAACTACTGACAGAGCTGTCTACACCCTCTCCTCACTCCTCCCATGTACCCAAGTGAAATTAGATCTGAACTCTCCTTCCAACATAAACAGATGCCCTATTAGGTACCTGAAAACTTTATTCAACCCACTGCCGGGACCAGTATAACCAAAGGAGTCCCTTTTCAGAGAGCCTTCCTGGGCCATGCTCCCACCCAGCCTTCCTCCTTGGGAAAACACATGGTCTCCGAAAGCCAGTGTTCCTCGCTAAGAACAATTCTGCTTCTGTAAGGGCAGCAACTAGTTCTGGGGGTTTCCTGTCAGATAAGTGCAGGGCTCAAGCACCACCCCTGCATTCTGTCAGTTCCTCACAACTGACACAAGAGGTCAGACCACTGTTGTCCCTGCCTTTCAAAGAGAGTCAGGAGTTACACAATTGAGTGTCCTCTTCACTGTCCCTACCTTTCAAAGAGGGTCAGGAGTTACATGCTTGAGTGTCCTCTTCACTGTTATCACCTCATGGCACTGCTCTACCTTCAGAATATGGCAGTGGCACTGAAGCCCATTCTGTGGGAGAGCCCTCTCGCAGCCCTCTGAGGACACCACAGAGATACTACACACATTATATCACGTGTTTGACCGCAGTCTCACTCATCATCTTTCTCGCTGTCACCTATGCCTGGCCTTTATTTTAGCAGCATGAATAAGCAGACATCCAGCCATCATGGTTCATTTATTAACCTCTTTTTCTCCAGTGGTCTTCTTATACCCAACCCTCCCATCGGTTCAACCTCCCCCACTGAGGACTTAGGCTTCAGTAAAAACATCATCATGTCACCATCTCAACTCCAAGCACCCATTCTCAGACTCCTAGTCCACCCATCAATCCTGGACCCAATGGGACTTCTGCCCCTTATCCAATCACATCTTCTCCAGATGTCTGTCTTCTCCTCTCTCTGCTGTCTGTCCCAGCTAAAGCCAGACCCATCACACAATCCCGTGTGTCACCAATCTCAACCCGGCTCTTTATCTTCACTCCTGGTAAGCCCCCACACCAGCTCCTTGACTGCCTGCTGCAGAAGGCTTATCTCATTGTAAAGCTGAGACCACAAGCCTACAATAGGCCCTTCATTTATCTCCCTCGTGGTTTGTACTTCTACATGAGCATTTAAAGAGGACTAGCTCCTCAAACCACAAACAACCTCTTTTCCACAATGCTTGCTTTCTGGAGAAAATGAAAGCGATCAGAAGAAAACACCCTATTATCACACCACCAACTCCAGCAACCTTCTTCTGTCTACATGAGACACTTCTCCTGTCGTAGTGGCTAAACTGGACCTTTCTAGCCAGACTTTGGGTCAATGCCATCACATGTCAAAACATGCCTCTATACAGGCAACTTCCCCTCAGCTCTCCTGGGGTATCCCTTTATTTTGTCACCAGATGTTTTCTCAGGCAGGATGTCCCCATGCACCAGCTCTATGGACTTCTTCCTAACTCAACTCCTGCACAGAACTCCCTAAAGCTACCTGAACTCTAATTTCCCTTGTTCAATACTCAAGCATTAATTCTGAGTGCCACCTCCACCATGGAACTCCATGGAGATTACAGTACTCAGGGACACCAGTGGCCTATGACACCAAGCCAATTGGATCCTTAGGATTCTCACCTCAGTAAGCATGGCTCACCTTGCCCTCGTTCCTGAATTTTCTCTTCCTCGCCTTGAGGCACCCTCCTGGCTTTCTTCCCCCCACCCCCACATTTTCCAGGTAAGCCACAAGACCCATGGTCAAATGCCAATGTACTAGTGTTCAGCCTTGACACGTCTGGCCTGGTCCAGACTTGCCCCTGGCTCGTGACATAACTATCAATGCTGGGGCAGCCCAGACCCTGTAAGGTTCCTCTCTTCACCTCCATCCTTCTCCCCAGGGACCATTCTCCAATTCCTATCTCATTAAGCATTGATGCCTAGGGTGGAGCTACGCTCAGTCAGTGGTGTCTCCTCTTCCCGTCCTCTGTCACCTGTGTGAGGTTCATGAACATGCTGGCTCTACTCTTCACCTCCATCTCTGTTCCCCAACACCTCTACCCCCAACCCCTGCCAGCACCACCTGCCTCTGCGACACAACTTTCCCAGAACTCTCATTTCCACGGTTGACTGTCATTGCAGCTAGGAGATCCTTTTAAAAGACAATTCAGATCCCGTCAGCATGCCAAAACCTTACCAAAACAACAGAAACAAATGAAAAACCCCAACTCCCCTCAGTGGACTATCAGACCATCTGCAGTTCCTTACTTTCTTATTTTTTCCATCGCCCCACAGGGAGGAGTTTTGATATTCCTCCAACACACCCAGTTCGTTCCAACCTCAGGGCCTTTGCACTTACTGTCCTGCACTCAGAATACTTTCCCCATTAATCACAAGGTTTGCTTCAGAGTGACTTTTCCTGGTTAGCCCCTCGTCTCAGCACCCTACCCCATTTCTGACCCTTCCCACATCTCAAACCTAGTTACTCATTTCAAGCACTTTCTCATCTCTAGAGAGAAGACAACTGGGTGTGGGTACTATTCTCATCACAGTACGAATACTGGCAGGCTTTGACCCTACCAACCACAGCAGACAATGTGGAACTGGACACAAGACATAGAGCCCTATGGTCTATCCACCCACCACTTGTCCCTCACAAGGGCAGGAATACTAACCAAACCCCAGAGCCAAGAAGGAAGAGAAGGATCAGGTAGGTTATTATCCACACCCAGGCTTGGTTGGCTCTGCCAATCTCGACACTAGAGACATTAAACTCTCTAGAATTATTATGACCACAGAGGTTGTCAAAAACCATGACATGAGGACTTCCGGTGTAGGTTCAGATGTGTAAAGGGCTTGAACGGCATCCCTTCCTAGCCTCACAGAAAGGGAGATGGAAACACTGAAAACAAGTTTTCTTAGGTTCCCTTGAGAACACCGGGCAGAGAGCACTGAGACTTAGAAGCTGGAGACATGAAAATGTAGAGCCAGGCTATGGGCTGCAGCTAAAATGTTCTCTGTGGGAAGTGTACTTTAGGCTGGAAGATCAAAGAGCCTTTAGGAGGTAAGGACTGGGGAAAGTGGGCCAGGGCACTGGGAGTGAGGCAAGAGAGACCCCTGGCCCCTTCCCCTAATCTCTACTTCCCACCAAGTCAGCAACTCTGCTCCACACCAGGAGCCCCCTTCTGCTATGCCTGCCTCTCCACAGGCCCCTAAACAATGAGCCACCAGTGGAGAGGCATCAGGCTGAAACCCCTGAAACTGTAGGCTAAGATCCCCCTTTTCTCGCAGAACCTCTTTGGGGAGCTGTGAACCCCTAGAGCACTTAATGGCTGCCTCTCTGACTCCTGGAGGACGGCTGGAAGTGTACTGAACCTCCCAGGACATCTACATTTCAAGGCTGACTTGTTATTCTCAGAGCTCCACACCCAGCTTCAGCAAGGAAGGGTGGATTGTAACAATTTACTCTACAGAGAAGGTGATCAAAACAGCTCGGGGAAGGAGGTCCAGCAACTCAAGCCCCTGAGAACACTCGTCCTGCCTGTCTCCCCCCCTCCCCCCCAGGGATGCTTAAGAAGTATTTCTAAAGGTCATAGGACAGGAAGCACATTCATATGCACCACAATACATAATGAAGTAAATGAATGAAGCAACTGAGATCGAGTCGTAAGAGTATATACAGACTGATTCCTCTCCCTACCTCCTGAGATGCCCAGGAAGACTCCAGTAAATGACAACTGATTCCAAAAGCTTCAAGAGGAGTCTAGTCATGAGGTTTTTAGAGAAACCCACAGACAGAGAACAGAGAAAATAAGAAACCAATGACGATAGATAATAGATAGATAGATAGATAGATAGATAGATAGATAGATAGATAGGTAGGTAGGTAGGTAGGAAGGAAGGATGGATGGATGGATGGATGGATGGATGGATGGATGGATGGATGGATGGATGGATGGATGGATGGATGGATGAAGTGGGGGCTGAGGCAGCCCAGATGGTAAAGGCACTTGCCACTAAAACTGACAATGTTGAGTTTGATCGATCCCTGGAACCCACATAGTAGAAGAAAGAACTGATTCCTACAAGTTGGGCTGGAGAGACAGCTCAGTGGTTAAGAGCACTGATTGTTCTTTCGGAGGTCCCGAGTTTAATTCCCACCAACCACATGATGTCTCACAACCATCTGTAACAGGGATCCAATGCCCTGTTCTGATGTGTCTGAAGGCGGCTACAGTATACTGATTCCTACAAGTTGTCCTCCGACCTCTGCAGACACAAGGGGACAGAACTAACACTCTCTCCTCTCTCTGTCTCTGTCTCTGTCTCTGTCTCTCTCTGTCTCTGTCTCTCTCTCTCTCTCTCTCTCACACACACACACACACACACACACACACACACACACACACTTTCTCTCTCTTCCCCCCCCTCCCTCAAATAGACAAGTAAGTATCCAAACAAAAGACAATTGAGATTCTGAGATCTACAGCCTCAGCAAACACAGAGTATAGCCAGGGACCTAGTTCTCATACATGCCCATATGATTTACTGGATAAATCACATCTAACATTAAAAAAAAAATTACATGACATTCCAAAAGCCAAGAAAAAAAGGACACAGCATTTACCACATCCAGACTCAGGAGCATCAGAGACTTTTCTGAACGGCACTAAATAACCCTAAACTTGAATGGCACTAGATAACCCTAAACTTAAACTCTAAAAAACGTTAGAGGCACTCATGGGAAACACAAACAGGCCCCGACAGCTGGTCAACACAGAGGCAGAGTCTACTGAAGACCGTGAAGAGAGAATGCCACAGAAATCAAGAAGGCCTTTGGTGATGGACTCCTTGGTAGACTTGACACAGATGAAGAAAACAGTCCGACCTGGAAAACAACAGAAAGTATACAGACTGAAACACAAGGGAAACAAAGCTGGGATGCTGGTAACTTCTGGTTTACCACAGAACACACAAAGGACATAGAAATCACAGTGAGAAACAAGCTGAGGACTGGGCAGGAAGAGGGCTCCCTAGTGAAGAACACTTGTATCTCTTACAAAGGAGCTCACCAACATCTGAAAATCTAGTTCCAGGAGATCTAACACCCTCCTCTGACCCCAGACACCAGATACAGTGCACGTATATACAGACAGGCAAAACACTCACGTATGCACAAATTGATGACGGAAGAGAGAAGAGACCATGGCTGAACACACTAAGCTCAACAGCGTGTCCAACAAAGCCCACAAAGAGGAGGGAAGGCAAGTGAAGAACCAGCTTACTAATCCCGGGAGCTGTGCCCAGGGCTGGAAAGGATAGAAAGGCGGGAGCACGGCCATTAGCTGAACACAGGCTGACTCGGGAGCTGCTCTGAGAGCTTCCATCTTTTGCAAACTCCAGCAGCCTACTGCTCTCCCACCCCCCACCCCAACCCCCAGAAGAAAGAGAAAGTAACAATCTTGAGATGTCTCCAACAGACCCCAGCAAGAGCGAGAGTGGGTCAGGGAATGAATGAGCCATTTGACCTCGCTGAGCCTTCTATCTCACCCTGGAAGGTCTGAGGAACATTAGTGATGTTTGCTTTCTGGGGGACAGTCCTGCCCAGGACTGTGTGCTCAACAGAACATTCTAGAGCACTTTGCCTACACCTTACTGTATCAAATGGTTCCTCTCTAACAGAGGGTCCCACATAGAATTGTACGGTTTAGGCAGGCACTATCAAAGGAATAAAAGAAAACCCAAACAGAACAGGAGACAGAAACAAGGATCCTGGAGGAAAGGGCCCTGTGGCACCTCCAGATTAGACTGATAAGGGGGGACCCACCTCTCCCTGCAGTACTGGGCAGCCGTGAAGACTGTTAAAAGCACTGTTAAAATCAATTATCTGTGTTAACAGTAGGCTCTTATTGTAAGTACTTCTGACGTTTATTTTCCTGTAAATAAAGATATTGGGGGATGGGTGATCTGACTCCCTAATTGACAGCTATTAAGGCTGCTTCTGGTATTGGCTGTTTTAAGAAAAGAACTGTCAGGGTTAGGAAGATGTCTCAGCCCGTAAAGGGCTTGTTGTATATGTATGAGGACCTGAGTTTGGATCCCAACACCCACGCGAAAGCCAGGCATAACGGAGCTAGTCTCTAAACCCAGCACAGGGATGGGAGTCAGGTGAGACAGCCTATCGCAGGAGCTGACTGGCCAGCCAACCTAGCCAAAAAGGTGGGTTGTAGGTTCAATGAGAGACTCTCAAAAAATAAGGTGGATGGTAAATGAGGAATACATCCCATGTTACCTCATGGCCTGCACATACACATATATACATGTGCACACAAACACGAACACTCATATTCATATACAAACCACAGAAAGAAAGAAAAGAGAAGGACTGTCCATCAAAGATCCAGCCGCATGACTGTGGACCAGCACCTGTTGCTGAGAACACTCCACAGACACCATGGTGAAGCCACGAGATAACTGCAGCCAATTGCTGTTTAAGTACAACTCCAGCCCCTGAAGCATGCTGCCAGCCAGGACTATCTCAAATAGTTTTTACAGGATTTTTCCCTACAGCCACTTCCACAAACACCAGAGGGGTGGTAACTTCCCCAGTAGCACGGGGACCATTGTCACTAGTGCCAAGGAGATAAGGCATGATGGATATAAGCAATCCCGCACTTGCAAGGTCAGTAGTGCTTACTGCGACCTCCTTGTGGAGAGCACACAGCAGGCTGTTGAGCTCCTTGGATGTCTAGGAAACACCTCTATGCTGTACCCTACTCCCTCCCACTGTAACCCACACCCCAGGGTTATAACATTAGACCTAACGAAGGTGTCTCTTGAGTTATCATTTCTAATAGAGCTGATAACACAGAGAAAGAAGCAGGAGCCATGGCCACTGCACAGCAGCGATGACAGCAGAGCAGCCTATGCACCCATAAGAAACGGAGCTGGAAAAGTGGCCTGGTGGCTTTGACAGCCACGGAAAATGGAAGGCTGAGCTGTTGTAGTAACCAGAAAACCAGAGTAGCCTCAGAAGGGGCAGAACCATGGGGCAGTAGGCCATGGCAGAATAGTGAGTAGTAGGCAGGAGCCAGTGGGAGAGCAGCAGTGGCATAGCAGCCCAGATCTCAGCAGCAACAGTAGTGGCAGCAGCCTTAGGGGATTAAGGTCTAGGTGTCCCAGGCCTAAGAACTGTAACGCTGGCACTGTCAATGGCCAGGGCCTTCTTTAGCCCACACATAATAGCTCTTCACACTAGCCAGAGCCAAGGGTTCCAGTACCTCAGGCCTGAGTGAAACCTGTAACACCAGAGGGAGCCGTATGCTGGCTGCCACTACCACCCACTGTGGACAAAAATCCAGGGTTACAAAATCTGGCCAGGAACCAGCAAAAGCTTCTCCTCAACTACCCGTGGTCCTATCCCAGTAAAACAAAAGGATTCCAGTCAGTGGGCTGTTAACAGATACATCAAGCTGTAAAGGCAGCCCAAATCCCTGGAAGGATAAACACAAAAGATAAACACACTTACAGGTCCATTTATTGCAGTTCCTCCAACGTGATGATAAAATGTTGGTTACCCCAGCCCTCCTGCTATATACGTCATGCCTAGCTTCTCACAAACAAACAAACAAACAAACAAACAAGGCCTGCTTAAAAACATCTGGAGAGACACGGTAGATAGCAAACGTAGACACAAAACCCGTGTGGATTTAAAATAACTATTATTAGAACACTGGGGCTCTAATGGAAAAGGTGGACACTACACAAGAACAGGGGCTAACTGACTGAGACATGAAATCAAAAGGCAATGGGAAGATGGCTCAGTCAGTAAAGTGCCTGTCATGCAAGCATGAGACCCTGAGTTGGGATCCCCAGCATCGGTGCAAAACGGTAAGTGCAAGCCAAAAGACGGTGGAGGCACTGCTGCCCAGACTAACCCGAGTGAGGACCAGAGGTGGAAGGAAAGAACCAACTCCTCCAAGTTGTCTTCCAATCGCCATATGCTCACCATGACATGTACACTGAGGTATAATTGTGAGCAAGCACACTTGGGTGTGCATGTACACACATATACACAAAGGCATAAACAAGTAATGCAATAAATAAACCTGGACGTGGTGGTACATATGCAATCCCAGCACTGAGGGGGTGAAGACAGGATGATCCTGAGTTTTGCTGGAAACCAGTCCAGCCAATGTGTGAGTTCTAGGTTCAGTGAGATAGGTAAGAATACAGTGGAGAATGCCTGGGGAAGATATTTAATATCCACCCCTGCCCCCTGAGCATGCACAGCAATGCTAAAAACATAAACATAAGGTAGAAAAATAATGCAAAAGGGACAAGGAGCTTAGGAGTGTAGCTCAACTGGTAGAATTGTTGCTTAGCCTGCATGAGGCATGAGTTTGATCTCCAACGCAGCAAAAGTAGTTCTGGTGGTATACATCTACGACCACAGCATAGAGAGCAGGCAGGAGAATCAGGTGTTCAAAGTCATCCCTGACTACCTAGGGAGCTGGGGGGGGGGCAGCTTGGGCTACATAAGACTGTCTCAAAAAAAAAAAATGAAAGCATGATACCTAAGAATTGTGTGATGATTTGTAACTGTCAAATACGTATGCCATGAGCATCCCAGAAGGAAATGAAAGAGGAAAAGGAACTGAAGAAATATTTACCGTAAGAAATGCATGAGGAATTTAAAAAGTTAATGACAGACATGAAGCCACAGATAAAGGAAGTTGAGAGAACAGAATCAGCATAAAAACAAAAAGCAAACAACAAAACCCTACACAACACACATCAAGTTCAACCAAGTATAGAAAAATCAAAGACAGACAGAAATCTTAATTTAAAAAAAGCAAGCAGTGGGGTGGGTCTTGTTATATTAGACTTCATTCTAAAATTATACAAGAAGTGACAATGTGACACACTTAAATTTCTGAAGGAGAATAATCACTAGGGATCTGATACAATGATACCATATACAGTGGAGGAAAGCCTAGAACAGAGACCATGACTACAATCCTAGATCTTAAGAAGCAGAAGCAGGAGGACTGCTGCAAAGATCAAGGCCAGCCTTGTCTCCATAGTGAGGTCCAAGCCAAGTAGGGATGGGTAAATAGGTGAGACCCTATCTCAAAACACTACTAAAGAACAGAAAGGAAAAGAGGGTGAAGGGAGAGTATAAAAGAAGTCAAAAGGAAGAGGAAGAAGAGGAGAGGGGTGGAGTTAAAACCCAGAGGTAGAGTACGTGCCCTCAGTTCAATCTTCAACACCAAAAAAAAGAAAGAAAGAAAGAAAGAAAGAAAGAAAGAAAGAAAGAAAGAAAGGAAGGAAGGAAGGAAGGAAGGAAGGAAGGAAGGAAGGAAGGAAGGAAGGAAGTGTGAAAGAAATGAAGGAAGACAAACGTTGGGAGAACTTTTTGCCAAAACTCCTACCTTACGAAACACTATTTTTAAAAAGTTCTTTAAAAAGTTCTTCAGAGAAAAAGAAAATAACACAGGTCAAAAAACTCAAAATATACACAAAGAAAGCTATTAAGAGTATAGAAGGAATCATTGGACCTAAGTCTTTTCCTCATTTTTAAATGTATCTGACAGGTAACTGTGTTAGAAATAGCATCGGCAGTTTGCATTTACAGCATAACTGAAATGAGTATAAACAGTGTTGTGAGGGATTGAGATTAGAGACTGTTAAACTCATCATATTTGACTTTATGATGTTTCAGGAGCACTACATGCACTGTCAGTAATGGTGTTTTTTACTTAGTGGGTATCTAGTACCCATCAAAAGCCAGAGTGTTTAAACTATGATAAGAAAAGTATCTGCCACTCCTTATGAGTAGCAAGGTGTTCTTTGAAAACAGATGAGTAATACATGTATGCTGCCTACTCATGGGCAATTAAGAGTTGTTAATAGTAAAAGACAGAAAGAGAGAAAGCAAGAACATGTGTAATTAAAATCAAAGAAAAAAGATAAAAGAGTGGAAAACACCATCCCCTCTACTCCACCCCAACCCTCAAAAAAAAAAAAATCAAGAGAAAGAAACAAATAGAAAACAATGAAACATGGAAAAAATTATATCACAATCACTTTGAATGTGACTATTCTAAATACATAGTTGAGAGACAAATTATTAGAGCAGACAAAAACAAGACTCAACTATATACTGTCTACAAGAAACCTACACACACACACACACACACACACACACACACACACATACACCACCACCACTACCACCACCACCACCACCACCACCACCACCACCACCACCACCAACAGAAACAACACCACAAAAACAGATTTAGGACTGAGCAGGTATGGATTAAAAGTCAAGATGCACAAAAATAGATATACCATACCAACACTAATTAAAAGAACCCTGGGCCAGTACATTAATTCAGACAAAACAGAAGTCAGAGCAAGGAAAACTACCATACATAAAAGAAGCATTCCACAAAGATAAGGGAGCCAATACTTAGAAGAACTCAGTCCTCATCTGCAGCCCACATAAGGCTAAACCACTTGAAGGAGAGGTGAACAAATCCACCATTAATGTCATCTGCCTGGATCTGACAGATACAGAGGGCAGAAAATCAGTACAAATACAGTTAGAACTGAACAGCACTGCCAATCAACTTCATCTAATTGACATTTATTGAGTATTCATTCAACTCAATTTTTCTCAAGTCCATGTAGAATATTCACTGAGACAGATACCCGGGGCATTGGATATATCTTAATAAGCTGAAATGAACAGAACACCTCTGTGCCCTTAGATCATATGACAGAAAACTAGAAATTCAGTAACAGACTAACAGAAAACCCCAAACATTTGGAGATTTAATAAAAATAGCACACATTAAAGCGGGACTACCAATTTTGAAAAGTTTAAACTAAGTGAAAATTTAAATACATTTTTATATTTTAATAGGATATCTTCTATTTATTTTTTGACAATTTTACATGTGCAAACAAGGCATCCTGATTACATGTTCAAGGTTAGTTCAACACTTAAACTCAATTAGTGTACTTCATCATATTAAGAAACTAAAACGAAACTATACACCCTTATAAATACACACACATTTGACAAGATCCAGGACCCATTTATGGGTGCAACCTAGGAAAAGAGAAGTTCCCTCAACTTGATAAAGAATATCTAAAAAGGAAAAAAAAAAGCCTACATTGGTATTTTAATTAATGGAGAGAAACCAAATGCCTTCTCCCATAAGATCAGAGATAAGGCAGGGATGGCATTTAGTACCATTGCCATTCCAACTCATTCCAAAAGTCCTAGATAAGGAAGGAAGGAGGGTGGGAGGTACACAGGTAGGTAGGTGCTTTTGTCATAGATGATATGGTCATCTATTGTAGAAGTAATAAAGAAACAAAGAACCCCTGAAACTAACAAGCAATCCTAGGATGCAGGATACAAGATAAACATACAAGTTGCTTCCCTATAGAAGGCTAACAGTGAGGACGTGTGAGCTAAAACTAAAAACACGGCAGCATTTATATCAGCACCACAAAGTTAGGGGTAAATATAACCTAACAAAAGGAATAGAAGGAACCAAAGACTTTAACAGCTAGGGAGGCACTTCCAATTTCATGGAGTAGTTCCCCAAGACTCTGTATTATCAAGACATCAGCTCTGCCCAATTTTATGTAGGGATTCAATCAGCTTTGACAAAAGCCCAGATAGTGTGTCTATGAAACACAATGAGTATAAAGGACATCGTATGAAAAAGCCAAAGACTCAGAATACTCAACCACCCCACTGAGGAACGATCATGCTGGAGCACTCCCTGATGCGCTCCAACCTCAAGTCTTACTCTAAAGCAGCAGTAAACAAGACAGCAGCAGTAAACAAGACAGCATAGAGATGACCAAAGCAGAAAGAGGTAGATCCTGCAACAGAATAGAAAGCACGGAAAATGGGTTCCATAGATACTGTCAGCCCGCTTTCAACTAAGGAGCGAGGCCCACTGAAGGGAGGAAGGATCATCCCTTCGGCAAATGATGCTGTAGTATCTGACATCCACATGGAGACAACAAAGCACAGGTGTTCTCAGACCCACCTCCACATTGCAGCCACAAGTCCTCCTCTGAACCACATACCATCCACCCATTTCCCTCCACTCTATGCAAAACCACATCATGTCAATCTTGTCAGTGAGCTCAGACCTCTCAGGGTCCACGGCAGCCTTCATGGTGGGTGTCGGACCTTTCCACAGTCCCATGTCTGTTCCAGTATCTTCTCTTCCTTTCACTATGTACATTGTTCTTGGGAGTAATTGACTTCTATACTTTGGTCCTTAACTTATCCCCCAACAGTAGATATTCAGTAATATTTCATGGGTAAGTAAGTGTTTAAGTTATGTGAGTGTTGAATATATTCTGAATAGATGCGTCATTTAAAAATCTCAACGGTCATACATCAACATCCATGTTGAGTAGGTCTGGGAGCGAATGGACCTTGACTCCTTTTTGCTCATCCAAAAGTTCTACTGTCAACATATATTGCTTTTGATACAACAGAAATGGTGACAGAAACAACAAAGTAGGAAAGCACAAGAAAGGTCAGGCCTATAGGAAACATCAGAAGTAACTGCTTACTTTCTGAAGGAATCCTCTGCTTTGAAAGAAGCATTTTTATAAGCATCACATATTGGGTAGTTGTCAATACAAGTTCAGAACACCTTACTTCCCAAGAAAGCAACAGAGAAGCTCCTCCATTTTCCCAGCACTACATGGGTCCTCTCCTCTCTTCGAGGGTCTGCCAGATCAGAGCCAAGTTAAACAACTCACGAGCCACCAGCCTCTAGAATGATGGCTCTCAACCTGTAGGTTGAGACCCCTCTGAGGGTTGAAAGACCCTTTCAAGGAAGCTGCATATCATACATACTCTGTATCAGTTAAATTATGATTCACATCAGTAGCAAAATTATAGCTATGAAGTAGCAACAAAAAATAGTTTTATAGTGGGGGTCACCGTAGCATGAAGAACTGTGTCAAGGGGTCATAGCATCAGGAAAGTTGAGAAGCACTGCTGTAGAGTATCCCTTTTGGATCTGGGACATCAGGCTGGGCTCTCCGCTGGGTCATGCCAGAGAAGAGCTCCTCAGGTGACTGGATGAGGACAGAACAGATTCCTCCAACAATCGGGAGGTTAGAATATCTCCAGATCTCTGACCTTGGGAAAATCCTTCCACCCTAGGAATCCTAAGATACCCAAACAGCAACTCTCATCCACCAACAACAGCCTGCTTCGAGGCCAGCTCTCCTGTATGCTCTGCAAGCCTTGCCCCGAAGAGCAGAGCAGTATCCATGCATGCAGCACTGACCCAGTGAGGAAGCGGAGCAGAGATGGAGAGCAGTACCTACAGTCACCAAGTAGAAACAACACATAGGGTGCGCAAAACAGGACGCAAAGCTCCAACCTCGGCCTGATGGAAACCAAAGGATTATAATAAGTCAATATATATGCTCAAGTGCCAAAAAAAGAAAAAAAGGGTAAAGTTGTTGAGTGTGATCCAAAGCAAGTTCTAAGAAGCCAGGTCTGAATCAGCAAGAAAGCTGCTGACCGTGTGCAGGGTGGAAAGGGACCAGCAGAGGAGGCACCATTCCTAGTAACTACCCAGCACATGTCCACTTGTGAGAGGGGTTGCTAGGTACCATCCTCAGATGGTACAAAAGGAACAGCCAAGAAAGCTACAGCAAGCTAGCAGACCCACAGTACCTCTAAGACTAAGTCCTAGAATGACTACCACCTACTGTCAATGACACAGCCCTTCTCACGGGCCAGGCATGGTGCCTGGCACTTCAACTAACTCACCCACTCCTCTGGTCATCTCTGCAGAAGCTGGTGGAACCAGCGTCACAGGCATGCAAACTGAGTACATTCTTATACCCTGGCCCCAACACGCAGTGACAGCCCCCTGTGGGGCGTACTCTATGGTTTCTCTCTACCCTCATTCAGAAGCACAGGGCCCAGAGCCACCTAGCTACATATTAACAGCTTCTTTTGGAAAGAAAAGGAGACGTTACAGAGGTGATTCCTGTTGCCAAGGCAACTAGCTGAGGGAAGCAGGTCAGAAACATGGGAGTAATAAATGTGCAGGGAGGGTGACCTCACTAGAGGCCAGGACATCCTCCCAAACTAGACCCCAAGAACTACAGTGCCCATGTCCAGACCAAAACTCCCCTCCCTGCCTTAGAACACTGACTTGGTGTTCTGTCCCCTGCTCAAAACAACTTAGCCCAGCACAGCCCAGGGGAAGTTGCAGCACCCCACTTCCAGCTGTTGTCATTCTATGGGTGGAGTGGTAATGTGACTCTTTTGGGCCAGCTCTGCTACACACTGAAGAATGTTTTTATGGTCATTAGAACTTCTCCTCTCTGCACTGTGAAGAGCTGATCACTTCCCTTTCTCTGGGCCTCAGTTTCTCCTTCTACTGAGTTAGGCCATCTATCCTCCACCCCCACCCCCACCCACTTCCCAAGACCAATGTGCAGAATCAAGGAGAGCTCAGTCACCCGCCAGGCAAACTGAGCAGCTGGATGAAGGCAGTGCTGGTGTGGCCGTTGCTCAGGGAAGAAGGTTTCACTTCACAAAGGCTTAATGTTGCTTGAGGAAGACCTGGCAACAGGAGACCAAGAGTCAGCCAAGCCTCTCTTGACTGTGAAATGGCTACAAGTTGCCAAGTTCACTCCTGGCACCAGAGTTTGCTAGGAGGGATGACTAGAAGGCCCACCATCCAGTTTCCTCATCAGGAACATGCATACTTACATATTTGTGTACACACACACACACACACACACACACACACACACACACACCCCTCATAAATAAAAATCTGATTATCGCAGGCTTTTTCTAAGGCCAATGTGACTAAGTTTTAAATCTTTCATAAAGAAATACTCATAAAATATTCAGGTGAGTCCTGCCTGTCTCTGGAGACTAAAAGTGGCTTCAGGCAAACTAAACCACACACTCCATGGGACCCCAGGAACTCTGCCATTAGCCACAGAGCAGCACGCCCACCATGGCTGGGATTCAACAGAGCCCTTGGCAGCGACTGGGCTGGCTCAGGTCCTCAGCTGCTAGCTTGCTCCCCAGTGCACTGTGTGCTTGGCTATTGCTTTACACGATGGGGAAGCCCTGGGCTCCTGTCCGACCATTAACATGGATAATAAGACTGACAGTAAATGAGAGAACATAGATACCCCCTCCCCTGGCAATGGCTTACTCAGACCTTGCAGAAGAGGCAGGCCAGAGGACGGGTGTCAGCCTCCAGAAGCTGGCTGTTCATCTTTCTTTCCGGATTCCTCCTCCTATCTCTCTGTTCACCCAGCAATGATTCCCCATGAGCCTACTATGTGCCTTGATACTATCTACATACAGCAGGAATACACTAATGAACAATATAGGCAGAACTCTTCCCTTGTTTCCTAGCTGAGGTACAAGGTGAGCCAAGAGCACCCTCCAAAGACCTAGAATGTCCAGAAGTGCTCGAGAAAAGATGGCTACTTCTCTAAAAGACAGAGGGGCCTTGTGATTGGGCTGCCACTAGCCAAATGGGCAACAACGTAAGCCACAAGAAAAACAAAAACAAAAACAAAAACTAATGGCAATGACAGAAAAACCCTAAAATATGCACTCAGAATCTACACCCATATGACGGATTCAGAGACCTAAAATACACACCCACATGTGCACTAACACAGGGGAGTAAGAGAATGAATGAAAGAAGCTCAGAATGGAGGGCTTTCCCATAGGGGAATCCTAATTATTAAGTATGGGGGAAACGAAGGAAATAGAAAATCATATTTGCAGACATCACAGCCTTCACTGTTGAGTCAGGAATCCAAAATAGATGCTAAAAAATGATGGCGAGAAAGTTAGCAAAGTGTTGACATGGTCTCCAAATATCAGCCAATGGATGTGTTTGTGCAAACCAGGCAGACTGCACATCCACCAGTCTCACGGCTAGTGTCTCCAGTAGCACTGAGTCACCAGCATCTATACCACATAACACACAGGGAAAGTGACATCGCAACTGGGAAATTCCTGTTAGAAACCCATGGCTCCAGTTATCTGACAAGTATCTGACAGCCAGGAAGTGGGCTTACACAATTGCTGGAAGCTCATTAAAGGGGTCAAAGACTCAGAAGTCAAAGAAAGAGCAGGGATCTGGGCCCAGAGAAAGGAGACTCAGTAGCTCCATGTAAGTGGAACTGGATGCTGGGGTAGAAGAAGGTTATCAAGGGACCACTGGCAAATTCTGAGTAAGAAACAGAGATTAATTTATAGTATTGTTACAAACTTAATAACCTGATCCAAAACCAGAAATCTAAATACTCTGAAATGTATTACTTTTGAGATAAGAGACAGACAGACAGATGGACATGACATGATATACGTAAGAGATAATAAATTATTTGCCTATAAAACTGAAGCTTTAGGAAGTTGGGGGATGGCTCAAGTGCAAAGGGCTCGCTTTGAAAGCACAAAGGCCTGACTTTGGATCCTGAGAACCCGTGGGGAAAATCGGGAACGCTAGTGTACGGTTGTCATCCCAGCGGTGCAGAGATGGGCAGCAGAGACCAGTGGATCCCTGAAGCTTGGCTGGCCGGCCAGCTCAGTGAACTTGACAAAGTTCCCAGCCAGTGAGAGACCCTGTCTCAAACAGAAACATGGAGGACGCCTGGGGAGTGACCACCACCATTGACTCCAGATCCTCATGCACTCACAAAACGTATACGTCGGACCCAGCGCATTTTCAGTTTCTGACTTTTAGACTGGGAGCATATAACCAACAGGGTATAAGCAAACACTCCGAAATCTGAAAAAGTATGAAATCTGGGGTACGTATGCTCTCAGGAATCTCAGATAGGCAAAACTCAACCTGTAATTTAATTTCCTGTATCAATATTAATTTCATAGTATAACTCGAACATTATATTATAATTATACGAGGTGTTAACATTTGAAGAAGCTGGGTGAAAAAATCTGTGCAAATGTTTGCTATTATTTTTGTAAGTATTTTTTTATAAGTTGAAATTATTTTTAGATGAAAACCTGAAGCTGGAGAGACGGCTGGGAGGGAGGTAAAGACCCTTGCTGCCAAGAGGAACGACCTGGGTCCCATTTCTGGGCCCTGCATGATAGAAGAAGGGAGCCTTCTGCCATGAGCATATTGTCCTCTGGCCTGAGCATCACTGTGGCACACGTGTGTACATGCACAAATAAATATAATTTTAAAAAAACCTCAAAATCAGCGATGTTAAGCCCTGCCTTGGTGAGAAAGGCACACGCACGCGGCAGAATGAGCCAAGAAAGTAAGCCAGCTGAGGACCGCCATGAGGAGCCCCTGAGATTGCCACGCCCAGTACCAAGGAGGTCAGACAGAGTCGGGGCCTCTTCCCATTCCATTCTCACCTCTGTGGGAGCTGGCTGCCCCATCCTACCCCTCAGACAGAGTCGGGGCCCCTTCTCATTCCATTCTCACCTCTGTGGGAGCTGGCTGCCCCATCCTACCCCTCAGACAGAGTCGGGGCCCCTTCTCATTCCATTCTCACCTCTGTGGGAGCTGGCTGCCCCATCCTACCCCTCTTTACCCCCGCGCCCTCTCAACGAGATACGCGATCAACTGCCAAAAGCGAAGCAACATGAAGTCCCAACGCCAGCAGTAAGAAGCTTAAACTTCCCTTAAAAAGATGGGGAAGTCCCCATCCCCACGATTATCCTGGAGAACTGGAACAGAAGGTACTTTTCTTGCCGAGACGAGGCTGTCCTACATGGAGAGACACACAGAAGGACACTCATCTGGCAGCTGGAGAACCATGGAGCAGCTGGACTAAATGCTCTCATTCCCAGTGGGACCAGCTGGGCAGGAGTCCTCAAGTCCCTGACACGGTCACCAGGGCACTGGCCACCCACAGGATTCATGTTCTTCATGGTTCCATGTGAGATACAAGGATGTCTGATCGATGGCCGCCATGCCTCTGCTCCTAAGCCTTCAGGACTCCCACTGCCTCACGGCACATTCCCATCCCCATCGCTGTGCCTCATCTCTCCAAGGCCACAACAGTGAGCACGGGCTGCTCACGAGAGAAGGTGATATAAAACCAAATGGGAGAGGACTGTAGGCTTTCCTTCTACAAAGTGGCTGGGGGGTCTTGCCACCTCCTATCTATATCCAAGTTAGTCATCAGTACCAGGAAGGACAGCAAACTAACCCCAGGGACATGAGCATCCAAAAGCCTAGCCTACACTGAGGTAAACTTGGTTCGTTTTTCTCAGAGTGGGTTCATGGCTGTGATTTTGTTTTTTATTGCAGCCATATAAAACGGTCATATTTTCTGCTAGTAAAATTGTCCTTGGGTCATACAATGGAATCAAATTGATCAATATTTCAAAGCACTGTTAAAAAAATAAGCTTTCTCATGTTCCTGTTTATCTCTCTCTCTCTCTCTCTCTCTCTCTCTCTCTCTCTCACACACACACACACACACACACACACACACACACACGCACGCACACACGCACACACGCACACTAAGAATAGTCCACCTTCATTGGTATACAGGGTAGCAGTTTCTCCTTACTGGGCTCCCTGAAACATAAATGTTCTGGGGACAACCCAGGCTTGCACTGGCTTCCCTAGTACTCTGTGCACACAGACCACCTGCTATTTTCAGCCTCCCTCAGAAGATATTTTTAAACATCTTGAAATGCCATTTGCATACAAAGGCTCGGCTAATTATAATCTCTTCTTTAGAGCCTGGGATGGCCTCTCCTCTCCCCTCTTCCCACCACCCACAAGGTCACGCACCTCCCCAAATCTATAGCTCCTCTGCCTTCTCTCTTGGCATCTCCATAGCTCCCAAGAACCAACAGCCTGCCTTTCAGAAGCTAATCATCAAACCCATTCATCTCTGGTGACAACAGATGTCACAAAGACTCTGTTTCAGAATCCTCTTCTTGGGACCAGCGCAGCCAAGGAAAAACTGTAGATGACAGACGGTCGGTGTTCAGAGGTGCCCACAGGTACATGGAACTAACTCAGGGCAGGCCCAGTGCATCATTCTCCTGCACCCTGGATCCCAGGGCAGTGACTAGCTCATAGTAGGTGCTCAGTAAATAAACAGCCAGTGTTTATCCAGGCTGCTGATGCTCAAGAGCTGCTGATGTTCAGTAAGGATTCCCTCTCCAGCTCATTGGGAAGGAAATCAATGGCTTCATGCTCACTGTGCTCTGAAAATAACTGGAAAGCTGTTCTTAGAAAGCAAGGGTTACAAGTTTCCAGAGCTCCCATGAAGAACAGGTAAAGTGCTAGGAAGATGGGGAGCCGCTGCCACACCCTCTTGCCATGCAGCTGGAGGTTTTCACAACTACCACGCAGGCCCCCAAAAAACAAATGTTTAAAGATGAGCAACTAAATGAACTGCCATGGCCAACACTTTTTCACCTTTGGCTCAACTTCTGTCTAGCTCTCCTCCTTCCTCATCTGGTTGATACCACCTCTCTTAGTTAGGGTCTTATGGCTGTGAACAGACACCATGACCAATGCAACTTTTATAAAGGACATTTAATTGGGGCTGGCTTACAGGTTCAGAGGTTCAGTCCATTATCATCAAGGCAGGAACATGGCAGCATCCAGGCAGGCATGGTGCAGGAGGAGCTGAGTTCTACATCATCACCCGAAGGAAGCCAGAAACAGACTGATCATCCTCAGGCAGCTAGGAGCAGGGTCTCCAAGCCTAACCCCACAGTGACACACTTCCTCCAACAAGGCCACACCTTCATTAATAATACAACTCCCTGGACCAAGCATATACAAACCATCACACCACCTTTGAACAAAAAGGCTGTTTTTACCATTTAACAATGTTTATATTCCAGTGGGAGCTTTCCAATGGCTTAAAAATAGACTCCGTACACACCATAGGCTCTTCCCCTGAAGAGATTGTTTACGCTAGCGTTTTCCATTTTCCTTACCAAATCTTCTCCCAAAAGGTGAAGTGAGGTCACCAACTCCCTAGCAGGCAGCTAGAATGGTTGGAACATCAGGCACCCCACTGGGCTACTCTTGACTACCAGAATCATCCATGGTACTGGGTGAGTGGTTCTCCTTGTACCATATACTCTTCAAAGAAACATGTGAGGCAAGACCCAAGGGACCAGGCCCACCAGGCCTTGAGAGCCTGGTTGGAAGAGGATACAGCAAAGAGAGTCCTAGGGCTTAGTGTCCCTGTCGGATCCCAGGACAAACACCGACTTTGGTTTAAGAAAATGTATGGACTTAAGTGCTGCCTTGCTAGCAGCCAGTTTATCCAATCATAATCCCTATTGATAAAGGATGGTCAGATGCCAGTCATCACTAATGGTAAGATGGGAAGACTGGGACCTAAGGGGGCAAGACTGATCTCAGTATGCACAGCAGGTCAGTGGTAGTGCCAGACAGGACCTGTGATACCTGTCCATCCCTCCCGTAGCACATCCCACTGTGGGGGAGGAAGACACAGCGTCCCCAAACCCTCATCACGTTCCACCGGTTTTTTAATAGACTTTAACAATTTAATGACACCAGTGGAGCTTATAAAGTAGTTTAATTGAATTAATTAGGCAGTCAAGACTTACTCCTGAGTTCCTTCCCCCCTCCCCCCTTGGCTCCTGGGAGGCTGTGCCAGCCGCCTGTTAACCCCTCAAAGATGGAAAGGCTGTGGTTCACGCTCATGTATAAGGATCTGTCACACCAACCACCATTGGTTACAGCCATCACCTCCCCTGGATCTCATGCAACCCACCTGGGTCTGCCATTAGCAGGTCTAAACTTTACATCAGCCAGATCCAAACTATGGGAAAAGCCACCATAACTAAAACCTCAGGAGATCCCTGTGAACCCATGCTGCACTCTCCTGCAGGACCCTGGATGATGGGCAGCAAGGCAGCCATTGCAGACTCAGTATGAGAGCCAGGTGATGCCCAACTCCTCCTGCCTCCGTAACCCCGACTTCCCTCCTAGGAGGGGCTGGCTCACGCTGCCCTAAGCATGGTCTGGGAGGCTTCTGGACATGCAGACTGTCAGGGTCCGTTATACCTGCTTGATCAGAAGTGCTGGGATGGGGCCAGCACAGGGTCTTAACAGACAATGCCCTCCCCAAGGACTGTAAAACAAGTCAGAGTTAGGGAAGAAAATGGGTGAAGGTCGAGGTCCCTTCTATAGCTAGAGACTTGAAAACCCACCCACTCACAAAATATCCTTATGTGGGAGAGGGAAAAATGGGGAATAACCAAACAGTTACCAGTTAGGGCCAGGCTGGGTCAAGGAGTTCACTCCCAGGAGCCCTATGATTGAAACCACAGGGAAAGCCAAAGCTTGTCCCACTGATGGGTTTCAACCAGGAGCTAAGCATCAGCACCCATCATGCTACTGGTAAAGCCTACCCTCCGATGAGATTCAAACAGCCACAGACAGCACCCACTAGGGGCCTCTAGGCCATTCTTGCTTCCTTGTTCTTTGCTATTTTCTAACTTTTCTATGCAGAACAGAGCACTTACTACCCTTTATAACAAAGAAGCACAAATTTGGCTGTTTTTATTGTTTCAAATGAAACAGGAAAATACTAGGAGATGTGACTGTTTAGGGGGCAGGAGAGCCCACGGTAACTGGGGGAGTAACGTGGGCCTCTGAACTCTCTGTCTGGGGAGGGCCTGTCCCTGTACTAGACTGGGAGGAAGAGGGAGGGAGGAGGGAAGGAGGGAGGGAGGGAAGGAGGGGGAGGGAGGGGAGGGAGGGAGGGAAGGAGGGGGAGGGAGGGAGGACAGTAAGGATGGATACATTGACTGGCCCAGGGTTGGCAAAGAGCCATTCTATGCAAGTTCTTGTTCCTTGGTTTATAATCAAATGGAGAGAGAGAGAGAGTGAGTGTGTCTGTGTGTGTGTGTGTGTGTGTGTGTGTGTGTGTGTGTGTGTGTGTGTGTGTGTGGGTCGGTGGGTCAGAAGAAGGGATGGAGAGGGGACAGAAGGAAGCAAGGAAGGAAGGAAGAGGGAAAGAGGGAAACTGGAGTTCAAAGTCCTGTGTCCACAAGCACACGCGTTAGAGCGGCTCCACACACTTGAACACACCTGGCTAGCAGGACTGCACAGGCAGTAGGTCAGTAATATATCACTGTTTCCAGGAACTTCTAAGTCTCAAAGCTGGGTTGGCTGCAGGTCCTGGTAAGTGGCCTTGGCAGGAACAGGTAATTATGAAATGTCAAGCAGGAGGCAGATGAACAAACACCAGATCCAGGATGAGGAGCTGGCTAGGCAGGAGACTTTCTATCAATAGCCAGAGTAGAGGTCACCCTGTTCCTTCTCTATAGCCTGGGAAACCATGGCATAAACAGGCAGGCAGGAGGGACAGAAGGTGGGAATCATATCTAGAAGAGATAGTATGGCAGACCAAAAAAAAAAAAAGCCGGGGTAAGGTGCTGTGGGTACCACCTATGTGTGATACAGGATGAGAGCATCATGTCAACACCAAAGCATAGAAGAGGCTCAAGGGCAGGAAGCCACAGGACATATCCAGTCTGTAACCTGCTGTCCATCCCCAAGAGGCTCAGACCTCGAGGTAGTGACACCTTTCACCTTGAGCCAGTAAACCCAGGAAGAAGCCATGTCACCATGTTTCCCATTTCCAACATGACTGGGAAGCACAGGACGCCCTGGGTGCCCTGGAAGGCTGCCTGCTTGACCCTGAAATCACCACATGTTCTTAGAGTTGAGAAGAAATCCAGCAGCCCCATGGGATCAAGGACAGGAGCCACACTCTAGAGTCACTTGACCTCCCTACTGCTGAGACACGCATTCCATGCCATTTGTTGAAGTCCCAACTCCCCATGGACCAAGTGATGTTTGCACATGGGGCTTGGCTTCCAGGGAAATACCAGCAAACTCTCTCCCCCCAATAATCTGAGCTTGGCACTGATGCCTTCCATGTGCCCAGCTCTCCCTTCCACGACACACAACTGGGACGCGTGAGACCATCTTCATCTTCTTTCCCAAGTGAGGCACCTCGAGCTCAGAGTGTCACTGCTCGGGTGAAACAGCAGTGGGGACAGAGGCGAACCTCAGACCACAGCCGCTTACTCCCATCGCGGCTCAACCGTGGCTGTACTGCAGGCCCAAGAGAAGACTGAACAGTAACGAACTTCTGCTCCTAAAAGGCACTGAAGTCCAGGCTAGAAATCTGACTGGTCAGTGGGAAGGATGCTTGGGAGACTGAAGGACAAGACCTAA
This sequence comes from Rattus rattus, assembly GCF_011064425.1. NCBI lineage: Eukaryota > Metazoa > Chordata > Mammalia > Rodentia > Muridae > Rattus > Rattus rattus. Next base: position 90,554,917 of record NC_046154.1, read on the forward strand.
GAGAAACGGTCCTGGCTCAGAGCTCTGAACACCTGAGACTGGGTGAGTCATAGAAGCAGAAGTTTGAAGGCTGCAAGTGCAGCTTAGTGGTAGAAGGCTTGCCCCCAAATGGGAGGTCCCAGGTTCAGTCCTTAACACCGCCCCCACAAAAGAATGCAGGGCAGATGTATTCTGCCTCACAGTCCTGGAGGCTGGGAAGTCTGATCACCAGAGGCTATCACCTGGCAGGGGCCTTAGGAAGAGTCTATCCACAGCCTCATCCGGACAAGGCTGTCATAATAGAAGAAGGGTAAGGGGCCGATTGTAGACTAGGCAATGTACAAGAGGCTAAATAGCAGCGCAGCCTTGTGAGAACTGACCCAGTCCCTGAGAGGAAGACTAATCCCTTTTAACAACTCAATCCTGTCTTAGGCCCCCACCTTCAGACATCACAACAGCAATCAACTTTCAACATGAGTCTCTGAAGGGGCAAAGCACAGCAGTGTGAGGGGCTCTTGATGTCCCTCACTGTCCTATCTTTGGTGTTCTTCAAGCACTCCCAGGGAAACAAGAGTCAGCACGTGGCAGGGTACAAGTGAGCATCAAACAGACGAATCCTCCAGCTGGACTCTGCACCACTCATGTTAATGGGGACCTGTCTCCCCCAGGACTGGCTTTCCCCACAGTGGGGGCCCACAAAACTTTAAGAAGTACACACACACACACACACACACACACACACACACACACACCCCTCTTATTTCTTTTAAAACCAGAATAAACTGAATTTTCAAGTCAAAGAAAACGTTCATAATGCCTTCATCTTTCTTCCAAAAAAAAAAAAAAGAGAGAAAGAAAGAAAGATAAGAAAAAGTCACTAAGTACAATTAAGTATTTTCTTTAATGAAGGAAGAACTCCCTCAAAGGACAAAAGTGCCTGGGGTCAGCAAAAGTCACAATGTGGCCATACCTCCTCAATTAAGAGTGTAATTTTTACCTGTTTAATAATCTGAGCTGATTGCACTCACCAAAGGGCCGTTCAGCTAACAATCCATTTGAAAGCTGATGACAGATGAAAAAATACTGGCTCTCCATGTGTTAGGGTTGTACCTTAGGGTATGAATTAATCACTGGGCTTTTCCAAGCCCAAGATTCGAGACTGAAACCTCCCTTGGGCTGTCTGGGTCTCAGTCCTGTGCCACTGGCTACAGATGTCAACCTTTCTTAGTGAGACATGTGAACTCACCGTGTGTCACCCTTCCTTTTTGCATGACGTCTAGCGTGTCTGAAGCATAGGAAGCACAGACCTTGGTGTGGAAAATGCAGCTGACCTCTTCAGGAGAGATGCTGTTCTCTGGACGAACTCCTTCACCAGTGACAGCGCTGTCATTGCCGAAGGAGTGGGTGTCAAGGGAGGAGGCTGCCCTTTAGAACTAGATAAGCTACCCCAAGGATCCCATCAGAAGCCACAATACCCCAGCTAAGGTAGGGACCACATCCTTAAGCACGCCAACTCCGCTGTATGCAAAGTCTGCATGTATTTTCAAATGCTTATAATGCATTTGAAAAATTACATGTATTTATATGTTAACTGTGGGAGGCAGGGTGCCAAGTATGCCAGTGTGCATATGGGGGCCAGAGGACAACTTGGTTCTCTTCCTCTACCTTGTGGGGGTCCCAGGGACTGAGCTCAGCTTTGTAGGGCACGCCAGCAAGGCCTTTACCCACTGACCTATTTATCTCACAGGTTGTTCCCTTCCACAGACACAGAAACAGAGGGCCCTGTGGTCCCTCCAACGGGTGCTTCCACCCTCTAAACCCTCCTACTGATGAACGTGGATGGTGGGGGGTGGGCTCTTCAGCCAGCTAGGCCCTGTTTCCTGGTATCAATCAGTAGGTACAGTGCAGTGTCCTAGGAGCCTCACTGAACACCTGAGCATCGTCTGGTGATGGGCTTCTCTAGTAATATGCAACAGCTACTCCCTCATATCACTCCTCTGCTGACCTCCCGGGCACAGCTCAGCCCCACAGTGGGGCTAGACAACTTCACTCCAATGCCAAGAATTACCTATCCCTGACTCAAAGCCACATGCTACGTTATGGGGCTACAGTGAGCTCTGACGAGAGGCAGTGAGAACCAAGAAGTCATGTTGGCTGGCCAAAGTCTCTGCACAAAGCGGTGAGAAGAAAGTTAAGGGCCAGAACCTGGGAAGGCATAGTGTCACTGTCAAACCAAAGCCAGACCAGAGCAGTCACATGCAGCAGGGAAGAAAAGTCTGTGAGCTCCATAAAGGATGGAGTTCCAAGAGCACCGAGGCAGCACCTGATGTCACAGGCCGAGAGGCGTGAGCATGCCTATTTCTGCCTATTCCGCACACTTCCTCCAGAGCAGAGTCACCTCATCCTCTCAGCTACCTACCACCCAGTGCTTACGTTTAATGGCTAATACCCTCAGCCTCCAAGGCCAGGAGAGCCAAGGCACCATGACTGGCATAGGCATGGCCATCCCTGTGACCCAGGCTCAGCCTAGGAGAGCCTCTCTTCCCAGTGGGAGTGGGCCTGCCTGGGGACTATGTCAACAGGTGTTGCAAGAGCTGAGAGCCACGTTTCTGATGGCACAAACTGTGTATTCAGGCCAGCCGTGCCCAGCTAAAAGCCGGGTTTGTAGTAGAAATGCCAACATGTATACATATTGGCTGAAGAGATTTTAACACGGGGTTCAGACTAGACTAATATCTAACAGGGTCCACTGTAAGACCCTGGAAGATTCAGTGTAAGGGCAGGAAAACCCCTGTGTTTCAGGGAAGGTGTTGTGTGATCTTGGGCTAGCCTCACCACTGGCTAGACTCACCACCTCCTTGAGGTGAAATTCCCTCACAGTGTCTACCTGGGGTACTCAGACATTTGGCATTGCTGCTCCCAAAAACAGCAGACTGAAGGAAGACGTCCCCCAGTCCCTCATGTGTTAAGAAAATCTCCTCACAAGGACTACAGTATTCACAGTGACTCCAGAGCCTAAGAATAGCTTAAAAGAGCAGAGGGGGGCCACCAGAGACTCTGAATCAAGGAGGAGCAGACAGGGAAACCCTTCCTTTAGAGCCACAGCCATTGGCATACTGCCAGTGAGCCTCTAGGCAGTCTCCCGCCCATCATCTGCCTGACACTGCTCTGAGCAGATTCTCCAAGGTCCAAAACAGCACAGCCCCACCACGGTTAAAGTGGTTAACAGTGTTAAAACGCACAGTGTGTGGCCAGACATCGCCTCTGCTGATGAGCTCTCTTCCAAAGGTACCCTCACAAAAGCCAAATAATACTAATGTTAGAAGCACCATGGTCTCAAGAACTGAAGAAGGAGGGGGTCTAGACTGACTGCCCACCTTCATGAAGACAGAGCAGACTGCTAGGCCCTGGATAACAGGCAATGCAGAACAGTAACCCTCCAAGAAAGAAAGTCAAGTGAGCTGGTCTGTAAGTGTCCTGCCGAAGTGCCAGGGGGGTTTCAAGTTGCAGTGCAAAGAGAGGACCTAGAGCCCAGGGACCTCTGTGCTAACAGAAAGATAGGAATTCAAAGAAGGCAGGGAAAGCAGAAGGTATGGGGCCTGGAGAAAAGAGGGCCACAGAGAGTCTAAGGCAGCTTTGGCAGAGCTCTGCTTGGCACACGCCTGTGAGGAAAACCCACATACATGGGAGCACGCTACTGAGGCTCAGCATACCCAGCTACCGTCCCAAGACTGAGGCCCAGCACACCTGTGAGTGCCTATATGTGTATACACACATACACCAGAGAGGACTGTGTGAGCATGCTGCCCAAGGCCCTGCACATGTCGGGAACGCCATTAACCTGGGATCAACAGGTGCCCATGAGAATGTCAGCCATGTAGAAAAGAGACCCTCCAGAAAGAACAAAACAGCAACTCTCACGGTTCCCACGGCAGAGGGGCAGGCTCCCAGCAGCCACGGTAGAGAACTAGCATCACACACTGGGCACCAGGCTGAGCTCTGAGACACGCCTGGCCAGAGAAGAGAGAAAATGAGAGCTAGGCCAGCGCTCCAGACCCCTGTGGGAACTGTCACCAAGTCAGTGTTATAGGTTTCATGGTCACCGTGGACTGAAAGCTGCATGGTAATGCATGCATAAAAACGCACAGCCAGATCCTAATGCAGTCTTATTTACAAGATTGAGTAGTGGGCCAGCTTTGCCCCCTCCGGCCATGGTGTGCCAGACTCGACTCTCTGCCCAAGATGCTCTGGTTCTGCCTAACAAGACGTAAGGGAATACTGCGAAAAGATCAAGCTGTTACTAAGTCAGGGGACTGCCATGGCAGTTGGAACACTGCTCCCAAAGATGTCTACATCGTAACACCTGGTGTCAGTGCATGAGGGCATGAACATGTCAATATGTCGATTTAAGCTCCCTATCCAGATGAGTGTGGGATAGGCTGGCCCCAGCCTGTCCGGGAGGCTCTAACACAAAGGCCCTTCCTCTCTTCTTCATGTGTCATTAGACATCAAATCCAGGGCCTCCCGCAGCATAGGAAAGTGCTCTATCCGTGAACTACAAACCCATCTTTGATGGTGGTCTTATGTCACTTTAAACACGTTAGCGACACGTGAACGGAGGGAACCCAATGAGCTAATGCTTCCATGAGACTGGGCTGAAGGCACCCTGGAGGACATTTTCTTATTTAGTGATTGGTATGGGAGAATCCAGCCCACTGTGGGTAGCATCACTCCTGGGCTGGTGGCCCTGGGTTCTATAAGAAAGCAGGCTGAGCAAGCCATGATAAGCAAGCCAGTAAGCAGCACCCCTCCATGCTCTCTGCATCAGCTCCTGCCTCCAGGTTCTTACCCCATGTGGTGACTTCCTTCAGTGATGACCTGTGACCTGGAAGGAGAAGCAAAATAAGGTTTCTTCTCCAAGTTGTCATGGTGCTTCATCACTGCATCAGAAACCCCAAGACACCACTGCTTTCTTTGCTCCCTTGCTTGGCTTTTAAGAAGGGGTCGCAGGCAGTCCCGGCTGATCGTAAACTCTTGATCCTTCTCCCTCCACTTCCCAAGTGTGGATCATGCTGTCTGCTCCCACTAATTATTAGCTCTTAGAGAAGAGATCTCACTAAGTTTCCCAGGCTGCTTCAGCCTCCCAAGTCGCTTGGCACTGTAGACATGGACCACTACATCTGACAAGTGGGGGGTCCTTGTAAATATAAAGGAAGCAAAACGAGACCAGCAGGGAGACAGACCACTCAAGAGGGCTGCAGTGTCACCAGGTCAGGGGCTGGATGATGCTTAGAGAAGAGGAGACTTAGCAGATCCTCCCAACGGCTTCTGTGAGTCCTGTCAACAACTGGGTCTGTTTCAGATACCTGATTGCCAGCACAGGATAAGAGCAGCAAAACTTTGGGGTGGGGGTGAGGGGACAGTCACAGATCACATATGACTACTGTCTCCTAAGGTTATAATGGAGCTGAAAAGTTTCCTAATGCCTTGTGACATCACAGCCACCATAATGTGGCTCACACTCAAGGCAATGCTGGTGTAGAGACCTATGATGTCATCAGTCACACAGAAGCACAGCTCCCAGACCATGTGTGGTACATCAGCACCTGTCACTTGATCAGTCACAACTGGTTTGTGAGTGCATTACAATACACTTTTCACCATTCTCCTAAAGTACACCTTACAAGAATGTTAGCTAGAGAATCGGCCTCAGGCGGCCCTTCAGGAAGGAGTCACTGAAGGAACTGCTGTCACAGACTTCTGCCACCACCTCTGAAGACCTTCCAGTGGAACAAGATGTCGAGGGAAAGGACTGTCCTAATGATCCTGACCCTACGTGGCCCTAAGCAAATGCTTGTGTTTGTGGGTCGTGGGGTGGTGGTGGGTGTGTGCGCGCACTCGTGCTAAGGATCAAACCTGAGGTCTTATGCAAACTATGCAATGTTCTATGACTGAACGACACCCCCAGACCTGTGCATTTGTTTTTAACAAAATCAAAAAGTTTAAAACTACATTAAAAATTGACTAGAAAAAAGCTTATAGAAAACAGATAAAGAGAAAATAATTTTCTTCAGCTGTGTACTGGATCTGTGTTTTGTGTTTTGGGGTATGTGTAAATATACGTGTGGGGTATGCATATGTACAGATGTGCTCATTCCATGCATGCACGTCTGACAGCCAGAGGTAGACACCGCGTATCTTTTTCTATTGCTCTCCACCAAACTGGCCCATAGACATGTTTACGGGAATGGTCTTGATTCTGAGACAGGGTTTCTTCTTGAACCTAGAGCTTGCTTTTTGTCTGAATTCACAGTCACCACAATGTCCTGGCGGCCAGTGAGCCATCAGGATCCACCTATCTCTGTCTCCTCCCTGGGTGCTAGAGTTGCAGGTGTGTACCACCACCACATCTGGCTTTCATGAGACGTTAGGGTTTCAAACTCAAGTCCAGGTGCTTGCAAAGCAAGTCATTTATCCACTTAGCCATCTCTCTAGTCCCAAGAATTTGTATACTAACCAAAAGTTTGCAACAAGTCAAAAAACCAAAATAATTAAAATATACTAAATAAAAGAGTTTACAGCAAGCTAAGGTTAGATCATTATTAAAGGTTTTCAATACCTTTTGTGTAATATGATTATCCACACCACAGCAGTCAATACAGGGTAATGTCATAGGCCTTCCCAGTCATTCAACACTCCTGCCACATCTGTTCACAGTAAGCACTCCACACAAGTGGGCCAGTTCTATGTTCTACATTGCATTTCCACTATACCTCTCTTTGGTCTGAAATGCTTCAATATACAGATCCTGTTCTAATTTCCTTTCTGTTGTTGGGATAAAAATCTCAGACCAAAAGCAACTTAGGGGTTACACTTCTATATCATGTCAGTAGTCAAGGCAGGAACTCAAGTAGGACGTTGAAGCAGAAACCCTGAAGGAAGGTTGTTAGTTGACTCACTCGCTGGGCTTGCTCATAAGCTCATGCTCAACCAGTTTTCTTATATAGGCTAGGACTACTTTGTTTAGGGAATGGTGATGCCCACAATGGGCTGAACCCTTCTACATCAACTAACAATCAAAACCATCCCCATAAACATAACTATGGGTCAGTTTGGCCTTAGCAATTTCCCCAGTGAGACTCCCTTCTTGGGTGACTCTGGGTTGTGTCAAGTTGCCAGCTTAAGGTAACTATGAGAAACCATCACCACTGTGTGGTAGTGTCTACAATATTTAACACATACCATAAAGGCATATAGCTCAGAAGCAGCAGGCTATTGCAGAAAACCCATGAGCGTAGATAGCTGGATCCTCCGGGTCTTTATAAGTACATGTAACAGTATCCACAACAAAAATCCTCTCATAAATATCTTGGAAGATATTTCCATCATTAAGTGGCACATAACTGGGCTAGATGATGAATCTGTGTTGCTTTATTATAGCAACTCCGTTTGTTGATCTGTCAGAGCAGCTATGGAAAACTAATACAACCCTGGCAGCAAAGCACAAAAGACAGAGGCCCGAACACCCAGCAGCAAACAGTGGAGATGCACAAAACCTGCCAATCAAATTTTATTAAACCCAAAAGAAGTAGAAAAATCAATCAACAGGAAGAGACTCAAAAGTGTCAAAAATGTCTAAAATGAAAGGGTTTAAATGCACTAAAATGGCCGCCATGAATACACCTCCATGTTATAGAGACACAGGAGAATAAAAAGAAAGCATACTTTCAGAGACGGAAAGTCTGACCCTGGGAGAAAACAACACAGCAGGTAGAACTCTGGACAGACAAGACAAGAAAGAAGAGACTGGCACTTAGGGATGTTTTAGTAGAATCTAAGAACAAACAATAACCATAAAGGGGAAACAGGCGGGAAAATAACCAGGGTGTCACTGAGCTGCCGTACAGACTTAAAAGTGTGATGAGACATACAATTGAAGTCACCAAAAATGAGGCATTTGAAAAAGTAGCGGCCTAAAGTTTCCAATTTTGGTGTAAACTATAAACCCAGAAGACCCAGAAAAATCAATGTTTCCCAAATCGAACAGCCAGTCTCAGGTACATAAACATCAACCTGCTTAAAATGAGAGCTGGAGAGCAAACTCGTAAGTCATCGGAAATTTCCCTAAAGACTTTACATAAAGAGGAGCCCATCTCCAAAGTCCCGGAGGGAAAACCATCGACCTAGAATCCTACAGCTGGCAAAGACTATCAATGAAAACCAAAAGCCAAGTACAGAACCCCAGAGCTCAAGGGTGCAGATGCAGTCACCCTTCACCAGAAGAGCATTGCTCTCTGGTAACAGCAACTCGGGTACCCCAAATACCAACATCAACGGACTGGTGACAGGAACCAACAACAGAATCCTTACAACGGGTCCTTACAACAGAATGTTGCTTGTCAATACAGGGGCAAAGCAGAGGCAGATTTGGTGCTACTGTGCAACGACTTTGCAACACCCTATTAAGAAAGAAAAGCCACACTGTAAGACATAGGACATATAGGTCCTTGTGAGCGGATTAGGACAGTCTGGTGGGACAGGTCAGGGTCTGCTAACCCTGCTAATGACAAGACTCAAGAGGATCAGGGAAACAGGGTAGGGGCCCTTTCTAGTTGACTCATTTAATTTCTGTGTCATCTGAACTGTTTTCAAAGATAGTGTGTCTAAAACTGGAGATGGGTCAGTCTGTAAACTGCCTTCTGGTCATGCACAAGGACCTGAGTTCAAATCCCCAGTATCCCTGTAAAAGGTAGGCATGGATAATGCTGGTGATACGGCTCAGTGGGTAAAGGTCCTTGCTGCCAAATCTGGCTGTGTTCAGGACCTATAACGTAGAAGGAAAGAACTGACTCCCACAGACTGTCCTCTGACCTCCTCATGTGTGCTGCTGACAGCATGCAAACACAGCAAAGACACACACAGATAAAATGTAATATGTAATATATATATACATATATATATATTATTGAAAACCTAGAACAGTGAAATGTATGTGTAACCCCAGTGCTGGGGAGGTGGAGGCAGGGGGATCCCTGGGGCTCCCTGGCCAGCCAGCAGTCTAGCTGAATCAGCAAACTCCAAGTTCAGGGAGAGACTCTGTGGTTGAGGAAGACACTGTACGTTGAGCTCTGGCTTCCATGTGCAAAAGCAAACACACACACACACACACACTCACAGAGTGAGACAGAGACAGAGACAGAAAGAGACAGAAATAGATGGATAGGCAGACAGACACAGACATACACCAAGAGGTCCTTGGCACACAACTCACATCAGGCCCAAGCGTGAACTATTTCATCAGCCAAGTGCTGTTAACACTCTGCAGAGTGAGTACACAAAAACCTCTCTTGCTTTGGTTTCCTTAAATATCCCCCGTTCCACTCCATCTTAAACTCCCACCCTGAATAGTTGTCACAAAAAGAGTCCTCACTTATGGGAAGGTGTCAGATATGACTGTGCTTGGGGTGCAGGAAGCTGAAGGCAGATAAATGCAAACACAGAAGGGACCCACCACCGACACTCCAAGCAAAAGCTGCTTCTCGAGTCAAAGCAGCCAGAAACTGGGAAAACTCAAATCAAAATATCTATCAGAAGGGGATTGAACGCAGTGGCACGGGCTGAGACTCCCTTCTCTGAAATGCTTTGGGACCAGAAGTGCTACAGATTCAAGAGTTTGGAATATCTGAGTAAGCTTTACCTGCTGACTCTCCCTGATCTGCAAATCCCAAAAAAACATTCAAAAATCCAAAACCAATATCACTCAAAGGTTTCAGATTCAAGTCCATCTCGATGTCAGACTGCACGGTGCCCAACATGTAGCGCTTCACAGGAGAACACAGCAGAGCAGATAGAAATGCCACAGGAAAAATGAGACGAGGGGTGCAGAGGTCAGATGTGGTGCCTTTACTCCGTCACTCTAAGTCATGTGGGTGGACCTCAGGAAACATCCTAAATGGACAATCTCTAAAGGAATATAGACCCCCCCCTCAGATACCATATTTTAAAGTATCACACAAACAACGGTGCCCACTTCTGAGAAGACGTATAAACAAAAGATGCATGCTGCACAGGAGAGAGCTGGAGAGAAGGAAAGCTCCAAAGGAGAATGAGGGTCTTCAGATACCAGGGAGATGAGGAAGGGTCATGACACAAGACTCTGGAGACAGGGACAAGGACAGGAGACAGGAGACTGCGTCTCAGCCTAGACTCTGTCACTCCCTTGTGAGCAGCTTGCAGCTTGGTGAAGGGCAGAGCCACGAGGAAGCCTGAGATTAGAAACTCAATCAAGTCAGAAAGGCCTGCACACGAGCCAATAAGCCGAGGCTATCCCACCACACCTGAGCTTTAAAGGGGCGGAAAACGCGCAGGCCTGCTTTCCCGTGCACTCTCCCCAGGTGCTCGCCATATACCGCCTCATGGCACGCAGCCAGCTCTCTCCTGGGTTCATTGACGGAAACCCACTTCGATCTACAAAGCATAAACTAATACCCAGACAGATTTGACAGTGTTCCCAGAGTGCCAGAGAGAGGAGCAGAGGCAAGAATGGCTGACTGGGGAGCCCACGGCCCTCTCCCAGCTCATCAGCCTCTGACTCCATTACCCAGCTCACAGGAGAAAACAGAAGCCTTGGGAGTCAAGAAGAGAACTTTAAGGCATCTCAGGAGACCTTCTTTGCGTCTGAAAAAGCAGAGGGGTGTGTGAAGAACGTAGCCATGAGGAAGCCCTGAGACTAGAAGGGTGACCAGTACACACTGCAGGGCCGAGAACTTCCAGGCAGTGTCCCCTGACTATGGCACACAGGGTCCCTTGGCCGAGGTACACTTGGAGCTATAGAGAAGCAAGAAAACCAAACAGGTTTCATGGAGGGTGAGGAGCTGAGGAAGAAGCTGGAAAGAAAACAAAACTAACTCACTTCCTTCCATGTAGGCGATGGAGTCATAGGAGCTTCTCAGTCTCTTTCGCCTCTGTGCAGAAGGTATGAGACCTCATGAGGACCCTGTACCTTGGGTGGCAGCTGTCACTTGGCCAGAAGGAGCTCTCTGACCAGGAAACGAGAGCTTACGATTGACTCTGTGGTTCGTCGTGTTCTGGAGAAACAGGCAAGGCCCTGGCACGGGCGCTGATGGATCAGCTAATGCCTCATTCAAGTTGTCAGCGTTTTCTTAGCGCCAATTCAGTGGGTAATTAAGAAAGAAGTGGGGACCAGATGGAGAAACAGATGCTAGCTTGGCCGTGAGCGGCTCTCTGCACATGTAGGGAAACAGCGGCCAGCCAAGTAGACAGGGGACAACTGGAGGGGCCACAGCAACTGCCGCTGGGGAAGAAAGGCCCATTTCAAAGAAGAAGAAACTGAGGCCTCACGAAGTAAGTGAACCCAAGGACCATGGAAAGATGCAGGCAAATGGGGATGCAGAGATAGGTGAGCTCGACCAAGCATGAGAGATTCTGCCTTGAGAGACAGCTGGGATAAGGGTGGGCCCCAAAGGAGAAGGAGGACCTCGGAAACTAGAAAGATGAAGAAGAGTCACGGCACATGACTGTGGAGATGGGTCCAGGAGGTAGGAGCCTGGATCTCAGCCTCATCTCTGACACTCCCTTGCTTCTTCCCAACCTCTCTATACATTAGTTTATTAGTTTGTGACGGAGGAAGGGCTCCCTCCCAGCCCACTCCAAATGCTGGTGGACTGAATACAGTGCACTCAGGAGAGGCTGAAATACAGAATTACCATGTAGACTGGATCCCATTTCTAGGTATATACCCAACATAACTGAAGGAAGGCTCTCAAAGTGCTGTCTATGTACTCATGTTCACAAAGGCCCACAGAAGGCAACGCAAGTGTCCGTTGGTGACAGAATGGATAAACACGCCTGTTATAGCCACACAACGGAACAGTATGCAGACTTTAAAAAAGAAAACTCTTGGCATAAGCCATGACATGGATGACCCTTGAAGATACCACACTATTGTTCTTGTCTCAAAAAGACACATACTTTATGCTTCCATGTACATGAAGTCCCTGGAGGAGTCAGGGGCATAAAGACAAAGAGCAGAGGGTAATCACCAATGGCTGGGAGGATGGAGCATCTCCAGTTGCTTAACTAGTTTAGTTATGAGTGTCGATATCACTACGGAACTGTGCACTTAAAATGATTAAGATGAGAATTTTTATATGCACATTTTATCACAAAACCTGTGAGGAAAAAGAAGCCCTAAGAACTGGAGGCGTCGGACATGAGCCAAGGAATTTCTTAGATGTTATGAAGGTGGAGACAAAGGAAAGGGCATCACAGGGGCTACCTCCTAGCAGCCTCCATGAGAACAGGAAGAATTGCTAAGATAAAGATGGAAAGGAAGGGTTGGCAGACTTGCAAGAGCCCCCTCTGGGGTTCTCAGAGATGCTCCAGTGGCAGATAAGTTAGTTCAAAAGGGCTTTCTACCCCGCCATGCCCTAGAGAATCTGGGCAGAACGGATAGACACAGTGCAGCTCCACGGTCTGATGCAGAAAGCCACCTCAGGCTGCTGGATCACCATTCCCTGGTCTTCCATGTCCTGGCACTGAACCTTCCTTTTAACTCAAGATCCTAGGAAGCAGCCTCTGGTGTCCTTTCAGACCAAACACAGATTCCCAAAGGAATACATGAACCCAGTAGGGGAAGGGAAGGTTAAAACAAACAAACAAACAAACAAACAAACAAAGCAGAGACACCAACAACCAACGAGGAGTACACATTTCATTCAAGACCTGGAGAAGAAAAACAGACAGCATGGATAGCTTGTAGGAAGCAAAAGTACATTTCAGACATGCTTTTCTTTGTACAGACACTAAAACTACAAGCTACAAGGACAGGGTGAGACAGGAAAGGATGCAACCAAGCAAGGAAGCAAGGAGCCGGTGCGCAGTGGAGAGCCAGTTGAAGAACAGCAGTAACTGCAGAGCTGTCCAGGCAAAGGACCTCATGGGTCCATGGTGCACAGGGCTAGCCCAAGAAGTGTGTGTGTGGAGTACAAAGCAAGAGACTTGAAATAAAAGGAGCAGAGCCTAAGTTATTGTTCTATTGCTATGAAGATACAACATGGTCAGGGCAGTTTATTCAAGAAAGCATGTAATTGGGGGTTCACTTACCGTTTCAGAGGGATTATCCATGACCATCATGGCATGGAGCATTGCCGCAGGCAGGCATGGTGCTGGAGCAGTAGCTGAGACCTTACTTTCTGATCCACAGGCAGGAGGCAGAGAGGGGGAGACTGGGCCTGGTATGGGCTTTTGAAACCTCAAAACCCACTCCCGGTGAAACCCTTCCTCCAACAAGGCCACACCTTCTCCAGCAAGGCCACACCTCCTAATCCTTCCTAAACATTCCACCAACTGGGAAACAAGTGTTCAGGTATATGAGTCTGTCCTGATTAAGGTTACTGTTGCTACAGTGAAATACCATGACCAAAAGCAACTTGAGGAGGAAAGAACTTGTTTGGTTTACATGACCACATCATAGTCCATCACTGAAGGAAGATATAGCAGGGACGCAAACAGGGCAGGAACCTTGAATCAGGAACCCTCCCATACCAATCACAAATTAAGACAATACCCTCAGGCTTGCCTACAGCTAGATCTACAGAAGTATTCTTCTCGTTTGAGGCCCCTTCCTCTCCGGTGACTCCAATGACTCTAGTTTGTGTCAAGTTGACATGAAACTAACCAGCACAGAGCCTGTAGGCGATCCTTACTCATAGCACTACAAAAATGAGGAAAAGCAGACACCAGCGATGGATAGACAGACAGACAACAGACAGGCAAACTATAGACAGACAGACAGACAGACAGACAGAGGCAGATAGACATAAATATATATAATGGGATTGATTAGAATGGCTTACAGATTGTGGTCTAGGTAGTCTAACAAAAGATGTCTAGAAACAGAAAGTCAAAAAGTCCAGTATCGTTCAGTCCTTGAGGCACAGTGTCTCAGCTGGTCTTGCCATTATCCCAAAGAATTAATTCCTAATGCTAGTGAAGGAATGGACTTGCCAACAAGAATGAGGGCAAGCAGGCAAAGAGCAAAAGCTTCCTTCCTCCATCTCCATTCTGGCTGCCACCAGAAAGTGTGGCCCAGATTTAAGGTGACTCTTCCCACCTCAAAAGATTAAAAATGGGTCTTCCCACTTCAAATGACTTAATGAAGAAAAGTCCCTCACAGGTGTACCCGGCCGTTAATCCCAAATGTGATCGAGTTGACAACCAAGACAACCAAGAACAGCCATCGCAGTTGACTTTAGTTTATGTCAAGGAGACCAAAACACAGCAACAACAACAACCAGCACAGGAGGAACAGAGATGGCTCAGTGGTGAAGAACACAGGCTGCGCTCGCAGAGAACCCAGCATCAGTTCCCAGTACCCACACAGTGCTCACGACAATCCTACCTCCAGTACCAGGGGTCTGACAGCCTCCTCTAACCTGCTTGGGCACCCAGGCTGCACGGTGCACAGGCAAACATGCAGGCTCTACAACTCCATATAAAATAAAAGCACTAGCCCATGCTGCGAGATGGAAGGACAGCCACATTGTGCTGAAGGGCCAAAGCAGATGATCCACAGATGCTGCTGTCACTCAGTACAAGAGCAGCTAAGTTCCCAGGTCCCACGTGACTCAGGCTAGCCACAAACTTGCTATTTAGCCGAGGGTTCCCATCCTCCTGCCTGCACCTCCCAAGTGCTGGAACTCCAAACAAGCCACCACACCCTGCAAATCCTATGTTCTAAAACTGATCCCCAGACTCAAAGGTTTTTAAAACTTAATTTAAAAACAAACAAACAAAAACAAAAAACATAAAAAGCTATTTCAACCAGCTGAACATGGTAGAGTACGCATCTATAATCCCAGCGTGCCCATGGAGAGCTGGGAGGTAGAGACAGGAGACGCCCTGGAAACCTCATGGCACCTGCAGCAGAAAGAAAGGAGAGACTCTCCCAAAACATGACAGACCCACCTCTGAGGTTGGCCTCTGACCTCCACATGCTCACATCTGTGTTTTCACACAGACGCACACATGTCCAATGTACATGTGCACACGGAGAGATTTTAAAACATTATCCAAAGGAAATATGGCTTTTTAAGTTCAAGAGCATAGAACCTCAAAAGTAAGATAATTAATTATAGAAAGCAAAATCAAGGGAACTCCAAGAACTAGCAGGAAGTACTTCACAAAAATCACTAGGTCTAAAGGTGAGACCCAGTCTGAACACGTGTGCCAGCATTCTGTGCCAATTTAAATGAAATCATGGAACAATAAATAATCAGGAAAAACAGAAAACTGACGGGAAGAAAGCAGGAAGGCAGGATTTTAACAGATTAAAGGCATCCACACTAAAGTGTGGCAGACAGGTATGTGCCTTTAAAATGGCCCAACAATAAAATATATAAAGAGCAAAAGGTAAAAAATAAAAGGAAATAAAAATTGGCGATCATTAGCAGACTCTTAAATAATAAATGAAAACGCCAGCACTATGATTATGGCCCTGTAGAAAAATCTTAAAAATATAATTAATCGTAAATGATATGGGGTATGGGTGTACAGTAAACAATTAAGCCTACAAATGAGAATTATTTCTTTTGCAGGCAAATGAAACATTTACACAAATCAATACTGATTTAATACAAATCCCAAACTCTCAGTATGTTACAAAAGCAGACATATTATTGGCAAAACTTTCTCACAATACAATGGAAATATACAAAACCTTATGCAGAACCAACTGTGATGGAAGCTGAGGCAGGAGAACTAATATGAGTTTGAGGCCAGCCTGAACCCCATATGGAGACCCTATCTCAAAAGAACAAGCAAAACAAAACAAAAATCCTCAGGAAATTTCAATTATACTTTTAAATAATCTTTAAACTAAAGATGGTATCAAAATTAAAATGACCAAAAATACAGGGAAAGATAGTAAAGTTTTAAAATAAGGCTTTTGAACGTCACTAAGCATGTGCTAAGAAGAAAAGCATTTTTATTACAAATAAAAAAAAAATCAGAGGTGACTGGAGAAACAGCTCAATTCTTCTCCTCTCCCAGAAGTCCTGAGTTCAGTTCCCAGCACCAGACTGGATGGTTCACAACCACCTAGAACATCAGTTTCAGGGGAATCGGGCACCCTCTGCTGTCTACTGTGGGCACGGCAGTCATGTGCACGTACCCACACACAGTCATACACAGTAAAAAAATAATAATAATAATTTTTAAAAAGCAAAGGACTGAGTATTCAAGAATTTTAAATCTAAAATGGGAGAAGGGTGAATGTACTTAGTATGAAAGTATAACAATTTGAGCTAGTTCAAGTAGAATGAATTGACAGATAACTTTAAAAATTTAGGCTGCAAGTACAAACATAATAAAACACTCCCAAGATACTGGTCGTTCAAATAATGAGTAAGAGGGAAAGTTTAATGGCTATATAAAAAATTAGATTAGGAGATAGAAGACCTTTCCAAAAATAACACAACACTCTGTGCTACACCAATAGAGCTCGACTTTGATGAAATACGTGTGCTCCGAAGAAAATATAGATGAGCAAAACTTTCTTGAAGAACACAGTTCCCCAGAAAAGTTATTGAAGAAAAAATTACAGTAGGAGATGTCTCCCAAAACTCACTGCGTGCAAGAGAGAGAGAGAAAGAGAGAGAGAGAATGAGTTTTAGTTTTTATATAAGTTATTTTAAACATTCAAAAGACAGACGATTCCTGTGCTGTGTAAATCACCCAGCCGGGCCTACATATAAACATTGGCATACACACTTAAACCAGCACATGACTATTAAAAGAAAAGGACAAAAACAACACACTTAGAATAAAAACCACAGGCCAATCTCGCTAATGAACACAGACACGGAACACCACGAGATAACCCAGGATGTATTAAAAGAATGAACCACTGTGAATAAGATGGGTTCCTTCCAGGATAGTTTAATACTCGAAAACCTATTAATATAATTCATCACATCAGCAGATCAAAGGCAGAAAGAAAAAAAAACCATACGGCCATCTGGGTACATAATGAAAAGGTGTTTGTTAAAAATTCACCATCCCTTTCCCCCTTATTGCTAAGTAGCTCTATAGTGGGGGAGGGGCAAGTCACACTGTGACAAGGGGAAAATTTCGAATATGGAAAAGTGAGAATCACTCCCATAGCGCAGCCCACACCTCCAAGCTGATAGAATTCTACAAGCAAAGAACTCTTGGCAGCTCAGAAGGACACCTACTTAGGGATACCATGTCTCTGAAACCACAATCGAACACTAGAATTTTGCCCACTGAAGTAACAATAAGACAAGGCTGTATTCTTGCTATTACTCTAATTATTCTAAGTGTGGTCGATGGGTCAGATAAAGTGGGGGAGGAGCGGCAAGGCTGCATGGCATTTACACACGTTGGAGCCTATCTAGAATCCACTGAAAGTGAGGAAATAACTCAAGGTGCCTCTAGCAGAACCAACACAAGACCAACTGTTCCCTGGGTGGAGTGGCTCAGGCCTTGAATCTCACCTACTTGGGGGAAGAAGAGCTGGTCAGGCTACAAAGAGAGTTCAAAGCCAGCCTAGGAAACTGTGATCCTCCTCCCCCACCATGTGTCCAAATATAGGACTGGAGAGATGGCTCTGCTATGGCTCTATAGCCTAGCAGGCAAGAGGAAAAAGAAAAAAAAAAAAAAGGAAAAACTTACTATATATTCCAACTTGGTAGATTACATTGTATACAATGAGAAAAATTGTCCCATTACAATTGCAGCAAAAAATACCAAATGTCTGGCTGGAACGCAAGACATAATTAATATCCAAAAATTACATGAAAACCTATAAAACTGATGAGTCTCACACAGTAGTGTGAACAAGGATGAAGAGCTATGCTATTGGCCAAAAACTAGGATATAGTAAGAGTTCCTCTCCATACCTACAGACCTCAAGTTTGTCTACAAATTTAACACAAATACAGTCATGAACACAAAGCCATGTCCGATGTCTCTTCCTCCAAGAACTTGTCTTTCCCAGGGTTCCCCTTGCCATGCTACGGCCTTAGCACCCAACCAAGGGCACAGAGCTTCCAACAGCTCAAGACAGGGTATGCCGAGCAGAATCTGCACTGACTAGAGCTCGGCTCCCCTCACAGGCAGGACATGGTGGGCACAAACAAAGGGCATCAGCATTAGAGATGAAATGCCAGCACAGAAGAGGGGAGGAGACTCATTATGAGTGAATTCTAGTAAACAAGACAGGATTTTAAATATCTTAGTGAAAGCCTAGTGTTTGTATAAATAGCAACGTGAAGACAAACATAAACTAAGCAGGGGTCATTCGGGAAAGGTGGACAATACAGGATTACAATTGAGCATAAATTGTTTTCTTCACTGAAACCTTCTGTTAGTAACAAAACCAAGACCTTTTAAAAAAAAAAAAAAAAAAGACAGGGTGTCATGCTGACCTGGGACTCACTGTGTTAACTAGGCTACTTCCAGCCCCAGCCTCCCAAATGCTAGGATTACAGGTGTGCCTTAGCACCTAGCAAGATACTCTTTTTAAAGACTTTGTTTCTTTCCCAAGCCAACAGAGATCCCTGAGCATCCTCCAATAACACCTATAAAAGAGACAGGACAGCCGGAAACATCCTACTGACATTCATGCTTGACCTAGTCATCTCTCTTTGGAAATAAAGCAAAAGGAGATGATCTTAGACACCAACTGGTTCTCGATATGGAAGATGTAAACTTATGGAAATGAAAATTGAGGACCAACCTCAACCTCCAGCAACACAGCATGGGTTAGATGTGTTACATCAATTCTCTTCTACAAGCATCACCTAGTCTTGAGAAGTATTAAGAAGACAAGGTAGAGCAAAATTGTAATACACTGTGAGTTGGATAATAAGAAATACGCTTATAAAATACCTAGAAGAAAATGTTTCAAGGTTTCACCTCCGTGAGGAACGTAAGGGAGGGGGTTTGTTTCAGACAAGCTTTTATTTCTTGGTTTTCTGATTCTGGTGGACTTGTTGGGTTATGTAAATATTTACCATCTCCTTCACATTATTAGCCATCTTGGCATGCTAAGTAAAAGGTTAAGTACATTCACATTGCTGTGCAGCTAACACAGGAGCTTTCCAAATGGAAACCTCTGTATTCACTAAACAACCTCCCACCCCTTCCTCCAGCTCCCAGCAAGCATGTTCCTTTGCGTTATTGAATCTGACTATGAAATCTCAAATAAGCAGGATCATAGAACATGTGGTCTTTTTCTTTCCTAAGGTTGAATAGTACTCTGCTGTATAGATATACCATATTTATTTAACTTCTGTATACATTCGTCATAGATGGCTGCACTGTGTGTTATAGGGTGATTCTGTATCTCATTTATATGAGAACTCACCAGCTACATCAACTATCAGGTTTCAGTCTCTCCACATTCTTGCCAACACTTATTCATGTACTCCCTCCCTCTTCCCCCCCTCTCCCTACATCTTCCCCTCCTTCATCCCCCCTCCATTCCTGTTTCCCTCATTATGGGTTTGAAGTGCATTTCCCCAGACTGGCAACACTGAGCACTGTGTCCTCATGTCACATGTTTGTTGCTAACTAAGTACTGTCTATGGGGACCTCTTTACCTGAATCCTTTAGCCGTTTTTCAATTGAGTTGTTCTGTTGTTGCTGTGTGCGTGTGCGTGTGTGTGTGTGCATGCGTGTGTGTTTGTGTGTGTGTGTTTTGTTATAGGATTTCCTCCTTCTTCTCCTTCTCCTTCTCCTTCTCCTCCACCTCCTCCCCTTCCTCCTCCTTTTCACTCTCTGGTGTTTTGAAACAGGCTGGTATGTAGCCCAGGCTGGTCTTGAACTCAGCCTGCAGCTGAGAATGACCGTCACCTGGGGATGCTCCTGCCTGTACCTGCAGAGCACTGGGGTTACAGTGTGTCAGAACACTTGACTACACAGAGTTGCTGCTGTTGTCTCACCTATAGCTTGAATATTAACTCCTTGTTAAATATGCATCTCCTGCCCTCCCACTTTTTTTTATCCACTATAAATTCTTAATCCAAAAAAAAAAAAATCTAAGCCTGATATAAGAAAAAGAGAGAGAGAAAAAACAAAATTTAAGACAGAAAAACATTTTACTTAACCACCACCAGTACTAGGTGACGAAAGTTGGTTTTTAAAAAAATAGAAACTGGAAAATAAATAACAGTAAATCCAAAGAATGTTAGAGAGGGGGGGAGAAAGAAAAAGAGAGAGAAAGATTGTGTGTGTGTGTGTGTGTGTGTGTGTGTGTGTGTGTGTGTGTGTGTGTGTTAGGAGTTTGAGGCTGGTTCAAACTCTGTCTCAGAAAACAAAATCAACAACAAAGGATCCAAAGAGAGGCAAAAAGACACTTAATGCCACCCCTGATGACCTGAGCTCCAGCCCCTGGAGCCACACCGGGTGGGGTGGGGTGGGGGGACTGACTTCCACAAACTGTCCTCTGACAACCACACACAGACCATGGTACACATAGACCTCTCCCACACCTGTGTACACATGGTACGTAAATAAAGGGTTAAAAAGCAAACCGCTTCCAGGAACGCCCAGGAGCAGCACCCTGTGGGGGAGGGGCCACGGTAAGCTCAGGTCCTTCAAACCCTGAGTAGCTCCTCTACAGCCCAGCAATGAAAGGGCTTTTCAGGGTAGGAACCAGGAGTGTCTCCTACAAAGGAGCAGTGACATGTACGAAGGTCTGTGTCACCGTGTGGATCATAATAAGGAAAAATGAGAGGAGATCAAAATCTAGCAAGACACTGAATTTGGGTATATACATATGGTAGAAACACAGTCCAGTTAAAAAATGTTTATATTGACAGATGAAAGATATCTTGAGTTTTAAAAGCAAAAAAGCAAGCCAGCTACAGAACAGCATGCAAAATATAATCCCATTTGTGTAAAACTGTAATCATAAATACTTAAATATGTAGAAATGACTTGAATAACGTTCATCAAAATGTGAACAGTGGTTATCTCAGGATTCAGGTGATTTTTTTTTAAAAAGAATAATCTTCCTACTTTTCTGGACTGCGTGAACATTTTTATAATGAATGTGTTATTTTTATAGTCAGAAAAAAATAAACCTATTTTCACTTAGGAAAAACAGGAGTGGGGAAACAACTCTGGCAAGACATTTCACATTTGGAAACCAAACTAGAGCCGTCTCCTCTGTGGAGGGAGCCAGAGAGGGTGTGGTCAAGAAGCCCCAGGTTCGAGTCTGACCCTGATGCAAGTCAATTTGAGCTCAGGCAGGTCAATTAGCCACTTCCTTGGTTAGTTCATCTGCGTGAAGACAGAAATGGCTTTTCTCTGTCACAGAATTAC
This sequence comes from Rattus rattus, assembly GCF_011064425.1. Taxonomy (NCBI): domain Eukaryota; kingdom Metazoa; phylum Chordata; class Mammalia; order Rodentia; family Muridae; genus Rattus; species Rattus rattus. Next base: position 90,576,268 of record NC_046154.1, read on the forward strand.
TTTGAGAATAAAGAGAGTAATACTGGGGAAGTTCTCAATTAATCCTGGTCCCTTCTCCCTTTGAATTCTTTGTTGAATGCTTCTGTAGTTGCCCCTGGCTCATATTAGGCATTCAATATGAATTGAACAGGATGGATGGACGGATGGATGGATGGATGGATGGATGGATGGATGGATGGATGGATGGATGGATGGATAAACAGACAGTAAGGCAGGAGGACAGATTTCTAAAGGATTGAAGGATGGAATGCAATAGATGGTTGGTTCAGGAAATGGACTGGGACAGACATTGATTGGTGGGTAACTGGACAGCAGCCTGCATTTTCCTACGGCCACATCAACTTATCTCCTATGCTCCTTCTGTAACCACAGAGACACATCCATCCAACTCAGTGTCATGTTGGGGGTCCTCCTGAGGCCAGTAGTGTTGACAAGGGCGCACCTCTGAACCACCATAGTCATAGAGTGTCACAGTGAAGTGAGATCCAGGCCTGTGGAGTCATAAAGGATGCTATGACACCCACCTGCTTATACCACTCGCACACGACACGCACACACACGCACACACACACACACACACACACGCACACACACGCGCGCGCGCGCACACACCGTGTGACTGAGACTACAGAGACACCCTGAGCCGGAACCCACATGGGCCACACTGAAATTCCCAGGCCACAGAGACCAAAAGGGGCTGATGCTGTTTCAAGCTTCTGAGTTTTTGTTTTAAGCCCCTGAGTTCTGAGGTACTTTCTTGCAGAGCAACAAATACCCAATACAAGTGAGGAGGTGAGTGTGTGGGGGTGGGAGGTAGGACAGATGTGGCTGCTGGGCTCTGGCCCCCTACCCTCTCTCAGATCCGTTTGTTCTATGGCCCCCCCGCTTCCCGCACTGTTCTACTCTCTCTCCCCTCGATAGTTTGTATTTCTACACTTTGCCCCACTTCTCTAATTGCCTTCTTTCCCCTGAACAAGTGGACAGTGTATAGCTTCCAAGAACACCCAGCGAAAGCTCTGGTTGTACAGCCTGAGAAACTGAGACTCAAAGAAGGGAAAAGGATTACCCCAGACTGGAGACCTAAAGCCCATGACTATCTCTCTTCCAACTGCCTCTGGGCTCCTGGGATCCCCAGGGTTTAGTCTTGACTCCACTTCTCACTGTCAGTCACTGTCCCCGGAGGGGTGTGAGCAACACTGGCAGGCCTGGCTGGGACACACCAGAGCTCTTGGCTGCAAGCACACCTTACATCTGTCTGGGTAGAAATTTGCATTCTGCAACCGGGAGGCCCTGGTTCCAAGTATGTCAAATGTAATTAATTAGAGCAAACCTGCAACTGTTTTCAAACGCCGTATTAAAGACTCTATGCACACAGAACACACCCCGCTGGCCTGCTGAGGCTTGTTAAAGACGTGGGGAATAAAAGCCAGGGGGTCCTGAGCCCGTGCTGAACAGAATGGAGAGCAGTTCCCCCACTCCACAGCAGAACAGCAGTGTCCACAGGACTTAGGCTTAAGTCCAGCCCAGCCAACAACTCTACCCACCGCGTGTTATCACTGCACCCTTCCAGGCTATGGAATAGAGCATGCGGCACAGACAGGGCCTGGAATTCTGTGTGCACCAGGACCTGAATCGCTGCCACTTATGCTACCCTTGCCTCACTGGGTACCTCACTTTATCTCCAACCTCAACTTGCTCACTTTAAAAATATAAGAAGTCGGGGCTAGGGCCAGGGATGGCTGAATGCAAAAGTCCTGCTGCCCAAGTTCAAATCCAACATCCAGGTAAAGGGCCGGCACAGGGGCATGACTCTGAAACCCCCATACTGGACGACGTGACAGCCAGATCCCAGGGGCTCCATACATACACCCACATAGACACCCACACACACATACCTGTATAACTATGTGTGTGGCCCTGGAAAGCCACATGAGTGACTGTACTGAAAGGGATACCAGATGTTAACTGCTTAGCCCAGTGCCTGGCATATAATACACGCTCAGCTAATATGCAGTGGCAGAAATACTTTAATGCCGAAAGAAATCCATTTGGCGAAACTAAAGTAGGATAAATACGAATGCTGCCCTGTGACCTTTGACAGAGATCGCGATTAAAAACAAAGCCACCGATGAATTTCCAACACGCGGCTCAAACCTTCGCAGCACTCAGGGTGAGAGTCTGGGCCAGAAAGTTAAACAGGTGCTGCTGGCTTTGTCCCCCTCCGGGACTGGGGACAGGTGGAAGGCTGGGAGCTAGAGGGCCTCCCGCCTGCCTGACTTGCCCATTGAGACAGCATGTTCTCTGAACCTTCTAAAAGCCCTGCTTGCTCAGCCATGATGGAACAAACCAGACTCAACAAAAGAATGGATTCAGTCCCAACTCTTAGGACTCAAAGCCCTCCAATGAGAGGCAGGTCTCCTGTCCACCTGGCCCTGGGGCACATCCACACAAAGATCTCAGTTCCAGCTCAAAGACTGACTAGGCTTTGGGACATCTGGCCGGCAGAGAAACTATCAGGAGTTGGGGGTGAGGGGACAGGGGCCTTCTAGACCAGTTTCTGCCAGCCCTGTTGGTTTCACTTTCTTCCAAACTTCCTGGCTAATGTTTAGGGGTTTTGGTAAGCAGAATGGGATGCTGTCTAACTCTCCCCTCTACGTGACTAACCCATTTCTCCCGTCCTCTGCGTGCACAGCACTCTCTGCTAAGTTCCCACTGCCCTGTTTCCCCAACTCAGGCATAGCCTACCACCCCACCCAGCATCTTCAGTCTCCCTCCAAAACTGGAGTCCTGCGCTCTGTCCAGCTCCTGCCCGGAGGCTGCTGTGTGACAACTCTGGGTAAGCCTCACACTCGCTCTCTGGGGATTTACTTCCTCAACCACACAGGACTGGTGGCTTCGATCAGCACTACCCGGTAGATATAGACTATCAGCTCGGCGGGCGATTGCAGAGACCCTAACAGCCGCATTGCCTTTTCATTGCAGTGGTTGTCATTGTTGTTTAAAGAAAATGAAGGCTAAGGGAGATGGCGGGGCCAGTAAAGTGCTTCCTGTACAAGGACCTGAGTTCAGTTCCCAGCACCGCAGGAAAAGATGAGCCTGGATGTGCGCCTATACTCACAGCACTAGGAAGACAGAGCCAGAAGGATCCTAGGGCCAGCCAACCTAGGCTAACTGTTGAGCCGTCGGTCCCAACAGGAGACCCTGTCTCCAAAGACCAGGAGGACAGTGCTTGCGGATGACGCCTGAGGTTGATCTCTGGCTTCTACACGTGCACACACGCATGTGCACACACACACTTGCATGTACACATAAAATACGCACACAAACATACACATCTGAACAAGTGGATGGACAGATGGGTGGAAAGAAAAGGAAACCGGAGAATGAACTTGAAGAGTGTATCTATCTTATTTAAGCCATTGTGGAAGAGCATCTCCATCTGTCACCGATATTACAAATTGTAATTGGCATCAGTCGGACTTTTTCCTCACTTAAGTCTTTAAAATCTGATGTGAATCTCCTGGCCACACTTCAACTAGTGGTTTCTAGAATATATTAGAGGGCAGGGGCTCTGACCATCTTCCTGGTCCTGGTATAGACTCAGGCAGAAAGGGAGTCAGATAGGCAAGCAGATTCCACCTTAACGCCAGTGGTACACAGAGGAAGGTTCCCGCAGGAGCCTCATTCCAAGCCAGTTTCAGTTTTATTTCTGATCGGTTTTGTGCTCTGCTTTTCCAGCATCCACTGGAAGAAACACCCACACAAATACACTTAACTTTTGATAGTTATTTTTTGCCAGATGACGAAATTAAAAGAAAAAAAAAACCCAACATTCAACTACGTCTTCATTTCTTCTCTCTGGCCATTCATTCTAAGTGACCTGCTTACATCAAGTTGGCTCACAAAAAAACTCTGAGCACAAAATAAAGCCAGGCACAAATTAATCACAAAATATATCCAATGAAAAATTCCTACCGTCCCTCCTCCAGTTTTCTAGAAATCTACTGGGAAGATGGGGATTTGGACACTAGGACTCAGAGAGAAAGATGAGTGGCCAGCTCCTCGGGCGAGCTGTCCTGGACATTAACATCCAGAGTGCGAAGCCTGAACAGTTCCTGACCGTGCATACGATGTGCACACTGGACACCCGGGACTGGGGTACTGCCAGCATTCTCTCTTGGCTCTGTCCAGGCCCAGGGCTGATACCCAAGGATGCCAGCCTAGCCTGCATCCCTGCCTGGGTTCAAAATGCTACCCAGAGATGTTCCTGTGTGGTCCACAGCCCATGGGAGCCTGGCATCACCTGACCCCGCCTATTCTCTTTAGCTCATATGCGGTCCCATTCTGCTTGGTCAGCCAAAATATTTATATCATTTTTCTGTTGACTCAATACTATTCTCCCCTCATTCTCCCTCCTTCCCTGTGTAAGAAAAGACCAGAGTCATTGCCAGTGTGCTCCTCCGGGTCTCTTTGGTCCCTGAAGCTCTTCGGAGTCTGTCACATACTAAGAAGCACACTGAAGTTTTGTGGTTTAAAAGCATCAATGTGTCATTCCTGTTCTCTCCTGTGAAGGGATCTTACCAGCCCATTTCCCAGATGTGGAAATTAAGACAAAGGAGGGCTAAGGCATCCCCTCTGTGGTCTCAGTATACAAACAACAAACATGTCACAAGCCCACACCACTTCCAGAGATGCCAGGGCCTGCCATGCCCCTTTGCTGTCATCTACACTGTGCCACTGATGGAGAGACACCCTCTCTATGCCTCCACCAGCACCCTCCCTTTGAAACTTGATCAGTCTGCTTGGTTCAGGTTGAGAAGCAGGCCATCCAGCCCAGCTTTGATGGCAGCCCCAAGGGTGTCTAATTATAACAAGGAAGGGAGGAGCCAGGGTTCTCTGGCTATTTCTCAAGACCAAATTAGCTTTAATTCCTTTTAACACAGGGTATGTGCAGATTGCAGGGGAAGGACTCGTTGTAGAATCAAGAAATCTGTGTTTTTTAATCCCACCTCTGCCTAATTGCTAAGTTTGAGAACAAGTCACTCCACCTTCCTTCCCCAGTCTGCATTCCTCTGTTTGTGTGTTTGGGGGTAGGGGTGAGACATGACTTAGTTCTAGAATGACAAACTGGTTCATGTCTCATGCTAAACTCAAGTGATGGAGAGCCTTGTACTAAGATGCACACTGAGGCTACTGGTCAAGTCAATGAAAAGGAAAGTCACGATTGATTAGTGATGTCTGCCACAGGCTTGAAAATGGGAAGTGATGGAATGTATGCTGCCCATTTACCATCCCTACATCAGGGAGCAGGAAAGCAGCACAAGGATGATGGAAAGCCCCTTGTCTGATATAAAGGTATCTCTCACATCCCCCAACCATAAACATCACCATCATCAATGGGATTGTCGTCCCCACACTCTAAGTAAGGAATTAAATAACCAGCAAAGAAAAAAGCACTCGGCCAAGATTCCCAAACGATCAAGTGACACAGAGAATGAGGACTAAGCCTTGTCCCTCCTACTTTGACCTGTTCAATCAGCCCTTGGAGATGTCACACTGGTGTTCTGCAGTGGGGAGGACAGCGCATCTGTGTAGCTCCAGAGAAGAAGCCACTCACTCTCAAGGCTTTACCTCTTCCCCACAGGGATATTTGCCCCTTAGAAATGGTCATAGCAAAATGATGGCCACACACCCAAAGACACAGCAGGAAAGGGGATGTGAAGTCAGAGTTCCAGACACTTCTCTAGGCGAAGGACTATCCTCTCCACTCTGTTGCCAAGGCCAGCCAAGACGAAGAAGAGTTTGGAACTCTCTAGGTCACAGCATATACCACAGAAGCTGGGCAACTCATCTGTGGAAAAAGCATTAGCACATGGATGCAGCACCTCACCTCAGAACCGGAAGAGGTGTGGGCAGAAGAGATGGCTCAGTAGATAACGTGCTTGGTGCACACAAATGAAGGCCTGAGTTCAGATCCCCAGGGCCCACATCAAGTCCACACATAGGAGCACATGCCTGTAACTCCAACACTGTCTCAAGAAACTGGCTGGAAAAGCAACTAAGGAAGACACCTGATGTCAGACCTCTGGCCTCCACACATGGGCCTCCACACATGAGCCTGCACACACACACACACACACACACACACACACACACAGACACACACACAGAGAGACAGACACACACACACACACACACACACACAGAGACACACACAATATGAAAATAGGAGTGACAGTTAAAGATATACAGGCCTTAAAATGAGGGTCCTGCTCCCTTGGTGAACTAGGGCACAAATTGTCAAAATGATAACGTTTCACATAAAACAGAGAGAAATTAAGCAAACAAACGATATTCTCAGTTTTCCATCATTAATTTTAGCCAGAGTTTGGCATCTGCAACACAGAATTGAACCAGAAATGCATCTGGCTGAGCATCAAATCACACAGCCAACTAAGTCTGAGGGCCCTTGTGTCCAACGTTCGCCAAACAGCCCCCTGGCAAGCAGCTAAGACTCTCCTCAAGCAAACACAGGCACAGCTGGCATGTTACCTCCACGAGGTGCTGGCTGTGCCCCACTCACTCTCTGCACCTCCGCCAAGTGGAGGGTGACTCCTGCTGGCTTCCGACTCAGTCTAAAGAAATACTAAATCCTGAGACCGCTCAGGGAGATGGCTCGGTTAGGAAAGCACTTGCTAAGTAGACATGAAAGACCAGGGTTCAACCCCCAGAATCTGCATTTAAAAAAGCCAAGTGTAATAGCCTATAACCCCAAAAGAAGACCCTCGGAGACTTTAGGCCAGCCAAGTTAGCTGAGTGGGAAAGCTCTTATGGCCAAAACAGTAAATAAACACGGTAGGAGCAACTGAGACTACTGGATGTCAATCTGGCTGCAAGCACACATGCACACAGAGCAATACTGTAGGACCGGAGAGCTGTCCTAGCAGGTAAAACGCTGTGCAAGTATGAAGTCCTGAGTTCAGCTCCCAACACTCACATAAGTGCCAGGGACGGTAGCTTGTACTTGTAACCCTGGGGGATGCGGTAGAGACAGAAGGGTCCTGGTGGCTTGCTGGCCAGCCAGTTTGGTTGAACTGTGAACTCCATGTTCAGGGAGATACCCCACCTCGAGAAAAGGCGGAAAGTGCTGGAAGACACCTAAAGTCGACCTCAGGCCTCCACATACACACTTACAGGCCATCACATCTGCACGCGCGCACACACACACACACACACACACACACACACACACACACACACACACGGATGCAGTGGGGCAGAAGACTGGTAATATCATCAAAGGAACTTTAAAAATCTCCAAGACATGTAAAGTCAAGGGAAGCCTACTCCCTACCCTATTGAGGCTTCCATTTAACCTTTTTTTCCAAGAGAGCCTGGAGCTTCAAAGCCAACTGTTAAAAAAAAACACACAAACAAAAACACAAACAAGAGAGAAAATAAAGAAAGCCACTGCTTATGACTCCTAAGAAGACCCTGGTTTGAACCCAGATTGGTCATCCACTTTCACTGGACTCAATTCCAGCTGAGCTATTTCCAAAAGTCAAATTAAGTCATCAAATATTAACTGAGCCTCTGTTCCGTGCCAGACCCCGAGATGAATAAGCCATGATCTCCAGGCCTAAGGAAGTCACCAGCTGGCTAGAGAGACGGATGTGTGAATGACCACCTCGGTCCTGAATGCACAGGGTTTGAGGAGCTAAACTCCAGCTGCTAAAGAGGAACCTTCTCAAGGTCCTTAGCTGCTCTGGGACAGGGCAAAGGAGAGAGCTCCGGGCGGGGGCCTTAGGATGATTACACCTCTTGAAAGCCTAGGCCACTTTGAAACGGATCGGGAAAGTCTTAGCATCGCTGAACAAGGATGCTGAGGCCACTGATAAAAGCCTCACCTCCAACAGCTGTAAAGCAAAACAAACAAACAAAAAAAATAAGGTGCACAGCGAGTGTGAATGTATGTATGTGCGTGTATCCTGACATTCCCTAGAGAAAAGCAGACCACCCCACCTTTTCACGAAAAGCCTCCAGGTTTCCAGAACTAGTCTAAATAGTATCAGCGAGACTTAGTCTCTCCAGATGGTGACCCTTGATCAAGTGTCAACTCATACATTGGCCACCCCCTAGGGAGCTCACTGGGCCTCTGTTTCTGTTCTAGCTGTTTTACTCCATCACTAAGTCCCCTTCGAGGTCAGGGTAACTCTCCACCTCCTTTTCCACATGCAGAAGGCATAGCCCCAAAACCAGAAGTAACTTTCCCACAGTGACACACAGAGCTCACCACGCACTACGAGGTGGATTTCAGAGTCTGATCCTGGATGTCCATGTTGCCAAAGGTGTAACCATCAGAATCTTTCTGAGCATCCATCTGAGTCCAGGGCTGACCTGAGGTAACTTCCTGATGGCTTCGAATTTCACTTAAGAAACAGATCTCTCTGACACCTTTCCCGGCTGTCCTTCTCCTCGCCCCACCCTCTTCTTACCTCTTTCAGACAACACTTTACCTGGACCCCACCTCCAGGGACTGCCCTCCTGCAATGCTCAGCTTCACCCCTACAAGCATGCACACACAAACACACATACTCACAGGTATTAGTGTGCATTCACGCCTGCACACACGCCCGCCACATCCTACTGCCGCTGTCATTTTCATCTAAGAGAACAGAGGCATGGCACAAACTGAGCAGAACTGGTTACATGGATTGACCTCCAGAGACTGAAATACTCAAGTGGGACTCAGGGATGAAGTCCCAGCAATGACGCCACCGGGACTGAAGATCATCGCTGACCTTCTGAGACTAACTTGAACAACTACCAGACAGAATGTGGGTTTGGCCCTGAACTGTCACTATGGTCACTAGCCACATGTCAATACTTAACCCCCCAAAAAACATGGCTGCCAGTCAGAACTGAGAGTCGCTACTGGAGGCAGATACTCCCAGATTTCAATACTCCATATCCTCCCTCCAAAAGAGTGCCACATTAATTACTTTTTATATTGATAGCAGGTCAAAATAGTAGTGCCGTTCAAATACAGGGTTAAGAACACATTTTACTAAAAATCAATGTCACCTGTTTCTCTTTATTCTCTTTAATAGATTACTAGAGAATGCTAAGTTACATGTGTGGGGGCAACTTGTGGTTTGAATTCTATTTCTGTTAGACCACATTGCTCTGACATGTCTAAACGATGAGACAATTCAGGGGCTAGAGAGAAAATACATTCACACAGAAAACATAAACTTCCAGAGTAATTAGAACGTACATACATAGGCTAACCCCAGACAGATTTCTCTGGCAAACTTACAAGAAAGTAGAAAATCAAAGTAACCAAGACAGAGAACCACACTACCTTCCATCACTTCTCTAGCATTGGGGACCCACCTCCCGCCCACCATGCACCCCATCAAGGCCAGCAAGCAGGGATCATGCCTCCCGATGTACACACCCAAGAATTCCCAGGTGGTTGAAAAGCGGTTCAAACTGGGAACAAAGCGGGTGGCCCAGGGCACCTACCCTACATAGTTCCCCTACAGTCAACCAAGCAATAAAGGAGAAAACAATATAAACAAGGAAGTTCAAAATACCCCCAGCACATCATGGAAGTTCATTCTAGTAGCTTTGGTTTTGGAATCTTCTGACCATGAGCACCTGTAGGAAATGAATTTCCTATCACAGCCCAGCATCCTCAAGTGTAAGTTTCATGGGACGATACCTGCACACTGACAAAATTATCTGTCCCTCTGTATCTGCTTCTATCCTCTCTTCTCTAAGGCTGACTGATGTACCAAGTGACTCTATGGCACACCAACAGAGAGTGACTCTAGATCTGAGATAATCAGAGGTACGCATGCCACTGGACCACAGAACCTCTGTCTCCAGAACAGGGAATCCGGATGTGGTGTCAGCAGCTTCCTCTACACTGTGCTGAAGCAGCTACAACCAACTCCTTAAGAGTCAGAATCAGCCACGAACCAATGCATTCCTATCCTCTCGCTGGTCTGAACGCTCATTTCACAAGCACAGCTCTACAGGAAATGGTGATTTGCCCAAGGTCACTTTGCAAGACCTTGAGAGAGATAGCCCTGAGTACCCCACAAAGCCACTTCTCCTCACCACTGAGGAGACACAAACTGGCATGAAATGCTACACCATGCAAGCACTGAGAATTCCCTGTGTGGATGAAGAGTCAGCTTATCTACACCAAGTCAAATAGGACAAGAAAGTTCTCCCTCTGAAGTCAGTGGGTGCAGCATACGGAGGGCTGAGGCAAAACTAGAGAGGAAACCATATCAAACCCTGGAACAGTTCACAGCGTTTCCCAAGAAGTATGAGCCATGGGCCATGTATCCTCTAGAGCCAGAAGACCAGCCATCTTTGCTGTTCTGCAAAAGCAAACCTTGTTCAACTCTACCACTGTGTAAGGGCTCAAAGTACAAACAAGCTGTTCTTCCTGGCTTGGTTCAAGTCAAACTATAAAGCGAGTCCTTGAAATTTCAAACCTTATTAGAAAAAAAATCTCCTTAGGCAGAAATCAAAACATTAAGTAATAAGAGTCTCCACTGTGAGAGGGAATAAAAATGACCTTTCACCAAAATAACCCAGGCCATCATCAAATTACCACCCTGAAAGTCCAATTTGCCAAAAATTTTGGCCAATACTATATGAGAACAATAAACAGACGTGACCTAATAAAAATAGCTCCTCTATCCATTTCTAGCTTCCCACACTTCATCTGAAGGAATAGATGCAGAGAGGGAGAGACCAGGCCCAGGTCAGGCCTCACCTCAGTGACACCAAGAGAAACAAAAGGGAACTGGCCCCGCCCCCAACAGGACCAGCATGCACTTCTATTTTTCTATTTCCCTCAGAACAAACATGATGAGAATAACCAATTCTGTAAAAAGAAAAACAGAAAAAAGAAAAAAAAAGTCTACAAAACAAATGACTTGCAGTTTCCAGCCATAAACCATAACTACAGACAACAATACAAAATTCTCAGCAGAATAAATTGTAGAACTGTGAGTGGCAGGGCAGATTGCAGACTTACGCAAAGGGATGAGCTCCAACATTCTCATTCCTTTGCACTGGAGATAACATCTTATCTCCATCCCGAACTTGTGCTGAGATGCCCTTACCCCATCCATCCATCCGTCTGTCCCTATGTCAGTCCTCCTCCAGGCCTGCTCTGCTTGAGCCCACTATCTCATGAGGCCTCTAGAACTCCAAAAATTATAAAGTCCTTGACTGTCAAGACATTCCCTAAATAATTCAAGAGAAGAAATTTTAATTATGCACTTAAAGAAAAACAACGGAACAACAATAAAGGCTCATTCCAAATATGTCAGAATGTGGCCAGTCAGTCCTGAAGGATTTTGTTAAAAAAAAACAAAAACAAAAAAAAAAAACAAACCAAACAAACAAACAAAAAAAAACCAACCAACAACAACAAAAAAAAAATGTAAAATTTCTCAAATGCAATTTTGATGCTGGGGACTAGCAAACCTATGCCAATGTTAAATTCATTCTACAGAATTAGCAGCCCTTCCAAAACCGAGTTTCCATAAAACAAATCGGTAAGGCATGGAGCAGGACCACCAAACCTCCAAGACCCACTAGCTGTTGATCACCGGTTCAGGGTGGTCCATCTCCACCCCAGGTAACCCATCATAGCTCCAACTGCAAGTCCTAAAAGGTCCCCCAAAGTGCTATTAGCACACTCCATTTGGACTGAAAAATTTGAACTTTCTTCTATTCAAAAAAAAAAAAAACTCAGCACATCCAATCAGACTAAATTATCACAAATTTCCCTTTATCTCAGGGCAGATCTTATTCTCTTGTGTCAAATTTCAATCCAGTCAATATTTGTCCCTTGAAATTTTTTCCTCTTTTTTGTTTCACCTCCATTTGATTCATCTTAAGGCCAAAACCTCCACATAAAATATTGTGTGTAAAAATGCCTTCAAATTCCCAAGGCAAGCATCTCTGGGTTTGGCTTTTGTGTGTATTCTGATTAGTTTTTCTTTCAAAGAAAATAATAAATTTTGCTGCTAGAAACAGCTGAGTTGGTGTTTCAGTTCATTTCTCCAGCAAAGTGTTCTTACCAGGGAAGATGGATTCAAATCAGAATTTTCATCTCTGCCATTCTTTCTCCCACCTTTTTTTTCTTACTGGGTCAGTAAAATTTGTGGAATTTTCTGTTGTTGTTACAAACCCCCTCCCTTCAATAGACACATACACACAAACACAATCTCCAGATGATCAAAGCTAATGGATTTCCTCTTTCTTGACAGTAATACAAAATTTCAAAAATGAAAAATATTAATGAATTATCCAACCCCACATCACAAAGAAACCTGAAGCCAATCTGAATTTTTTTTTAAAAAGGAACTGATAATAATATTTTAATTGGACGAGAAAACAAAATCGAGAAGGAGAAATTCTCCTCTTTAACAAGGATTTTTTAAAAATCCTTATCTCCATCAATTGATTCACTTGTGTGTCGTAAAAAAAAAAAAATGGGCTTCTGTGAAGCCACTGTTAGTTTTTCATAATAATGTTAATTATGCATATCTTATTTTAATGGCGGCCTCTCCTACAAATCTGTGGGCTACTCAGTTTGTACAATATATGAATTGACATTTTTCTCCACTGAATATTGCTCAAGAAAAGGTTCCTGACATTTTCTAGATAAAACAACAACAAAACAAGAGATGCCTAGATCTTGCAGCAAGGAAACAGTCATAATTATTCCATCAAAGCAAAACACACACACACACACACACACACACACACACACACACACACACTCACAAAACCTAACAAAAAACAGAAAAAGACCAGCAGGATTTCACTCTAACTTTTCCAATTCTGTTTTTCTTTAAAATCTCAGGAGTTAAATGCAGTAAAATGTAAATGAAAAAAAATTTAAACCTACAATTTTTGGGTGTGTCCATTTTAGGATCTATTTTCTCTTATAAATCCTTCTTTCTTGGAAATGGAAAAACTTTGAACGCTGCCAAATGGCAAAATTAGTCATTTTTGCCCACGGAGCAAAACAAGTCGCAAATTATAATGAAACACAATTTCTAATTGCTTCATAAAGCCAATTCTCCCAGCTTTCCCTAAACTGAACTATTTCCCCCTTTCCTCATCCAAATTATTAATTTCTTTTTACCCAAATTAAAATGACTTGGGTACCTAAACTGTCTTTGCTTTTAGGAGGTATTTTTGCTTTCTCCCCTTCAAGAATTGAATTCATTCAAATTCCAGCTTAATTTTCATTTACATATTATCTGGATTTAGCTTCAGAAATAAAAATTGTCTCCATGTTCCTTCAAAGATCAAAGTGAAAATTTTCACTCCAAAAAAGATAGAAAAAAAAAGAATCTTTTCCACCATCCACCAGCTTGTTGATGAAACTTTGGAAAAAATAAGAAATAAAAAATATTTCTTTTCAATTTTAATTTCTTTTTTTTTTTAATTTACAAAATAGTATCCTCTAGGTGGCGTCGTTTTAATGGGAAAAAACTACCGTTTGAAGAAAAATTAGAAAAAAAAATTGAGAGAAGGAAATATGGCCTTTAAAAAAAAAAAAAAAAAAAAAAGTTGTTGCAAAGATGGGGGCCTGGAAGGAAAGCTCTTCTTGGGGGGGATCACCAGGACCCTGAGCGCAGAGAGGGTCAAGGGGAAATTGCAAATTTCGGGGAAGAGGGAGATCTGGAAGAAGGTTGCATTTTCGCAAAATCTGAATTGTCCAAACTGCAATGGCTGCTCGGTGCTCTCGCCGCTTTGTTTCTGGGCTCCGGTCCGAGCTGAGGGGCGGCGGGGGCGCCGGGTGCGGTGTCCCCGTCAGCCTCGGCCGCCGCCCCCGCGTCGCCCGCGCCCCTGCAGCGTCCCTGGGGGCCGCTCCAGCACCTCGGCTGCCCGACCCCGCTCCGGAGCCCCCGCGGGCGCCCGCACTCGCCATCCCGCAGGGCTGCCGCGGCCCCGCCCCGGCCCCGGCTCCAGTCCCAGCCCCGGCCGGGGCCCTGGCCCCACGATACCTGCGGAGCCGCCGCGCTGTCCGGCTGGCTCATCGGTCTGTTCGGAGGAGGCGGCCCCGGCGCGTCCTGCTCCTCCCGGCCGGGCTGCGCCGCGCACAATGCCGCTGCCAACGCCGCCGCTGCCGCCGCCGCTACCGCTCCCTCCTCCGCCCGCCCCGCGCGGGCCGGGGGGGGGCCGGGGGGCGCCAGGGAGGACCGCCTCGGGACCGCAGATCGCCCCGCCGGCCCCTGCCCGCCGCGCCGCGCCGTGCCCCACCACCCCCCGCCGGCCTCCGAGCCGCTGCCGGCCCCCCGGCCTCTCCTCGGCCTCCGCCGCCGGCCTCCGCGCCGCCCCACGCCGCACACAAAGCCGCCGGTTCCCCCGCCGCCGGCAGCCCCCAAACTTTCCCGCGCCAGCCCGCGCGGGGGCATTTGCTCACGGGGGCGGGTGGGGGGCACAGAAAGTTTTGGGGAGCGGCCTCTGGTGGGACAGAAGGGGTTAATGGGAACGCCTCTCCCCACAAGCACCCCCACCCTCCAAATCAGATTGATTTTTTTTTTTTAATAAAAGTTTTGAGGAGCGCAATTGGAAAACTTCCTGGGAATATTCGGATAGCCTTGGCTGCCCCTAAGCCCCCCACCCCCACCGTGCGCAAATAAATTTAAGAACTGAGGGCCAAGGGGACCCTCTCTAACCCCCAGAAAGTCTGGTTTTAAATTTACTATTTGAGGAACCTCTCTTCTGTGTGATGTCAGTGAAGAGACGTTTTTTTACCCTCCCCTGCCAAAAAATTTAAAGTTATTAAAAAAAAAACAAAAAAAAAAAAACCTGGCCCTATGGAAGGAGAGGTTGAAGGTTGAACAAGGGTCAACCCCTCCCCCTAGTCAGTTTGAAAAAGAAAATTTTGACTAATCCCTCTTACTTGTACTGAGAGTTGAAAGAGGCCGGTTCTTTCAAAAGTCCTGAAAATTAAAAATACAAAATATTTCTTACTTGAGGAGCTTCCTCTCTATGACTTAGGAAGACTTAAGAGAGTAAGCAGGATTTGTTTTTGTCCTCCCACTCCCAGAAATAGATTTTAAAAAAATAATAAATCGGAAGGGCCTGGCCTATATGGAAACTAGAGAGATCCCTGGATTCTTCTCCCACAGCTAATTGAGTTTTAGAATGAAACGTTGAAGAATTGCCATCTATCAGATGAGAAAGGAACCAACGTGCTTCCTTGCCCTTCCCTTGAGAAAACAGTAAGGATAGGGTTTTGTTTTGTTTTGTTTGTTTCTTTATGGAAATTCAGATTAGTAAACAGGTGCTTTTTCTGACCCCACCTTAAGAAACCATGGAGGTTTTTAAAGTTTAAGGAGCAAACTCCACCAGACAGAAAGGGCTCTAGAACTGCTGTCCTCTTAGAACCCTTCTTCCTTCAAGTTAGTTTTTAAAGACACCACTCTCCTGGAAAAATCAGTCTGTGGGAATTTGACCCTCTGTAGAAGAAATGTGGTGAAGAAAGCCACTTTTCAAACCCCAACCTGGCAGATACATAAGAAGTTAAGTATCTTCTAGTTAGATCTGGAAACCCCTAAAGCCAGTGATTCATTTAAGATAAAAAGTGGCCATTTCTTTTCCCCACTGGCTTATCACCTATGTTCCTGGAAGAGCTCTGGCAGCATCTTCCAAGGCCTATGTGGATCAAGTGTGGAGGAGAGGTGACAATCGGGCAAGCCTGGCAAAGCCCTGGCTTACTACTGCCAGGTAACCCTGCCTGCTTGCCTCTCCTCCTAGATACTAGAGCCTTAAACTGTTTGCAGAGTATCTGCCTCCTAGTCAGGCCCCACCCCCCTCTGCCCAAGCTGAGCCTGACAGGATTCCCAGAAATAGCAAGGAAGAAGACCCAAGCACTGGGATGGTTATCCAGAGAATCAGGAAAGGGGGATACAGTACTGGGCAGTTACTGATACAGTTACTGTTCACTGGGCAGATACACTGTCAAGAAGAGTTTGCCCCACCCTTCTCAAACTTGAACCATCTAGATTCGCAGGTCTTATCCTGGAGTTCTTAGTTCATTCCCTTGGGGTAAGGAGCTGAAAATTTACATTCCCATCAAGTTCCTAGCAGCTGCTTCCCTAAAAACACCCTTTTGCAAACCACTGGAGTACTGAATGAGGTAAGGAGGAAGGGCCTGATCCACTCCCAGGAGCGAGCACAGCAATGATTCAAGTCATACCTGACTGGGGGTGATCCTCCCTGCAGTGTCTTCATCAGATAGAAGGTATCTCTCTAGAGCAGGAGTTTGGACCCACCAGTCCTTATGTAGGTTTAGGGATCCAGAAAACAACCCCTAAACAAAACTTTGTCCATATGTATACTTGAAGGGAGAAGAATATCTTCCCAAAAGGGAATGACAGACTGCCTGTCACCTCCAGTCTGTAAAATCCCGTCAAGGTCCTCCACAGCCTTTTCTTTCCAGAATTATTGCAAATCCCTTCTGCGTCTCCATAACCCAGAGGTCAGTTGATCTGAACATTCTGTCAGCAGGTTTGGACAGAGAACCCCCAGGAGTATTCAACAACAATGTATAAAGAGGCTTTCCCCTGGGGTCACAGTCCCTAAGCCACTGCAGAAACAACACAGTCACAGGCAGTGACTGGGTAGCATCACGGTAAACAGGACATGTGTGCAACTCAGCGAATACCTATGGACCTCCAGGAGCAAGAGAGTAGGCACTCTAGGACCTCCTGGAGACCCTCACTGGCAAAGAACATTGGCAACATGACCAATATGAAAAAGAGACTAAAATCAAGTCACGCAGAGGGCTTTGAGGGAGGGATTCTGACAACGCAGAGGGCTCTGAGTGGGCTGGGGTAAGGTGGTGGGTAGAAGAGTCAGGGCAGCTTGGGATGCTCAGTGATGGGACAGACAAGGTCTTGGGAGTTGCATCGGCACAGAGGACACTGGTCAATCTAAGACCCCATTGGCAGATACATAGTACAGCAGGCACCTCCAATTTCCTCATTTTGTGCCTGGGTTTATCAAAATTTGGAAACATCTGACTCTTCTCACATGCAGCTCTCCAGCCCCAAAACACCTTCAGTGTGGTATGATTTCTAGGAGCCCAGCCTATGGAGTCAACCAATTCATCCTTCCTAACAGTGTGACCCTGACCTCCCCAATATGAGAGGATGAGGGCAGGAATTGCATTGGCTGGCTGGTATGGAGACTTCGGCCTTTCCTAGACACATTTCAGGAAGTTTACCTGTGTTTCTCACTTATGCCTCGGGGTCCTCCCACCCACCCACCCACCATAAAGTATATGATGTAATCAAAGTCATTTTGAAGACGAGGCCAGAAATGTCTACTTGAAATCAGGACATCAAGGCCAGAGCCAGGAATGAATGGGGTGGAGCCTCAGGATGTGGCTCTGACCAATGGGATTACAAAACCCCACCAGTCTTGTGAGCCTTCTTTTTAGTTATAATCATTAGAAGTAAATCATGCTAGAAAGACTTGGTTCCATTGGTAAACTGCTTAGAATCTGAGTTGTGCTCCAAAACCTACTAAAAAAATAAAAACACAACAACAACAACAATAACGACGACAACAACAAAGCAAGCAATGATATCACATGACCCAGTTTATTTAGAAAGCTCCAGGCCAGTTAGAGACCTAGCCTAAAAGAAAAAGAAAAAAAGGTGAGTGATGACATACAAGGTTGTCCTCTGACCTCTGCACACGGGTAGATACACACACACTCAGACAGGCTTAAGAATGGAGTGTTGTTTTGTTGAATTAGGAAATAGGTTGTGGAATCCAAGGACCAGAAGTAAAAATGACACACCCACTGAGAACAGACACATTTGCATGGAATTCCTGTCCAATCACACAGCTCCAAATTCCTGGAGCTGGAGAGCGTTGCAGAATATTTGATCATACTGTAAATGCCGACAGTGTGTTAGTTGCTGAAAAACCTGTTTCTAGTTGAGGCACGGCTCATCCCTTACCACAACACCTTTAATCCCTCTGGCTGGAATACAGACACACCCCTAGCACACGCTTTTAATCCCAAACAGGGAAGGTAAGGTTAGTTTGTAGAACGAAGCGCCCATGTTTGAAAGTGATGTCTAATTGAGTGGCAACAGACAAAGTGACAAATCAGAGTAAGATTCGACAGAGTAGGAAACACTCAACTCTAGAGAGAAGATCCAGGAAAAAGGGGGCTGCATAAGAGAGGAGGCAGTTTCAATGGGGCAGTTATAGAGAGACAGGTTGCAAAGAGAACAACCTAGACACAGATGAAGACAGAATGAGCCAGAGAATGGGGAAGGAGCCAGAAGATTAGAACAGATCGCCAATGTTAGTACGAGGCCAAGCAGAGCAACTCACTCAGACGCTGAGAGAGAAGTCAGATTGGATCAGTCAGCTAGGAGAGGAGTTCGAGCCAGAGCAGCTGAGTTGAACCAGCCAGCCAGAATTCAGAAAGAGCTAGAAAAGGTGAGCTTATTCAGCAGCAAGTCTCAGAGGCTGAAAACATTCTAGGCCTAGATTGGATTGTAACGGAGGCTAGATGCTTCCGGGACTAGGCCTAGGTTAGCAAACAGAAGCAGCAAGCCTCTAAGATGACAATTGTATCCGGTGAATAAAAGTTAGTTCTACAAGACGGATGGCTCAGTGGTTAAGGACCAGAGTTCCCAGTACCTACATTGGGCCATTCACATCCACCTATCATCCAAGAGATCTGATCACTTCTGACTCTACAGACACCTGCGTATGTACACACACACACACACACACACACACACACACACACACACACACACACACTTAAAAGTAATTTTTTAAAATAGATAATCTGATACTCAGGGTAGGGCTCAGTAAATAGAGTGCTTGCCTAGTGTACGTGAAGATTGGATCTCCAGCACTGCAGAAACCAAACGTGGTGGTAAACCTTGTAATCTCAGCACTTGGGAGCAGGAGGATCAAGAATTCAAAGTCACCCTTAACTACATTTCTAGTTTGTATCCTACTGTGGCTACACAAGGCCACCTCAAAAGTTAAGAGGGGAGGGGAGGGTGGAAGGAAGGAAGGAAGGAAGGAAGGAAGGAAGGAAGGAAGGAAGGAAGGAAGGAAGGAAGGAAGGAAGGCAGGCAGAATCACACATTCCAAATACAATCACGAAGAACCATCAGGTATCACATGGAGGTGAACACTAAAAGTAGAGAGATCCAGGTGATGTTTTGTTGTTTGGGATCCTGGACCAGAGTGTGGAAATAATGACATCAAGGAAATTTTGGTGAGAAATGGCTGAAATTTCAGTATGGATAATCTATATAAGATAATAATGCTTGTTTGAGTTAATTTTAACTAATTAAAATTGCTTCTGAAAAATCAGCATATGTATGTATATGTATAAAACACTCATATAAGTATACACATGCATGCATTATTTATATATGCCTGTATGTTGCTTCTTTCTTTCATATTTGTCTGCATGATAAAGCAATAATAAATCACTGCATATTAACTATTAGTACATTTAAATAAAGAGCACACAAAAGCTCTTTGTACTGTGTGTGAGTGTGTGAGTGAGTGTGTGTGTGTGTGTGTGTGTGTGTGTGTGTGTGTGTGTGTGTGTGTGTTACTCTCTGTGTGTTGCCTGCCATTGGACTCAGAGATTTGACTATAGCAGACAAGGGCTCTACCTCTGAGTTCATCCATAGGCTCTTCTTCATTTTATTAGTACGACTGTTTCGTAACTTTGACATTTCTTGACATTATTTCAAAATAAAAAGATTAAGAAAAAGTAAAGTTTCTGGGATGTTTAGAACAGCTTGAGGCTGACCTTGAAGTTATTTTAAACACAATGGAGTCTTTCATTGCTTGTCTGACCAAGAAAAAAAAATTGATTCATTGATCAGAGCTTGTCTGCATCAAAATCTGCTGATTATTTTTTTTTCTAATGGCGTGAGTTTTCATTTGTGGTCATTATTCCTAGCAAGTCCAATTTTCCTAGGCAAATTTTGTGTTCTAAATTTTACCGCAGAGATTTAGGGTCTGCCACAATTTGTAGTCAATCATGGTATTTACCGCATGTGGGAGTCATCTTTGTCAGTATTATTTTCTATTGCTTGCTTTTACAAAGTGAAGTGTGTGTGTGTGTGTGTGTGTGTGTGTGTGTGTGTGTGTGTGTGTGTGTGTGATCTTGCAGTTTTTACTGTTGGCAGTAAGATGTAATTCTTCAGAATTAACTTTGTTGGGAGTAGCTTAGGGACTGTGTGGACTTCTGTGAGCATCTCAATCGGCTGGAAATATTTGAAACATACAAGCTTGCATGGTCCACCTGTTCCTAAGCCAAATGGGACTTGTGTGCCTGTGATTTAGTGGGCCCCACCTCAAGTTCAACAGCAGACATGGACCCATCACACTTCCTTGTGTGGTGGACAGCCTGCATTCCCATCATTGTTATCTCTGCTGTTTTGGCAGTTTCCCATCTTAACTACGTGGTACTTGATGAAAGGGGCCAAGGTTGTTGATTTCTGGTTGGCTGGCCCACACCATCACATAGACTGGCAGACATGGAACCTGTATTTTTAAATTATGGTAAAATATATGTAACACAGTGTAGAGTTTACAGGATGCGATTGAGCATTTCCATGTTGCTAGCTAGCCATCACAACCAGAATTCTCCATCAACCCAAACAGAAACTGTCTTATTAGACACCAACTCCCATTACCTCTGAGCAGTCTCTGGAGATAATCGATCTTCTCTGTCTCCGTGCATTTACCACTCTCTATGACCCCCATAAATAAACACACAGTATCGGTCCTGTTATGCCTGGCACATTTCACAAGAATTATATCTTCAAATTGTTCCATGTTGTTGAATGCACCAGAATTTTATTTATTTATTTATTTATTTATTTATTTACTTACTTACTTTTAATGTTTTCATTCTTTCTTTTCAAGATCGACATCTCTACAAATCGCTTCTGCTGAGTGAAGCAGGTGGGGACAAAGGGACTGCTCTTGATTCCTTTGTCTGCTTGTTGCTTGCTTTTTGAAGCTGATTCTGTATACATAGAGTCCTATACAGGAGCAGATTCTGACTTACTGGAATTTCGCTTTCTACTCAGCACCTCTGCCATGAACGTGTTTTCTGTGGTTGGATCATAAGAATTAACAAATTGTCCTTCAACAAACTGAACTGTCAATAAGAATTTCCCCTGCTTCCACCACTTTTTGACTATGGGAATTTCATTCCTTTTTAAGAC
This sequence comes from Rattus rattus, assembly GCF_011064425.1. Taxonomy (NCBI): domain Eukaryota; kingdom Metazoa; phylum Chordata; class Mammalia; order Rodentia; family Muridae; genus Rattus; species Rattus rattus. The sequence continues at coordinate 90,597,567 of NC_046154.1, forward strand.
TGAATAATATTCCATTGCATGGATATACCACATGCTGGTTATGCAGTCGTCTAGTAACAAGAGCTCAGGCTGTCTCCACCTTTAGCCATTTGTGAACAACGTTGTTGTGGACATTGTACATGGCCATTTGTTAAGTTGCCTGCTTTCAATATTTTGGGGAGTATAAAGAGAGATGTAAAATTGTTGGCATACCAGGTAATAGCATTTTTAGGCTTTGATGAGCCATTATGTTTTCTACAGTAGCTGAAAAAGGAACATCTTTAAAAGCTGCTTCAATAATAAGGTAAAGAGATGATCAATCCTTCAGAATTTTATCCAGAGTCTATTGAGAAACAAATTCCACTTGTCTCTATCTAGCAAACTCAAAGAACCAAGAAAAGCTACAGTCTCCTTTTGTTCATTGGGAGACTGTGTTCAAGGATCTAATCCCATCTCCTCCCACCCATCCCTTTCTGTCATGTGACTGCAGTTTTTAACCAAAGAGGTAGCATCTGATAGATTGCCCTTGAATCTGAGCTTAGCCCTGTGACTTGTTTTGGACCAAAAAAGGTTTGCCGTTTTTGTTGTTAGTTAGTTAGTTAGTTAGTTAGTTAGTTAGTTAGTTAGTTAGATTATTTGCTTGTTTTGAGACAGCGTTTCTCGGTGTAGTCTTGGCTGTCCTGGAGCTCACTCTGTAGATCAGGCTGGCCTCAAACTCGCTAAGATTCAGCCTCCTCTTTCTCCTGAGTGCTGGGATTAATGGTGTGTGCTATCTAGCAGAGGGTTTCAAAGTTCTGTGTTACCAAGTTTGTAATCCACCTTGAACTTTCAGCTCTTCTGTGAGAACGTATTCAAGGAGGTCTTCTGGATGACCAGAAGAGACAGGTAAAAAGATGTTACACTAGCCAACCACCAGATGTGTGAATGCCCAGCCAACTTCTGGCCATCCGCAGAGGCAGAGAGAGCCAGAGGAGCCTAGAAGGACCATCTGCACTGTATTCCAAGTTCATATAATTGTGAGCAGCAGAAACACTTGTTGCTGTTTGTAACTAGGTTTTGAGTGCTTTGTTACATAGTACTATTATGAAAATAGATAACTGATACAGTCTTTCTTCCCCTGCTGAGTAGCAGCAATTTCTAGATCTATCAAAGGAGAAGGAGGCAATCAATTTCAGTATTTTCATAGAGCTGTCATGAGATGTAAATGACAGATCCAGATAAATTTAATATCTGGCAGCTACAATCCACAGGCTTGTTTCTCTCATCCATCTTAAAGGCTACTTACTCTCCTTTGGTTTATAAGGAAGGTGAACTGGAGAGACTGTTTCCATTTTCCTTGCTCTTGTGACAATATCTCATTTTATCTCCCAAATTGTGAGAAAATAAAATCAAGAAAGTAAATCTTGATTGTCAAGATCTGATTAAACTGAGAAATACCAGAACACTAGTAAATCCCACCATGGAGGTATGTTTTTGGGGATATTTCCATGTGGGAGGCAGAAGGATCTGTCCTGGATATGGGCAGCATCTTACAACAGGATGGTGGCCAAGTAGGATGAAAAGAGAGGAAACCCTATCAGGCACTCATGCTCTCTCCTCTGCTTCCTGGACAGCATCATATGAGCAGCCTCTGGCATAGTCCTGTGACATGGTATTCTGTCTCACCTCGAACGCAGAGCCATGGGTCCAGACAACCATAGATAAAACTCTCTGAAAGTGAACCAAAGTTACCCTTTCCTTCTTGCCTTGTTCTCTTGGGTCTTTTTTTCACAGCACACAAACATCTGATTCACACACAGAACAAGCCCTCGTGTACTCAGACTCTGTCCTTATGGAGTTGCTCTAAGCCTGAGTCCCACTACCAAGTCATCTTGTTCTAGCTAGTTACTGCATTTATCTCTTTGCCCACAAATTGGTTCAAGGGTCATGTGATAGACAGAGCCAATGAGATTTGCATTCAAGAGTCTGAGTGGCAAGTTTTGTTTCCCACTGAGGTTGCTAAGAAGACACAAAGGCTACAGGATCTCAGGGTACCCTGTGAATAAAGCTACCTGAGGTGCCATTTGCTTTTCTCATTGATGTGATTAAAGCAAGTCAAGGATGGAAGGTTTCTTTTGGTCTCCGTGCTATAAAAGCATGGTGGCAGGGATGGAAATTGGCTGGTCACATTGTGCCTATAGTCAGGGTGCAGAGGGAGATGAATGTGAGCATTTGGCTCATTTCCTCTCTTTTATGCATCCCAGAATCCCCACCCATGGAATGTACTGGCTATCTTCAGAGCATGTCTTTCCATCTTCCCTCACACACATACCAGAAGTCTGTCACCTAAGGCGACTCTAAACTCCGAAGAGTTGACAGTCAAGGGTAACTGGCACAGAGGCAAGCGGGGATGGAAGATGGGGGTCTTGATGTCATGGTTAGAAACCCTTGATCCAGCCAGGAAATTTTAATTATGTGGGTCAATAGACATTCCTTTGAGAGTGTTGCATGAAAGCAATTTCAGTAAGAGTCTGTGACTTGAGAGTGAGTGAGTGACTTTTCTTACATTCCTGATTCGACATATTGCTCCTCACACATTCCTCATCATGAGGCTCCTCCAAAGTCCTCAGAGTCACATTGCTGGACGCCAGACCAAGTCTAGACAGTAACCCAAAGAGGGTGATTGAGCAGGTCTGGGCTGATGAGATATGCTAGTTTATTCCAGACTCTTCTGTCTGGTTGTCTAATGTGATTACTGAGAGCACTATCTTTCACTGTGGTAGTGTTACTGCTTGGATTTAAAAAAAAAGTATATGATTGTATGGTCGCCCTAAATAGGCTGCTAGTTCTTCTATCTGGATGTTCTACAACCCTTGTCATAGTTAACTTAAGTTGTCAATTTTTAGAATCTGGGAAGAAGGAACCTCAAGTGAGAAAGTGCTTTCATTGGACTGTCCTGTGGACACATCCATGGATTACCAAATGATGTAGAAGGACCAAGCCCACTGTGGGCAGAAGCCTCTTTATATGTGACTGGGCCTAGTGTATATAAGGAAGGTAGCTAATCCAAGACAATCATGTACACAGACACACACACACACACACACACACACACACACACACACACACACACTCACACACACACACACACCAGAATTAAACTTGGAAAAAACAATTAGCTTTATATTCTCCCTTATTATTCAATGTGCATAAAATATATTCAATGCTGAAATTATGAAATTTAATGTGAGGTTCCACAGCTTCCATTCCAATGCCAATTCTAACTATAGAGAAGTTCATAGAGTTGTATAGACTTCAAGTCTGGTAAATCTCTCTTTTTTTCTAAAAGACTTATTTATTTAATGTATAGGGAGACACTGTAGCTGCCTTCAGACACACCAGAAGAGGATATCAGACTTCATTTCAGATGGTTGTGAGCCACCATGTGGTTGCTGGGAATTGAACTCAGGACCTCTGGAAGAGCAGTCAGTGCTCTTAACCACTGAGCCACCTCGCCAGCGGGTCTGGTAAATCTTAGTGTGTGGTGGTTTATCTACTTGCCAGGGGAAGCAAGGCAATGAGCAGAATTCCTCTGCGGTCTCAGTTTCAATTTCCACTCCAGATTTCTGCCTTGAGTCCCTGCTTTAGTTTCCATCCATAGTGGACTGTACACTGTAATATGAAATAAACCCTTTTCTCCTCAAGTTGGTTGTTATTGTGATATTTATCACAGTAACTGAAAGTAAACTAGGATAACCTACACACAAAGGTAAACAACAGTTTCAGACTGGAATGAGTAGAGTCTAAAGGTAGAGTGTGACAGAAACCACTGATAGCATCTATGGTATACATCCTGACTGTCTTTATGTCAACTTGACATAAGCTAGAGTCATTTGAAAGTGCGTGGTACTACCCCTGGGTTGGTGATCCAGGGTTCTACAAGAAAACAGACTGAGCAAGTGATGAGAAGCAAGCTAGTAAGCACTTGCTTCTCCATGGCTTCTGCGTCAGCTCCTGGCTCCAGGTTCTTGCCCTGTTTGAGTTCTTATCCTGACTTATTTTGGTGATGAATAGTGACATGAAAATATAAGCCGAATGGACCCTTTCCTACCCAAAGTTGTTTTAGTCATGGTCTATCATTGCAGTAAAATAAACCCCAACTTAGACTTTCTTTACATTTCTTTGGTCATGGTGTTTCATCATGGCAGTAGTAACCTTGCCTAAGAGAAATTGGTGCCAGGAGTGGGGTGTTAATATGAATGACAGATCTGACTTGGTTGTTTTGGAGAGGATTTTGGAAACTTTGAGCTAGAAAATCCATTGTGTGCTGAGAGCTCAGTAGGCTGCTCTGTAGGATCTTGGAAAATAAGAATGTTGAGAGCAATGCAAACAATGGAGGCCTGACTTATGAAGCTTCAGAGGGGAACAGATGTTCTACCAGGCCATTTGTGTGAAGAATCTGTGGTCCTTGTCAGTTGGAGCTGAAGGATCAGCTATGATTAACAAGATAGTAGAACCACTAAGGTAACATCTTTGTTTGCTGGGACAATGGATATTAGTCATCTGGGACTGAAGAACAGTCAGTGTTCAGCTGTGATGAAGAAGAGACCAATATCACTGAGGTGAAGTCTTCTGAGAAGTATTTCTTTAGGCTTAGCACACAGAAGCTGTGTTCCAGAAGTGGCTAAGGTTGTATCTTCTGTTGGCAGCTGAACTTGGTAGTATAAGAATCTCCCAGGTGGTACTGGCTTTGAAGGCATGAAAGGGTCATGAAGAGATGTTGAGGCTTGGTACTGTATGGCAGGGATGGAGTCCCTGAAGAAAGTCCAGGATGGGCCATTGGTGAAAGTGCAATAGAAGACCCCAGCATTTTGTAGAGGCCAGAACCATGGGATTGCCACCAAGAACAGCAGCAGGTATGGAGTGAAGCTGACCTGAACCTAAAAAAACAATCTGTTTGTGTTGCAGAAGGCAGAGTCAGCGAAGTGACTCAAGCCCAAAAGACCATGGATTCCAGATAATTGGACGTTGAGTAATTTACACTGTTGAAGTTTGTTTTTGCTTTGTTTGAACTGTGACTATGCTCTGGTTCTACCCTCTTTAAGCAAGAAAATATTTAACTTTTTTTTAAAAAACAGGAACCCACTGTTGAGAAAATTAATTTTAAATGAGATTTTAGGTTTTAAAACATACTTAGGGTTTGTTTTTTTTTTTTTTGGTTCTTTTTTTCGGAGCTGGGGACCGAACCCAGGGCCTTGCGCTTCCTAGGCAAGCGCTCTACCACTGAGCTAAATCCCCAACCCCCATACTTAGGGTTTTTAAAGAGACTGGATTTTAAAGTGTCAGAACGTGTAAAGACTGTGGGACTTTAAAAGTTTGTAAATTGTTTTTATTGTAATGTTGATGTTCATGTGTGATGTTGGGGATGAGCAAGAAAGGAAAAGCTCAACAGTGAAGTGTTTATGTGTCAGGTTGACAAGGGGTTAATCGTTGAGGCTAGTTTTATGTCAACTTGACACAAGCTAGATTGAGCTGACAGTGTGGATTTGAGAAATAATGCTTCCAGAAGATCCAGCTACAGGGCATTTTCTTAATTAGTGATTGTAGTGGTTTGAATGAAAACGGCCCATAGGTAGTGACACTACTAGGAGGCATGGTCCTGTTGGAGAAAGTGTGTCACTGGGGTTGGCTTTGCTGTTTCAGAAGCTTAAGCCAGGCCCCAAGCCACTCTCTCTTTCTGCTCCCTGCTGATTCCAATGTAGAACTTTTAGCTACCGCTCCACCACTATGTCTACCTTCATGCTGCCATGCTTCCTTCCCACCATGACAAAAATGGACCAAGCATCTAAACTGTATGCTGTCCCTCAATTCAATATTTTCCTTTATTAGAGTTGCTGTGGTCATAGTATCTCATTCTAGAGATAAAACCCTAAGGCGGTTATTGATGGGGGAGGGATTAACACACTGTGGGTGGAGCCACCCCTGGACTGGTGATCCTGAGTTCTACAGGGTGGGCTGAGCAAGCCGTGAGGAGCAAGCCAGTAAGTGACACCCCTCCATGGTCTCTGCATCAGCTCCTAGCTCCAGGTCCCTGCCATGTGTGAGTTCCTGTCCTGATTATCTTCTGATGGTGAACTGTTATGTGGGAGCGTGGACCAAATCAACCCTTTCCTCTCCAAGTTGCTTTGGACTTGCTTTTTCATCATGGGGATAGTAATCCTGCCTCTTCCTCAAGAAGTGAAGTCTAACTCTCTTGCCCTCAAATTTGAATAAGCACAAAGTCAGTTAGAATGACTTCCTCAGTCGAGGCAGCAAAGAGTGTAGTTTTCACTAGAATTTTGTTAAACCTGGAGTTTCGAATCTTTGTGAACAAAACTCAATTGCTTAGAGGCTGCCATGTCACGGCAAAATATGGCAAGGCACCAGACCCTGGCAATAGCCATACTAGTCCTTAATCTCAACTCATAAGTACCCGAGGCCGTCAGCATTCATGGAAGTGCACTTAGATGCAGACCTTTCCTCTGGCTGATCCTTAGTCAGGGTCACTGTTGCTGTGATGAAACACCATGACCAAAACAACTTGGAAAGGAAATGGTTCCACATCACTGTTCATTATCAAAAGAAGTCAGAATGAAAACTCACACAGAGCAGGAACCTGGAGCCAGGAGCTGATGCAGAAACCATGGAGGGGTGCTGCTTTCCTATAAAATCCAGGACCACCATCCCAGGGATGATACCACCCATGGTGGGCTGGACCCTCTCCCGTCATTCATTAATTTAGAAAATGCCTTACAGTTAGATTTGTATGGGGGTATTTTCTCAATTTAGGCTCCCTCCTCTCCAATGACTCTAGCCTATGTACAGCTAACATAAAACTAGCCAGCACACCAGTGATTACAATCTTAAGGGAAGATTCGTGACTCACAGTAGCTGTGAGAAAACAGATACATGCTCACTTCGCAGCTGATAATGAGTTCCTGGTCTTCGCCCTCAGGTCACCCCTGTCCAGGCACCAGACATACAAGCAGTGAGCCTCTGAATCAGTCCAGTACCTGGGAGGAGACTCCCCTCCCAGCATTCAGATTGCCCCTGTGACTCTAGACGTCCCTGAGTAGAGGCAGTTCTCTCTTCCGTGCCATATTCCAGTTCTAACCTTGTAACCCAGAAGCTTAATGAAATGGCTGTTCTTTAAGACCTCTACAGTTGGACATTGTAACACAGCCATAAAGAATAGAAGAAAACTGTATCAACCATGATGTCCATGGCCTATGGCAGAAGGGAAACTTCAGCTGTCACTGTCACTGCTGTGTAATCGAATCCTCCTCCTGTAAAAACACTCCCCACAGGCATTCCCTCTAGTCTGGTCTTACCCAGGCGGTCTGTCCGTTGTGAGCTTCTGTACAACAGAGTTTTGCTGAGGTTTTGATGTTACATCCTTATAAGAACCCGGCCAAATTCTAGACTCTACCACTCTAATTTTTATTCTTTAGGGTGGATAGAGGTGGTTTTGTTCTTTCGTTTTCTGTCATTAAAATCTCCTAACATCCAAGGCTCTGACTAATGACCAGGAAGTACTGTGGAGGGAGAGAGAAGGAAGAACTAGTCGACAGAACTCAGAGGAGTCAGCCGGAGAATGGCCATAGGCCACACCAACTCTGAAACAGGACACGTACTGCCTGCACGTGGGAACACACACGTGCACATAGGAACACACACTCACCCGCACACTTGTTTGTACACATACACAAACGTTCACGTACTCATGTGCACCTCCATCATTTCTTTGCTCTCCCAACCACAGCAGAACTAGAAGTCGTTGGCCCACATGCAGATGATGCAGTGAAAGCCCAGCTTCAGTGTCGGCAGAGACTTTCTCACGGGAGGTTTTCAAGAAGTAAAGGACTTCCTTCCTGTGCACTGAACTCATATTCAAATAACTTGGAATTTGAATTTGTTTTGTGAAAATCGGGTAGCATTATTCCTCCCACCCTTCCTAGAATCCCACATCCCACACTGCTCCCAACCTAACTAGAAGAAGTAACGGAGGGCAGGAAATGTGTACAATGGAGTGTATTTTCAAAGGAAAAACTGTGGTTTCCTCCCTATTTTTGAGTGTGCATTTGACTCCTTAGAGTTAATGACTGCCTACCTGAGTGTAAACCAACCTTTCCATGATGCATGTGTACCTGCCCTTCCTACCCAATGACGAGCAAAGTCTAGATATCCCCAGCAGTTACCGAGCCTTGAGCGTAAATGAGGTCACACTTTATTTATTTAACAAATACTAACCCAGGCCTCACAACGGGCAATTCAAAGTGTGTTAAGATCAATTGGTTTTTGCTAAAATGTCAGGAACACACAGGGGGCACAGGATGGTTTCTTCTATAAATAGTGTTGGGAAAACTGAGTATCCACGTGCAGAAGAATGAAGTTAGACCTTTATCTCATGACACGCACAAAAATCAACTGAAAATGAACTAAATGCTTACATGTAGACATAAAGCTGTCAGTTAGGAGAAAACAGAATGTAAGTTCCATGTCAGTGGTCTGGGCAGTAGCATTTTGGATATCGCTGCAAACGTGTGTGTAAGACAGACAGACAGACAAGAGGGACAAAGTCAATGACAAAGCTTCTGCATAGCAAAGGAGACAAGCTACAGGGGAAAGAGATAATTTGCAGAATAGAAGAAAATGTTTATAAGCTAGAGCACAGAGTAGTACCCCAAATAAATAAGAAACTTAAATACCTCAATAGCAAGAAAACAAAGAACTCCATTAAAAAATAGGCAAATAGACATTTCTCTAGAAAAATACCTGTTGCAAGTGGCCAACAGGTATATGATAAACCATTTGGCATCACTGATCACCAGGGAAGCACCAATCAAAGCCACTGTAAGATACTACTTCATATCTGATACAATGTCTACTTCCCAAAACTCAGAAAATAAGAAAATAACACGTGCTGATGGAAGAGGTGAAGCAGGAACTCTAGAACCTGCTAATAGGAATATAAATATGTGGCCACTGTGAAGTCAGTGTGGCGATTTCCCACGTAATTAAAAATAGACCATGTGATTCAGCAATTCTGTTGCTTGGCATGTAGCCTAAGGAAGTAAGATCAAAATGTCAGAGACGTCTGCATTTCCATGTTGGCTGCAACAGTATTCAGAATAGCTAAGATATGTGTCTGATCTAAGTGTCTATCTAGGAAGGGATGAATGGATAAAGAAAGCATGGTATACACACATAATGGAATAGAATTAAGAAGTAGACACCCTGTCATCTGTGAAAATGTAGACAACCCTGGAGGGCACTGTGCTAAGGGAAATGAGCCAGACGTAGAAAGACCAGTGTCCTACGATCTCACCTAGTATACAGAATCTGAGGGAGGGGAAGCTCATGGAAGGGTATGAGGTCGTTATCGTGGGGTGAGGACGATATGAACAGAGCTGATGATCAAAGAACAGAGATTTCAGTCAGAAAGCAGAAGGTCAAGGTCTATGTTGTATGACCCAGGGAATATCATTAGCGACAATGTACTGTGCACCTGAAAATTACTAAGAGGGTAGATTTTAAGTGTTCTCTCCAGGAAAAATAAAGCAGCGAGGCATGCCTAGGACACAAAGATGTATGCTAATTAGTTTGGCTTAGCACTCATTTCATAATAAATACATATTGTATTGTATACTAGAAATGCATATTTTATTTGTCGATTTAAGTTCTTTAAGTTTTTTTTTTAATCTATTGTTCTTTGTCAGAGCTTTATGCGATGGGTGCTGTTTGTTGCCTTCCTGTTTTACAAGTGAGGGACACGGGACCAGGAGTTTAACTATCTTGCTCAAGGACACACAGCACATAAATAGATCTGGGCTTGGACCCAGATGCTCCACCCTAGGTCCTGTCCTCGTACATTCAGTCTTATCCACGCTGAATCTCAACGAGGCAGATCCTTTGCCTCATGGGAGAAGTATTTGAATGTCACTCTTACGACTCCTTCCTTTCTCTCCTAGCAATGGGCAAAGAGACACCTTGATGGTGGTTCTTATATCAGTCGAGGGCAGAGCAGATGGTAGCCCTTTCTTCATCCTAGATTGATGCCTGGCTTTGGGGCCAAGGCTGCTTTATGCCCGGGGCTCATAAAAATCGAATCAAAACCAGGCAACGTAGCTGCAGAGGAGAAAGGCAGAGACCTGTGGACCACAGAGCTTCCCTCTAGCGCAGGACGCTGGTGTAGACGAGATACCCTCTTGTTGCTACACAGTGTAGACGGAAGATGTCACCCAGGGGTCCACCACTTGGGCAGTCTGCAGTGGGAGCCACCACAATGTGTGAGCATGTGGTAGTCTTATGGGAGAGAAGGAGAAGAGGAACAGATTGGGCATTTTGAAGAGAGATGGGACTGGAGGCTCTAGGGTGGAGAGAGGTAGCCTCTGTGAGTGGCCAGCTCTGCTATCTGGGGCCATGGTGAGATTCTCAGCCCAAACTGCTGCTGAGGGCCATGTCTGGGCCCATGGCCATGCAGCAGCAGGGGTCAGTATCAATGTCTGTGACTCATATTACCACTAGAGAACCTGTGGATGGGGCCTCCATGTGGATATCTAGGGGCTGTGCAGAACTGGTCCTGCCTCTCCCTGGCTGTGCTCTGGAGATCTGACCCCACTCCTCACCAGCTGCAGCACTCTGGAGAGCAAATGGGACCTGTACCATGCCTGGATAGCACAGCAGAGCTGACCCTGGTGGCAGGGTCACAGATGAGCCACCCTGAGGACAAAAGCCCGGAAAAGCTGGCCTCATCACTCTGCTGTGAGGTGGTATGGATCTGAGGTGATGTCCTCCCCCTCCTCGCCCCTCACTACCTGCGGCAGTTGGGAAAGTCTCCCACAGGGTCGTGAGAGCAGAAGTGGTCCTGCCCCTTGCCAGCTACAGCACTTGGCAGAGTGGGCCCTATATCTCCCTGAGCAGCCCAGTAGAACTGGCCCTGGTGATGGGCCCAGAAAAGTCAGCCCTGATGGTGTGATCCAGAAAGAACTGGCCCTGCCATTCTTCTGCTGTGAGGTGGCCTTGGGGGTTTGGAGGGGGGGCTTCTCCATTTCCTCACCTCTTGCCAACTAAAGCAGTCAGGAGAGCTGGCCCCAGGGTTATGAGAGTGGGTGAACTGACCCTCTCTTGCCAGTTGCAGCATGCACATGGAAAAGTGGGCTTTGCAGCTCGTCTGGATACAGCTAGCCCTGATGGTGAAGGTATGGGTGAGTGTGTGAGTGAGAGCTGGCCCAGCCCCTCACAGGCTGCACTTGGGCATGGGAGCAGATGAGCTGGCCCCAAGAGTGTGAGAGTAGGAGGGCTGCCTCCTGCAGATCACAGTATTGGGGGGCCTAGCTGGAACGGAGCACAGAACTCACCCTGGTGGTACAGATAAGGGAGAACAGCAGCAGCATCGACCATTCAGCTACCACCCAGGCCCAGGCCCAGGCTCTGCATTGGCCCACCCTGCTGCTCCAAAGCTGCAGAATCTCCACCACACAGGGCAACGGCAGGACACCTTGGAGGAGTCCCGGCAGTGATCCTATGTTGCTGTTACTACAGAAGCCAGAGACCTGGAGCCAGACCAATGACTCATTGAGATGAACATTTCCAAGTGAAGGTGTGTGGACAGAGGGGTATGCTGTGGGACACACCGTGACAGCTTCCACGGTGAGACTTTTGTGTGGTTTTTATTCAGGGTCGGGGAGGTTGTAAGGGTAAAGGGCAGATATGAGAGGACGGGGAGATGAACCAGACTGGGACACATGATGTGAAACTCACAGAGAATCCATAAAAAGTTTTTTTATTTTTAAGAAAAGCATGCTTCTGTATGATAGATTAACATGTCTTGTGCATAGACAACATAATTTAGCAGTTGACATAAAAATCACAGATGACAGACAGACAGACACATACACACAGAGAGAAAGAGAGAGAAAGACAGACAGACAGACTGACTCCCTTTTTTCAATTCTCATCATTTCCAGAGCCCTTGGGAAGTGTAGCATGTAGGCTCAGTGTTGCCAGAATTCTGTTTCAGAGAGCAAGCTTCTCTATTTTCTGTTCTGTTCTATTCTATTCTATTCTATTCTATTCTATTCTATTCTATTCTATTCTATTCTATTCTATTCTATTCTATTCTATTCTATTCTATTCTATTCTAGACACTGTCTATTCTACACACTGCTGTTTCCTACACACAGTCTATTACCTGGCAATACAGTGTAATAAACATCCCTTAAGCACCCTGACTTCAGAAAAGAAACAAATTCCATCCATCATTCTGCAGGTTGGTTGAAAGGTTCTGGTCTTGGCTGGACTCTTAGCTGAGTTGTTTTGACTGGGACATACTGGGGTAGTTGGTTCTGAACCATGTATCTCTCCCCTTCCAGCAGGCTGGCCCAGACAATGGCAGAGGGGAAGAAGCAGATGAGCCCACTGTGTACTCAGTAAACTATTGTACAGATTCAGCTTCACTAACCTTCCATTGGGCAAAGCCAGTCACATAGCTGAACCCTAATCCAATTGGAAAGATGTTGTGGTTAAATGGCTCGAGGAATGGAAACACAAAGATAAGAAATTGGGCTGTGGATACGCGCAACTCGTGCGTATTTTTCTTAACTAAAGAACAAAACAAAAAGTGTGTGTGTGTGTGTTTGCATGTGTACATATACATGCATGTTCATGTGTTTGAATGCATTTGTATGTACAGGTTCATATTGAGGTCAGAGGACAAGCTCAAGTGTCATTCCTCCCAAGAACCATCTACCTTGTGTTTTGAAGAAGAGTCTTTCACTGGCTTCCAGGTTAGGCTAGTCTGGCTGGTGACAAGCCCTAGGGATCCACCTGTCACATGTCCCAAGCACATGTCCCACATGCATCTTTTTATATAAGTAGTGTCGGGATTGAACTAAGATCCTGATACTTGCATGGCAAGCACTTTATAGATCAGGCTCTCATGCCTGTCTCAGAACAAAAATTAAAATTCAAGTAAAAAGTCATTTAGATAAAGCATCCCAAGGGGGCCACAGGAGGAACAATGTGCACAGTGGGTTCTTTAGAGAAAGGAAACGGACTTCCCTCTGCACTCTCAGGAAACTAACTCGAGAGTGCAGAACTCAGCCAGAAAGATCCCCATTCTGGAGGCAAGGTGGCAGGCAGTGAGTGCCAGCCACTATGCCGGCGTCTGAGCAAGGAAGTTAGTGTAGACATGACATCAGAGCAGGCAGCAGGTACACGGAGTCCGGTAGCGATACCTTAGCATGTCAGCATCCCGTTTTGTTTCTCCTATAGAAAGCTTAAATGTTGGGTTGTCTGATTCAAAGCTGGCCCCCAGGCGACCCCAGCGCTTCCAGGAGGGCACGAGTGAGTACCTATTTCCTTTCTGTTCCTGGAAAGCAGTAACTGCAACCTTCTGGGCTCACACACCCTGCACACAGGCTGATTATAATCCTCTCCCTGAGAAATAGGGGAACCCTAGGAAGCCTGCCAAAACGACTCTCCAAATGTCCAAATCCAGGGCTGTCGCTTCTCTGGCGGGAGCCGCCAGGAACGGTCACCCTCCTGAAGAAGGAAAGGTCAGGACCTGTGGGTAAATACTGACTGGTGTAAATTTCGCATTTTAAATTAAAAAAGGAGTCTCAGTAGTTGGAAAGACTTAACCCAAACAAAAACTAACACATGAAAGTGAGCCAACGGGCACTCTGCTTTCTGTCACAGGGATGCCAAGACAGCCTCGGTGACAGCATTGCCTTCACTGGGGGTGCTGAGAGAGGGAAGCAGGCTGCTTGGTGGTGACTGGAGGCAAGAGGGATCTTGGCTTCCTTCCCAGAGTGCATCAGTTGGGAGAGATCTTCAGACTCCTCTGACTTTCCTTTGAGCATTTGTAACGTGCTGGTTCTTTATGGCCGCTATCTCAGAAACCCTCAGAGAATCCCCACGAGGGACTGGGAGATGGTTTGGCTGATAAAGCACTTGCCTTACAAGCAGGGCGACCAAGTTCGGTCCCTAGCACCCAAGTTACAAAACAAAACAACGTGGCCTGGAGGCGTGTACTTGCTATCTCAGGGCTGGGAGCGGGAACGCAGTCGGATCCTGGGGTCTAGCTGAGCAGTCAGCCTAGGCTACTTGGCAAGTTCCAGGCCTGTGAGAGATGCTGCCTCCAAAGGGCAAGTGGATAGCACCTGAGAAAAAACACCCTGGAGGTTGGCCTCTGCAGCACATGCAAGAGGACGGGAGAGCCCAAGGCTGTATGCATCTCTACTTTTCAGACTGTGGAAACGAGGTAGGATGATTCAGTGATGGGGACTGCCCAAGCCAAACAGCCCATGGTTCTCTGAGAAACCACCTAACACATGGGTGTCCTTCAGAAACCATCGGGCTCAGGGCCTTCACTCCAGGGTCATTCATATTCTCTGGGGATACGGTTACCAAGGGCACTGGCCAGCATAGAGAATTGAAGAGAATCTGTGTCTAGAGTTTCTGAACTACCTGTGGCTGCTGCTGGGGCAAGGAGCAGACCTGGTTTATTTTCTTGTCTCATCGCCTTCATCAGCCTTCTCAGTTATCCACTGCAGTTATTTTCATGTGTGTTCATGGAGGAAGAGTGAGGACACATGTATGAACACGTACGCACATGTATGCAGATGCACATAAAAGTCAAAGATTGATATTCAATGTGTTCCTTGATCTGTCTCCGTTGTATTTTTTTGAGGCAGTCTCCCTTTGAACCTGGAGTTCACTGATTGGCTAGCCTGTCTGGCCAGCAAGCTCCAAGCCCCCTCTTACCATCATCTCCCTCCAAATGCTTGGGTTACAAGTGAACACCACTGTGCCTGTGTTTGTTCATAGGTTGTGGGGTTTCAAACTCAGGTCCTTGTGCTTGTGCAGCAGGCATTATTATTATTATTATTATTATTATTATTATTATTATTATTTTATTGAGTCATCTCCCCAGACCTCTACTCCAATTCTTACTGTGGGGAGAGAGGAAACACCCGAGTTTGGGGCAGGGAGACATCTGGTTCCATGTATTTTGGGAGCAGAGATTCCTTTAATGGAGGCACCATATCCTTCCTTTTCATTGAGATGCATATTTCCTTTCATCTGACTTCTCCTGTTTAACAATAATCTGAATTTTGATTCACAATGTCCTCAAATTGATTACATTAATGACCCAATTAAAAATATATATATTCTTAATATACATTACATATACATTATATATTATATTTCATATCTATATGAAGTCCTTATGGCTCCAGGAAATATAGAATGTTTACATTCCGTTTACAAACACAGTAGTCATTTAGCCATGACGTCAAGACGATCTCAGTGGGTTTTGTTGGCGTCTTTCGTTCTCTTGGTCAGAAGTTTATCCTATTCTGCAGCCTCCTTGTTTTTATTAGTGCAGTGACTCTTCAGAGCGGTCTGTCTGGGTGTGTGTGGCAGGACATGTGAAATAACAAGACACGGACTCTTGGGTGCTTCGGTCCTGGGCTTCTTCCCTTCTTTTGTTTAAGGACTTTCTGAAAGTGTATTGGTGGACATCGTCTTTTTTTAGGAGAAACTGAAAACCTTTGGGATTTCGCTAGGTCCTTGGGGTCCCAACCACTGAGGCACACTGGTGTCCACACAATGGCAGTCCCAGGAATATGTTTCTTTCCTTGTTTTATAATAACGAAGTTGAGAATGCTCAGCTTGGCATCCACAGTGCGTTCTCAGACAGATCCATGCTTCCTGCCCCTGGTTACCTTGGTCTATAAGAATTCCTCTTACTCAACAGCGGGCACAGGTCAAGACATGTTCCTTCACAGGAAAACCTGGTTTGTCACTCCCGCCACTGATCTGGACCACCCAATCCTTCACTCTTTATTTACCAAGCGCATCATCAGCTACTTCTGTGGACGTGTGCTTCTCATAAAACATAGGAAACTTGCTTCCACCATCCACCTCGATGAGCTTTGGACCAGTGGTGGGGAAGGAGATGTTGAGCCAACTGCTTGATACACAGCCAACTGTCTAGGAGGTGCCATGAGAAAAGAGCCATAATTTTTATTCGCTTTTCCTCAGGCTGGATGTGAGATGTATTACTAAATATGGTTTTATGGAATGTCAGGACAGCCCCATTAGAAGCCTTAGGCTGTAGTGCTCCTAGGGGGCATGGTTAGGGATATATTTACCCCCACCATCAGGGATGGTCAGCTTCTCTGTATTAGAGAAGCCCTGCTTCTTTGAGATATGGATCTTTTGGTAATGGAGGGATTTGAACTTGGCTCTAGGCAGGGACTCAGTCACGTGTCATTCTGAAGCTTAGGCTGAATGGACATGATCTCCTGGCCAATGTGACTCCTGGCCATTGTGCCCTGGGCACCCCACCTACCTGTCTGGAGCCTACACTGGGGACTGCTCTGAGATCAGAGATTGTATTGGGTATAGTTGAAGAAATGTTAATAATTATCAGCTATAGCATGCTGTACCCTTTATAACTATTTAAAACAACAATACATTTTTAAAAGCATGTCGATACGGGGATTTTTCACAGTTCCTTTCAAGGCACACAGGAAAAGGCATACAAAGTCCTCTCATTTTATGTAAGCACTTTAAACAGGTAAAACTCTTGAACTCAGAGGCTAGAAAGGTCATAGAGCAAAGTAATAACCATGCCGGCCCCACTAGCCAGGTCTCAGAAGTCCTTATTTGGCCCTTGTATCAGCTACTTTTCCTTTTACTGTGACAAAATACCCACCAGAAGTAACTTATGGAAGAAAGGGTTACATCTGGCTTGTGGTTCCAAGGGTGGTCAGTCCTGGGGGTGGGGGGACAGCATCTGGAAGCCCTGGTCACATCCTGTCCACAGTCAGGAAGTGGAGGTTGCTGCTGTTTAGCCTTTATTTTTAGTCCAGGACACCAGTCCATGGGACGGTGCTGGCCACAGTTAAGGTGGATCTTTTAGCTTCATTTAGTTGCATCTAGACGGTCCCTCACAGATATGCCCAGAGGCTTGTCTCCTAAGTGAGTCTAGATCCTGTCAATTTGACAGTATGAACCGTCACGACCCTTTACCCCAAGCAAAAGTAGCTTTCAATTCCAGAACTACATACAGTTCCAGTACTCGAAAGGAATCAAAGACATGAGGAGCTTCCATCTACATTAGCGCTTCTCAGCCTTCCTGATGCTGTGAACCTTCCATACAGTTTCTCACATTGTGGAGACCCTCAACCATAAAGCTATTTTTGTTATTGGCTCAGAACTGTAATTTTGCTAGTTATGAATTGCAATGTGAATATCTGATATGTGGATTGTCTTAGGCAACCCCTGTGAAAGAGTTGTTTGACCCCCAGAGAGGTCATGACCCACAGGTTGAGAACCGCTGATCTAGAGCAAGCTTGCCCAAGCAAGGCCGGGAGCGAGTAAGAATCAGTAAGAACATCAGAGGCTCGTAAGGAACCCTGCATCAGCAGCACAAGACACACCAGGAACTAGCAAGAAGGCAAGCAGGTCCCGTTTCTTTGAGCCTGAGGAGACACAGGAAAAGTGTCCTGTCCAGGACACTGTAAAGTCTGTAATCTCAGCAAAAAGCCACTAAGAGTGTCAGGTGTTAAACAGTAGAACATAGTCACTGCCAAACCGGAGTCGAACCTGACAAGTCACCCCTTTTTTGCTAGTACCTTCTTTTGTCCAAACCAACCAAAAAGCCATGGGGCCAGGGACCCGGCAAGCCAGTGGACGGTACTTTCAGATCTTCAATCCCCTGGGTCACAGAGTACAGGCCAGAGGGAGAAAGACTCCATCACCCTCGACGTTCTGAACTGGAGATGTGTGTGTCCAACAAAGGACATAACAAGGGAAAGCCACAGCGGAACCGAGAGATCGGCTCTAGAAGACCTGGAAGCACGTTTTGTTGGGGTAGGAGGGTTGCCCCGGTCCTAGAGAAGGTTTTTATTGTTCCCCTTGTAACTCTGATGCAGACATATTAGTTATTTAAACATTATTAATTCTTTGACATCTTCTTTCATGGGAAACTGATCCTTATTTCTCTAAAAAAAAAATTGCCCGATTAAATCTCCATTCATGGAAGTTTAATAATCTGCTACACGATTTAACCAAACTCCAGAACTGAAGGGAAGTCCCTGAAAAAAAGCAATACAAATGGACGTTTTTAAACAGAAATTTATTATTAAAGATAATTGTATGAATTATTAATAGATATCTATTAAAGTCGGATTAATCCTGCTATAATTAGAGCAAAAGAATGTATACAACTGCCACAAACCAAGTTTTAAATTCCCTTTCTAAGTAATCTGTTATCCCTTTATGATGACACCTGCATCCTCTAGGGGCGGGGAGCTCCAGGGACCTGGTACTGGGGACGAGATGGGAAACCAGGGCGGGGGGGGGGTGTACCCCAGCCATCACCTGGGAGGCAGAAGACCCAAGGTCAGGTTCAGGCTGACTCACCGACTCACTGTGTAGCCTTGGCTAGTGTCCTCCCCTCTGAACCCAGCTTCCTTCCCCTGCATCGCCTCCGGGATCTCTTACATTTGAGGATGTCCTTAATTCTAAAGCTAGAATGAGGAAGGTGAAAATGCATCGTCCCGAGTTCTAAGTAAAGGAATACCTGAAAATCGATGGTAGGATCAGGATCTGGGCTTAAAACGATAGCCTGAGTTTGAAATTGTGAATCGAACCGGATGTGGTGGAGCATACCTGGAGTCTTAGCGCTGGGGAGGGTGTGAACACGAGACTTCAAGGACTGCCTTGTCAGGGAAGCGAATGGGCAAAGCGAACTATTGGATGCTGGGAAAAAAACTATTGGATGCTGGGAAAAAACTATTGGATGCTGGGAAAGAACAGCCAAAGGGCAGCGCCTTAGCAACGCCTTAGCCTGGGGCTGCTGCGAAGCAAACCATCCCAGCTCAGCTGGGGCAACAGTTCTGTTGGGGTGTGGCAGACTGTGGGGATGGACGGAAGTATGGCGGAAGCCAGAAGGACTTTCTTGGGTCGTACTCAGAGGCACACACATGGGATAGCACACGTGGAAGTCTGCGTTTGGCAGCAGCTGAGCGTGGAGGTGAACAACTCTATTAGTCTGAGATTCTGGTCGTGCTTAGGGCAAGCATGCTCTGGGGCTGGGCATACAGGCAGCAGAGACCAGATAATGGCTCAAGCCAAAATACAGTTCTGGCTGGCTTCCCAGGCTGCACACATGTGTAGGCTAACCAGAAGGGCTTAGCCAAAAGGAAATGCTGGGGTAGACTTAAAAGTGCCCTGATTTTTAAGTCTGTTCTCTTACCCACTGATAGATGTCAGCGGAAGATGAAAGCCTTACTTGCTTGAAGTGTCTCAATATAACTCTAACAGTCACTGACTACTAATTATGCAGACCCGGGACTGGCCCTGAGGATGACATCCTTAAAAAGAATAAATAAGTCAGAATAAAATGGGATAAAAGAAAAAAAGAATAAAAGAATATGGATAAAAGAGTGGGAATAAAAGAATCAGAATGTAAAATGGGATATGGAGAGATTGCTGAGTCAGTAAAATCTCTACCATGTAGTCGTGAGGACCTGGGTTCAGATCCCTAGAACTCATGTAATATAAGCCAGACACATGGCGGTTTGTACCTGGAATCCCAGCGCTGGGGAGACCGACACAGGCAGACCCTGTAGCTTACGGTGCAGTCAGCCTAGCTGAGTGGAAGAGCTCCAGAGTCAGTGGGAAATGCTGTCTCAAAACTAAAGGTGGAGATTGGCTGAGAAAGACAGACAACATTGACCACCCGGCTTATAACACACGCACACACACACACACACACACACACACACACACACAACCACACACACACAGCCACAAAAGAGAGAAATGATTCCACACATTTAGAAAGGACATTAACTTCAACCCTGCCTTTTTATATAAGATAGTGGAAACCAAAAGGGCTTATTTAAAAGGACTCGGTGAGAAAACACTAACCCTGCCAAGAGGAGAATTCCACAGTAATCAAAAAATATCCTTCAAACAAAAGCTAACTACAGACGGCCCCAGATTAAAATATAAGCCAGTAAATAAAAGGGCCAATAGCAGTGACGGCTCTAAGGCTTGTCTTACAAGACTTTATAAAAAGTCCTTCGGGCAGAAAGGGATTGAAAGCAGATGGTAATCAGAATCCACAGGAAGAAATGAAAACTGCCATAAATGATAAATATGTGAGTTAATATCGCAGTCTCTCTTTCTCCCATTTCTGGTCTAGTCCCTGCACTTTTGCAAAAGATACAAAATTGTGTAAAAATATTGCCCATCTATAGTATGTTTATCCCACGTGACTATGTGTGTGTGTGTGTGTGTGTGTGTGTGTGTGTGCGCGTGTGTACATTAGCACAAATAAGAGAGGGGGGAAATGTAGATAGGCAAGGGCAAGGGGTTTGTATTTTCCCAGAATTCAGTGCAAACTGGTTAGAAATCCCCAGGGGCAAATTACCACATGTTTTATAACCTTAATGAAGCCAATAAGAAAATAACTAAGAAATCTGTAGGAGTCAAAATGCTACGAGGAAATGTTTGTTACAAAATAAGGAAGTAAAGGGACAGGAGAAAGGAGACAGATACACGTAAAAAGTCCAGAAGAGCAATGATAACTGACATCACAACTAAAGGGTCTCATTGCCTCAGGCAGAAGGAGCATGGCGGACTCGTCCGCAAAGTGCAAGTCACCTACATGCTCCCTAGCAATGACGCCTGTGAGAAGACTCAGAAAGAAAGGATGGATGTGAACAAGCAAAGCAGACAGTAAGCAGAAGGGCTGGCTATACTCATATTGTGAAAGCAGATGTTTAAAAAGCAAAGAATTATCGCAATAATGATCCTTTACACCACATCTCCAAAATGCTTAGCAGTAAGGTTTAAACAGCACCACCAATCAACTGACGTAACTAACGTCTTCTGAACAACCCATCCAATGAAGGCAGGATCCACACTCTTTTGAGCAGATATGGACCATTTTCCAAGGTAGAAAACGTTTTCAGGCCATAAAACAAATCTCAGTAAATGCAAACAGATTGATATAATATAAATTGTGTTCTCCAAACGCAATCTAATTAAGTCAGAATTCAACAATGGAAGGGAATTCTGGAAATGAATATTAGGAAATCAAAAGATCCCTGTAAATGACAAACGGGTTAATGAAACCACAAGGTAGTTAGACAAGTACCTTCTGCTGGCTGGGAATGAAAGCCCCCAATGCTTATGGAGTGCGGCTAAAGGTGTCCTGAAAGGAAAATGCATATCTCTGTGTTTATATCAGTAACATAAATCTTGACCTTCAGAGACTAGTCAAGAGAGAGGGGAACACACACACACACACACACACACACACACACACACACACACACACACACACACACACGCACACACGCACACAGAGTAAATAATAAAGATTACAGGGGGAAATGGAGTGAAATAGAAAGCATGGGGATAGGGAAAACATAGTCAAAAGTTGATTCTTGGGTTGGAAGACAGGTAAGTTCAGTAGTTGAAAGTGCCCATTGCTTTTGCAGAGAACATGACTTGGGTTCCCTGCACCCACATAAGGCAACTCACAGTTGCCTGTGATTCCAACTCTAGGGGATCCAACACCTCTGGCCTCCACAGGTACCTGTATTCATAAGCACATACACCCCCCAACACACACACACACACACACACACACACACACACACACACACACACACACACACGCATACACATAATTAAAATGAAGTATGTCTTTAAAAACTTCACTCTTCACTCTTCACTCTTCACCTAGTTCTTTTCCAGAAGCTATCAGGCAGGCCGCAACACTCTGTAACTCCAGCTCCTGGTGATCTAGTGCCCTCTTCTGGCCCCCATAGGCGACTGCACTCACATGCACACCCCCACCCCCGCCCCTGCACCATGCATACACCTAATATGACCATTGTGGGGAAGTTTACCTAAGTGAAAGGATTATAAAACAATATCTAACAGTGCATTAGATGATTTCAATAATTCAAGTGTTAGAAAAACCCAGATGATCAAAATGAGTCAAAAGGGAACTGGAAGCTAGAATAGACACATACAACATATATAATAAAATAATCTGATTAGCAACTAAACTCTTCTACAAAGAAAACACTCAAGTCTTGAAAATTTCATTGGTGAGCTTTGTCATACAGTTAAGAAAAACATAGTATCACAAAATATATGAGGAAGAAATTCCTTTCCTTTTTTTTCCTTTTTCTCTTTTGGGATATGGTCTCACTATACAGGAAGCTGCCTTCAAACTTACTACATAGCTCAGGCTGATCTTGAACTCCTGCCTCCTGAGTGCTTGAACTGCGGGAATGCACCACCAGACCAGGATATACTTACCAACCTAATGCATCCAGCTTTAACCTGACACTAAGCAAGCCAAAACCACCATAAGAAAATTACAGTGTTGTCTCTTCTGAGTCTAGACATAAAATCCTCAATAAATGCTGGCAATTAATACACCCTGACTGAGAGAATTTTATCCAGGAATTCAAGGTTGGTTTAACATACTAAAATCAACACAGTGTTAAAGGGAAGAAATTAAATCTCCACAGTTATCTCTGTAGATTCAGAAAAGATATCAGGCAAAACCCCACAGCTAAGGTTTTTTTTTTTTCGGAGCTGGGGACCGAACCCAGGGCCTTGTGCTTGCTAGGCAAGCGCCCTACCACTGAGCTAAATCCCCAACCCCACAGCTAAGATTTTTAACAAGATACTGAAAAGCTAGGAGGAGAGGGTCATCTATAAAACATGGCTGCCATCGTACTTACAACCTTGAAAGAACGTTTTAGGGCTATGATCAGGAACAAAGGAAGGAGGTCTGCTCTGTGTAACCACACAGGCTGGTTCCATCAGAGAAACAAGGCAAAGGACAAAACCGGCAAAGCGAGCAAACAAAAGGAAGACAGACAAATCCACAGGGAGAGTGACTCCATCAGCTGAAGGATGCTGGGAGCCTCTGCAACCAAGTTCCCCAAGGAGCCCCTCGCAGAGCGGCTGAAACCAAGAAACATGGTAGAAGACAGAAAAGATGCACAGAAGTAAATGATCTTTGGACCAACAGCCCAATCAAGTGGTTCCACACACAGTAAGGTAAATCCAGCCCACCTGCAATAAGATACAAAAGGAATAAAATGTTTCTTATAGTTTAACCAAAGAAGTGCTGGATGTGTACATTGGTAACTGCAAAATGTTACAAAGGGAAACACAAAGTAAATCTAAGTAATAAAATAAAAGACATCACATGACCATGGACTGGAAAACCAAGTGTTTTCAGCACCGACCTCTTCCAGCTGCTCTGCAAATCCACTCATGAGGAACCTTCATAAGCCCTTTGACACACTCCTTGCTTACCAGGTGGTTGTGAGGACTAAATGGCTCAACTTGATGCTATCATGGTCATCGTGGCATCTGTCATAGACGACAGGGCCAATGAGGAAGGGAAGAGGTGGGGCTGCCTCAGTGTGAGCTCAGAAGGAGGTGTGAACTATTCTAGTGAGGTATCTGCATTTCTGTTTCAATTTGATCACTTTTGTTAAATTTAATTATTCTCAATTAACTTTATAGGGTTCATGTTAATTGGTATGAACAAGTTAAACTTATTACATCAATTGGCCAATAAATTCGTCTCTAAGACAAAGGATTATCCCAGACCATTTTCTGGTCGATATTCATGGAAATGAAATTTCATGGCACTAAAATAATTTAAAAATATTTTAACTACATCTATTTTGTGTGTGTGTGTGTGTGTGTGTGTGTGTGTGTGTGTGTGTGCATGTGATGCATATGTATATGGAGGTCAGATGACAACTTACAGAAGTCACGTCTTACTTTCCATCATGTGGATCCCAATGAGATTGAACTCATGTGGCCAGGTCTGGCAGTGAGTGCCTTTACCTGCTGAGCCATCTCAGCAGCCCCAGTGACACTAAAATCTTTAGCAAGCTTGTTTATTTTTTTTCAATGACTTCATTGTAGGGCCTAAGGTGTCCCAGCGTCTGTAAGTACAAAGGCAAACATAAAAGTGTTTCAACTTGAGTTCATATTCCAGAGAGGGAGGCAAGTGAGAAACAGATGCAGAGAATTCCAAACTGTGTTAAGTCCAGCTGTGCTGTGTGTTAAGTCCTGTGAAGAAACACAAGGCAGGATGGAGATATGAAGTCCTGTTTGAGCCAGGGGACCATGCAAATCCTTTCTGAGAGAAGGGAGGAGACTAACCTCAAATGTTCTCTCATATGTGGGACCTAGTGGGGAGGGTAAGGAAGAGACAAGGGAGGGTGATAGGAAGCCAATGTGAGCAAAGATCAATGATACGCATCTGTTAAAATGCCTTAAAGACACCTGCTAGTTTGTGCACTAAGACACATTAATTATTAAAAGTTGGACTCTGATCAACTGCAGTTTAAAAATATGAGGTAAATGGGTTCCTTTTTAAAATACTATTTTAGGGTCTTATTGGTCAATTTTCAGGGAGCATTTCTATGTGAAAAATGTGGATGCAGAATGCTCACCTCCAGAGTTTGGAGGCAAAGCTGTCATTCTTCAGATTGGGGAAGTACTGACTGGTGTTCTCAGGGAGTAGAGGACGTGCTGGTTCTCAGAAGCTAGTGTTTTAATGCTTGGGCGCACTGTGCTCAGAGCTCATAAGCCACAGAAAGTGTAGGTACACTTCCACACGGGGATTCCAGAACAATTTTGTTGCCACCTAGAAGGGCTGCCCACTGCCAAGATGGAACCACAAGTATAAACCAGCAAGGGGGAGCATCAGCCTAACTTCACTGCCTACTGATGTTGCATCGGCAACCATACCAACAAAACCAAGGCTAAAGCAAGAGAATGGGGAAAGCCCTTACCTTGAAATTTGTGTTTTATAAAAGGGGACAGCAGCTTTACTGGAAAGCATCAGCTTAGGAGATAAGAGGTCTGGGGCTTGGACCCTTGTCAATAGGATTACTGGGTGCTCTTGAGCAAGCTACACCTCCCCTGGACTTGGCCCCCTCACAGATTCTAGGGGAATTCTCAGGTCTCACTGTGATGTAAGTGCAAAAGAAAGAGAGGCAGTTGTGGGGTCCAAGCAAGGTCTGCCATTGTCACCAGGCCTAACTCTTCTAATATAATCACAGGAAAAATTCCAACAACAATTAAGGATCCACTTATTGGGCCCAAGTCTATCAACTTCACATGCACCATTTCAATGAGCAATGGGCAAAACAACTCCACAGTGTGTGTTGACTTTGGGTCTCAAACTGACAATCAGAGAAACAAGTTTGGGAATACACAGTCAGTTGCCCAGGATCACACCGTTTCTATGACTGCTCTGGCAAGGGACTACATCCAAAGACCTCCTAAATCTATGTGATCCAGCTGGCACACACACATGCCCTAGGTTATACTATGATCTTGCTGGAATATAAGCAAGATCATCCCTAACAATGAAGGTATGGTTAGTTTGTAGAAGGAAATAGTCATGTTTGAAAGTGATGTCTAATTGGGGGGCAGACAAAGTGATGAAGCAAAGAAAGACCTGACAGAATGAGTTGGAGATAGGAGAACAGACAAGAAAGAGGGGCTACTTAAAACCATTGTAAGGAGAGAAGTGGGGTTGAGTTCAGTTGAGTTCTGTTCAGTTCTGTTCAGTTTCTGCAGATAGTGCAATTCAGTTCATGAGCTCAAGGCAGCCTTTCCAAGCAGTGCAGTTCAGTTAGAAGCTGAGAGGAGACAATTTGAATCAATCAGCTTGGAGAGGAGTTTGAGCCAGAATGGCTGAATTGAACCAGCTGGCCAGAGTTCAAAAAGAGCTAGAAAGGATGAGTTTATGCAGCTGTAAGTCTCAGAGCTGAAAGATTCTAGGCTTAGGTTAAGAGATAGAGGCTGGAAGCTGAAGCCTTCAAGATCCAGGCTTGCAGAAGATTAGGTTGCTTGGAGAAGAACCTTCCAGGTTTAGGCCTAGGGATCATCAGATGGAAACATTCTGGTCTCAGCTCTCGTAAGTCTTGGGGACAGCTCTCATCCCTTCATCAGAGGAAATACAAGAGATATTTACAGTATGTATGGTAAGAAGCCATCCACATCTAGTATTGGAAATTTTAGATCAGCAAAAGCATCAAGAAGTAAACTTGTATTTAAGCCCATCCCCAAGATATTAGTATTTTAGTAAAAGCTCATAATTATTGTCTATTATTACTAGTGATTACCTCAGTTACAGTTACTCTTACAATAAAACACAGTGACCAAAAGCAACTTGGGAAGGAAAGCGTTTATTTCACTTCATCATTTTTCAGTTCATCATCAGAAGCAGTGAGAGCAGGAATTTCAAAAGGGCAGGAACCTGGAGGCAAGAACTGATGCAGAGGTCATGGAGGGGTGTTGCTTACTGGCTTGCTCAACCTGCTTTCTTATAGAACCCAGGGCCACTAGCCTAGGGATGGCACCACCCATAATGGGCTGGGCCTTCTCTCATCAATTACTGATTATGAAAAGGCCTTTCATCCCAATCTTATGGAGTAATTTTCACAACTGAGTTACTCTCCTTACAGATAACTCTAGTTCATGTCAAGTCAACATAAAACTAGCCAGCACAGGAAATCAGATGAATGGATAGTAAGCTTTTTAAAACAGCGAAATCCTGGTCAGTATGTTGCTTGGAATGATACTGTATCATGAAGTCAGCAGGTATATTTGGGGATAGCTAAATTGTTTGTCAGTAGGAACACAGTCTACATTTTATGGTATCTTTGGTATGTAATGAAGCATAGAAAAGCATTCACATATGATATAGTATACATAAACATAATAAATCCATATTATTGATAATTTATATTTTTTTCTTGAGGGGGCAATGATTATTCGAGCATCCTGAGCACATTCATCTTATTATGAACCTACTGGAATATTTCCTCAGAGATGGAACTGTTGGGTCAGTGAGATGGCTCAGAGGAGAAAGGAGCTTGCTGCTAAGTCTGATGATTTAAGTCTGACTCCTGGGACCTACATGGCAAAAGGAGACAATCAACTCCGGTGTGCGTTGTCATCTGACTTTTCTACACATCCCTCCCGTGGCACCTGCACATATGTACACACACACACACACACACACACACACACACACACACACACACACACACATAAATTTAATTTTTTTAAAGAAATTGAACTGCTACATTGTGGACTGTGTACATTTAAATAATTTTTCTAAGTACAGGAACTTGGTCACCCTCATGCCCACCTCAAACACTTCTAATTTCCACTTTCCTTATTCTTAGCTTTATCCAACAGATTGTACAATTCCTTTTACACTCGGAAAATATGGTAGGTGGGAACTGGATTCTGGGGTATCCGAGTTATTTGCTTGTTTTGGAGGACTGGTGAGTGAACCCAGGACATCACTGCCAGCTGAAGGGCCGCGCTTGTACGCAGGCCTCCCAGAGCCTCCGTTCTTTCTCTACAACCAAGTCAGGCATCATTCCATGCTTCCCGGCTGCCTGTGTTGACCTGTGAGTAGGCTGGTATCTCCTTCTCTTTTGGAACGTCCAACTTACCGCTTTGGCTCTTTTCTTACGTCATGCGTTGCTTTTCTGCAGCCATTTTCTTACTCTGTGGTCGGATCTATCGCTCTGTGATGCTTAGAAGAGCCGTCCCAGTCTCATCTTGTACAGTTGATGTAAACGTCTCACTGATGTTTAAATCTTTAATGTTGCTAGGATTTATTTTGGTGTGTGCTGTAACTTAAGCATCTTAACCCCCTCCTCCCCCAAATAGCCAGTTCTAAGCACTGTTTATGGAATAATTCTTTTTTCGTTTTAGAATCTGAGGTTATACATACTGGGTCTTTGGGGGGAAAGGATCTGTTCTGTTTTATTTATGTGCTTATTTATTCTGGTCTGAGAACTGTGCTATTTTCATACTGCAATTTTAATACATATTAGCATTTAACAGAGCAGACCAGATACTCTGTCTACTGCAGCCTTCCTGACTCCCCCCCCCCTTTTTCCTTCCCTTTTGGCATATATTTTTAACAAAATTTAATAACTACACAATGCCTTTAAGATAATTTTATCGAGTATAAAAATAACATATTTGGATAGAAATAGAATTGAATATAGACCACTGGACCCTTCGTTTTGGATAATAATATAGTTTCTTTTATACCCTGAATCAAGTTCTATTCTTCATATGTGTCATACATATTTTATTAAATTTAAATTGCCCTCGTTATACTGGAAAATTAGACATAGATATAGAGGTTGATACTCCCATTCCCATACATGTAATTGGTGTGTGTGTGTGTGTGTGTGTGTGTATGTGTGTGTGTGTGTGTGCATGCACAAGTGCACACATGCTTGTGAGTGAATTACACATCTTTAATTTCTCTTCATTTTAGTTTTAGAGACAAAGTCTCTCACTGAACCTAGGCACCACTATACCCAGAATTCGGCATGTGCTCTGGGGATCCAAACTCAGGTCCTCATGCTTGGGTGGCACTTTGGTGACTGAGCCATCTCTGGACCTCTTACATATGCAGTTTTGAGTAACAAAATATTTTAAGGTTTGTTTTTAAAAGTGTCTGTGTGCGTGTGTGTGTGTGTGTGTGTGTGTGTGTGTGTGTGTGTATCTGCACATAGGAGCACAAGTACCTATGGAGTCCAGAAGATGGCGCTAATCTCTTAGAGCTTGAGTTATAGCAAACTCGAATTCTGCAAGAGCAGTGCCCCCTCTTAACCACTAAGCTATCTCTCCAGCCCCAGCGCAGAGCATTTTAGCAACAACATTTTCTTATTCAATATCACTAATTACTTTGATTGTTTCTATTTGTTCTTTTTGGCCTTCATATGGCCTCACATGCCTACAAGAATAAAGACTGTAACTTCCCTC
This sequence comes from Rattus rattus, assembly GCF_011064425.1. Classification (NCBI taxonomy): domain Eukaryota; kingdom Metazoa; phylum Chordata; class Mammalia; order Rodentia; family Muridae; genus Rattus; species Rattus rattus. Next base: position 90,626,460 of record NC_046154.1, read on the forward strand.
ATTAAACACTTAAAACCCTCGGCAAGGCCAGTGTTCTAATGGCGCTGTCCAGCTGCCTGACCTGTCTTTACCTTTTGGAATGTATTTGAATGTTGGTAAACAATGTATCGAGTACAACTAAGTGCAGCAAGACCAGTTACGGAAGCATGTTCTAATGTCAATTGGTTACTTCAAATCCACGGTGCTGCCATGTGACAGCACAACCTGCTAAAATAGCTCCACCCTCCACACCAGTAGCATCTTAGCAATTCCTTCAGCCGTTTTGTTCCATTTCAGAGATGGCAACGTGGTCCTCTGGCACAGTTCAGAAGTCTATACTGAATGCTGAAAGCAGAGGTTATAGTATGCAGGCCGGTGGCCTTAGAGATCCCTCAGGGGCCAGTGAGGAGAAAACTATTTTCATAGCTGTAATACAAAGACTCATTTGCCTCTTTGCCCTGTTTTTAGTGTAGATGTTTGATGGAATGTTCTGAAGTCTGCATGACATAAGGTAGTCCATGTGCAGGAAATGTTCCAGAGTTGCATGACGTGAGATAGTCTATCCTACTGAATATGCAAGCAGATGGGAGGGGCCAGCTGATTTCCATTAAGCCAAACATCAAAGCAGTTTATATGAGGACAATGACACTGCTCTCACTATATTTCTTTGTTTTGGAAAATATAGTTATTTTCACAAACATATTATTTAGGTTAACATTGAGTAACTCTATTATTTTTAGTGTAACTAAATAGGGAAAAAAGTAACTCTCTGTCTTTACTTCTAACATGGGAAGTATTGATACCCATAAGTCACACAAACCAAATTTCCATAGATATCTTAAATCATTTTTAACAATGAGAAAGTATTTTTGAGAACAAAAAGTTTGAGAACTATGGCTTTAGGCTAAATTACGCAATTACTCCTGCTTCTAAATAGAGCCATTCCTGCTTTTGGTTTTATTGTTAGTGGGCTATAATTAGTTGTGTAAGTAGTAATTGTGCAGTGTTTTTGATGTTTATAAATTCAAGACTTCATAATAAAATATTAACAATGAAATCCAGATTGAAGATACAGCAGAGTTTGGGATAAGTTCCTCCGTGTTCTTTTTAAGTATTATAAACATGAATTTTCTGGCTGTGGGAGAACAAAGAAGACACATTCTTAACATTAAACCACATGGGGAAACAGCCTCTGATACTGCGCAGAGACCAGAACCTGGGACCTTTAGAAACTGTAGAAATGGTCCAAAGGAGAGCACACAAGAGAAATGAACGCGATGAGGACAACTGTAAACAAAAAATAGAGGCAGCACTTCTGTCTCCCAGATCATAAGAATGCTCAAAACTTGTATATTTATAAGTTCATGATGTTTGATCCCCGGAACATACACTAAAAGGAGGAACCCAACTCCCTGAAGTCCTATAAATGCACACACACACACACACACACAATATATATATATATATATATATATATTTAAAACTAAAATAAGTCTAGGGCTAGAAAGATAGATCAGGGGTTAAGAACACTGGCTGCTCCTGCAGAAGAGCTGGGCTTGATTTCCAATGCTAGCAGGTGGCTCACAGCCAACTGTTAATCCATCCAATTCTATGGGATCTGACACCCTCTTCTGACCTCCATGGACACCAGGCATGCACGCGGTGCACATACGTACATGCAGGCAAACATTTATACACGTAAAAATGAAATCGATGAATCTAAAAAATAATTTTAGGTTGAAAATGCCACATTGCCACATTTCACAAGTAACAATTATGTCCTGTAAAAATTTCAGTTTAAATAAAGAATAATTTCTTTCATCAATAAGGAAAATCATAAAAATATTATGAACCAGCTCCACATGATAAGTATTTGTAATAAAATTTCTTAAAGCTTATCAAAATGTTAATAAAGCAAATGAAAAACATCTAGAGAATACCGTATATGTGTTTAAAAATAATTGTACATCCTCAGACATAAAGTATTTAATAAATTTCAAATAAGGAATGCCATTAAGTTGGGCTTATCATTACAATCTAAATATATAGACCTGCTTGTTGCAGAAATATTTATCTGCTGAGAGATGAAAACAACATTTTGGAAAATATATAAATCAAGGCAGTAAAATGTCAATCATTATTGATGAAGCCTCAACCATTTCATACAAAATAGTTTTAATAATTTATTTAACACACGAACTTCAAGAGTCTGGAGATAATTTAATGGCTTCTGTTGATCTCATGAGGCAGGAAGGAAAAGCACCTGAAATAATTCATCAAAATTTATTGTTGACACATGAGAAAAAATGGTCGTGACGAACAATATTTCCATGAAAAACTTATTAGATTTTTGTACAACCCTGAGAAGAGCTGGGGAGAGAGCCACAGTTTCAAAACAACGTTTTAGCAAACTTCTTGGACCTTTCAATCGGGTAGTGTGTCTGACTGTGGGTATCCTCCTGTGATGCCTGACCTGTCCAAAGTAGGTAAGCGATTATGAGTGTCTTTCAAACTAGTATTTGATTTACTGCCATGCATTCTATAGTATCGGAGAAACAGAATAACAAAACCAAAGAGCTGAAAGTTGAAACAACGGAACTTCAAACACTTGAGTCCTGATGGGTTGCAAGAATAGTTTGAAGATTTCCAGTTTGTCAATCTAACAGAAATAGCAGAATAGGAGCAAACATTGAGAAAATTGCCCTCCTCTTAGAAAGATACTCCAGTGTAAGTTAATTTGAAAGTAAAATAGGAATAGTGACAGTTTAATGTGAAATTTTACTAACGATTGGAGGCAGATTAATGTGGCAAACACTAAAAGTGTGGGAACACAGAAAACCAAAGGGGAGAGGAAGTTTAACGGAAATTAAGGTAATAGACACTTTCCAGTGGGAGAAAACATTAATTTAAAGAGAAAATGAATCTGGCCCATAAGCGGACATAAAATGTACTTGGGGTTTAATGTCAAAAGTAAAAACATGAATTTTTAAAAAATGTTTCTCTCACTAAATTGTGTTTGAAAGTTTATCATAACTACTGATATGGCCACTATTTGACTCCTAGGACAGAGATAAATGAAGGTAGATTAAATGATTTTTGTAACTAGATAGAGTCACATGTCACCCAGAGATGGGGAAGTGTCCTTTCTGACGAGCGTGAGCTAGGCTATCCCACATGTGTAAACACACTGCAGGACGTGCTGACAGACTCAGATGGCTGTCTAGTCACAGGGACACGGCCTTCGCAGATGACCAGCTGAATGCTGCCTGTCCCTCATCAGAATGTGCTCTGTGGCACATGGTTGGACAACATTATAGGCTGCAATTTCTGTATGTCTTCGAGAATAAGGAATCTGAGAACATAAAAACTGAGTATTTTAAAGCTGAGAGATGCACCAGCATTGGATCACTATTGTGATCTTAAGAGATATGTGGTATCAGTCACTGAGTCCTAATTCCTGCTAAGTGGCTGGAAGAACTCAGGTCACTATGTGTGTCAGACTACTGCTCACTGAATTAGTGATGGTCATGTTGCTAAAACTGCACCAGCAACTTCTTGAAATCAGCAAATGGTTTGGAAGTTACTAGAATAATCTGATAACAATTTCATTTTTAATCTCTAGGGATTGCAAGAAATTTTATGATATGTGGGTAGAGACAGCTTTGTTTCCCTAGGAAACACAAAGGAATAAATTCTGATATATATTTGTAATTTACTTATTTTATATATCTGAATACACTGTAACTAACTGTCTTCAGACACACCAGAAGAGAGCATCAGATCCCATTACAGATGGTTGTGAGCCACTGTGTGGTTGCTGGGAATTGAACTCAGGACCTCTGGAAGAATAGTCAACGTTCTCCCTCTCTCCCTCTCCCTCTCTCTCTCCCTCTCCCTCTCTCTCCCTCCTCCCTCCTTCCCCTCTCCTTCCCTCTCCCTCTGCCTTTGCCTCTGCCTCTGCCTCTCCCTCTCTCTCTCTTTTATTAGATTTTTTTTGTTTACATTTCAAATGTTATCCCCTTTCCTGGATTCCCCTCCAGAAACCTGCTATCTCCCCCTGCTTCTATGAGGGTGCTCCCCCACCCACTCACCCACCCACTTCCTCCCACCTCCCTGAGTTGGCATTCCCCTACACTAGGGCATTGAACCTTGAAAGGACCAAGGGCCTCTCCTCCTAATGATGCCCGGCAAGGCCATCCTCTGCCACATATGCGGCTGGAGTCATAGGTCAATCCCTGTGTACTCTTGGGATGGTGGTTTAGTCTCTGGGAGCTCTGGGAGCTCTGGTTGGTTGGTATTGATTTTTATGGGGTTGCAAACCCCCTCAGTGCCTTCAGTCCTTTCTCTAACTCCTCCATTGAGGACCCTGTTCTCAGTTCAATGGTTGTTTACAAGCATCTCTCAGGAGACAGCTATATCAGATTCCTGTCTTCATGCACTTCTTGGCATCCACAATTGTGTCTAGGTTTGGTATCAGAATATGGGATGGATTCCCAGGTGGGGCAGTCTCTGGATGGCCTTTTCTTCAGTCTTTGCTCCACACTTTGTCTCCATATTTCCTCCTGTGAGTATTTTTGTTCCCCATTCTATGAAGGACTGAGGCATCCACACTTTGGTCTTCCTTCTTTTTGAGCTTCATGTGGTCTGTCAATTTTATGGTGGGTATTCCGAACTTTTGGGCTAATATCCATGTTCTCTTGTGATTGGGTTACCTCACTCAGGATGATATTTTCTAGTTACATCCATTTGTCTAAGAATTTCATGAAGTCACTATTTTTAATAGCTGAGTAGTACTCCATTGTGTAGATGTACCACATTTTTCTGTATCCAGTCCTCTGTTGAAGGACATTTGGGTTCTTTCCAGCTTCTGGCTATTATAAATTAAGCTGCTATAAACATAGTGGAGCATGTGTCTTTGTTAAATGTTGGAGCATCTTTTGGGTATATGCCCAGGAGAGGTATAGCTGGGTCCTCAGGTAGTACTGTGTCCAATTTTCTGAGGAATTGCCAGACTGATTTCCAGAGTGGTTGTACCAGCATGTAATTCCACCAACAATGGAAGAGTGTTCCTTATTCTCTACATTCTTGCCAGCATCTGTTGTCACCTGAGTTTTTTATCTTAGCTGGTGTGAGGTGGAATCTCAGGGTTGTTATGATTTACATTTTCCTGACGTCTAAGGATGTTGAACATTTCTTTAGGTGCTTCTCAGCCGTTCAGTATTCCTCAGTTGAGAATTCTTTGTTTAGCTTTGTACCCCATTTTTAATAGGGTTGTTTGATTCTCTGGAGTCTAACTTCTTGAGTTCTTTGTATATATCAAATATTATCCCTCTATCGATGTAAGATGGATAGGATCTTTTCCCAATCTGTTAGTTACCATTTGTGGTAATGACAGTGTCCTTTGCCTTACAGCAGCTTTGCAGTTTTATGAGGTCCCATTTGTCAATTCTTGAGAGCATAAGCCATTGGTGTTCTGTTCAGGAAAATTTCCCCTGTGCCCATGTGTTTGAATGGGCTCTGCCTGACTTTCTCCTCTATCAATTTCAGTATATCTGGTTTTATGTGGAGGTCCTTGATCCACTTGGACTTGAGCTTTGTATAAGGCCATAAGAATGGATCAATTTGCATTCTTCTACATGCTGAATGCCAGTTGAACCAGCACCATTTGTTGAAAATGCTGTCTTTGTTTCACTGGATGGTTTTGGCTCCTTTGTCAAAAATCAAGTGGCCATAGGTGTGTGGGTTCATTTCTGGGTCTTCAATTCTATTCCACTGATCTACCAGCCTGTCTCTGTATCAATACCATGCAGTTTTTATCACTAGTGCTCTGTAATATAGCTGGAAGTTAGTAATGTTGATTTCTCTGGGAGTTCTTTATTGTTGGGAATAGTTTTGCTACCCTGTGTTTTTTGTTATTCAAAGTAAATTTGCAAATTTATCTTTCTAACTCTGTGAAGAATTGAGTTGGAATTTTGATGGGGATCACATTGAATCCGTAGGTTGCTTTCGGCAAGATGGCCATTTTTCCTATATTAATCCTGCCAATCCATGACCATGGGAAATCTTTCCATCTTCTAAGATCTTCTTCAATTTCTTTCTTCAGACACTTGAAGTTCTTGTCATACAGATCTTTGACTTACGATATTTTATATTATTTGTGACTATAGTGAAGGCTGTCATTTCCCTAATTTCTTTCTCAGCCAGTTTATCCTTTGAGTAGAGAAAGGCTACTGATTTGTTTGAGTTAATTTTATTTCCAGCCACTTGCTGAAGTTGCTTATCAGCTGTAGGAATTCTTGTGGAATTTTTGTGGTCACTTAAGTATATTATCATATCATCTGCAAATAGTGATATTTTGACTTCTTCCTTTCTAATTTGTATCCCTTTGACATCCTTCTATTGTCTAATTGCTCTGACTAGGACTTCGAGTCTATATTGAATAAGGTGGGGGTGGGGGAGCAGTCTTGTCTAGTCTCTGATTTTGGTGGGATTGCTTGAAGTCTCTCTCCACTTAGTTTGATGTTGGCTACTGGTTTGCTATATATTGCTTTTTACTAATTTTAGGTATGGGCTTGATCTTGTCAAGACTTTTGCCATGAAGGGGTGTTATATTTTGTCAAATGCTTTCTCAGTATCTAATGAGATGATCATGTGGTTTTTTCCCCTTTGGGTTTGTTTATACAGTAGATTACGTTGGTGGATTTTTATATATTTAACCATTCCTGCATCCCTGGGATGAGGCCTACTTGATCATGATGCATGATCATTTTGATGTGGTCTTGGATTTGGTTTGCAAGAATTTTATTGAGTATTTTTGCATTGATATTCATAAGTTCTCTCTTTGTTGGGTCTTTGTTTAGATATAAGCGTAATTGTGGCTTCCTAAAATGAGTTGGGTAGTGTCCCTTCTGTTTCTATTTTGTAGAATAGTTTGGAAAATATTGGTATTAAGTCTTCTATGAAGGTCTGATAGAATTCTGCACTAAACCCATCTGGTCCTGGGCTTTTTTTTGGTTGGGAGACCTTTAATGACTGCTTCTATTTCTTTAGGAGTTATGGAACTGTTTAGATGGTTTATCTAATCCTGATTTAACTTTTGTACCTGGTATCTGTCTAGAAAATTGTTCATTTCATCCAGATTTTCCAGTTTTGTTGAGTATAGGCTTTTATAGTAGGATCTGATGATTTTTTAAAAAATTTCCTCAGCTTTTGCTGTGATATCTCCATTTCATTTCTGATTTTGTTAATTTGGATACTGTCTCTGTGCCCTCTAGTTAGTCTGGCTAAGGGTTTATCTATCTTGTTGATTTTCTCAAAGAACAAGCTCCTGGTTTTGTTGATTCTTTATATTGTTCTTTTTGTTTCTACTTTGTTGATTTCAGCCCTGAGTTTGATTATTTCCTGCCTTCTACTCCTCTTGGGTGTATTTGCTTCTTTTTGTTCTAGAGCTTTTATGTGTGCTGTCAAGCTGCTGACATATGCTCTCTCCTGTTTCTTCCTGCAGACATTCAGCGCTATGACTTTCCTCTTAGCACAGCTTTCATTGTGTCCCATAAGTTTGGGTATGTTGTACCTTCATTTTCATTACATTCTAAAGCTTCTTTTATTTCTTTATTTCTTCCTTGACCAAGTTATTATTGAGTAGTATGTTGTTCAGTTTCCATGTGTATGTGGGCTTTCTGTCATTTTTGCTGTTATTGAAGACCAGCTTTAGTCCATGGTGATCTGATAGGATGCATGGGATTATGTCAATCTTCTTGTATCTGTTGAGGCCTGTGACCAATTATATGGTCAATTTTGGAAAAAGTATCATGAGGTGCCGAGAAGAAGGTATGTTCTTTTGTTTTAGTTTAAAATGTTATATAGATATATGTTAAATGCATTTGGCTCATAACTTCTGTTAGTTTCTCTATGTCTCTCTTTAATTTCTGTTTCCATGATCTGTCCATTGATGAGAGTGGGGTGTTGAAATCTCCCACTATTATTGTGTGAGGTGCAATGTGTACTTTTACCTTTAGTTTCTTTTATTAATGTGGGTGCCCTTGGAACATGGATATTCAGAATTGAGAGATTATTTTGGTGGATTCTTCCTTTGGCAAGTATGAAGTGTCCTTCCTCATCTTTTTTTTTTTTTTTGATAACTTTTGGTTGAAAGTCGATTTTATTTGATACTCCAACTTGTTTCTTGGGACCATTTGCTTGGAAATTTTTTCCCAGCCTTTTACTCTGAGGAAGTAACTGTCTTTGTCACTGAGGTGTGTTTCCTGTATGCAGCATCTGTATACATATTCAGTCTGTTAGTCTATGTCTTTTTATTGGGGAATTGAGTCCACTGATGTTGAGAGATATTAGGGATCAGCAATTGTTGTTTCATATTATTTTTGTTGTTAGAAGTGAAATTATGTTTGTATGGCTATCTTCCTTTGGGTTAGTTGCAAGAAGATTACTATCTTGCTTTTTCTAGGGTGCAGTTTCCCTCCTCATGTTAAGAGTTTTCCAGCCATTATCCTTTGTAGGGCTGGATTTGTGGAAATATATTGTGTAAATTTGGTTTTGTCATGGAATATCTTGGTTTCTCTATCTATGGTAATTGAGAGTTTTTCTGGATACAGTAGCCTGGGTTGGCATTTGTGTTTTTTTAGGGTCTATATGACATCTGCCCAGGATCTTCTGGCTTTCATAGTCTCTGTGAGAAGTCTGGTGTAATTTTGATAGGTCTGCCTTTATATGTTACTTGATCTTTTTCCCTTACTGCTTTTAATATTCTTTCTTTGTTTAGTGCATTTGGTGTTCTGATGTGATAAGAGGAATTTCTTTTTTAGGTCCAATCTATTTGGAGTTCTGTAGGTTTCTTGTATGCTTATGGGCATCTCTTTCTTTAGGTTAAGGAAGTTTTCTTCTATGATTTTGTTGAAGGTATTTACTGGCTCTTTAAGTTGGGAATCTTTGCTCACTTCTATACCTATTATTCCTTAGGTTTGATTTTCTCATTGTGTCCTGGATTTCCTGGATGTTTTGGGTTAGGAGATTTTTGCTTTTTCATTTTCTTTACCTGCTGCGTCAATGTTTTCTATGGTATCTTCTGCCCCTAAGATTCTCTCTTCTATGTCTTGTATTCTGTTGGTGATGCTTGCATCTATGACTCCTGATCTCTTTCCTAGGTTTTCTATCTCCAGGGTTATCTCCCTTTGTGATTCCTTTATTGTTTCTATTTCCATTTTTAGATCCTGGATGGTTTTGTTCATTTCCTTTATCTGTTTGCTTGTGTTTTCCTATAATTCTTTAAGGGATTTTTGTGCTTCCTCTTTAAGGGCTTCTACCTGCTTGCCTGTGTTGTCCTGTATTTCTTTAAGGGAGTTATTTATGTCTTTCTTAAAGTCCTCTATCATCATTATGAGATGTGACTTTAAATCCAAATCTTGTTTTTCCAGTGTGTTGGGGTATCCAGTACTTGCTGTGGTGGGGGAACTGGGTTCTGATGATGCCAAGTGGCCTTGGTTTCTGTTGCTTAGGTTCTTGCATTTGCCTCTCATCTGGATATCTCTTATGTTAGCTGGTCTTTCTGTCTCTGACAGTAGCTTGACCCAACTGTAAGCTTGTGTGTCAGCTCTCCTGAGAGACCAGCTCTCTCCTGGTGGGATCTGGGTACAGAGAGCTGTGGCACTAGGCCAACTCTGGATAAAGACAGAAACCGGAAGGGTCCTGCTCAGACTGCTCATCAGTTCTTGTGTCCTGAAGGTTCTTGGTGGGTCCCTCTGAGCAGAAGTGGTGGTCTCACCTGTGCTCTCAGGTGTGTCAGCACTCCTGGGAGAGCAGCTCTCTCCTGATGGGATCTGGGTACAGAGAGCTGTGGCACAGGGTCAGCCCTGGGCACAGACAGAAACCAGACTGCTCCTCCACTCCTGTGTCCAATGTTTTTAATATATATTAATTTTATCACAGAATTGTTATTTACTCTTTTGTGTATTCGATGTTTTAATTGTGCTTTCTCACTGTACTGCATTGGCAGGCAGTGATAGGATGAAATTAAGCTTAGGGCCTTGTTTTGTTACTTTTACTGAATTTAATTATAATGTTTTTAGTACTTTTCATAATAATAATATTTGATTGAATGTAATTAAAAAAATCAAATTTTGTGAGCATTATTTCTGGTTTACAAAGACTTTAATATTGTTTGCCACACTAATATGGTTAGTTAAAATAGTAGACTTTTAATATTGAATTGCCCTCTTATTTTCATAATGAGCCCTACTTGGTGGTAGTATATTATTTCCTTAATGTGCAGCTGGATTCAATCATCCTTTTTTAAGAAACGAAAAGAAAAGAAATTTCTTATCCACATCCCAAAGCCCAGTTATTTATTAGTTTTCTTTCCTGAGTTTGACTATAAATGCTATCAAGCTTGAATTTGAATTATCCCCAAATCAGGCAACAGAGGCGTAATACATTTTATTCTCTGTTTAAAAAAAAAAATCATCTCAAGTTTGATTACAGTTTTTAGCCTATGCAAATTACTTCCTGTGGTGGTTTGAATATGCTTGGCCCATAGGAAATAGCACTGTTAGGAGGCATGGCTTTGTTGGAGAAGGTGTAGCCTTGTTGGAGGAAGTGCGTCACTGTGTGGGTGGGCTTTGAGGTCTCCTAGTGCTCAGGCTCTGCTCAGTGTGGAAGTGACCCTCTTTCTGGCTGCCTGTGGAAAACAGTCTCCTGCAGCCTGCAGATCCAGATGTAGAACCCTCAGCTCCTTCTCCAACACCATGGCTGCCTGGATGCTGCCTCGCTTCCCACCATGATGATAATGGACTGAACCTCTGAAACTGTGAGCCAGCCCAATTAAATGTTTGCCTCTATAAGAGTTGCCTTGGTCATGGTGTCTCTTCACAGCAACCCTAACCCTAACTAAGACATTTCCACTTTTTTATTTATTCCCCTTCCCCCGACCCACCTTTCTCTGTTTCTGTCTCTGTCTCCATCCATCCATCTCCTGAGTGCTGAGACTGAATTGTGTTCTTTTTCACCAGATTCTTTAGCCAGGGCCTGGGATTTGATCTTGGGTCCTCTCCCTAACCCCTACCCTTGGTTTTATTTGTTTATTTCAGTTTTTTAAAAAAATCTCTTTTCAAGTCCGCTTTAGAGAGCTGAGTCTTACAAAAGAATTTACTTCATCAAAAATTTCAAATTTTGAGAAAATATATTTCTTTTATTTTATATGTATGTGTGACTCTCTGGTGCATGTCCGTACACTATGTGTGGGAGGGGCCAGACGAGGGTGTTAGATCCCCTAGAACTAGAGTTATGGCTGTTAACAGCCCCGTGAGTGCTGGGAACTGGAACCCAGCACTCTTATCCTCTGAGCCATCTCTCCAGATCTCTGGGGTTTGTTTTTTTAGCCTAGCAGTTAGTTATTTCTACATAATATATGCTTTAAAATGATACTTTTCTATAGGGCTGTGGTTAAATCAGTTTCACCATACTGAGTTGAACAATTTAATAACTACGTTACGATTTACATACTATAAAATTGACCCTTTGAAAGTATACAGCTTCCTGCTTTTCTCTATAGTCATCAACTTTATGACTATATCATGGCTTCATTCAGAACATTGCTCTCTCAGAGGAAACCTGGTGCCTCCCCAGGCTCCCTCCCCCAGTTTCCCTTCCTTCAGACCATCACCTCCGCTTTCTGTCTCTGGACTCCATCATTCTAGATATTTCATACAAGTGGAATCCTAAAACTGATGGCCTTTTGTGCTTGGATTATTTGGTTTAGTAAAAAATGTTTTCCAGATTTTTCCATTTGATAGGCATATTGGTGCTTTATTCCTTTTTATGATTAAATACTATTCCACTGATGTATGGATATGTTGATTTTTTTCTGTTGTTTTTGATGGACACTTGTATTATTTACACTTTGGATTGTTATAATAATACTTAACACTAAAGTTCAATATTTGTGTGTGTGTGTGTGTGTGTGTGTGTAAACATTTGTAATTGTCTTCTGTGTGTATCCATAAGTGACATTGCTGGGTCACACTGTCACTCTGATTTTTTGAGGAACTGTCTGTTTCAAAGTGGCTGTACCATTATAATATTCCCTCTGACAACCAATTTTCTCTACACTACATTTTTAATCAAGTAGTTTAAAAAGTTATGACAGGAATAAACTTTATCTGTATTTCCCTGAAGACTGGTAATGTAGGACTTCTTGTCACATACTCATTTACAATTTGTGTATCATTATTGGAGAATGACTATTTTGACCCCTTGCCTGCTGAGTTATTTGTGCTTTTATTGTTGAATCCTAAGCACTCTTTACATATTCTGTGCCCGTGTTATCTTGTGAACATATTACTGTCATATAAATATGTGATTTGCAAATATTTTCTCCATCCTGAGGATTCCGTTTTAACTTCTTTCATTTTATTATTTATTACTATGAGGTCAGGTGCCCAAGGAAGCCAGAAGAGGGCACCAGACACCTAGGACTAAAGTTACAGGCAGTTGTGAATTGGCCAATGTGCTGGGAACTGGACTCACACCCTGGGAAGAGCAGGATGTGCTGTCAATATTAGAGTCCTCTTTCCAGCCATTCTTTTTCAACCTAAGAAACTATTGGTTAATGGAAATCACTTAAGCTTTTCCTTAATCGTTTTACATAATGTTTTGTGTTTGTCTTTTGAACCACTTTAAATTAGTTTTTGCGTATATTGTGAAGCAGCGACCCAACCTTATTCTTCTGCCTGTGACAGCCGGCTTTTCTGCACCATTGCTCAACAGATTCTTTCCTCATTGAGTTTTCCTCTTGGGGCCTGCAAGATGGCTCAGGTGGTAAAGGTAGTTGCTGCCTAACAAGACGGTCTGAGTTCAATCCCCAGGTCCCACATGATGGAAGGAGAAAAATGACTCCCAAAAAAGTCCTCGGATCTCCACACATAGCACACAACTGTCGATACAGGTACACGAACACACATAAACAAATAAATATAATTTTAAACGACCAAGAATTTTCTTTAAAATTTTAAAAGAATCTCCACGTTGTTTCTTTAAAGACCAATTTTATTATTTTTGTCTTTGTGTATGAGCCAAGTGCATGTGTGTCCTCATGGAAGCCAGCAGAGGGCGCTGGATCCCCGGAACTGCAATGGTGCTGGGATTTGAACTTGTCTTTTTCAACACCAGTAATGCTGTCGACCTCTGAGCCACCTCTGTGAATTTCCTTGCTGGCAATAGAGCGTCTGGAGCTACGTGCATTCATTTTTGAATTCTCAGTTTTCAGATCTGCATGGCTACCCATTTGCTACCAGCTTGCTGTCCTGGCTACAGTAGCTGTAACATCCATTCTGAACCTGAAAATTACAAGCCCTCCAGCTTTGCTCTGTCGATGACAAATATTTTAAATATTCTCAACTTTCTGAATTTCAAATAAATTTTTGGATCAACCTTTTTTATTTCGAAGTGTGCAGAGGAAGAATTCTAATGCAATGTTATAGTTATGCCAGTCTCCCCCAAGCTTCTCCACCTCAACTTCTAGCTTTGTCTATGGCTTTCTCTGTTGCAGTCACGTCAGGAAGCCAGGAAGTAAAAACACTCATTTGTGATTGCTTTTGACAAACACCTGTGGGAAAAATGGTTTTCATGCTGAGTGGTCACTGCATCAGGTCAAAAAGCATAGATGATTCCATAAACCACCAGAAAATTCATCAGGAAATAAGCTTTAAAGGGGCTCCAGCCCTGTTCCACACTCTCTAGTAGCCACCGGGCAATGGCTTTAACTGCAGATCAAGAGTTTTCAAGGCATCTGCAGAGTTGCAGAAGGGGCAATTGGGTTACATCAGTAAAAACTCTGCTAATCTTGTTTTGAAACAAAAACAAAAACAAATGCAAAAAACAGCAGCAGCAGCAACAACAAGAACAAGAACAAAACAACAACAAACAACAACAACAACAACAACAACCCATAAAGCACCATTCATCCATCTGAACCTGAAACTGCGTGCTGCTGCTAGCCTTTGGCTTGTTCTCAGAGCCCTGGATTCTGATGGTTTACCAGCTCCTTCACTGTCCTCAGGGAGGAGAGAATTCATAGAAGTCCTTGCTGCTTTCTCAAACATTGGTCCCTTCCCCCACCCCCGCACCTTATTTTTTTTCTGATGAATTTTTCCAGAATTTTGTTCCTTTGTTCATATTTTTTAAAGTTAGAATTCATCAGTTCATCTTTCATTTCTTTTCCAAGCCACTGACTGATTTTAATCTTATAGACAAATCTTTTCATTTTTAGTTTAGTCCCCTTTTCTGTGCCTTAAAAACAAAACAAAACAAAAACAAAAACCTTCTTGACATGAACGTTTACTTCTGTTATTTTGATCCTTCTCTGCTTCATGATGAGCAAATATTAAAAGTATGGGTCTTCCTGGAGGCACGACATGCACATCTCTCCTGAATCCCACTCACACCACACACAACACATAACACACACACCACACAACACACACACCACACAACACACACACTGCTGTAATTATTTTCTAGGCATGTGATATGATATTATTTTTTACTTTTTTACTATAGTCTTTTAACAGTTTCCTGTGCAAATGCTGATGGTATTTTGTTGTTGGTTTTTAATGTTTGTTTATTTTATGTATGTGGGTACACTGTAGCTGTCTTCAGATACACCAGAAGAGAACATCAGATCCCATTACAGATGGTTGTGAGCCACCATGTGGTTGCTGGGAATTGAACTCAGGACCTCTGGAAGAGCAGTCAGTGATCTTAACCATTGAGCCATCTCTCCTGCCCCTATTTTTGACATTTTTTTTTTATTTCTAAGGGCATTTTTAATTTTTAAGTGATTTTTATTTATTTTGTAGCCTGTTCCTTATTTGATTGCATTGTAGTTCAGGTCAACAAACTCGTCCCCCTTTAAAGCCACCATTTTCATTTGTGACTCCTGAAATCATTAGTTTAAAAATGACTCCGTGGGGTTGGGGATTTAGCTCAGTGGTAGAGCTCTTGCCTAGCAAGCGCAAGGCCCTGGGTTGGGTCCTCAGCTCCAAAAAAAAAAAAAAAAATGACTCCGTGAACATTCGAAAATCAAACATCCATAGGCTGCCCTAATCACTCCATCCACCCATCTATCTAATATGATCAGTTTTCAGTGCTCCTGTTTCCTTATTTGATCCTTACTGAGTGACAAATCTCCCAGAATTCTTATAACGAATTTAATTTCTTGTAAATTATGGAATACTCACTTACTTGTTTAATACTGGGTGATCTGCATTGGTTTGTGCTTTTCAAAGGTTCTAGTCTATTTCATCTAAATTTTGAAGATACCCTTATGTAGTTTATGTTCGTGTGCGTGTGCGGGCATGTGCGTGCATGCACGTGTATCTCCATGTGTTCAGTATGTGTAGGCGTGACACTCAGAGGGACAGTCATTTATAACTTTTACGATTACAGACTGTCTTGAGTTCATAGGCTGTACCTGTGGCTGCCTCCCCAGTGTTGGGGGTCACAGGCATACATGACACATCCAGCTTTTTACGTGGGGACTAGGGATCAGAGCGTATTCATTCCTTCTCACACACAAGCGTTTGACCCACAAGCCATCACCCCAGCCCCCGCCTAATGTCCTCTTGTGATCTGCAGAGTCTGTAGTGGTTTTCTTTTTGTTGCTGATTCTGGAAAATGTGTCATCGGTAACTACTGCCAGTTTTTTAACTTTATTGATCTTTCCAAAGAATGAGTTCTTTGTTTCATTTATTTTTTTCTATTTTTAAATTTTCATTGATTTTTTTCCATCTTAGATTTGGTATTCTCTTTTGCTCTCCTGCTTTGAGCCTCTGCTGTCTTTGTTTTCCCCAGATTCCCGAGGGAGCTTAGACTGTTGATTGGGAACTGTGTATCTATTTATGCAAGCATGCAGTGTTGTAAATTTCCCTTAGCATTTCCTGGCCGTGTCCACAAATTTTGATACATTGTATTTTCAGCTTATCGTTTCTGCATATGTTTTAATTCCTCTTGAAACGTGCTCTCTGTCCAATGGGGTCAGTTAGAAGTGAAGTACTATTCAGTGTCCTGGTATTGGGACATTTCTCCTTTATGTCTCTTACTGACCTTTAGTTTGATTCCATTTGGTTGAAGAAGTCCTCACTGTCCCTGTCCTTATAAAGCTGCTGGTGCTTTTCAGAAACATATTTATTTCTAACATAGTTTTTAAAGATTTCTTTTTTATTTTTATATGTATAAATGCTTTGCCTGCATGTGTATCTGTGCACCATGTATGCAGTGCCTGAGGAGACCAGAAGGGGGCATTGGATCTCCTGGAAATGGAGATACAGAGGTTGTGAGACACCCTTTAGGTGCTGTGACCTGGTACTCTGGAAGAGAAACCAGCTCTCTAACCACTGAGCCATCTCTCCAGCCCATTTGGTGCTTCTTGTTAGCCTTGCTTGTTATGTTTTCTGAGCACATTTCAACCCGTGTCTATTTTTCAGTGTGAGTAAGTTCTAGTGGTTAAGTTTGATGACTTCTGTCTGGCTCACTCTGCCTTAGCCTTCCCTTGTCTCAGTTCCTGCAGTGAGTTGGTATTTTATCTTGCTTTTTACTTTCACATATGTTATAATCTCACACCATTGTGTTTCCTTTAGATATTCAATGATCTTTTGCAGGGATGTAACTAATAGAAAATTTTCTTTTTACGATGTAGCTGTCATTTGGGGGAGTCTTTGTTCCTTTTGTAGACTCACACTACTGTATATTATCATTGTTTCTTTGAAGGAAATTTTAAAAGATTTATTCCCTCTTCGGCTCTCTGTCTCTATCTCTCTGTCTCTATTTCTCTTTCTCTGCCATGGGCACCAGATCCTATGGAGATGGAGTTATACACAGTTGTGAGCTACTCTAGGTGGATGCTGGGGACCAAACTCTGGTCTTCTGAATGAACAGCCAGGGCTCTCTCAATTGATGACCCATCTCTCCAGTCCCTGAAGAATTTTTTTTTTTAAAGTCACTCTTAAGATTTCTAGACAAATTCTTCAGGATCGTGTCTGAAGATTATTTTGCCTTTTGTTATTCATAGATACTGTTGTTGGCGGCAGAATTAGATCACGAAAGGTCTCTCAGTCTTATGGGGTCACAATAGACGCCATCTTGGGTTGTTTGTGATGAGAATTCTGATGTCGCTCTTATCTGGTTCCTCGGCATGCGATTCTCCTTGCTTATCTGTAAATATGTTAGTTGTGCTTCTTGGTGCAGCTCTTTTTCTTTTGTGGTTGGAGCTCATTGGCTTGTTTTTTCTTATCTTTTGGTACATATATTCCATTGATTTCTTTCCTGGGACAGTTCCGTTGTTTTGTGGAGTTTCCCATGGCTTAGGCACCATTGCCAACACTTTTCAGTTCCCTTCCTCTTTCTTTGCATTTTGAAAATTCCCCAGCATATGTCTTCCACTTCACTAATCTTTCCTTCTGCAACATCAAGCCCACAGGTAATCCCAAAATGTGTTTTATTCCATGTACTGTAACTTTTCTCTGTGAGTTAAATGTGTGTGTGTGTGTGTGTGTGTGTGTGTGTGTGTGTGTGTTCTCTATGGCTGCACCTAGTTCAGCCGTTCTCCAGCTCCGTGGATGAATGGAATGCAGACATATGACATTAACATCTTAATATGCTCAACAGTGTCATTCCTGGGGCATTGATATTTTCCCCTCATAATTGGTGTTTTCGACTTCCTTATTTCCTAGCTATTTATAACAAGATGGGAATCTCAGTTTAATTTTTCTATCATGGTCAGAAATGAAAAGGTAGATAAAGTAGTGCCCATATCTCTCTCTCATCAAGTTAACTGCTTTTGCATTACAACTCCATGCTATTTAGAGGCTAATGTTGACTATTCCTTATAACGAGAATTTCACTTTTAAAAAATGGTTTGTTCCTATTCTACCATTAAAATATCTGGTTTGAGTTAAGGTTTTATATGAGTATTGTTATAATATTCCTTTGACATATTATGGATCATCTTATATCTTTTGCCCCTTCTTTTATTTTAAGCATTCCTATTCAAGTTTAAGTGGAATTTGCTTTTGTAGTCAAGTTGGTATGATAATCTTTGTCCTTATAGAGAGAAGTTTGGTCTGTTTATATTTATTGTGATGTATCTTTCTGTTAATATTGGCATCTTATTCAATGGTGCTTCTTACGTTCCTCCTTACCCTCTGGTTATTGTATTCATGTTTTCCACTTTC
Source organism: Rattus rattus (assembly GCF_011064425.1). Classification (NCBI taxonomy): domain Eukaryota; kingdom Metazoa; phylum Chordata; class Mammalia; order Rodentia; family Muridae; genus Rattus; species Rattus rattus. Next base: position 90,644,678 of record NC_046154.1, read on the forward strand.
TCCTTTTCTTTTTAAAATCACCTCATAAGTTACATGTATTCCTATTTTATTTTAATTGATCCTATATAATAAAAACCGCACTAATTATGGACTCATTTCCCATATTTAGAATGTTTGAACTTTACAAGGGCGTGTCTAGATACGAGTTATCGTCGTTAATTTCCATACTTCCGGCCTTGGGCTGTTTTGGTTTTGCCAATTTCGGATTGACGCTGGCATTTTCTTTCATTTCTCCATGCTTCTCTGTGAATTCTGAGAGATTATCTCTATTTAACAGACGATTTAAATTATTCATTTCACTTCCTTCAATTTTTAATATGCTCCTCATTGCTTCGTCTACATTTTTAAATCCAACAATCACGCTTTTCATCTCCAAGTAAGATGGTCTAAACTCACACAATCACACTTTGAAAAATACCGCGTATTCTCTAATCTTGCAGAAAATATGAATTTGGTAATGGAATGTTCTTTGTATTTTTTCTTCACGGGAGTATTCTTCCAGTTTTTCACCTGATTTCACTCTCTATGGAACGTGAGCATTCACTCTTCTGTGTGGGGCCCCGGGCAGGCTCGGTCCAGCCCCTCAGTTCATCCGCACGCCATCCTCTGACCCTGGGCGTCGGGATAAGGTCTGAGTTATCGGCACCAGTGGATCCTGATCTGCATTTCATCCAGACTCCTACAGACCTGGAGAGAATAGGGGTTAGGTCAGTTTTCCCAGCAGCTCTAATTATCCCTCTCAACTCCGGGTACCACTCTCAGAGCATCTCTGGGGAAGTTGGGAAAACTGCTTCAGCCCCATGCTCCAAGTACAGGCTTTTCCCAATTCTTTCATTTGCTCTTCACCAAATGTTCTCAGATCAGAGTTTGGGGTTTCTTTGTTTCTTAGGTGGAGCCTTCCTCATTCCACTCATCCGCTCCCCCAAGGTGATGTCTACTGAGCAGTGACCACATGCCAAGTACTGTTCTGATGCTGGGGGCTCCTCGGCGGAAAACAGGCGCGCGACTTGTGATAGACAAGAGCTATAGCCCATGAGGAGAACGAGCTGATTCACATCATGTCACTGTATGGTCCTCATCGTTCAGCTGTGATAAGAATTCTGAATTCTTCATGACAGGATTGGTGATAGTCAGGTCATAATCATTAATGTAAGAACCATGTATCCCTCCAAAGAGGACAAAACTAGAAATAAAAAATAAAGAAGAGACAAGAAGAGAGGGCAATGAAGGAGGTGGGGAGGCGTGGGTGGAGAATAGAGGAAGGAAACAATTGTAGAGGGAAAGGGGAAGAGGGGAAGAAGAGGGGAAGAGGGGACAAGGGAAAGAAGAAGGGAAGAGGGGACAAGGGGATGAAGAGGGGAAGAGGGGACAAGGGGACAAGGGGACGAAGAGGGGAAGAGGGGAAGAGGGGAAAAGGGGAAGAGGGGAAAGGAGATAGATTCTGAGTTCACCACAGCAGCTCCACGGGCCCTGTGGGTCTCAAATAATTCATCAAATAATTAACTCTGGATCCCTGCACTTGAACCACACTCCCTAGACTCTATAGGATCCTCTCTTCCTCAGAGTCTATGATAGCATCATGTCCTCCCCATGCTTTGAGCGAGATACATAAAAAATGAGTTTCTCCGCCATTTTTATTAACTACACAAGTTGGTTCCACTGTCATTTGGCATGTCATCCTGTGCTCTCCTTTACCTTTTAAGGTAGGCGGAGCATGCTATTCCGTGAAGTCCTGAGTGCCCCCCCCCACCTTCACATGAAGAGATCCACTTTCAGCCTTCCATTCCGTTAAGTCCTGAGTGGTTCCCCCATCCCTTGGTATGAAGAGTGCTGCTTTAACACCAAACGTTGCCGCTGAATGAAGCCATGCACGTCGCTCTTCTAATTCATTCCATGAGAATGAATTCCCAGAAAAAAAAACCTTTGGGGCTGGTCTTGGGTATTTTAAGTGACTTCAAATAGGGTACCAGAGTGTGGCAGTTCCCTGGAGCCTCATCAGCATGAGTTTGCTTTCTGAAATCAGCTGAGGTGCAGAGGAAGAGAGCGGGGCATTGTCGTACCTATTGATTGTCCTTGTTCCGGATCTCCATTTCCTTCGCAGAGAATCCTCTCATCGTCCCTTTTGCTCATTTATTTCTTTGGCCTTGGTGTATGAGGAAGGGTCTTAATTGTTTTTTAATATTATTTGCTTTTTCAGGATGAAATATTTTCAACCTTGGATCAAGGAAAGGTGTAAAGAGTCTACTGGTCCTAGATGTAAGTTCCATGTGTGCATCTGTGTCAAGGCCTATGTGTGTTTTTCTGTGTCAGTGTGTGTGTATGAATGTGTGTATGAGTGTGTGTGTGTGTGTGTGAGAGTGTGTATGTGAATATGTATGTGAGTGTGTATGTATGTGAATATGTGTGTGTGAGTGTGTATGTGAATGTGTATGTGAATGTGTGTGTATGAGTGTGTGTGTGAGTGTGTATGTGAATATGTATGTGAGTGTGTATGTATGTGAATGTGTGTGAGTGTGTATGTGAATGTGTATGTGAATGTGTGTGTGAGTGTGTGTGTGTGCGAATGTGTATGTGAATGTTTGTATGTGTGTGTGTGTTTGTGTGTGAGTGTGTATGTGAATGTGTGTGTGAATGTGTGTGTGGTGTGTGTGTGTGTGTGCGGATGTGTATGTGAATGTTTATATGTGTGTGTGAATGTGTGTGGTATGTGTGAGGGTGTGTGTGTGTTTGTGTGTGTGAGTGTGTGTGTGTGAGTGTGTGTGTGAGTGTGTGTGTGTGTATGTGAGTGTGTGTGTGTGTGTGTGTGTGTGTGTGTGTGTGTGTGTGTGTGTGTGTGTGTGTGTGAGTGTGTGTGTGTGTGTGTGTGTGTGTGAGTGTGTGTGTGTATGTGTGTGTGTGCGTGTGTGTGTGTGTGTGTGTGTGTGTGTGTGTGTGTGTGTGTGGATGTGTGTGTGGATGTGTGTGTGTGTGTGTGTGTGTGTGTGTGCGGAATGTATGTGAATGTTTGTATGTGTGTGTATGTATGTAAATGTGTGTGAGTGTATATGTGAATGTGTGTGTGAATGTGTGTGAGTGTGTGTGTGTGTGTGCGAATGTGTATGTGAATGTTTGTATGTGTGTGTGTGTGTGTGTGTGTGTGAATGTGTGTGGTAAGAATGTGTATGTGTGTGTGTTTGTGTGTGTATGTGAATGTGTGTATAAGTGTGTGTGAGTGTGTGTATGTGAATGTGTGTGTAAGTGTGTGTGTGTGTATCCATGAAGGTATACATGTTCATATGCAATTATGAAGTGTTTCTTAACTTTATTCAGAATCTCAAAAAGTTCAAGTTTAATTAAAAAAAAAAGGTTAATCCAGGCAAAGCATGATGGTGCACACTGCTATCCTAGCACTTGGGAGGTAGAGGCAAGAGCTTTGTGAGTTTGCTGCCACAGCCTGGACACACAGCAGGACTTTGTCTAAACCAACAAACCAGCCAACCAATCAACCCCATGAAAATGAGAATGAAAGAGATAAAGAGGAAATATTGTAGGAATAAAGGAAGATGACGTGATATGCATGCACAGAAGTACTAGACAACCGGAAGAGTCACCCAGGGACAGTCGGAGGACAGCCATCTTATCAAGTGGATGACGGCAGAGAAACACCAGTGTTAGTAACAAAACCAGAGAGGAAACTTTGGGAACTAGAACAGAAGGTGTAGAGTCTCAAGTCTATTCTGGAGGACTTGGCCTGACAGAGGAGTGCTCCCCTCACACAGTGTGGGTACAGCTACAGAGGGTAGAACTGTGGGTTAAGATACAGAGAAAAGCCAAGCTCAGCAGCTGATTCAGCGGCAAGAGGGGCAGTGCTGTCATTTCACTAAAGCCATGGAGGAAGCCATGTCCAAAGGCCCCTGCTGAGTTGGTGGTTATAGAGGCAAAAGTCTCTCACCGTGTGGTTCATTCTGAGAACTGAGACCAGGCATCATGAGACTGCTTGCCTAATTGTCCCCACAGAGAGAATAAACTCTGAGTCAGAATCACAGAGTTCCATGTAGTGCATATCTGCTCTGAGGTATAGACTTGGGTGGACCTGAATTTAAGCCTCTGTAACCCACACGATGGAAGGAGAGAACTGACTCCAGCAAGTGAGAACCTGCCCTTCACCTGTGTTCTGTAATGTGTGCATCCCACCACCACAGACAAATGCACGTAAAAGCAATAGGGCCCACTCAGGTGGTTCAGTGAGTACAGCAGTCGCCCCGCAAGGCTGATGGCCTGAATTCCATCCCCAGAACACACATAAAGGCTGAATGGGAGATCACAAAGGTAATCTCTGACTTCTACACACATGATGTGGCACCTGCCCCCACACATCTCTCACACACATAGTAGTAGTAGTAATAGTAGTAGTAGTAGTAGTAGTAGTAGTAGTAGTAGTAGTAGCAGTAGATAAAGAGCTGGATAAGTCTCAAGTAAATCAATAAGAACAAGCCAAAACCATAATCAGTAAATAGAAAGAAATAATAAAGATCAGGGCAGGGATTGATAAAATGCAAATGGAAAGAACAACGTGAAGAGTCAATGATTCTCTGCAAAGCTGACCAAGATTGAAAACCTTGTAAGTCAAACTAATCAAGAGAGAGAGAAGACACAGAGAGTAAAATCTGAGATGAAAAAAGCAGGCCATTCTAACAGAAAACAATGGAACCCAGGGCCTCACTGTGGTATATACTGAGAAATTACATGCTTTTTTTTTTTTAATATGAAAAATGGCGTCCAGTTTATTCCTACACTTTGCTCAGTCACAACTACAGTGGGAAACATTGTGGGAGTTCTACTTCCAAGCAGATTGCATAGTGACCTGCTGTAAGCACATCCGGAGCTCTAGCTCGGAGGTAACCTCAGAGAGGACACAGAACCGCCCTTTAAGGGAGCTCCCTCATGCATTATATCCAAGGTCCTCATGGAGTTCTGTGTCACTGATAACAAAATGAATAAGGTCAATCGCCAAAGATGAGTTACTTTGAGTGTTATGCTTCCGACTGAGGAACTTGATGCTTATTCTCCATCCCTGAAAGACTCTGACCCCAAAATATACCTTACTAAACTAACATCAGGCCACATGCGTCGCTGATGTCTGTGGGTCCATTGGTTCCATCAGGTAAGAAGCAGAGTAGCTGTCCTGACAAGGCCAATGGGCACAAACCATCAAGACAATCCTGCTGCTACCCAGTCGAAACACGAGATACACATGAGTGTGTCCCGATTGGAGAAATTGCATTCTAATAAGTTGGGAAAACCTAAGAGAAATGGAAAAATTATCACTAACCAAATTACACCAAGAGGCTATAAGCAAATAGATCTATAGCAAGCAACAAGATAGAAGTAGTAATAGAAAGTTTTCCAACTAAACAAAAGTCCAAGCACGGGGAGATCTGCCGCTAAGTGCTATTACACCCTCACCTTACTTCATAATGCAGAGAAGGAAGGAATGTGGCCAAACTTGCTTAGGAAGCCAGCATTACCCTGATTCCCACACCTGGCAAGGACACAGCAAAGACAGAAAACTATAGGACCATCTCCCTGATGATCATGAATGAAAAATTCTTAGTAAAAGTATTTGCTGACCAAATTCATCTTCATGGATGATTCACCCTGATTGAGTAGACTGCATTCCAGGGACGCAAGGATGGTTCAACGTGTGTTAATGAACACATGTAAGGCATCACATTAACGGACTCCAGAAGAGAAGTCTTGTGGTCGTTTTAAGTGTGTCAACAAAGACCTTTGACAAAGAGCAGCATCCCTTCATGACAACATAACAAAGCAGGTACCTTCCAAGCCTGTCACCAACACGACGTAAGACAGGGGGAAGGTCAAGAGACACCACTAACGCCGGGAACAAAAGGCAGATTCCACTCCTCCACTCGTGTTCAGCAAAGTCAGTCCTTGAAGTCTTAGCTAAACCACAAGACAAGAAAAGGGAGTGGATGAGACCAGGATAGTGGAGAAAGACGTCAAAGTACCGCCATTTGCAGAGAAGATGCTGTACAGAAGAGGCCCTAAGTTCCCAGAAAGCTCTCTGCACCAATAAGCAGCTTCCGTGAGTGTGTGAAATTAGAATTAGTAGCTTTTCTTCTTGTCAATAGTGGGAAATACTGAGAAAGAAAGCAAGAAAATGACCTCTTTCAGAATAAACCATAAGGCTAGAAGCCTGACAGGGACGTGACACTGCATTGATGATGTTAAAACACTGAAGGAAGAAACTGAAGGCCCAGGAAGGTGGAAAAGAGCCTGTGCTCACCAACTGGTGGAACTCATGTGGGGAAGGTGTCTAAATTACCTGAAGCAATCCACAGCCTCAGTGCAGCTCCCAGAAAAACTGTAATGACACTCCTCATAGAACCGAAAGCACAGTCTAAAAAAAATTATGTGCATTGGTGTTTTGCCCACATGTATGTCTGGGGGAAGGCGTCAGATCGTGGAGTTGTGAGCTGCCATCTATTGAACCCAGGTCCTCTGGAAGAGCATTCAGTGCTCTTAACCCCTTCGCCATCCCTCCAGCCCCTGAGAAAAAGCACAATTTTAAAATTATTGAAACACCATGGACAGTGAAAGGAATCCTGCACAAAAAGAACAAGGGTGAAGGCATTACAACACCAATTTCACATTATACTCCAAAGCCATAGCATCGAAAGGAGGGTGGCACTGGTTCAAAAATAGACACACGGATCAATGGAATAAAATAGAAGGCCCGGAATTAAACCTACACAGATACAGTCACGTGATTTTTGACGAAGAATATACACTGGAGAAAGAAGAGCCTTCAGTAAACTGCTGGGAGGAACAGATATTCACATGTAGAATGAAATTAGACCCTCGCTTCCCATTCTACATTAAAAAAGAAAAATTCAAACTGGTTGAAAGGTCTGGAACTCTGAAGTCAATAAAGGAAAACTTAGGGAAGACACTTTAAGATGCAAGGACAGGCAAAGGGTTTCTGGGAAAGATTGTAAGCGCTCAGGAAAGGAGCATGCAGTTAGTTTCTGCACAGCAAAGGAGATGAGTATAGAAACAGGCTATACATTGGGGAAAATGTCTGCTAGCTATACATCTGACTGAAGATTAATATCCAGGATATACTAAGATCTCACACCGCAATGCCACCTCAACAATACAGCCAATAAATGGGTTAACGAAACAAGCAGTTTTCAAAGGAGGAAATGAAAATGGCCCCAAAACATGAAAAATGTCCCACGCCCTTAGCAGTCAAGGAATTAAAAACGACACCATGGTTCCTCCTCACACTAATCAGAATGGCTTCATAAGGAAATCAAATAGTGAATACCAGACCATTTCTTTTACTGTTTGTTTTTCTAGACTGTGTTTCTCAGCATAGCTCTGGCTCTCCTGGAACTCACTCTGTAGACCAGGTTGGCTTTGAACTCAGAGATCCACCTGCCTCTGCCTCCCAAGTGCTGGGATTTAAAGGCATGAACCTGGCTTGGTTTTACTTTTTCAAAACTTAAAAAAATATATTATCGCATATGAGGTGTGCCTGATGTGCACCTGTGTACAAGGAGGTGCTGTCAGGGACCAGAATCCCTTGACCTAGACCTACAGGCTATGAGCTGCCTTGTGTGGGCCCTGGGAGCTAAACCCAGGTCCCCTGCAACAGAGCATGCACCCTTAATTTATGAAGCATCTCTCCAGCCTGACATCAGGTCTTTAAAGAGGGCTATCCCAGCCTCTGTGGAGGAAGCGTTCCTTCTGCCCCTCCTATAGCTATTCCTGTGGCTTCTTTTCATGTCTTATCACATGAGCCTGAATCACGAGTATACTATTAAATAAAAAATGTCAGCATACTGCTCACCTGTCCTCCTCCCCCTTCCTAGCAAAAAGCTCTCTCACTTTTCCCATTAAAGCTGCTAGTTTGGGTTTAACTAGATCTTTACTATGATAAAGAAGTGTCATACCGTTCCCATTTAAAAGATGTTTTGACATCTATTGAAATAGATTTTTGGCACACGCAACTATGATCATATGGTTCCTATTATTTAATCTATTGATCTCCTGTGTTGTATTAATAGATGTCCCTGAGCTGACCCTTCCTTGCATTGCTGGAGACCCTACACCGTCACGGAACTTTACTCTCCTAATAGACTGCTGAACCGCATTCTCTGGGACTGTATTCTTAAGCGATACTGGACCCTGTTCCTTTTTTTTTTTTTTTTTCTTGAAAAAAAAAAAAAAAAAAGCCAGTCCTGTCTGTATCAGAGCTCAGAATCAGAACTGTATTTGCCTTGCAAAATGAATTAGCAGGGTTTTCTGCCATCCTTTCTTTCTCTACGTTAAAGAATAATTTATGTAACATGGAAATGCAGCGTTCTGTAAAATTTGGATAGATTTCTCCAGAGACGCCGGGGTGGATAGGAATGTCCTTCTTGGGAGTGGGGAAGAGCACTCCTTGATGTATTTCTCCCCCTCTCCAGTTGCTTACCCACATTTCTTGTGTCTGTCACGTTACTTTAGATTTTGCAGCCTGTCATCTGTTTAATTGATAATTTTAGAATGAATTTGTTGTAGAATTATGCACGCTCCCCCTCGATCTGTTTTCATCTTTTTGATTCATTGTTACAATCACTTTCTCATTTCTGATTTCATTTGGGCCTCTTTTTTATATTTGCAGAGATTTCTTCTTGATTATATTTCTCTCAGAGGTCTCTCTCTCTCTTCTTATTAGCTCTCACAAAGAACCAGCTCTGGGTTTATTTATTGATCCCTCTGTTTTTCTGCCTTCTAATTTGTTTATTCCTGCTACCGTCTTTCTTTCCAGACTCAGGTATTCCTTAGGGTCTGTGTGAGTGCTGGGAGTGGGGCATGAACAACCTGCTTTCTGGGAGGGGTTCAGAGCAGTGAGCCTCCTTCACATGGTTCTTTTTCGCTTTAAATGTTTAAGTTATGAAAGCCTTTGGCGTAGAGTTAATGTTCACAGAGGAGCTAAGAGCCTATGATTTTAAGATGAATAATGTGTAATATTGGAGACCTGAAATAGGGGTGTTATTGGGGAATATCTGATCCGAAGATGACTTTGAGGAACTTGTGTGTGTGTGTGTGTGTGTGTGTGTGTGTGTGTGAGAGAGAGAGAGAGAGAGAGAGAGAGAGAGTTATGTGAGTGTGTGTGAGAGAGTGGGTGTGGAGTGGGTGTGTCTGATCAGGTTTGAGTGTTGTCAGAGGACAACTTTATATAGAGTTGGTTCTCTGCCTCCATAGTTAGGTGAGTTCTGAGGATCAAATTCAAGTTCTCACACTTGCACAGGAAGCATTGCACTGACAGAGCCAGCTCCCTGGTCCAAACACCCTTCCCATCTCCTGCTGAGCCTTCTCCTCAGCTACGTGGGTTTATTTGTTGGAGACACTGTCTCTCATTAACCTAGAACTTGATAGCAGGCAGGCTGCTGGCCAGTGAATTCCAGTATCCTCCTGGCTCTGCCTCCCCAGAGCTGGGATTGTACAAAGCTGGCTTTTCCCCATGGGTTCTGAGGATCCAACTCAGGTTCCCATGCTTTTACAGAAAACATTTTACCACCTGAGCCATCTCCCCAGGCTCAGGAATGCATCTGTGTCAGGAACCCTCCACTCCCCCAGCCCCACCCACCCCTTCTACCACCTTAGCTGGGTTCCACAGGTGGCTGAGTCTATCTGTGTCCATGTGTTTGTAAAACAAGACGTAGACTCCAAAAACGCTCATGGCTTTATTGTGGGCTATTAAAAAAAATAGTCTCAAACAACCGGAGTTCCTATTAGAACTCAGGGAATGAGGAAAACACTACATTCCTGGTTTTCTTTATTTTTACTATCTCTTAACTGAAATTCACCATCTTTAGACACTCTGAAGCCACGCTAATCGTGCTATGCTTGTCTCCAGGAACTGTCACAGACATTTTCTTACCACAAGTCAGAGGCTACAGCCTCAGACACTCACCAATTATAACCTTACCCAAAATATTTCCTTCCTTCCTTCCTTCCTCCCTCCCTCCCTCCCTCCCTCCCTCCCTCCCTCCCTCCTTCCTTCCAAGGCCATCATACATGTCAGCAGGCTCTTTACCACTGAGTTATGCCCTCTAGGATGCAGTTTTAAACTGTAATAATGAACCAGGCATGAGAGTACACACTATGATCTTAGTGCTGTGGGAGGCCCCGACAGGGTGCTGGCTGCTCTTATGTCAGAGCCTCGGTTTAGAAAACACTTCCCTAAGACCCAGCTACAGGGCATTTTCCCAATTAGTGGTTGATGGGGGTGGGCAGCACACTGTAGGTAGGGCCACCCCTAGACTGGTGGTCCTGGGTTCTATAAGAGAGTAGGTGGTGCAAGCCATGGGGAGCAAGTCAGTAAGCAGCATCCCTCCATGGCCTCCGAGTCAACTCCTGCCTCCTCCAGGGTTCCTGCCCTGCTTGCTGTCAGTCCTGACTTCCTTCAATGAAGAATGATGCCAAGGAAGTGCAAGTCAAATAAACCCTGTCCTCCCCAAGTTGCTTGGTTACTGTCACAGTAATGGTAATCCTAACTAGGACATAGGGTGTCAGGATTTCTAGGCTAGTGAGAGCTGTATACTGAGTCTGGGGCCGGCTGAAACTGTATAACAAGACCCTGTCTCAAAAAAAAAAAAAATCCTTCCAATGTTGACTTCCACATGAACAAATATTCACAAAATACACACAGCAGGGTTGTATTTATATACATTTCAAATATAGGTAAAATAAAAATAAAACTATTCTGTCACATGTGTCGTGTGTGTGTATATATTCGTGTGTGTGTGTGTGTTCATGTGTGTTTCATGCGTGTTTCATGCATGTTCCATCACTTGGTTGTAAAAACAGTGCAGGGGCAGGGCAAACATCCAGAGGCAAAGGTGACAGCCCTCAACCTGACCCATGCATGACGGGTCCACCTTCTAAAACCCAGTTTTGCTGAGCAGGCCAATGTGTTTTCTATTTAACGTGCCAGCTCTCACTTTAATAAGTTCTTAAGTTCTGCATGTCTTGTTTATCCAAGATTGTTCTCTCATTCTCCTAGGCGTCCCCTGCCCCACAGTGGGCTGAGAGAGAGAGAGAGAGAGAGAGAGAGAGAGAGAGAGAGAGAGAGAGAGAGAGAGAGAGAGAGCCCTTAGACAGAGACTTCAAGGTACTCATTTGGCTGTCAACCAATTACCTTGAAATTCCATCTGACAAGCATCTATGCCTCTTCCTGCAAATTAGAAAGCCTCCACCCTGGGTGGTGCTCCATTCTGCAGATGAAGAAACTGAAGACCAGAAAGGTCAGGGTGAATCGTCCACAGATGCACAGCAAAGAGCTCAGAGGCAGAACTAGTGCCCACTTGTCTGCCCCTCCCGTTCCCAGTCATCTTCTCACCGTCTAATCCAGAAAATCTGTTCTGAGCTCTGTGCCTAAATGAAAGGCCCTCCCACCCCGACTTGCTCCTGCTGAGAGTCCAGTGGCCTCTTCGGATCCAGATGGGGCAGCCATTGCTCAAGGCAGCGAGCAGGGACAGCCGCAGCTCCCGCACGACTTATTGCGCCATCACTCTCTCCCTGTCAGGTCTTATTGCACCAGCATCTCCTAAATGACAAAGTTGGATTCATTAACTGTAAATTCAATCAAACTTGAAAGAGAGAGAAAATAAAAGTGACTTGGAACAAGAGGGATGGAGGGTGCTGGTAGGCAACACGGAAGCGGCCCAGGCCCCTTGAGAAGGCAGGACCTACCTAAGCTCTGGGGGCGGGGGGGGGTGTACAGCTGCCCCCCAGCCAGGGTGAGGCCTTGGGCAAATTTCTGGACCTCACCCAGCCTCGTTGTGCTCCTCTGTAAGTGGGGATTACAGCGTCTTCGTACAAATGAGTGGAGGAGGAGATGGGGGAGGGGCTGTTACTGGGAAGGAAGGAAGCAGTGGTCAGGGATGTGTTTACTAGACCTTTCCCACTTCCAAGTACCAGGTCACAGACAGAGGCACTCTGGTGAGGGGATCCCTGTCTTGCGGCTGAGAAGAGGGAGCAGACCGGGAGCAGACCGTAGACTGCACAGCTGGAACTGCCCTTGTTGCCGGGGGTGGGGGGTGGGGGGGGTTCTCAGATCTCAATTGTGCATTTTTGACTCACAATGCCTTCATGTCTTGGGAAATGGCTCAGTGGGTAAAGTGCTTGCTTTGCAAGTGTGAGGACCTAAGTTTCGATCCCAGACCCCCACCTAAATGTGACTGTAAACCCAGTGCTTCCAAGGCAAGATGGGGAACGGAGACAGAATGGTGAAGGCCAGTAGCAGAGTGTTCAGAGGAGCAAGCAAGAAACACTGCTGCAAACAAGGTGGGAGGAAAGGCTGCCCTCTGACCTCTACACACACGCATGACACATGTACACCTGCAAGCATATACACACACCACACACACAAGGAACACAAGCCGAGAATGTGTTTTCTGTCAGGTTGTGTGTATAAAAGTGGAACCATTTTATACTGAAGTAGATATATGCTATTTTTATTGTTATAGGGAATTGATTTTATGACCTACTATTTATGAATGCCTTAGCCAAGGTAACACAGCAGCTGGAGGTGCAAACAGGGCTAGACTGTGCCGGATGCTTCTGATAGCCATCTTTGTCTGATCTACAGGGCCTATTGGGTAAACACCCATCCTGAAGCAGAGAGAGAGAGAGAGAGAGAGAGAGAGAGAGAGAGAGAGAGAGAGAGAGAGCGAAATGTTGCTACATGAGGCTGGAAAGCACAGGCAGGCTGCAACTGTAAGACTCAGGGGAAAGGGCTCCCATAAGCTGTTGCACACCACGGGAGTCTGATAAATAGGGGTCGAGTGAGGGCATTGAGCAAGCGAGCCAACCTGGTCTGATCCTGATTCTGCCACTGTGGTGTCCTGGGCCATTGGAAGGGACACGTCCCTCCAAGTTTCCTTTTTGCCTTTACAGGTGTGTGGAGAGTGTGGAATGTTGATGTCCCCTACGCGTGGTTGAGAAGGGATGCGCAAAGTTCCTTTGGACCTCCCACGGGCGTTTTGAAGCAGTGCCACCTACTGGTCACCCCCTCTCATTACACCCTATCAGTTGGGAGGGTTCTATATTCACCGGCATCGGGCAAGTTTTCTGAATCTCAGAACAATCTTGTAGGAAAAGCATATGTCCTTACTTTACCTTATGTATGAGGTGACGGGGGAGGGGGAGGCAGAAAGGTTAAGTGGATTATTCAAGGACACACGGGAAACCCACATGGATGTCCTGGCTCCCAATCCAAAGTTGAGATTCAGCTTTAAGTGTCAAAACCCAGTAGTCTGCCCAGCTCTAGGCTGGATGTGGACCCAGTCTGGGCAGAGGGAAGGGAGATAACAGCGTATATGGATGGTGGCACGATGTGGTACACTTCCTACTGATTAGCTTGCTTCAGGTTTCCAGGAAACCCGAGTGGAGGAATGGTGTCACCAGACTGGGACAATCACCTGGCTGACATTGGTCCCTGCTCAGAGCTTGGAAGGCACTGTTGGTTTCCTGGAGTGAATGAGACACGGCTTCGTGGTGGCTAGAGGGCTGGCTGGAAAGTCAGACTCCGCCCCTGTCACCTTATTGGCCATATGAGCTTGGACATGTAGGGGAAACTGTCCACAAAGTAGGGAGTCTGTTTCTTTGTTGTAGGATGCAGACATCAGTCACATCTTAGCTCACTGCATGCTGTATGGATCGAGGGAGGTCATATCATAAGGCATCCGGGCACCTGGTACAAGACACTTAGCAACCAGGTAAACACTCCTGTCAGCGTTGAAACCTTTACACCATAGCAATCTGGGTTCCACTGCTCTTTGTCTCTGGATTCTTTAGTGACCTTGGCAACATACCCCTCAGTCCTCCCCTCCATCCTCCCTGAACTCCTCCCCTCTCCTGAGTCTTCTCCATCCAAGTAGCTGGGTTGTTCTGCTGAGCTGTCCCTCTGGCTGCATGGAGACTATGTCACCGTGGAAGGCCACATTCAAGGTCAGCGGGAGGTGGGTTTGGCTAGGACCCATCTGCATCTCTGGTCGGAATGACTCTTTTCTTTCTGTTCTTCTTGGAACTATTTTAAATAGCAAGGTCAAGCAAGCAGGAGTACAAATCAATTCAAACGAAAGCGCTGAGGCTCATACCCTTGAACTCCGGGGACTTAAAATAGCTTCCCCATCATCCACAGCCAAATGCCCAATACCTGGGATCCCTGTCATCACAGACTAATAAACTTTCCTCATGGAGACTGAACAGAAAGAAATCCCAGAGTCAAACTGGCTGAGAGGCCGGCTTGGATTCACAGAGCTGCACTGTCTTCTTCCCAGTCCTGGGGCTGCACTGAGAGGTGGACATGAACATTTTATTAATATAAGCAACACTGGCCTAGGCTTCTTAGTAATGACCCTGGTGCTCTAGGAGTAGCCAAGGTGGCCAGCTACTTTACACAGTGAAGTTGGGAACCACATATCCAGGGCTGGGGAGGGTACCTGAGAAAGTGGGGAGTGGTTATTCTGGAAAGAAAAAGGTGTTATACAAAATAGCTCCTGTGTGCCTGGCATGTGCACGATGCTTCAGGTATGATCAGTTCATTCCCCCACAACTGCGCTGTTTGAAGGGTGTTTTCATACTGGTTTTGGAAATTATACCTTTATTGAGATAGAATTAATTACTACCAATTCATCTTGACATGCACACCCAGCAGTTTTAATATCTGTCAAAACCACAAGCATTGCTCCTGCGTTCAGGAACATTCTCATTACCTCCCATAGGGACTCCAAATTCTTTAACAGCTATTCCTCTCCCTCCCTTTTAGCCTCTGGCAGCCATTCATCTGCATTGTCACACAGATAACCAAATCTAGTCGTTTTGTAGGCATGGATTTATAGAATATATGGCTTTCGAAAAGGCAGGGACCCCTACATAGCTCTGTATATAGAACTCAATATGTATCTTAGTCTGGGTTTGAAACTCACAATCCTCCGACCTCAGCCTCCCAAGTGCTGGGATAACAAGCTGGTGACACCATGCCCAGTCTACATGACTAGTTTCTTCCATATATCATGATGCTTTTGGGGTGTGCCCATGTTACGGTGCTATCTTATGACTGAATAGCATTCCATCGTGAGCTGAACTCCACTGTGGTTTTCCAACGGTCAGCTGAGTTTCTCCAGCGGTTGTCTAGTGTGAATAAAGCAGCTGTGAACATCCTCTGAGTGTTTCTGTGCGTTCATGTGTCCTTAATTCCTTCAGCATTGGAGGAGTGGACCTACTGAGTGCAGAACTCACTGGGTCATAGGTCACTACCATATTATCCCTGTGGGGCTCTGTTTCTCTGTTTCTCCCTCGTGCCTGTGATTCTGCATCCTTTCAACCATGGCCATCAGGGCAGACGTGAAGGATCCCTGCCCTGAAGTTTTGGTTTGCATTCACCCAGTGCACCATCCATTATTAGTATGTCTTTCTTCAGATTTATATCAGGTCTTTTGGTATTCGGGGGATACCTTCTAAACTTTCCTGAGCTGCCATCTTTCTCTGTGTCTTCCATGCACAGAGCTCTCATCAGATGTGTGAGTTTCAGGTACTTCCTCCCATTCTCTTGGTAGCATGTTTTTGTTAATTATTTTTTTATTCTTTGAAGTTTATTTTTGGAGTTGTTTTTTGTTTGTTTGTTTGTCTGCTGCTGTGCTTAAAAATACATACCGTATTACACAAAGCATCTATATTTATACCTCATCTAAGGGTTTTTACAGTTTCAGCTCTCACATTTAGATCTATGATCCACTTGGACTTAGTTTCAATAACAGGCAAGGAATGAGCTTACTTATTTGTGTATGGGAAACCTGTATCACGGTTGATTTTTATTTATGTATCAATAGATGGGACCTCACACTTCCTAGGCTGGCCTTGAACTCACTGTGTGTCTCTCCCTCCTGAGAGGACTACAGGTGTGCTCCACTAGACCTGTTTGTGTGGCCCTGGATCTTGAACCAAGGGTTCACATGTATGAACCAACCACTCTGCCAACTGACCCATGCCCCAGACCATTGGCAAGACTACTCTGCCCCCCTTGAATGGTCTCAGCACCCTTGTCAAAGCTCCAATGCCAACCATGGATGGAGGGCCTGTTTCTATATGCTCAGTTCTGTGTCCTTGACTCTTGTGCTCATCCTTAAGCCAGTACCATGTTGCCTCCCGGTGCTGAATAGTCTCATGTCAACGGAGCACAAGAAGAGTCATTGGCGACAAGGAAGCCTCAATTAAGAAACTTCCTCCAATCACTGTTCCAGAACTCAAGCAGTATTGCAGAGCAATAGTGATAAAAACTGCATGGTATTGGTACAGAGACATGCAGATGGACCAGTGGAATAGAATTGAAGACCCAGAATTGAACCCACACACCTATTATGGTTACTTGATGTTTGACAAAGGAGCCAAAACCATCCAATGGAAAAAAGATAGCAGTTTCAGCAAATGGTGCTGGTTCAACTGGAGGTCAGCATGTAGAAGAATACAGATCGATCCATTCTTATCACCCTGTACAAAGCTTAAGTCCAAGTGGATCAAGGACCTCCACATCAAACCAGATACTCAAACTAATAGAAGAGAAAGTGGGGAAGAATCTCAAACACATGGGCACTGGAGAAAATTTCCTGAACAAAACACTAATGGCTTATGCTCTAAGAACAAGAATGGACAAATGGGATCTCATAAAACTGCTAAGCTTCTGTAAGGCAAAGGACACTGTTGTTAGAACAAAACGACAACCAACAGATTGGGAAAAGATCTTTACCAATCCTACAACTGATAGAGGGCTTATATCCAAAATATACAAAGACTCAAGAAGTTAGACTGCAGGGAGACAAATAACCCTATTAAAAAATGGGGTTTAGAGCTAAACAAACACACATGGTATGCACTCATTGGTAAGTGGATATTCGCTCAAATGTTCGAATTACCCTAGATGCACAGAACACATGAAACTCAAGAAGGATGACCAAAATGCGGATGTTTCACTCTTTTTTTAAAAAGGGGAACAAGAATACCCTTGGGAGGGGATAAGAAGGCAAAGTTTAGAACAGAGGCTGAAGGAACGCCCATTCAGAGCCTGCCCCACATGTGGCCCATACATATACAGCCATCCAATTAGACAAGATGGATGAAGCAAAGAAGTACAGGCTGACAGGAACCGGATGTAGATCTCTCCTGAGAGACACAGCCAGAATACAGCAAATACATAGGCGAATGCCAGCAGCAAACCACTGAACTGAGAATGGGACCCCTGTTGAAGGAATCAGAGAAAGGACTGAAAGAGCTTGAAGGGCCTCGTGACCCCATATGAACAACAATGCCAAGCAACCAGAGCTTCCAGGGACTCAGCCACTACCTAAAGACTATACATGGACTGACCCTGGGCTCCAACCTCATAGGTAGCAATGAATAGCCTAGTAAGAGCACCAGTGGAAGGGGAAGCCCTGGGTCCTGCTAAGACTGAACCCCAGTGAACTAGATTGTTGGGGGAGGGCGGCAATGGGGGAGGGGGGGAGGGAACACCCATATAGAATGGGAGGAGGGGTTAGAGGGATGTTGGCATGGAAACAGGGAAAAGGAATAACATTTGAAATGTAAATAAGAAATACCCAAGTTAATAAAGTCGGAGGAAAAAAAAAAAAGAAACTTTCTCCATAAGACGGGGTTGTAGGTGAGCCTAGGGAGTATTTTCTTAGAGATTGATAGAGGAGGGTCCAGCCCATTGCAGTGGGCCATCTCTGGGCTGATGGTCCTGGGTTCTGTAAGAAAACAGGATGAGCAAGTCACGAGGAAGGAGCAAGCTAACAAGCAGTACTCCTTCATGGCCTCTGAATCAGCTCCTGCCTCTAGGTCCATTTCCTGCTTGAGTTCCTGCCCCAACTTCCTTCGGTGATGAACAGTGATGTGGAAGTGTGAGCCACGTTGCTTTTGCCATGGCGTTTCCTCACAGCACTAGTAACCCTCAGACATTTGAAGGAAATGTTGAATCTGAAAGGTGCGAGTCCTCTGACTCACCTTTTTCAAGATTGTGTTAATCCCCCGTCCTTTGTATCTCTGTGAGGTTTAGGGTGCGTTTGCCGATTTCTGAAGAGACACCGACTCATGTTTGTTTTGCAGCTCATGAACGTCTCAGCAATATTAAATCTCCCACAAGAACAGGATGTCTCTGTGTGGCTCTACCTCGCCCTTCCTTTCTTTCAATGACACTTTGTAGTTTCAGGTGGCAAAGTCTTATACTTCTGTTGCTAAATACATTGAGAATTCTTTTTGACTACAATGTGATCATTTTTGTTCCTTTTAGTCATTTGGGGTTTTTTATTGTTAGTGTCAAAAATACAACCAATTCTTGTATATTTATCTTGCGTCTGGCAGCATGGCTGCTGGCAAGGTTGTCCTGAGGAGAAAGAGTCAGGTGAGGTGGACGGGTGGCTTCAGATCACCTGACTTTTGATCCTCACATTTTCTCTTTCTTACTCCCTTTTCCCTTCAAGGAAGTTCTGCTTGTAAAATCGGCTCTTTCCACTTCTCCCCATCTTCTCCCCACTGACAAAGGAAGTGAACGTAGAGGGAACATGACTGTGAGGGGAATGGAGATGCCTGTGTTCTTGCCACTGAGCACCTGGATCCAGCCCTCCCCAAAGCCAGTTCTTCTATACGCCCGGACTTTTCTAACGTGGGTTTCTGTACTGTCCCATGCAGGGAATGAATCCTCTCATATCCATCTAGTAAAACGCAAGTGAGAAGAATGAGTTCGAAGTCAGCCCTATGTGGTTCTCCAGAAGCTTCTCTCTGCTGTGCCAACCTTACCTCTGACACTCACACTACCTGCATGGTTCTGTGAGAGGCTCCCAGAGAGAAGTGGAGCTTGAAGTACGGAACAGAGGGACAGACACCCAAGATCTTGGGGCACATACAAGTTCAGAGAGAGAATCGGGAAAACCAAGCACAAAGCAGACCCCAACTCTTATCTCTTAGAGAATCTGTCAGTCTCCCTGATGCTTGGGGGTTTCCTGGGCTAGGATTCTTTCCCGGCTGGCTTGGGGGCCCATTCCAAGCACAAAGGCCCCAAGACTAACCATGACAAATCTGGAGACATACTCACCAATCACCTCATGTAATCCCCAGTAAACATCTGAGAGCTACAGGACAGAGACAATCTTGGCCAGTGGACAGTTGGGTAAACTGAGTCGAGACAGTATAGAGGGACTTACCTAAAGATTCTCATCTCCTAAAAGACTACGTGGACCTGGATCTTGAATCTCCACATCTGATATTCTCACCATAAACCAGGGAGGTTGTGGGGCCTCCTTGGGATTTGCCTGGGGCCTGAGATTTCCCATAATCCAATTAATAAATTGTCCAAGATGGAGGGCCAGCTCCCAATTAGTTCTCCTGCCTCCCTGGTGCCTCTCAGAGCTTCGTGGGTAGCAACTCCCTGGAAAGAGAGGAAAAGCCCCCACCCTGTTCTCTCTCTTTGGGAATCGGGGGTCTGGAAATTAGCTGATTCTTGATAAGCCCTAATTATAAATTAGGTCTTATTATCTGTGGCTCCTGGAACTACGCTGGTGAATTAAAACTCTAGGAAAAGGAATATTTCAATTAACCATGTGAACTCAGGTAATTGCCTGCTGAGGCGAAGCCCTCACAGAGCAAGCAATGGTGCAGTTATGAGGGCATCAGAAGGGAGAGGCAGGGACCAAAGCGTGGGTAGGCTACATGAGGTGAAAGAGAGGGTGGCCTCTCCAAAAGGCCATTTCCCAGGTCATCAACCCAGAAGTGATGAGCCTTTTTGATGTAGCCTCAACCAGGGCCTCTGTCTTGGAATCAAAGGCATGGGTCCTCTCTCTCTGCTAACTGACACCCCAGAGTCTCTGCCTCAGTTTCCTCACTTGGAAACGAGTAGTTGGATATAGTGATAGACACTGCTAGGAAGAGTGGGGTACTCACCAAGTATTGGGGTTTGAGCTCAAAAGGATAAATGAGGAGTTGAGAGAAAGGCAGGATGTGTTCGAGCCAACTCCAGAAGTCTAGAGGGAATGATCGCCATCCTCTCACCCTTCTGTCTGTCTATCCATTCTTAAAATATTTATGGCTAGCCAAGGGTTAGATGCAGAGCAGGGGTAGCATGAGACCATTGGCTAGCGGGGACAGGGAGGAGAGACAGAACAAGTAAGGCCCTGTGGGTCACTTCCTCACTCTTCCACCCCCACCCCCACAGGACCCACGCTCAGCTCATATCCCTCCTGGGGGGATGCATTTGGACTTGGGGGTATGAAGGATGCTTTGCCTCTGGGACCCTCTGTACAAAGGCTAGTGTGAGAGTGAGTGTTTGTAGAAGACGCCCCTTTCTCTCTCCCGCTGTGGTCTCATGCAGCAGCAATTCCCCAACCCTCAATTTCTAATAGGAATTCTGGAAACCGCCCTGAAGTTTGAAGAAGTTGCTTGAATCTGACAGGCATAGAAGAGATAAGGGTCCAGCGTGGCACTGAGGTGGCTCTTTGGAGTCAGCAGGGAAGCATCTTGGGACTCATTTTCAGGGTCTCACCTCAGCAGCCATTGTAACTCACAGAGGTGTGTTGTTGCCCATTCTCTGCTGCTGCCCTTTCGAGACACTGGTGAAAGTATGACTCAAATTTTGCAGAACTATTAAAGGTCAGTTGGAGGAGTGACAGCTCAGAGGTGTCAAGTAAATCAAGGGAAGCCCAATTTTATTGTTCATAAGGATATTCAGGAACTTAGAAAACACTGTGCTGCCAAGCCTCCAGGAACCCTTACCTGGGAAAGAACAGTATAGACAGAGCATGCAAGACAGCCCTGCTGCTTGCTACCAGAAGTTTTTATTAAAATCCCATAAACTGATAAACAAATTCCCTGAAGTACTTGCCTTGAAATTCAGGCTGAAGATGCCCCTTGTTGGTCCATCCACATAGCCCTGTCCCTTGGAAACACAAATCCCTTTTCTAATGTTTGAGTGATTGGCTAATGGTCTATGCCTGAGTACCAACAACAAGAAAAAGAAAGAATTTAGTCCATTTCCAGAACACTGTGATCACCCTAAAGTTGGTTCGTGCAAGGGGCTGAAATTGAATCTCCGTTCTGGCTGTGGGTAGAGCAGTAGCAGCTGTGTTTGTGTCCAGAGCCAGGGGTGTAGCTGCTTGGGAGTCATAAGACCCTTCCTTTCTGTGAGAGGAAACTTCCTTCTTGGTATTTGCTGGCGCATCCAAACATTTAATTATAAAAGCTTCTCGTAGGCGATAGATGTTTAAAATTAAGATGAATACACTCATTTTGGCCAATAGCACAGACGGCTATTACTCTGAAAGCCCCAATTCATTACTGGATATTGTAACGGAACGCTAACACTTGCACAACAGCCTGAGACCTGTCTCGCATGCACAATCAGCAGGCCCTGCCTGGGCCCTTATACCCGAGGAGGGAAACAAGCAAAACCCAAGCACATGCCCTTGGGATGATTGCCTTTCTAGTGGAAACACTGACGGACCATTAATTAATAGCAGACCTTTTGCATGGTCTGATGGTGCAGCTCAATCCCTGGCCCAGCCTAGCGAGCATGTCTGAGCTACAGAGAATAGATTGGGACTCCGGATGTCTTCCTAGTCTCAAAATCACCAGGATGCGCTCTGGCTGCTATGCCCCTCAATCCACTAGGGGGCGCCTGCCATTTCCCACCCGCGAAATGAGTGCTTAGGATAAATGGCTCAATAGCAATGCACCAGTGGACCATTTCTCCACCAAAACATTGGGTACACTGCCAACAACGAAGAGCCCTCGAGTGGACCACGCCAACTTATATTTGAAGCCCTCCAATGTCTCTTGCTTCTCCTGGGAAATAGTCTCAAATCCAGTCAGGGACCAAAGACACCTTTCTGTGTCTTCCAGTTTAGCCCTTGAGACTCCTACTGTTCTCGGTTCTGTCCCTAGCACTATGAACTGCCTGGACTGCCTCAACCTTTTGTACATGGAGCTAGTGTCTTTCCTTTCTCTATTATGTTGTGACACAACCTGGACTCTCTGATGTTGGTTCTGTGCTGCCTGGACTGTTATGTCATCACTAGAAACACAAGGCAAACAAACCTCTTTGTTTGATGCATTACTCAGTATCAGGTGTTCCATTATAGCAACAGAAATCAGTGTAAGATAGCATGGCGCAGATGGCCATTATATACTTTCTTGTTTTCCCTGTTTGGGTGCCTAGGTTTTGTATCATCCCATTCTTCTTTGTGCATAGAAGACAAGTTACCCATGAGTGAAAATGTACCATACATGATTCCAAATAGTTCACACTGCACTCAGGCCTAGGAATGGCGCTGATTGACTTGGGCTTTCAAGTTCTGGTTTCAGATCTCACCTATACCTACACCATTAGGAAGAAACCAGGGCATTCTAATTTCGCTTGTATTGTGCTAATAAAATATCATGACCAAAAACAACTTAGGGAAGAAGGGGGATAATTTCAGCTTAGAATTCCTGGTTACAATCTACCATAGTAGGGAAGGCAAGGCAAGGACTTCAAACAGCTATTCTTATATCATAGCCATAGTCAAACACAGAGAAATAAATGGAGGCATGCATGCTTCTTTGCTTCCTTGCTGTGCTTAGCTGGATTTCTCCACTCTTATACAGTTTAGGACCATCTGCCTAGGGAATGGTGCCACCCATAGTAGGCAGGGTCTTCCACCAACTATGTTAATGAAGGCAATCCCCCACAGACATGCCTTAGGGGGTGTTTGCTGATGGCCTCTGCCTCTCATGTCCGAGCAATGTGAGTTTCCTGGCACAGCCTATAACTGAGTCACCAGAGGCATCCAGGGATTAAAAAAAATCATAAAAGGGGTTTCAGGAGGTGACTCCTACATCTGTAGGCATGAGCCAGAAGGACAGGGGCTTCAGAGCCCAGAGGAAGACTTGGGAGGCTGCTGGATTCCCGAGAGGAGATCTTACTGAGGGTGCTAAGGGTGCTAAGGGACTCCTATGAAGAAGATGGAGATGATGTGGTGACCCTTAGCCGAGAGCAGCAACCAGGACCAGGTGGAATAATGGTTCTCCAGTGAGTGGAGAAAGAAGCTGCTGAGGAACCAAGGTGGTGAAAATTCCAAACAAGAGTTTATGTCGATGATTGGTAACTACTGGGAATATGAATGTTGCTAATGGAGTGCTAACTTTGAACTTTGAGTTCAAAGGCCCTGGAAAGGTTGAATCCTGGGATTGGTGCGGTCCTCCACTGGAAGACCTAGTCTCTGCAGGGAGGGGATGGCAGCAGGTACTCACTGAGCCTCCCATGATAAACCCTCTTTAAAAAATCCATGTTGTTTAAACACAGCTAATTCCCAATACTGGTTCAGTGGGCAGCTGTGAGAGCTCCATCTTACAAACAGGGGAAACTGAGGCCCTAGAGGTTAAATGGATGCCCAACATCATCCTGGCTGCAAGCTCTCTGGCTCCAGAGAGACCGGGAATCAGCCTGCTTCATCACACACCAGCCCTCATCAGGTTCACTCTTCAAGACGAGGCCTGGCAGTCAGCATTTTCTCTATTACCCAAGGTCCACATGACCAAGACAAATCACTCTTCTTCTGTGCCTCAGTTTACCATTACAGTATAAAATAACGATTCCCACTTCCTAGAGATGTTATAAGAATCAGTGTGATCTTGGATATAAGGCATACGATACACGATTCATTTGTTTTCGGTAAATCGTGGCTATTGAGAATTATAGCAGCATAATTGGATGGAGGGAATGGCTCTCTAGACACTATGGTGGGGTCACTCAGGCCTGAGCTTTTCTTATGGTCCTAAGTGTTACCCACAAGCCCCTGTACTATCAGCTGCTGTGTGCTACTTTGGGGCACTTTGGAACTTTCATACATGGGCCTAGGGGAAGACAGACAGTGAAGGTTATAATCAGTCCCTGGCTCCCATTGCCTTCCATGCTTCCTAGTACTTTATCATCCAAACAGCCTCTGTTGCATGCAGAAATGACCCAAAGCTATTCTGTCATTCCCCTCCTAAGATAAGCTGAAGTCATGGGCAAACATGAACTATTCCTCCCACCCAATATGGTAGCATCAGAGTGGCCAACTGTCCTGGTGTGCCAATCTAGTCATCAAGGGACCTAGGTTGGTCTGTCACTATAGAGCTCCCTTGATTGCTGTAGGGTTATTGGGGTCACATGTCCGCTCCACCACGAGACACTGCTGTTGGGGTGGCAGGACGCAGGAAGTTTGACTGTGCTACCCCACGCTGTCGCTGGGCAGGTGTTGGGTGGTAGGGAAGTCCCAGGACACAGCTCCAGGTATGGGGAAGCATAGTCTGAGGCTCAGGACCACTGGAGCAGGCTTGGGGGTCCCCAGGCATACAGTGAGACCAGGGCTGTCTGATTCTCAAGCTCTTGGGCATCCAGGCACCCCTGGGAGCCACGGAAGAGCTGAAAATGGAGGGGGGCTGAATTTAGCCTGGGGTGGGAGGGGAAAGGGGAGGAGCTCTGGCTGTTCCCTCAGGGGGCTTCCTTGGCTTGTAGGCGGTTGGCTTGGGCTTGGCTTGGTGGTGATCTTGGCTGGAGTACAGAGAAGTTGTGTATGAGAGATTAGACTGTGGTTCTATAGGTAAAGGCCTTCTCTGCAGCTCCCCACAGTGCACGACGGATCCTGGTGAAAAGAGAGAGTCCATGGTTTTAAGGCATTTATTGTCATGGCAGAAAGTGGATGTGTCATACCATACCCCACTTCTCAGGGTGGGCCTGAGGTTAAATACCCTTTGCAGGGAGGAGTGTCTGGGAAGGCACTGGTCCCAGCACAGCTTTGTCAAGAAAACCTCCTGGACTCTCTCTTCTACCCCACCACACATTGGGACCTTGTATGGCTACCATTGCCTTGCTGCTGGCTAGGCACATATCCAGCTCAGGGCTTCTAATGCCCAGCTGTTTCTCTGCAGTCTGGAGTGGGCCAGGCCCCAAAGCCCTTGGTGGCAGGTTCAGTGGTTTCTGAGAGGACTCACTGACATGGAGAGTGGCTGAGGTCTAGCCAGAGAGGCCAGAAATAGAGCATTTACCATACCAGCAAGCGGAGTGAGGGACCATGGGAAGCGGGGCTTTCCCTGGATAGGACAGGTCTCTCAAGGACCACAAACTGCTGGGCCTGTGATTCCAACTCTGGGGGAGGATGAGGCAGGAGGACTGCAGGTTCAATGCCTACCTAAGCTACAGAGTCAGTTCAAAGCAGCCAGGGTAACTCAGTGATCCTGCCTCAAAAGTTCAGAAGGAGGTTGTGGCAGGAGAATGTGAGCCTGGCATGTGAGAGGCCCTGGCTTCCATCCCAACATCAGAAAGATAAGGAACAGAAGGAAATAAAATTTTCATGCTCCCTGGCACACCTCAAAATGCTTAAGCGCTTGCCCCCTTCAGGGGGCCCAGGACTAAGCCCCAAGTGCTTTTACTTGGCTCACATCACCTTCATGTGCTCTGTTGATGTTGATGGTGGCAGAGCTTTACCTGTGTCTTCAGAAAACACAGTGCCAAAGAGCCCAGCTGCTAGGTTGGTCAGGAAGCACTGGGGCTGGTCACTCTGATCTACTGTCTGCATCTAAGGGGACGAGGAGGGCTGACATTACAGGGAGCACACAGAATGCAGAGTCCTCCCCACCTCCAAGATCTCAGGGTATGGAATATTTACACATCCCCTGGGGGACTTAAAGGTTTTCCAATCTGTAACCAAATATAGTTAGAGGACAAGCCCTTGGTAAGGAACTCAGTCAAAGACACTCTTCCCTTGAGCACAGCTTCCCTTGAGCTTCTCACATCAGTTTCTAGACCTTGGCTAGCAAAATAGAATAGGTATCAGGGAAGGTTGCTGCTTATTTTTTTTTAAAGAAAAGCTTACTCTGTGTGTGTGTGTGTGTGTGTGTGTGTGTGTGTGTGTGTGTGTGTGTGAGAGAGAGAGAGAGAGAGAGAGAGAGCGAGACAGAGAGACAGAGAGACAGAGACAGAGAGAGACAGAGACAGAGAGACAGAGAGACAAAGAGAGAATGATGGTCCATATGTGAAGAGGACAACTTCCCTGTCACCATTGGTTCCCTCCTTACTGGAAATTGAACTCAGGCTGTCAGTCTTGGCAGCAGATGCCTTAACCCAGGAGCCTTTCCCCTGTGTTGAGATGCTAATTGTTTAGGTTCCTAGCCTTGCCATCCAGGAGAAGGTTGGTTTCTCACTTGAGTCATGGAAGGTTCTAGGTTCAGGTTTCAGGTATTCTGCCCTAGACTTGTCCACCCCTCAATGGGAGAATCTCTTAAATGACTCATATTTTAACCTTTATCCACTCTAGTGCTGACTGACACCCTGACACAGCAGCATGAAAATGATAGCCTCTGAAGTGTGAGGCAGTCTTAAGGGGTAACTGAGAAAATCTACTTCTCACCCTGTGCCTTGTAGTGTGTGTGGTAGATGAAGATTAGCACAAACTAACATGGTAACAGGGTGCATAGCCATCCTTGTTCTCCTGGGGCTTGCCTGGGTAAGCCAGGGTGGGCTCTCAGGACTCCGATGATGGGAGTGCATGACTATGGCTGACTTGCCAGGTTGGCTGGCCCTGAGAAACTCTGTGTATTATTCCATTTAAGCTTCACAGAACCTGTGTGGTGTAACAGTTACTCCCATAGTAGAGTCATACACTAAAGCCTTAAATCAGGGAGTAGAGAGAAGACTTAGCAGCTAGGAACACACATTGCTCTTGACCAGAGTTCAATTCCAAGCTCTCATTCGGGAGCCTCACAACCACCTGTAACTCCAGGGGAAGTGAAGGTGTGAGCCTCCCTAGGTGCCTGCTCTTATGTAAATACACCTGTACACGCATACATATATGTGCAGACACACACACACACACACACACACACACACACACACACACACTTTCCTAGTTAGGGTTTTACTGCTGTGAACAGATACCGTGACCAAGGCAACTCTTATAAAGACAACTTTTAAGTGGGGCTGGCTTACAG
Source organism: Rattus rattus (assembly GCF_011064425.1). Classification (NCBI taxonomy): domain Eukaryota; kingdom Metazoa; phylum Chordata; class Mammalia; order Rodentia; family Muridae; genus Rattus; species Rattus rattus. Next base: position 90,671,729 of record NC_046154.1, read on the forward strand.
GTTAAGAGATTCAGTCCATTATCATCAAGGCGAGAGCATGGCACTGTCTAGGCAGGCATGGTGCAGGCAGAGCTGAGAGTTCTACATCTTCATCTGAAGGCTGCTAGCAGAAGACTGACTTCCAGGCAGCTAGGAAGCATCTCAAAGCCTACATCCACAGTGACAGACTTCCTTCAACAAGACCACACCTCCTAATAGTCCCTGGGCCAAGCATATTCAAACACACACACACACACACACACACACACACACACACACACACCAACATTAGGAATCTACCTTGACCAATCTCTATCTTTTCTTTTTAAGTATTTTGCATTTATTAACCATTTGTGTGCATGTGCGTGCACGTGTGTATGTGTGTGACACACATGGGCACATCCGTTTTAATGTGCTTCTGGAGGTCAGAGAACAACTTGCAGGTGTCAGTTCTCTTCTTCTACCGCATGGGTCCCAGGGACAGAACTCAAGCCCTTAGGCGTGGTGGCGAACGCTTTTACCTGCTGAGCCATCTCCTGGCTTTACCTGATCTTTTGTGACAGGGTCTCTCACTGAACCCTAGCAACCGGGCAGAGTTCTAGGGAATCTGTGTTTCTTCTCACTACTACCCTAGGCTCATAGACACGAACATGAGTACTAGGGATCCAAACTCAGGTACCATGCATGGCAGTCCCTTTAGAAACTGAGGCATCTCCCCTCAAGTACCGATTCTTAAGCAAGAAATGACTTGTTTTTCTGCACTGTGGCAATTACCTACCTCCCCACAAGCCTTCTGTTCTCTCCAGATGATTTGACCAGGTTCTCAGTGAGGTTTTTTTGTTGCTGTAGCAAAATACCCGAAGCCAGGTACTTTCTCTTATAAAGAAATATGTTTACTTAGCTCAGAAATTTAGATACCAGTAATTCCAAGATGGCTGACCTGTTCACTCTCTAGTGAGAGTTTTCTGGGTTACATCATGAAGAAAACAGCCATGTGCAAAACCAGCCAGGTTTTATAAAGACACATTCTTGAGAAACTTACCAGGGTCTGATGAGCAGCTCACGAATGTCCTCTGAGACACTCCTAGTGACCTAACCTTAATCACTCTTTAATGTGCTCTTGTCTCAGCACCACCACCACTTTGGTTAATGTCATCAAACCATTTGACTTGTGTTGGCCAAGGCCACAGAGACAGAACAACCCTAGGCTTTCCTGGAATGTTTTTGCTCAAACCTTTGATCCTTGCCCTCTCCAGGAGAATCCCGCACTGCAGGTGACCTGCTAGTTCACACAGCCTGGAGCCACAGGAAAGAGTTGCCTCCAAATCCCCAGACCTCCAGGGAGCTCCGCCTACTCTAGATTAGCCAAACTCCATTTGACCAGCATGAGGCAGAAAGCAAAAGTCACTGTATTTACACTCCCGAGAGATGTGTGTGAGTGTGTGTGTGTATGTGTGTGAGTATGTGTGTGAGAGTGTGTGTGAGTGTGAGTATGTGTGTGAGTGTGTGTGTGTGTGTGTGTGTGTGTGTGTGTGTACATGTGAGTATGTGTGTGTATGTGTGTGTGTGTGAGTGTGTGTGTGTGTGTGTGTGTGTGTGTGTGTGTGTGTGTGTGTGTGTGTGTGTGTGTGTGTGTGTATGTGTGTGTGTGTGTGTGTGTGAGGTGTGTGTGTGTGGTGTGTGTGTGTATGTGTGGTGGTGTGTGTGTGAGGTGTGTGTGTGTGTGTGTGTGTGTGTGTGTGACTTGTTACACAGCAGTAGCTAACTGGTAGTACATCTCTGACAGCTCATGGCCTTTGATGAACAAAGTTTGTATATTAAGTGTGGCTAAGCACTACTAGTGACTAGATTTCTAATCTGAGAGTTGGTTGCTACCCTTTAAGGAGTTGTTAATAAAGGGTTGGGAGAGGGGATGAAAATGAAATATTCTATATCCAAAATGGTGTCTGATGTTGCTCTTGTTTGAGCTACATTGTATGAAGTCTGCTGAGCCAAAATCTTTCTCAGACCTCTCTCTCCCTTGGATCAGAGCCCTAAACCTACAAGGTAGTTAGTTCTACGAGAAGTGGGGTCACCTGCTTCTACATACACCAGAGCACATGCTTACACATATACCAGAGAATACAGTGGGAAGGGCTGAGGTGAGGACCTGGGTTGCAGCTCCTCTTGGGCCTTGATCCTACTGCTCTCTGAGCCTCTGCCTGCACGTTTGCTAATCAGTCTGGGAGTATTTGTGAACTGCTAACCAGGCACAGACAAGGCAGTGTGTGTGTGTGTGTATGTGTGTGTGTGTGTGTGTGTGAGAGAGAGAGAGAGAGAGAGAGAGAGAGAGAGAGAGAGAGAGAGTTTGCACAAATGTTTTATAGTCAGATTTGTGTCTTGCTATCTTCCTATGATAAGCTATGTGGCCTCCAGGTAAGTTACTTTGTCTACTCGACCCTGAGTTCCCACCTCTGTAGGGAATTACTGAGGGAACTGGATGCAGTAAAGCCTGACACCAGGGAGCCCTGGGCCTATGACGCCTACCGTTATTACACCAACTAGTGGGCCTCCTGACATGGGTCATTCCCAAACCACAATCAACTCCTCTCAGTGGAGTCAATATGCTTCTTCTTTGGCCTCATTTCAGGGGTCCCCTCTTTAATTCTACAGTGGCACTTGCAAAGGGGTTATTTACCATGCAAGGGGGCAGGGTGGTTGCCTCCTAAAAATGATTTCAAATTTTTCCTTTGCTTCCTGTTAAGCTATTAGAGCCCAGGAATTGTCGCTCTACATAAACGTAGAGCAGCGGCTGCGAAAGAGCGCCCCAAAGTAATTGTGAGTTGTCTTGACGCTAATTACATAGGGGAGCCTGTTTAATTGCCAGTTAAATTGACTGTGTGTGTTTTCTCTAATCTGTGTTTCCGGGCAAGTCGGATGACATCAGCTCCTTGTTGGACTAAGTGTGAATTTGGAAGACCCCCAAGAGGCTTTCCGTGAGGAGTCCCCCAGAGGGGGGATGAAAGGTGGGTGGGGTATGGCAGCTTGTGAACATGAAGATGTGGATCCAACCTGAGGTCCCCTAGAAGATGAGGAATGTAAGGTCCTTCCTCTGAAGCCAGATGGGAGCTGCGGGCTGCACAGAGGAGAAATGACAGTGTCATCAGTTCCGGGCTCCTCAATGCTTTCCATGCACCCTGGTGGCCTTCGCACACAGTAAGCATCCCTCCTGTCACAGCAGTCCCCAACCTTGCTCCTTACTCTCCTGCTCTCAACTAGCCTGACTGTTCAGCTGCAGTGACGTGTGCAGCCCCCCAGGATGACAGCTTCCTTCTGCCCAGCCCCCCACCCGGACTTGGGTTTTAGGGTTCCCTAGTTCCCCACTTGGTAGACTGTGAGTCCTTGAAGACAGATCATACATGAAGAGGGGTTCCTTAGAGGCTAGAGGTGAAAGTCATAGAGAAGAGAGGAGGGAGGAGGGAAGAGAGAGGAGGGAGAAGCCAGGGAAAGAGGCGGAGACAGAAAAGAAGAGGGAGAATGGGAGGGGAAGCAAAGAGAGAAGGGAGAGAGGGAGGGGAGGGTGACTGATCACCATAGCAACTAAGAGAGTCTATATGCAGTATATGTATGCATACTTGTATGCATTGAGGCAGGGTCTCTCACTGAACCTGGAGCCCATGGGTCTGGTTGCGTTAAGTAGCACGCCAGCTCCAGAGAGCCACCCATCTGCCTCCCCGGTGCTGGGATTGTAGGCACACACCATCATGCCTGGCTTTTTGCATGAATGTTGGGGATCGAAATTGGGTCCCCACTCTTGCATAGCAAATATTCTACCTACTGAACCATCTCTGCAGGACCCGCCCCCCATGCATGTTCACAGTAGTACTTCCTCATTGCCACCTTCACTGTCCTGAGGTAGGCACCGCGATCATCCCCATTTCACAGATGAATAGAATGAGGATGCTTAGAGGCTGAGCAACTTGAGTGCAGAGCCCCTAGAGCAACAGACCCAGGAGTCCGTTCATTCCAGTGTGAGGCTGAGGGGCCGGGCAGGGAGGGTAAGAGGAAAGAAAGAGGGGGAGAGAGGAGCTTCCCCCAACCCCATGTTTAAAAACCTCTCTAGTCTTCCACACACGAGCTCTCCTTAGCTCAAAAGCTAAATTAGAGTGGATTGCACTCTCCTCACTTTAGTAATTTAGATAAAAGTAAAATTTTGTCTGAGAGTAGAAGCAATTACAGTGCGGGTTTTGTGATTAACTTGATTAACACTGTTTCACTTGAAAAGCGCCCCCCCCCCTTGCTGGAGCTCTGTAATCAGAGTCCCGTCTTTCAACTGTGCTACAGCTGCTCTTTCCCCGCCCCCCAAAAGGGTTTTGACATAAATACTTATTAGGGAGGACTTAGGCTGGGTCTGAGCGGCAGTTGAGTGGGGAAGAGTGAAGGGCGCCCTCTGCATTAGCACCCGTAGCCCATTAGAAGGCTGTCGCCCGCCACCCTGCCTACTGACAAAGGTCCCAATTATGTGGGAATGAAATATACATACGTGATACGGGAGGCTTTATGCATTTTTATTTTTTTTCAAAGAGAAAACTCTAATTAGAGATTTTATTTCTTTAAGGGGAAAATGATATGTGGTTGCGAGAGAGACTATCTAGGGTTATCGCTGGGTGACTACACAAATTTTCCAGTCCCAGCCCAATCCCGAGTCAGGGCTGAGCTGCCTGGTGTCTGGGAGGTGCTGAGCTTCTGTAGTCCAGATCTTAGGCTTCAGAGTGGAAGGGGAGGTGGGACAAGCGAGCCATAGTCACTGCTCTCCGGCCAGTCCTCTCAGCGTCATGATACTGTTCCCCCATTCCTCTCCAGGCTTCCTGGCCATGGTTATGGGAAAGCTCGCCGCTGGGTCTGGAATGTTCCATCCTGATAAACTCACCAGTCTGCACGTAGATGAAGAAATGAGTTTCCAAGAGGCCAGCCACCTGCTGGAGGCCTCACAGCTGCTGGGCAGCAGAGTTGGAGTCAGACCCAGGCGGGCTGGCTTCAGAGCTCTTCCCTTCTCTTCCTTGGCTGTGGGGGCTCAGAGACTACAGGATGGCTCCACTTTGGAGGATGTGGAGAGAGACCACTTAGCCATCAGCGGAGAAGGCACAGCAGCTCCCGAAGTGAAGCGAGCCAGGCCCTCTCTTCTGGATCCAGCCACGGGTACCCAGGATACCACATGGTGACTCTGACATTTGTGTGCTTGAACCTAGAACCCAGCCTGGGTGAGGACAAGCCAGGGAGGGGTCCTTTGCTGAGATGAGAGCTCCTTTCCTGCAGTCAGGAATTTCCAGGTAATTTCTGGAAACTTCCTGGGATATCCCTATACCACTGTGTGTGCAGAAGCCCATTACATATCCCCATCTGTCCCTCTGTAGCGTGCTGATAGCTTACTATTGAGATCACGTCTGTGCCAATGACAAGCTTGGAACTCTCTATGTATATCCTCAATCAACCTAGTCCCTATCATGCATGACACACTCTTGAAGCCTTTGGTATCTCTTCTGCCCCTGCTTATTGGCCATGTTCTCTCAGGACAGGCAGGTCCCAAGTGATATCTTAGTGTATTGATAGGACAAGGTGTGACACTGGACTCTGTAACCCAGGCAGCCATTCTATCAGCCGTCTCTCAGTTTCCCATCTAAATCAGGACGATCATAATAGCGTACAGAATTCAAAGGCATGAAGTTTAAAGTTAAAGTGTTTTGGAGGCTGGAGTGTAGCTCAGTTGGTAGAGTGCTTGCCCAGCATGAGCGAAGCCTAGGGCTCCACCCCCAGTAGCACATAAACTACCACACACTGGTATCCCAGCCCTCGGGAGTTGGAGACAAGACCAGAAGTACAAGGTCGTCCTTGTGTTCCAGGCTTGGGATGCATGAGACCCTGTCTCCATTTAAACAGAAAGGATGGAAGGGAGGGAGGAAAAGATTTATTGAGAGTCTACCTGAGCCCCTGTGTTAGGACGTGTGGTCACTGGTGTCCCATGTACAGGTGGAGGTATGTGGAGCTGAAGCTGCCCTGCGTCACACAAGCACAGGTCATTTATCAGCAATTCAGCATGTTCCAGCCTCATATTTGTGTAGCACTCACTGTGGACAGATGCTGGCCTGAGCACACCAGCTGGGCATATACACATGGATGTGGGTACGTGTCTGTGTCTGTGAGTGCCAGGAAGGGCTGGTCTACAGCTGGAGAGAACAGAATAGGAATCAGACCCAGGCCTGTGTGGCAGCCTGTGTGGCACCCAGCATCCTGGAAGTGCAGGCATCCACTTGGCACTCTGAGCCACATCCCAACCCCAAGCACAGCATGCCCTCCGCTGCACCTCGTCCTCACAGCCAGAGGCCCAGATGATGGTGACAGCAGCCCATGGTGGAGCGACATCCAGGGAGTCTACATTCCTCTTCAGTGACTCGCCAGCCTGGAGGGGCTGCCAGGGTCCGACTCCAGCCTCATCGGCCCCCTCCTGTCCAGCCCTCCTCTGGTCTCCTGATTTCCCATCCTGTGCACCCCCAGCCTCCTTCCTGCCTCTCCCGGGGCGGGCTCGGGCCTGGCGCCACTCCAGAACGGCTTAATCAGAACAAATCCTGAGAAAGCACATGTATTATTTATTCCTGCAAAGGTTAAATAATTTGATGAGTTTCTTAGGACGCTGCTGGAATGCTGATGGCCTCCTGGAAAAAACACACACAAACAAACACACATACAAACACGACTTCTCTCTCTCTCTCTCTCTCTCTCTCTCTCTCTCTCTCTCTCTCTCCACACACACACACACACACACACACACACACACACACACACCAGACATTGCCACTTGCCCAGTAATCTCTTGAAGGAGATCAAAGTATGACCCTTGGTGACACTGGCCCTGAGGCGGGGAGGGAGCATGGCCTTCCTGTTTATTAGCTAGGAATGACAGCTCCCATGTCTTCCCTGGCACCATGCATTGTCCAGGGCTGACTGTGCCTCAGATTCTGTAAGTGACCATGGGGATGCCACTGATTAGGAACCCAGCTGTTGTCCTCTGAGGGATGTGGAGGAAGCTCCTTGCATTTGGAGTGCAGCAGGTAGTCAGGGTCATGGGGATAAGGTCCTGCCTAGGCCTGCAGGTGACAGGTCCTTCTTTCCCACGGCTAGCTGGGCGGGGTCCAGGGGCAGACCAGTTTACCCATGCTGAATGAGGAAGCCAGTAACAGAGGCACAAAGGAGTAAGAAATATGTCTCCTCTTCTCTTCTTCACACCCCTCTCCCTTCCTTCCTCTTCCTCACCATCATGGCTGCTCTAATATCTCACCTTTCCTGTGCCCAGTTCAAGGCTAAGTAGATTTGTGCCTCATGAAATCCCCTCTTAGCCCTTCAGCCTTCATTCTTGAGATCAGAAGTTCCAGAGGCACTTTATGAGCTACCAAAGGACACGGAGACACCAAAGGGCCCAGAGACACCAAAGGGCCCAGAGACACCAAAGGGCCCAGAGACACCAAAGGGCCCAGAGACACCAAAGGGCCCAGAGATACCAAAGGGCCCAGAGACACCAAGGGGGCCAGAGACACCAAAGGGCACAGAGACACCAAAGGACACAGAGACACCGAAGGACACAGAGATACCAAAGGGCCCAGAGACACCAAGGGGCACAGAGCTGTATAGAACCAGGCCTCTTGGGAGCTGTCTGGACAGGGGCCATGGGTTCTTTCTGTTGTCACGCAAACAGCAAGGGGACAGAGCTGAGACTCCGAGGCAAATGACAAGTATGGAAGCTGGTTCGGAATGTGTAGCTATCAGACCTGGAGAAGTTACTTCACACCTCACGCCTCTGTTTCTGGACCTGATCCACCACAGACCAGACCACCATGTGATGTCTGGGTGGGCTCATGACATGGATGGTTCAAAGTAAGAACAAACTGGGGCCCACTTGCTCTCCTTCCTGCCCCTACACAGGCCTTAACCAGTGGACAACCCGCTCACTGGGATCTGGTACTCCACTTGGTGAATGCTCCTTTGCCACATTGACCTCATCCCATCCTGAATCCCCAGACACTCTACTTTACAGACAAGAAAGGGTGTACTTCAGATTCTAAGCACCGCTGTCAGACAACAGAACTGGGGTGCAGAGAGGACAGCTCTGGATAGGCTATCTGGGAGATGGACTTGACTCCAGACTATCCCTCTGCTGGGTAAAAGATGGTTGTTACCATCCAAGAGTCTCAGTTTCCCCATCTCTAAAATGGGGCTAATCAAAGACTAGCCTTCACAGGGCAGACCATACGGATAAGTCGCAGTTCTTGAGAAAGCAGACTAGCATGGCATGGGACAGGGTCTTGAAAGAGCATTCTAGACAGTGACCATAAAGCTGGCACACCCTGGAGCCACACACTGGTTTTACCTCTTCCTAGTTAAATAATCTCAAGGTCATGGCTCAGTTTCCTTATCTGGAAAAGTGAAGCTCATCATGGTAGCTAGCCTGAGCATGTTTGGGACTTCATAGCTATAAATAATTACAACAGTAAGGGACATGGTTTATAAAAAGGATATTGGGAATCATTGAGAACCAAGAAATGAGGCTTCGTCTCCAGGGATCAACCTCATGTCTCCTTAGGTATGCGTTGATGATTGGCAGCACTTTTAGGATTGATCTGTATGGTATGAGTGACAAGCCGTCAGTGGGGGTCAATGGCGTGTGCCCACCCAGATACCATCTTCTTCCCCCTGGGCAAGCTCTGCTCCCAAGCCATATTTCGTACATCCCTAGGCTTCTGTGGGAAAATTCCATGTGAGAGGCTACAGCACGCTGCTCCCCCGTTTTAATTACTACTTCCTTAATTGAGTCACAAGTGGTGTTTGTGTTCCCATCAGACCCACGAGGACCTTGTTGTTTATGTGAATGACTCTCAGTGGAGTGGCGGCTCTGAAATTCCAGACGTTCTGTTTGTACCGATTCTAACGTGCTGAGCTTCGGCTACAAACTCCTGATCCCACTGCCTGGCACCGTATAGAAGGAGTTAGTGTTTCCTTCGCATAAGAGTTCAGGAAACAAGGGTAGGAGCCCAAGTGTCACAGGGCCCTGACCGTGGAGGGCCTCGGGTGAAACTCCTCACAATGGAAAATGGTATCTTTTGAGGCAGCCTCTTCCTTGATGTGCCCACTGGGTGCCGTGCCGAGCAGACCACTGGGACAGCTGGAGGCAGTGGGAGGGGCTTGACGATGCAGATTTCCAGCTCTTCCCTTTTGCCAACTTCAGTTTACAGCCATACAGAGCGACTCCTTGAGGACCAAGGCTGTATGCCAGCAGCCAGGGAGGAGGAGTCTAAGCTCCTAAATGGGCCAGTCCTTAAGCTGCCCATGAAGAATTGACTAGGTGTACCCTGTGTGAGCAGCCCAAGAATGCTTCCTGGAGGAGGAGTCACTTGATTGGGACCCCAGAGCCAATCAGAGCCCAATAGGAAGGATGAAGGAGGAGGGGCAGAAAGAACTGCCTCAGTGTGTGGAGCCGCTCAGTCACTGTGCTAGAGGACTCTGGCACAAACCCTGGAGGAGCCTGTGTCTCTGGAACGCTCTCTCTCTCTCTCTCTCTCTCTCTCTCTCTCTCTCTCTCTCTCTCTCTCTCTCTCTCTCTCCCTCTCTCCTAAAAGGTAATTCAGGAGACATTAATTGAATCAGACCCCTACACAGGTTGCGAATGCTAATGCTTCCCCTATTAAAAAGGTGTGGAATAATTAGGATGCTGATGAAGCCTGGAGGTACCATTCTCAGATGCGTTCCTGTCCCTCTCGTATCCCCGAGTGACAAATTAACCAGGAACAGAGCAACGGCTGCTAATACTTAGGGCGCTATTGCTTAAATTGGAAGGCAGGTTTTCAAGAGTGTGAAGGGCTTCCAGGTCCCACCGTGGACAGAGTCAGGAGAGAGAACAGGCGTGTTCCAGACTGATCCAAGGCAGGACAAGCTCACAGTGACATCCTCTATAGAGCCTGGAATATTTGACCTTGGGATGCCGCCATCACCTCTTTGGGGACTGAAAAAGTGAACAGGGTGGAACCCTAAAAATGTAAAAATTAATTAGTAATTAACTTGGTCTGGATACTTTTCAACCAGGTGCTGTACCGAGGCATTGGGAGAATAAATGCACTTAAACTTTTAGGTCCCAGGACAATCCCCTCTGAGATATGTGCTAGTCTTATCCCCATGTTAAAGATGAAGGATTTGGGACACAGAGGGAGTAAGGGCCGGACAGGAAACCTGAATTTAGCATCGCTGGCACTGGGACCTTTGGGGACACAGAGTTTGGCTCCACCTACGAGGGGCCTTGAAAACCAGCTATTACAGGCTGAAGTGCCAGGCCCGTTGGAGGATGACGTCATTCTCACCTTCGGTCCTGTGTGAGTGTGTTTAGAGACAGAATCTTGGCAGATGATTACATTTAGATGACGTCATTAGGCTGGATCCTAATCCAAGATGGCGGCTATGCGGTGGTGGTGGTGGCGGTGGTGGTGGTGGTTGTTTTGGGGTTTTTTGAGGGTGTGGTTTGTTGTTTCAAGATAGAGATAGTCAGTGGGTTAATGCACTTGCCTTCAAGCCTGGTGACCTGAGTGCAATCCCCAGGACCTACATGGTAGAAGGAGAAAGTCGACTTCCACAAGTTGTCTTCAAACCTTACATATGGTATGCTGTGCCATGTGTACCCCCGCCACCAGATAAAGCATGAACACACAAATAAGCAATAAGTGAAAGTAGGTGGTGGTGGAGAGACACATCCAGGGTGAACTTGAAACGAGGACACAGGGAAATCACAGCCAATAAGCCGAGGCATGCCTGAGGCTAACCCGAGGCTCTCTGGAGGAAGGCGGCCCACCCACCTCACAGCTGGTTTTGGCCTCCAGAATATAAGATGGTACTTTTTGTTGTTGAACCCAACCACTTAGCTTGTGGTACTTTCTTAGGCGCCCCCAGGGAACACTACATCAGGCAAACGGAATGGGTCTCAGTAGCTCAGGCAATAGGAAATCATTGCAGATTTATGAGGTAGGTGAGTCATGGGAGACCAATATCTTCAAAAGATTATTCCTGTGCTGCTTCTGCTAGATAACGAGTGAGAAATCTGAGAAATTATATGACTTTCTCAGGTCACACTAAAACCAAGATAATCCCAGAACTATGTGTGAATCTCTCTCTCTCCTCTCTCTCTCTCTCTCTCTCTCTCTCTCTCTCTCTCTCTCTCTCTCTTTTCTCTGTCTGTCTCTTTCTCTCACACACACATACACACACACACTCACACACACTCTCACTCACACTCACATACATATACACATGCTCACACACACACACTTCTGGCTTACTGGTGTACATTATTGGACTCCTCGACTTATTTGATTCAATTATTTTCTTACCCGACTTTCTCAGTGTGGCCATCCACTCTCTACTTCTAGCCTTCTCTGATGAAAAGCTCCCTAACTATAGTGGCAGCCTGACTCATGTCAAACTGTCACAAACTTAAGCCAGATGAAATTCTGAAACACACCCACCAATAACAACAGCAGGGGGGACCAGGGGAGGTGATATACAAAATGCAGTTGGGATTTTATTTTGTGCACCCAAATACAGTTTGTCTGTCTGAGCCGCCTGACTTTGCAGTTGTGGTTATCCTGGCCCCAGGTCATTTGGAAACCACAATTTGTATTGGAAAAAGAAAAAGAAGACATAGGACTAGATGTTTAAAAGCCTGGCAAGACAGTGGTGTCACTAGTGCCATGGCGGTTACTTCCTTGGTGCCCAGCAGGACAGTCACGTGTAGGGCAGGAGCCATGCCGATGATGGCGTTCATGGAGCCACCTGTTCATCCATTCATTTGCTGTGTCATTCACCAAACACCAAAAAAGCCTTTCCTAGATTAAAACACTATGGGATAAGCCAGGCAGAAAAACAAATCGTGGCTTCAGAGTTTATTTAGCAAGGGAAAGAAGCAGGTGGATCTGATCCTGGGTAGGGGATGAGGGCCGAGGTTATAGGACGACTCAGAAGACGAAGTGAGCTGATCCTGACAGTGGAGATTAGTCCTGGGTCGTTACCGTCTTATGAAGTCGGGAAGCAGGAAGCCAGACCTGTCCGCTGGTGCTCACGGGGGTTCAGCAATCTCTATACCTCTCTCCTTGAGGTCGTTTCTCCCGGGACCCCTCTACCACAAAGGCACACGTGTGAAACCTCAGAACTCAAGGCTGTTTCGACATAAGTGCAAAACCTCCAAGGACTCTGGGATATGTGACCTGGAGGTCACATATGGCTGGCAGGCTCTGTTCTGGGTGGCAGAGATGTCAAGGGAACGAAGGCCAGCGTTTGGGCCACTCTGCAAGCTTCTCGAGCTTCCTCCCTGGGGAGGGTTTCAGATTTTCTCTCAATAAAAATTACCACTGGGCAAACACAAATAAACTTAAGGGATTTAACTGACAGAGTTAAACAAGCAGAAGATAGGATTTCTCTAAATGAGAATAAACCACTTGCATATGAAAAAGATTTAAAACTGAGGCTCACTAGAGAATTGAAACAGATTCGGAGAAGTTGGGGGAGGGAAGAGACACCGGCCGGGACCTCCATCTGGCAGCTGGTGATACTAGAAGGTGAGGCCACAGTCCCGGTTAGGTTGGCCCACCCCAATGGTGTGGCCAGTGATGGAGAAGCCAGTCCTAGCGTGGATTCTTCACAGAGGCAGAGGCCAGTTAAGGCCATTAAGTAGGGGCAGCTGACTGAGCTTCACTCTTGAGGGGCTCTTACTGGTTCCCTGTGACAGGTTTTGGAAGTGTGAAAGTAGAAGCCAGGTTCTCGCTGATGCTCTAGCTTTAAGCTGCAGCTCCAGTGGGAGAAGACCCAGCCGGCTGGAAGCTGATATAATACCAGGCTTAACGGCATGGTCCGGGAGCTGGGCAGATGGCTCAGTTGGTAAACTGATCGTGAGGACCTGACTGTGGATCCCCAACACCTTCATTTAAAGCTGTGTAAAATTCCACAGCAATGGTGGATTTCTGGAGCTCTGTAGCTTGTGAGACATCTGCCCCAAACATAGCGAGACCCTGTCTCAAAAAACATAGTAGAGAGTGATTGAGACACTTGACATTTACCTCCTCTCTTCAAATACACACACACACACACACACACACACACACACACACACACACACACACTACCACTCATGCCTGAATCTGGCCCCTCCTACCTTCTAGATGGGTAAACTGGGAGTCCAGCTTCATGACGGGGAGCTCAGGAATTCTCTATTCAGGGCTTCTTCCTGGCTCTGGGAACACAGTAGTGGGCAAGACCAACAGAGCTCTGCTTGTGCAGATGCTACAAGATTCTGAGGTCAATGTTCAAAGCGCCTCACAGCAAGCAATAAAATGCCAGATTGCAGAAGAGGAGTCAGGATGCTGACACATTCCCACAGTTCCATGTATAACAATTAGTCGAGAACGCTGAGAAAAAGCCACAGGGCTTGGGTCCTCTGCATCAGCAGCCTAGACAAGATGCTACGCTACCTCCTCTCTCCCTCTGCATCCATCTGTTTCCTCTGATACTCTTCCTTCACAATTGGCTTCTTGGTCTCCTCTTGTCCCTTTATGGTTGGGACAGAGTCACTGCCACCCAGCTTGGCAACTTCAAGATTCTTCTTTCTTCCTGTAACTTCAGAGGCGTTCTCTCTGGACCTTGCTGGAGCCACATGTCTTAAAGAAATTAATCACCATTTTGAGGACGATGCTGAAATATAGTCATCCAGGCTTAAGTGACATCATCAATGGCTTAACTGTGGACCGTAATCAATAACCCTGCCAGAAGCACACAGAAAGGAGGGCAGTTCTCCAACTAGAAGGAAGCAGAGATCCCCAACAGCAGATGCCACCCTATGAGAGGCACTTAGCCTGGCCTTGGCGGGCAGTAAGGGGCAGCTCCCAGAGGTGACAGCGCCCAGTAAACCCTGGGGGAAGTTGCCCACTCTTTCACGTGCCATCTTCACCAGTACTTCTGTCTTAGACACACGGTCTCTCGTATCCCAGCTTGGGGGATATATAACTGCCAGCTACCTTTCTTCTTACTTGCTGTGAGCGTCAAGTGTTCTCATCATGCCATGCCCCTCAAAATGGACCCCTTTGCATTTTAAAGTCATTGGGAGATCAAATTTGCCCTCCTCTCTTCCTGGTTTGAGCCAGTAGCTATAAAAGCCATGACTCACTGTATCTACAGTGTCATCTAAACACGGGCCTTAGAGCTTAACCATTTGCCAACTCTATGGAACCAACATTATTGAAGTGGGAAAAGCTGTGGCCAATGAAATACAGCTATTAAAAAAAGAATGTTCGGGGTTGGGGATTTAGCTCAGTGGTAGAGCACTTGCCTAGGAAGCGCAAGGCCCTGGGTTCGATCCCCAGCTCCAAAAGAAGAACCAAAAAAAAAAAAAAAAAAAAAAGAATATTCTTTGTGGTCCATTTATTTCCCATGTTCTCTAAGACTGAACCAAGAGGCATGCATAATGTTGTACATACCTTTAATCCCAGCGCTCAGAAGACAGGCAGACAGATCTCTGTTAGTTTGAGGCCAGCTGAGTCTGCACGGCAAGTTCCAGGCCAGCTGGAACTGATGAAACCCTGCTTTAAAAAAATAATTGGACCAAAGATTTTTTGGTTTTGTTACTTGAGACAAGATCTCACATAGCCCAGGCTGACCCCAACTTACTATATAGCCATGAAGCCTTTTGAACTTCTGCTGCTTCTACCTGTGTCTCATAAACACTGATATTACAAGCATGTACCATGATTCCTGGTTTGTCTGGTTCTGGAGATCAAACCCAAGGCTTCGTGTGTGCTGGGTAAGCACTTTATCAAACTGAGCTACGTCACCAAGAGCCAAGTAGGGCTTTAGGTAGGGCAGCTGCCTTCCCACCTTTCTTCCTTCCAATCGCAAACTAAATAAATAAATCTCAAAAAATGACAGAGATCCATGAACAGACTCTAACCTTTTGTCCTGCCTTATACTTTTTATTTATTTAAATATGTGTGCATCTGTGTGTGTGTATCTGTGTGTGTGTGTCTGTGTGTGTGTGTGTCTGTGTGTGTGTGTGTCTGTGTGTGTGTGTGTATGTGTGAGTGCAGTGCTCACAGAGTCCAGAAGAGGGCAGCACATCCCCTGGAGCTGGAGTTATAGGTGGCAATGAGTTGCCTGACCTGGGTACCGGGATCTGAACTCGGGTCTTCTGGAAAAGCTACACCCGCCCTTTACCACTGAGCCATCTCTCTGGCTCCTGCATAATTTCTTTTTAAAAAGACGCCGTACTCGCCAGAGCTCCTGTGCACCTTTTCTTCCCACTCACCCACACGCAGCCATTGTAAGTGTGACACACTCCTTTCTCACCCTTCTTCATGTTTTACTACAACACTAGATATCAGTAAACAATGGAGATTTCAGGAGGGATTTCAAATTTCATGCAGATGTCTTGACACTGTGTATTCTCATGAAAGTGGGTCCTGTCACTCACCGTCTGTCTTAGTCACTGTTCTATTGCTGTGAAAAGACACCATGACCAAGGCGAGGGAGATTTTAACTGGAGGTTTGCTCACAGTTTCAGGGGCTTGTTGCATTATTGTGAATGGTGGGGAGCATGGCAGCACTCAGGCAGGCACTGGAGAGCTACACCCTGATCTGTAGGCAGAGAAATAGAGACTTGGCATGGCAGGGGTTTTGAGATTACAAAAGCCCCCCACCTTGAGTGACACACTTCCTCCAGCAAGGTCACATCTACTCCACTCCTTCTAGTCCTTCTCAGAGAATGTCACTTCCTGCTGACTAAGCATTCAGATACACCAGCCTATAGGGGCCATATTTATTCAAACCACCCCACCTCTGCAGACCAACCCATGTCGTTTCTTACAAGCATGGGCATTTTGTCCTTTTTAAGTGCCATGTAACATTTCACCCAACACTTACACACTCTGTTTCCAATTTTTTATTGTTATGTGAACAATGCTGGGTTTGGTCTAAATTAAAAACAAATCTATAATCCACTAGTGTTCTCCTGACAGAAAGGAGTTTAAAGTACATTCCTTTTAAAAACTACTGTGATGAGAACTTGATGCATGACTTCCACAAAACTTTACAGTTAGTTAGCATGTTCTCGCTCACACATAATCTTCCCCATATCTCCAAGGCTGTAGCACAGGCTTTTGCCTAGGTCAGAAATATATAAATTTCTTTGGAAAGTCTAGCTTATAATCTCACCTTCTTTCTCTCCTTCTCTCTCTTTCTTTCTTTCTTTCTTTCCTTCCTTCTTTCTTCTTCTTCTTCTTCCTCCTCCTCCTCTTCCTCTTCTTCCTCCTCTCTCTCTCTCTCTCTCTCTCTCTCTCTCTCCCTCCCTCCATCCCTCCCCCGTGTGTGCACACATATGTGCTTGTGAGCATGCACATATGCATATAAACTCATGTGTGACTGTATGAGTGCAAGTGTGTGCTTTGCATATGAATGGTAGAGGTTGAGGTATGGGGTCCACTACCGTAACTCTGCTTTATTTATCATGGAAGGGTCTCTTGCTGAATCTAGAGCTCACCGCTACTCTAGTTAGCTTGCTTTCCAGCAACCCCCTGTCTCTGCCTCCCAAGCAGTGTGCTACCAGTGGGCGGATGCACTCACTTCCCTGGCTGGTTACGTGGGTACTGGAGCTGGGATTCAGATCTTCCCAATGAAGCTAGCCAGTGCCCTAGCCCTGCCAGATTTTTCTCTATACCCTGCAAAGTTCATCTGTGGTGAAGTGCAACTCGTGAGGGTTGGTTTTGAATGTTATTCCAGAAGGGACCATCACCGGCAGCCTGAAGGCACTCCTGGGGATGCTGTGGGATAACGGGGAATCCTGACTGGGGCACAGAAAGAGAACTCAGAGCTGACAGCTGCGCTGAGTCTGGTCTACAGATGTTTTGTTTGGCTCAGCTAATGTTTTCAAAGAACTGAGCCAACGTTTAATAATTGGGACATTTTAAATTTTAAAAATGCTGATTTCTGACTTGTCTTGAAAAACATCAGAAAGACTGACGGGCCCAGATCTGAACTGTCGAGTGTCAACAATAAGCTAAACTAAGCCACAGCTGTGCCTTTGGATGGGCTATGCATGTCCTGATGTACCTCAGACCCCACCACTCCTGATTGCCTCCTGAATTGTCTCTTCTATGCCGGGCATGGTTGTTCTCCCTGTAGCGGTGAAAACTGGGGATGGGATCATGCAAGTTTCCTTCCATTGACTCACTCCTGTTCTGGACCCCTCTGGGCGTTTTGTGTGATGAGCGTAATTGGGTTGAGTTATAACTTGTATTAGACCATCGTTTCCTAACCAAGAGAACACAAAGAAGGCACTGACCTTTTGGAAATGATAACTACCAGCCACATCCCAGCCACGTCCAGCCATGTCCAGCCACACCCCGGGTGCATGCATATTGTTGTGGCTGTTGAAGGTTGGCTCACACGGGGCTGGAGAGAAAGGACGGAGGTATTATGAGGTTGATGACTGAGCCCTGGTCTGGAAAACAGAATGGCCAGGCCACTGTCCTTGTACACGTGGGCAATTTCTCCATCCCGGTGGTCTTCACTTTCCATATCTAAACTCAGAGTTTAGTTCAGTTCAGTTCAGTTTAGTATGGGCTACATGACCTGCAAGCTGCTATCCAGTCCTGGTGCTCTGTCTCTCAGTTCTCTGTCTCTCTTTGTCTCTGTCTCTCTCTTTTCTCTCTCTATATACATGGATTTATTCTTTATTATTTTTAGTTAGGTATGTGTGTCTGCATGCAGGTATGTGATGTAAGTGCAAAAGCACAAGAAGGCTAAAGGCATTCAGTCCCCTGGAGCTGCAGTTACTGACAGTTGTAAGCTGCCTGGAGTGGGTGTTTGTTGCTGTAAAATATAAAAATTATAATGCTGTCTTTTACCCTGCACTAGGTCCAGCAACGCAGTGCCCCAAGACATCTGGTAGATATCATCATCTCAGTCAGCAAAGCCTCTCACCCGCTCTGCTCCATCCCATATCACACTGCCAGTGGCTTCTTTCTGAGCCTGGCAACAATCTCTCTACCCAGCCAGTTCCCAAGGCAGGCTACCACCAGGCCAGAAATTCCTGATTAGGAAACATCCTAATTCCGTGGCAGCCTAGTGTCTCCAGCCACCACATACTCTCTTGAACTTAAATTGCCACATGAAAGAACACACAACACAATAACCTCTGATCCCATTGATAATATATAATTTGCTAAGCCCTGTACACATACATGCCTTAAGAATACTCATAACAACCTGTAAATGTGCAGAGAGGAATCTTAACATTCGCCTCCATGTTCTCTCAGCTGCTGCTTCCCCTTGCTCTAGTCTCCTCCCCTCTCTAAAACTTTTTCCCACCCATCCTTCCTTCTCATCCAATGGCAGGCCTCATTCTATCTTGTACCTGCCTTCACCCGCATAATGACATCATCCTACAGGCGTTTGGAACCAAGTTCGGGATCTCTGGAAGAGCAGCAAGTGTTCTTAACCACTGAGACATCTCTCCAGCCCCACTCTCTTTCTGCAAACCATCTTCTCAAATGTTCAAAGCCAAGTCTGAGCTGTGTGTCTTCTGGAAAGACAAGGAAGCCCTGCCCAAGTCATTGGGTGGTGACAGTGACTGGAGGGTTGCAGTCATTGAGGAACTCCCACCACCAAATAGCCATAGTAGCTGGAGCCAACAACAGCTGCAGGACACCCCACAGGCTTCCCTGTGTCCTGCTGGAGTCTGTTTGGAAAGCTTCTGGAGCTGGAGGCTTCCAGTGACCTGAACTTTCTCAGACTGAGAGAAGGTATCAACTGTCCTGGCAGTGTGGAGACCTGAGGTCTGCTTCCACAAGACCTCATGCCCTGTCGAACTCCAGTTCCTATGTGACTGGTCCGTTGTGACACCACTTCTCTCACCAACCCTGCTTTAGTGTGTGGAGAAAGAAGAGGTGGCTGGAATCAGACATGCAGAAGCTGTGACTGAGGTAGGAGGCCTCATAGAGCTCAGCACAGAGTGGGGAGGTTGGGGAACGGGTGGACCAGACACTGGCCCAGGTTAAATCTTGCTGGAGAGATGGCAGCCAGGTCTGGTTCCTGGCATTGCTCTTGGTTTGGGTGGAAGCCCCGCCCCGTGGTTGTGCTGTCAACTCTGGAACATGGGGATACCTGCAGACAGGAATAGTCACATGACAGAGGGCGTTCCAGGTATGAGCTAAAGTTACAACCCAAATCAAGAAGTTGTCCACTGTAACAACTCATGGTTTAAAAGCTGAAAAGATTTCTGTGTGGAGTTGGAAAACTGCAGGAAAGAGGTGAGAGACAGCAGAAGCATGAGGCTGGCTGACCATAGCGGGAAGATCCACCCAGAGTGCAGCACAAAGACCTGCAGCTGCAGACCACGAAGGCAGGTCCTGGCTGAAAGCCCGGCCTCCATCTTACATCCACAAGGAGCTTGATCTGGCCAGTGACCTGAGTGGGTTTAGAAGCAGAGTCATCCTTGACACCTCTAGGTATGGCCCAGGGAGCTCACATCACAGAAAACATGAGCAGGGACCCAGTGAACGACTGCTGCACCCACAGACCTGAGAGACACCCACCAGCGTGTGGGCAAAGTGTCACGGCCACAGCAGAAAAGAACTCAAGACTTCTTGCCACGGTTTGGAGCCAGTTACAGAGTGTGGAGGTCGACAGCCTCGTAAGGTTCTATGTTGTGTGTCCAGAAAGACACTAACTGTGGGCACCGTTTAATGGAGGACGTTGTTTCAGAATCAGATTTGGAGATGAAAGACTCCCTCTAGGTAGATGGAGATGACTTTTCTGATTGCCAATGAGGCTCCATCCACTGCCAAGAACATTTGAGGCTTAAAATGGCCGCATTAAGCAGAGAGGCCCCTGCAGAGGTAGAAACAGCGTTAGCATTCCAGAAGCGTCCCAGGGTTCATGAGGCCTCTAGAGAATCAATATCTCTCTTCAGTGGACATGACAAATGATTATCATGCTAGCCTCTCTTTCTCTCCCATTGCATTTTCCTGCCCATCTGAAAGGCTACAAAACTCAAATTGGTAATGTAAATGACCAGAGAGAGAAAGAAAGAGATGTTCACAGGGTGAAATTCTTCTTCCTTGCCAGCTGCTCAGTTGCCCCAAACAGTCTCTGGGTACAGAGTGGCCCTGTGGCATTCACACTGCTAGTGGCTATTTGGTAGCTTTTATGTCCCAAACGTAGGCTATGAAGGCACTGAGGCCACTGTAAGTGGCCCCATGCACATAGGATATTATAACGACAGGTTATGTGTGGGACTCAGTGAGGTAGTGAAGCATTCATTCCAGTGGCATAATCCCCTCCCCTCACCCTATTTCATCTCATCCCACAGCCCCCGAGAAGGGGCCACTTACTTTCAGGATGGGTCTTTCCCCTCCTTTAGAAACCCCTTCCTAGACATACCCAGAGGCCTGCCTCCCTCACTGTCTTCTAGGCAGTTCTGCATCCAGTCAAGTTGACAATGAAGATTAAACACCTCAGAGAACAATGCATATTGGACTTCTCTGTTGACTCAGCAAAGAACAACATCTATGGCGTGCCCCCGCATGCCTTCCACTCAGTGAAGAGAGGGGGAGGAAGATAAGCACTTTGAAAACATCTGCTACACAGCTGGTAGTAGTGATGCATTCCTAAATCCCAGGACTCAGACGCAGATCTCTGAGTTTCAGGCCAGCCTGGTCTACAGAGTGAGCTCCAGAACAGCCAGGACTACATAGAGAAACCCTGTCTTGAAAAAGCAAAAACAAAAAAAAATGAAAGAAAAAGAAAAAAGAGGAGAGAGGCAGAGAGGAGAAGGAGAAAAAGAAGCAGGAGGAGGAAGAGGAAGAGGAGGAGGAAGAAGATCTCAATGGAGCTGGGTTTTCCTTGGTCCCCAACTGGATCTTGCCATGGCCAGCAAGTGCTGTCTAATGATAATTAAATCAGACAGTGACACTGACACTCACCCTATCTCTGAGGAGTCACACATCCCTTGAGACTCTTCAGCCCTGCAGCAGGCCTTCCTGGGTCTCATGCCTTTGCTACAATCTGACCTGCTGGAGCTTGATAGACTTCAGTCTTGGAAATATAGTCCTAATATAGTATCTGCCTGTGGGCTCTGCAGCTCACCTTCCAGAAATTGGTCCCTTAGAAACAACTGTGGAGGTGTACAATGGTCCATGACCAAAGCCATTTGTCAGGAGGTTGGAGACAACCAATGTCCACAGAGAGAACACTAGTTACAGAGATGACCATGTAGCCACAGCCTGACTACCTCAGCCATCCTGCAGAACAGCACAGGCCCATGCCTGTTATTAGAGGGCATCCACTTACATCTGGGAGGGATCCTGTTTACAGAATCCTCCAATGATATCACAGCTATGTAAACTAGTCTAAATGTGAATGTCTAGAGCTGTGCACTAAATATTGTCCACAACCACCTGTTTTCTTTAGACTTTCTGTGCTCTATAGACTTTAAACAACAGAACTAGATTGCTGCTAAAATCAGGGTTTACAACAGAATCAATCCAAAAGCATCCCATCCTTCAGTGCTCATCCGGAGAGAAGCTACCCCAGGAGGCAACTCCCACTGTCCAGGTTAACATCTCCTGACCCAGTCTCACAGTGCACTCTTGGGTCTCCCTTCAAGCAGTCATCATGCCCTCTGTATGCATCTTGTTTCTTCTGGTCCATTGCAAAGTTGGAATAGCCTTCATGCTGCTGCGCATGTGTGGCCATAGTAGATTACATATGTTAACCACTGAGAAATATCTGGAACTGTCTGTTCCTATAGCCCACTGGAGCTGACTACATATACCACAGTGCCTATGGCTGAGATGTGAAAATGGTCTAGCCCAGGAGATGTAAGGAGAAGGGTGTGGCCTTGTTTTTCTTTTTGTCTTTCCATAATCCAATTGACCCAAGGGTCTGTGATGTATAGATAGCTTCCCTAGACCTGGTGGACAGGCTATGAGCAAAGATGACACAAGTGCCAGCATTGGCCAACACATTGTGGTTGATATAGGTTTGTCTGTTTTTCATGTTTCAGTGATGAAACCTTAGCTTTTAAAGCCTAAATACACTCAGTTTGAACCACATACAAGACACTGTGTGTGAAAGATTGTGTGACCATTCTCCCACAGAAGTGAACACAGATGGCCAGATGACTTTAACCAAACAAACATAGGTAGAACCAGCATTGTGCAGTATATCTGTTACTTTTCTATACCATGACCAACACTAACTCACAGGGCTTATAACTTCAGAGGGCTGGGAGCCATAACAGTGTAGACAGCGTTCCAGCTGATGGCCAGAGCATGAAGCCGCTGATCATGGTCATTCACACCCAGGAAGCGGAGAGAAAGAGCAGGAGGTGGAATGAGGCTTTCAACCCTCAAAGCCCACCCCCAGTGACACACTTCCTCCAACAAGGCTGCATCTCCTAAAGGTCCCATAACCTCCCCAAACAGCGCCACCAGCTGAGGACCAAGTGTCAAATGCATGCATCTATGGGGAACATTTCTCACCAAACCACCACACTGAGCAAAACTTGTGAATAGGAATGTCTGTTGTCTATTGAGTACCGGGACCCAGGCTGAACATTTTATAAAACACTCTGTCAGTTATCTGAACACCTGTGAGGATACGTCTATTGTTATTTCTGTTTACTCCAGCAGAACAACATCTCAGCAAGGTGACTTCCTTTGGCCTAGGTCATGTGGTCTCCAAGCAGCTGAGTCATGATTTTAGCAGTAGCACTCTAGCCCTGCCTGTCTCATGAGTTAAAACAGTGTGATGTGAGCCAGAACCATGCTCGCATCAGGGCCTCTTCATGGGGAAGGACACGGGGGAGAGCCTCTGGGAGCCTGTGAGTGTAAATGTCACCAACAAGTGCATCATGATGAGAATGGACATAGGGAACGCCCAGAACAACAGACAAACAAAGCATTTCTTCTGTGCATGAGTAGGGTTTAGAAGTTAAGATGCTTCTAGATCTTCCTCCCTCATTCTTCCGGGCTGGCAGCATTGCAGGCAGCGTTTACCCCATCAGCAGGAATCTCTGAAGGGCAAAAGCTTGATGACATCTGAGAAGCTCCCACAAGGAATGTCCGACATGAGTGGGAAGCATCTGTGTCTGGGCAGGTTAAGGTGTAAGTAAGCATACAGCTTACTATCCGCACTGCTCTCAGCGGTACCCAGGGCACCTGGCAGAGGCACCTCAGTCGGGGCTGGCTTACAGGTTCAGAGGCTCCGTCTGTTACCATCCTGTAGGAAGCATGGCTGCCTGCAGACAGGGCTGGGGCCTGGGAAGGAACTAAGAGTTCTCCATCTTGATCCACAGGTAGCCCAAAGGAGGTTCTCCCGCACTGAGCATAGGAGACCTTAAAGCCCATCCCACAGTGACACACTTCTGTCAACAAGGCCATACATCCTCCAGTAAGTCCACACTTCCTAATAACACCACTCCCTGTGGGCCAAACATTCAAACACACAAATCCACAGGGCCATTTCTATTCAAACCACCATATCTGGAGTGACCTCCATCTCTCGATGTCACCCTCACAAATCATGTATGTTTATTAACTTTCAAACTCTGGAACAAATGGCTGAGGTTCCTATTTAACATATCAAAGCAGTCCGACCGCCAGGTTCTCCCAGCATCCCTCAGTCCCTACTTGTTACGGATATGGATGGTATACTCTGCCCTCTACCTAGAATTCTCCAGTCTAAGGGCTGGACTGCCTTCTCCCAGAGGCTCTTACATACATACATACATACATACATACATACATACATACATACATACATACATACATACATACATACATACATACAGCCATTTTGGTTATCTGCACCCATTTTTTACCTTTTCCCCTCATGGCTACTGAACCTGGTTCCCTTGTCTTCCCTCTCCCCCACCTCATGTGGCCCAGCTCAGACTGGCCTGTTTACTCCGATGTCTCTGCCTCTGGTCCTGCTTTCCTTTTATCTACAACAAACCTTCTCCACCCACTTAGGAGAAAAAGCACATCCCTCCTTTTCCTTTATTTTTTCACTCAGATGTGACTTGTGGTTTTCATTGCACTGTAACCTCTCTGAGGACTTCACCTCGACCCAGACACCTCGGGTCATCTGAGTCATCTGACCTGGTCACCACAAGATTCTTGTTTTGACTCTATGCAGTGTTCTCTGTCTGCCTTGAAGGTTTTTATTTTCCATTTTCGTGTGTGAGCGCGTCTGCATATATGCATGTGGGGAGGGTATATGTGGTGTGAGCGTGTTGTGTGTGGGTATTCATGGTGTGAGTGTGCAGTGTGTGGGTATATGTGGTGTGAGTATGCATGTATGTGAGTATATGTGGTGTGATGTGCATGTATGGGTATATGTGGTGTGAGTGTGCTGTGTGTGGGTATTCATGGTGTGAGTGTGCAGTGTGTGGGTATATGTGGTGTGAGTATGCAGTGTGTGGGTATATGTGGCATAAGTGTGCAGTGTATGGGTATATGTGGTGTGAGTGTGCAGCGTGTGAGTATATGTGGTGTGAGTGTGCATGTATGTGGGTATACGTGGTATGAGTGTGCATGTTTGGGTATACATGGTATGAGTGTGCATGTGGAGCTCTGAGGTTGATGTTAGGAATCACCCTATTCACTGACGTAAAGTCCCTTAAACAGACCCAGGGCTCACCAAGTGACTCATCTCACTAGCCAGCTTGCTCCGGGACCCTCATCCTTGCCCCTAAGACTATAATTACTGCCAGGTCTATCCAGCGTTCTACGTTTCCTGGGACTCCGAGCTCTGGTCATGGAGCATATGCAGCAAGCACTTTAAACACGGAGCCATCTGTGTAGCATGGATTGTGGGAGATAACTAATATTCAAACAAGATTTTGAAGGATTTGATAGTTAAAAGTAAACCATTCAACTTGGTAGTGCTATGAATGGGAGTGGAAGGAGCCTTCCTGGTGCCTTTGGAGTTTATCAATGAAAGACAGGGGCAGTGGGATCCCTGGTGGAGACAAAGCCCCAAATGAGAGCCCTAGACTAAGTGTATCTTTGGGGAGCACAATAGACCCCATTAAAAACTGAGTCCTCAAAGAATGCAAATTTCCCAAATAAAACATAATTGAGCAAAGAGAAGAGAGTTGATCCCATAAATAACCGGCCATAATTAGACCCTATCAACAGTTCCTATTAAAGAAACATCAGGCAGCCGAGAACTGGAAGTCTGGGGAAATTGAGTTCTTAATTAAATCCTCATCAGACTTACTGGTACCCAGATCCCCCCTTCCCACCTCCCGGCTCTTGTGTGTCAGAGCTTCAGGAAATGGCTCAGTTCTGTGTAATTGTATGAGATGCATCCCACACCTGCTGGACCTCTGCACGGTCTGGTGAAGTCCTTTGAAGTGTTGGATCTCAACATCCAGAAGAACCCGCTGAGTCCTGGCATTCCCCGAGAGAGCCGTGCACGTAAACTTCTCTTAGAGAAATATGTCTCTTCTCTTAACTGCACTCCTGGGTTCCGCACCTGCCTTGTGTCCCTAACATGTGCAGATGCAAGCCATCTTCCTGCACCTGGAATTTCACAAGGAACTTCCCGTACTCTCTCTCTTCTCTCTCTTCACCATCCTTTCAACGTGACACCAGCTTCATGGGCTCCATTATTTATTATTATTATTATTATTATTATTATTATTATTATTATTATTATTATTATTATTCCAAATCCTGGAGAGTCTGTTCTCTCATTCTTGTTAGAAATCTCACTAGAATTCTAGTGTCTTCCTGGAAATGTTCTTTTCCAGGTCACCACTATGCTCCTCTGATTAAGACCCTCCCAGTGGTATTTGGTCTGCGGTCCTGTTTCCCATTTTAGGGATAGACCTGACTCTTGTCTGGGAGTCCGTACTGTGTTGGTTTTCCTCCAGGCTCTTTTCACTGCTCAACCCGGGGTTCTGTCCCTCTCGTCGCTGTATCTCCACTGCTCTCCGACAGTAACCTCAGCTCTGTTTTGTAAGCCCCGGACTGTCATCACAGCTTCAGGTCTGCACAGACTTCTAGAACAGCTTCCCTGGTCCACCTCACCCTTCTCCCATCAGAGCTCAAAATCTGTAGCTCAGTGAGTTCATCCTTCCAGCTATTGCTCAAACTCAAAAGCTTAGACATCTTCTGCATCTCTCCCCGACCCTCCCTGCCCTCTTGAATCAGGGTTGGCAAGCTCTTCCCCCAAAGCCCCATAGAGTAGATGCAGGCTTTGGGGCCATGAAGTCCTCAACACAGCCCTCTCTCCTCTTAGTGCTATCCTGCCGACCCACAGTGGCCACATAGTGTGTTTCCTTAGCAAGTCAACAGATCCTTACAAGGGGCCTACTCAGGCAACTCTATTTGTAACTAATATGAACTTCATTGTTATAAAATTGTACCTGAAAGCTGTGCCTGTCACCTGTCTCCAAAGCCAGAGGATCCACAGTTAGCAAGTTCATGTATGTCTTTCCAGAGCTGATGTACAGAGGGGCAACCATATGCAAATGAAAGCCTAGCATATACACAGTTCTAAGGCTTATTCTGAGTGTATTTCTTCCTTTATCCATGCAACCTCGGAAGAATGTGCTAGCTTCTCCTTAATGCAAAACTATGGGTTTTTTCTTTCTCTTTTATTATTTAAATTTTTTAATGTATATGCAATAACCAAGACCTACAAATCAGTTTAAAAATAATATCATGTATATTCATACACCTGCCACCCTGCTTAGGAAATGAAACATTGTCAACACGTCTAACTCCCTTGGTAGATGCCCTTCCACATCACCTCAGGCTTGCCCCCTCCCACAGGCAACCTCTGCTCTGGTCTGGATCAACTACTCCCAAAGATTGCCTAGTACAGGTGTTATATGTGTCCTGTCTCCAAGAAGTCATTTATGTACATATTCTACTACTTTCTTCTGTCACAGAAAATGTGACCTATCGTTTTTGTAAACTTCATTTACTTTTGTGTCTCTCTATGTCACACACGCACACGCACACACACACACACACACACACAGAGGTGTACCCATGCCGCAATGTACATGTAGAGGTCAAAGACAATTTATGGGAGTTGGTCTGGGCCCAGGGATCAAACTCAGGATGTCAGACTTGGCAGCAAGCACTGCTTACCTATTTACTAAATAAATAAACATGTGAGCATTTATTTATTTATTTTTATTTGTCTTGCCAGCCCAATATATGTTCTTTTCAAATATGTATTTGTGACACCTGTCAGTAGCAATGGTTATAACCCCAGGCTCACTAATGTTCTCAATGTCATTACATTGTGTGAACATCCCACTATTCATTTACCCTTTCCTTATTGGTAGATGGTCATGTTCCTAATATTCCATTATCACAACATGGCCAAGAAGGTCATCCTTATCTGTTCCTAACAGAGAGGAGCAGACTGCCAGCCAGGCTCACACTAGAATAGCTAACTGGTAATAGGGCATGCACATCAAAGTAGTCTTAAACTCATCTTAATTAGTATGGCCCTTCCCCTCTTCCTTATGCATTTTAGAATCAGATTTTTTAAACTCCACAAAGTACATTGTAGGGATTTAGATCAGGAGTACATTAAATTTGTAAATTCATTCTGTGGGGAATTTGAAAATATCCCAATGCTAAGTCTTGTTAGCCATGGAGCCAGTACAGCATTTGCTTTACTTGAGATTGTCTCTGTTTCTTTTACTAAAGGACCAGATTCCACAAATACAGTGCTCGTGTTTGGTTTAATGCATTCCTATGCTTCTTCTGTCCTCTGAACTATATATAGATTAGATGGCCCCTTTCTCCAATGCCTGTGGCTTGTGTACAGTAGAAGAATAACTTCAGTACTCACCTTTGTATCCAGAATCTTGCAAAGCCTGTTCACTATAACTTACTCAAAGGTTCCCTTGATTTCTGGATTGATGATAATTTACTCGGTAAATATGGTTGGTTTTTGGCGATCTTTTCCAAACACTTTTAAAATTTAGTTCCTTAGTTACTCCTCTCTCTCTCTCTCTCTCTCTCTCTCTCTCTCTCTCTCTCTCTCTCTCTCTCTCTCTCTCTGTGTGTGTGTGTGTGTGTGTGTGTGTGTGTGTGTATGTGCGTGTCAAGACATACACGCATGCAAGCAAGCTCATATGCACCTGCAGGTCAAAGGACATCCCCGGGGAACTGGTTCTCTCCTTCTACCAGGTGAGTCCTGGGGATGAAACTCCGATCCTCAGGCTTGGTGGCCATTGCCTCACCAGCTGAGCCACCTCTCTGCCCCACCTCATTTTCTATTTGCTTATTTGTTTGTTTAATTATTTGCTTATTTTTATTTTTGCAATGCATTGCCTGGTGTCTTCAGTACAGAAGACATGCTAGTGGACCCTCGACCCTTTCCATAGTTGAAACAATTCACTTCTGACATTGTGCAATCAAATACGCTTGTAGCATGGTTGTTCCTTTCCTAGGATTAGGACAGTCCTTCTCTGGTCCTTTTTTCACAGACACCCTCACATCAAGGAGTCCTGAGTGTATCCACTGGTTCAAACAGATCAAAGAGTGTGGAATGTATCCACTGCTTTTTCTTTCTCTTTCACTCCAACCATCTTTGCATTCTGAGTCAGAACCATAAGAGTGGTCTTTATAAAATGTGCATTTCTGTACAGTTAATTAGTAAATGCAGCCACGTTTTTGCAGCTTCACTTCCCAGTTAGGATGGGAAGGAATGACGTTTCTGCAACGTGCAGGTCCACTCTGCTTCAAGGCGCTTGGAGTCTCCCACCACAAGTTCCAGCATCTCCCTTCACTGATGACTTTCTGGAAGAATTTGAAGAAGACTGAAATTGTTTCTTGACACTTTCTTAGAACTCATTTCTAAAATGTACAGGCCTAATTGTTTCCTTCAAAAACAATGAGTTATAAGGGTCTGGGGGTCCAAACTTGTAATCCCAGCTACTCAGGAGACTGAGGCGAGAGGATCATAGATTAAGATTGCCTGGGCTTCTGAGGGAGTTCAGAGCTAGCCTGGGCAACCTAGTGAGACTCTATCTCAAAACATGGAAAGAAATCTGGGGACATAGCTCAGTAGCAGAGAATTTGCTTCACATGCATAAGGTCCTAAATCCATTCCCCAGTCCTAGGAAAACCAGAACAACAAAATCATGTGATACATTGTTAAGGTTTCCTACTTCTTGATTCAGTTATAAACAGCGTAGAGGTAGACTTGGTCTAGTTTGTTTCACACATTCGATTTGTTCCCATACATCTGTTCACGGTTTCTTTCCATCTGTGACTGTGCCCCTTTGTCCTTTGTAACAATCTACATTTGTAGTTTCTCTTTTGATTGTATCAATCTGGCCAGAAGTTTTTCTATACAATTAGTATCTTCAATCTTTTCCTTGCATAATTATTTCCAATTTTATTTTTCTCTGCTATTATCTCCTCTTTTCTTGATTTCCTTTCTTTCTTTCTTTCCTTGTTTTTCTGCATTTCTGTGTGATCATTGAAAGTTACAAATATTTTACTTCCACACACAAATTTTTAGCAAGTACACTGAGTGTGTACACGTATATGCGTTCAGAGGCCAGGATAGGAAGTCAGATCACCTGAAGCTGGCTTTACAGGTATTTGTGGAATGTCCTGTGGGAGCTGGGATCTGAACGCTGGTCCTCGTGACTGTGCAGCTGATACTTTTAACCACTGAGCCATCTCGAGACCCCACAGCTGAGCATTCTGTACATATGTCTTTGTCCCAAAGTTTGTGAAAAAAATGTCAACCATCGTTTCTTCAGTTCTGCCAACCCAATTCTGTCTACCATTTCAGAGTCTGACTACATATATATTGCATTATCTGATATAGTCCCCTAGGCATATTTTAGAGCAATTTTTATTAAATTTGACTTATCGTGTGTACACGTGTGAAAGTTGGAGAGCAATTTTCGAGAGTCTGTTTTCTTCTACCATGTGGCTCCCAGAGTTTGGGCTTGTGGCAAGTAGCCTGTGAGTCCCCTTGCCAGCCCTCTGCTCAATGGTTTATAGCTCTACAGAGCTCTAAAACCCTGTCATAAAAGGGCACCCAGTGTCCACCACTATCAGCATCGGGTATTTAGTGTGGTGCTTTTGTCCAATCCAACCACCGTGACAATATATGAGGCCGAAGCCTGTCCTTCCTCAGAGTCCCTCTGCTCATGTCTCAACAGCTCACACAGAACACCGCCTACACTGTTCTGCGGCTCCACTGGGCTATGGCATCTCCTCAGACTTCCCTTGTTCTGTAGGACACTGGCATTTTAGAAGGTTCCAGTCAGGTATTTTTGAATAAAGTCCTTCGGCTAGGAGCAGCCTGTTTTTCCATCATTAGATGGGGGCTGTAGGTGGAGGAACACAAGGTAGAGAGTCATATCAAGGGGCCTTCGATCGATCAGCGTGACGGGCTGCTACTGTTGCTGACCTTGATCTCCTGACCCAGGAATGTCTGCCAGGTTCTCCCTCGTCCCACACTTGGCTCTCATGAGGTCCTCATGCACAGCCACAGTTCTGGAGGGGACACTGTTTCACTGCCATGAGAATGAACCATCTGTACACACTGTTGACAATGCTTCTACACAGGAGATTTCTCTGCTCCCGTTGAGTTACTTACCCATTCATTAATCATTAATGCCAGACTGGAGTAGCAGAGTGATTGGATACTTTGAGTTATAATGCAATATTACTTTATTTTGTTGCTCAGATTTTTCCACCTTTGCCCTGTGGGAGCTCTTTCAAGTTGTCTTCTCTGTGCATTTGACCCTGCTGCCCCCATTATTATAAGAATCGTTTTAATTTAATTTTTATTTTAATTCTTTTGCAGCGCTAGGGATTCAACCTGGGGCCTCACCCAAGCTAAACAAGCACTCTACCACTGAGCTACAGTCCCCAGCCCTGGTTTTAGTTCTTAGCATTAAAGACTCTCCAGGCCACAGAAGGAGCTAGCCAGAGTAGACATTAGGCATCTTCCTCAATCGCTCTCCACCTTGTTCTTTGAGACAAAGACTCTTGTTGAACCTAAAGCTCACGGATTCAGCAAGACTAGCTGTCCAGTGAGCCCCAGACATCCTCTGGCTTCTGCATCATCAGTGCTGGGATTTATAGTTATATACTGCAAGCCAGGGGTGTGCATGTGCGTGTGCGTGTGCGTGTTTGTGTGTGTGTGTGTGTACTTATGTGTCAAGCACTTTACCAACTTAACCATCTCCTTAACACTCAGTATTTATTTTCTATATAATAGATAAGACCTACATATGTGTTACAGTCTGGGGCATTTCATATTTTGCTGGTACTTTTTTTAATAATGGGTCTGATAAAGTTTCCAGACGAGAATGAGGAATTTTCAGTAGTGTGTGAGTCACTTTTTCACTTAGCCTACCATCAGATTGTAAACCTCAAGACTGTTAGTGAAGGTGGAATCCGGGGTGTCGTGGTCCAACATAAGAAAGAGAGCTCGTCCCCAAGCCACCACAGAAGATGATGGTCTCGGGACCACTGCTTCCTTCATGAGGGCATTCTGTCTAGAAGTGGTTTTCACTTAGGTTTTTATTCCCAGTGCATCATTGAGGCATTAGCAAAGGTGGCTTTTGCCCTAAATAGCACAGTTTGATTCATCATTATTTAAGAAAAGAAAGATGCAGTGGAACAGGCAGTAACTTCAAAAATCCTTTTAACTCCACTAATACACATTTGGTTTTGCTCCAGCAGAGAAAGAGGACTGATTGCAGAGGATGAATGTGCTCACAGGACATTGGGTAAGTCCACAGACTGCCAGGAAATCTGTATTCCATCCAAAGCAGTGCCCAATGGCGTACTCCAGATGGGACCCACAGAAACATTAGCAGTGTAGCCACAATCACTAATCCCCCCCATCTCTGTGCCTTAGACTGTGGTTGCTGACTCCTGCAGCCATGCTGGATGTCTACAAAGTCCTCAGTTCTTTATATCACTAGTTTCTATTTCGAAGTGCATTGGTATATCCAGATATCAAGTAAACTGCATATACCCTATAGCTGCAAGGGAGGCTGGGAGGATGAGTGTGCATCACTCACCCTTTTTTATTTTTTTCTTGAATATTTTATGTATTTACATTTCAAATGTTACCCCCTTCCTACTCCCCCTGCTTCTATGAGGATGCTCCTACTCCCACCCACCCACTCTCACCTCAATCCCAGGCATTCCCCTACATTGGGGAACAAAAACCTTCACAAGACCAAGGGCTTTTCCTCCTATTGATGCTGGACAATGCCATCATCTCTTAAATATGTGGCTTAGAGTCATGGGTCCCTCCATGTGTACTCGTTGGTTGGTGTTTTAGTCCCTGGGAGATCTGGTGGGGTCTGGTTGGTTGATATTGTTGTTCTTCCTATGGGGTTGCAAACCCCTCCAGCTCCTTCAGTCTTTTCTCTAACTCCTCCATTGGGATTCCCTTGTTCAGTCCAATGGTTAGCTGCAAGCATCCTCATCTGTATCAGAAGGGCTCTGGTAGAGCCTCTCAGAAGACACCCATATCTGGCTCTTGTCAGCAAGCACTTCTTGACATCAGCATTAGTTTGGTGGCTGCATATGGAATGGATCCTCAGGTGGGGCAGTCTCTGGATGAACTTTTCTTTAGTCCCTGCTACATTCTTTGTCCCTGAATTTCCTCCTGTGAGTATTTTGTTCTCCTTTCCAAGAAGGAATGAAGCATCCACATTTTGGTCTTCCTTCTTCTTGAGCTTCATATGATCTGTGGATTTTTTCTTAGGTGTTCCAAGCTTTTGGATAAGTGGATATTAGCCCATCACTCATCTGTTAAAAGATGAATGTTGTCTCGGGAGATGAACCTCTCCAATTACACAGTGGGGCACCTGCCTGGCCTCATATGCTTTGCTTTACTGCACCAAGGAGATTCTCAGTTTTATTTTAAGTCCTGTGATATCCCAGTGTCAGGTAAGTCCATCAGCATTGCAGGTTTCTAATACCATAGGTGACTTACAGTTTTTAAGCAATGGAGTATTTTTAAGAGATACAATTTTTATTCTACACTGCTTCATACTTAATAAAGTCCAGTTGAGCATAATATAACTTTGCACTGAGAAGCCAAAGATTTATTGACTCTCTTTACTGTGACACTCACTCCGGTGCAGTGGTCTGGGCCTGAATATGCAGTATCTCTGAGGTCAGGATGTAACAGGTGTGGAGGGTGGCAGGGTCTGAAGCAGGGGTGACGAGTGGTGATACATACGCTGCGTTCTAAGGACCAGGGAATTAGTCAGATCCTTAACCAAGCCCAGCAGAGCAGACTTGGAAGGCAGAAAAAGAGAAAATAATGGAAATAAATATTTTTGCCTGATGAGGAGGGCAATGGTGTCCTCTCCTTAGAGAGAGAATTGGCCCCTTCTTCTCCAAGGTGGTAAAGGACTCACTGGTTACAGAGTCCATGTGCCAACAGAGCACCAAGCACCCCCAGTCCCCACCAGGAAAAAACAAAACAGGCAGAGGAGAGAGGAGATATCTCCCCTCCCCTCCCTCTCCCTCTATCCCAAATCTGCAAGGTCAAAGGTGATTTTTTTGGTCGACATTTACCAGATGTCTGCATGCCTGAGAGTTTAGCTCTCTCTCTCTCTCTCTCTCTCTCTCTCTCTCTCTCTCTCTCTCTCTCTCTCTCTCTCTCTCTCACACACACACACACACACACACACACACACACACACACACATTTATTTCCTACGAATAAGCAAAACACACTGTATCCTTAGAAATTCTGCATGTTCAGCAGGATATTTTTGGGCACCGTGGAGGATTGTAATGCAAATGCCCTTGATTTTCTTGGGATCCTCTTTCTCCTGTGAATCTCAGTTGAGTGACAGCCCCCTTGAAATAAAGGCATTTCTGAGGGAGGAGTATTCCCCCCTCCCTGGTCCGATGTGCTCAGCAGCAGAACGTCCGGTTAGATGGGATTTGTTTAGTGAGTCAGCGTGCTGTAGTGTGAGGGACCATGAAAGGCACCCTGGTTCCTAGTTGAGCTAAGGCTAGAAACCCTGGTGATCCTAAGGGACCGTAGGTGTTTCGCCTGACTCCAAGGAAACCATGCTGGTCACTAGCCGTAGCCCTCCATAGATTTGTGGCCACCAGTCATGTAAGGGCAACGCTCCAAGCTCCTCCACAGGTAGAGGATGTGACCACAGGTCACATAGGCTCAAGACAAATCTCCATTACAATGAGGTACCTAAAGGCCTGGAGGCTTAACAAATGAACTTTCCTTCCCAGACCCTCCTCCCTGCAAAAGGTATTTAATCTCAGGCCCACTCTGAGAAGGGGGAATGGTTTTACTCATCCACTTTCCACCATGACAATAAATGTCTTAAAACCATGGACTGTCTCTTTTCATCGGGATCCACCATGGGGAGCTGCAGAGAAGGCCTTCGCCTACAGAGCCATCTAATCTACCATAGAAGGCCTCTCTGAGCTCCCAGCCATGGCTGCCGCCGCCACCACCACCAAGCCACAGCCCACCACAGTCAAGCCAAGGACTCTCCCCCGCGGGACCAGTCAAAGAGCTCTCGCTTTTCTCCCTCCACCCTGGGCTAGATCCAGCCCTGTGGGCCCCCACTCCATTCTCAGCTCTTCTGTGGCATCCCAGCGGGGCCTGGATGCCCAAGAGCCTGAGAACCTGATGGCGGAGCCCTGTGGCAGGGCGGACTCAGGACCCCATTAACCCTACAGTAGTGCCCTGAAGAACAGAGACCTATGGGATGAAGGGAGAACCTGGGCAGAATTCTGATGCGGTGAGGCTCAAAGTGCAGAGTGGCGGCTAGGCTCACCACACCGAGGCCCCGGGCCAGAACAGTTTGGAGTAGCAATCGAATCACGAGTGCTGCTCCAGAGACAGAAGTGTGAGAAGAAACTGCAGAGCTGCTTTGGGCGGGAAGTCTAAGAGATCACGTGCTAACCAGAAGGACCTGGGTGCAAAGACTGTCCTGGAGAATGAGTTCCTCTCACCTGCAGTAGGCTTCCTGTGCAGAGTGGGAAACTGGACCGGCCACTGGTGAGATCCCTTCTGTGTACAGGTGCTGTGATTCAGGGCTTGCCCGTGTCATTCTTTGGTGAAGTACTCCTTCGGGATTTCCCATGGCTTCAGGTGTCAGGGCCCCGCTCCTGGCCCAGCCTCTTTGGGCCATTCTAACATACTGCCTGCTCTCAGATTCCACTCGGAGCTACTGTGACCATATTAATATGCTCCGTGCCTTCTGCATCAGGACTTCCTTGACCCTTTGCCTGACCCCTCTTGACCTTCATTTGTTCAACTGTCTTTCCAGGGAACCAATTTCAGAAGACCATGAAATAACAAACTCTTCAATGCTCACGTTTCTTATATAAAATGGGGCAATGCTTACACATACCCTCCTGTATACTTCAACTATTTCTAGGTTCCTTATGATATCCAATACAGTGTAAATGACACATAAGGGACTGTATGGAACAGCATGTGTTAAAACACTTGCCTAGCATGCAGTAGACCTTAGATCTGGTCCCCAGCACCACCCTAAGTCACGTATGGAGACACAGGCCTGTCATCTCAGGACTTGGGAGGTAGAGGGCAGGAAGATTAGAAAGAAGTTCAAGCTGATCTTTGGCTACATATTTAAATTTGAGGCCAGCCTAGGCTACAAGAGATCCTATCCAGAAAGAGAAACAATGGCACAAAAAAAAAGAGTCTGTACATGTTTACACGGTTCTAATTCTTTCCAAATATTGTCCATAGCTGTTTAAATCTAAAATGTAAACTCCGTGAATTCAGAAGCCAACGGAACGATCAAGAACGTAAAATTAAAGAGCCAAGAAGATAAAATCCAAGAAAAAGGTTAAGCCAATTGGATAACAAATGTCAGCAAATGTTCACAACAAACAGCGGAGTTAGGACCAGGCTTAAATTATACCAATAAATGTAAGAAGCTTATCTCCTGAAAAAGGGCTTTCTGATCAACTCATTCAATAAAATTCAACTCCATCGTGCTTTAAAGACACATACTGAAAACTAAGTGATCCAGGACAAATAAAAGATGGACACAGTCAGAAGAAAACTGACAG
Source organism: Rattus rattus (assembly GCF_011064425.1). Classification (NCBI taxonomy): domain Eukaryota; kingdom Metazoa; phylum Chordata; class Mammalia; order Rodentia; family Muridae; genus Rattus; species Rattus rattus. Next base: position 90,707,878 of record NC_046154.1, read on the forward strand.
CTTAACCTCTAACCAGGTAAAATTTGGGCGAAAGGGCTTAAAACAAAGTGAATCACTTGATTATCACAGGTCGCAATTCATCTTAAAGAGGAAACAGATGTTTCGGTGGTTTGAAAGAAAACGGTACCCCCACAGGCCCGTAGTGAGTGGCGCGATTAGGAGGTGTGGCCTTGAGTGGGTGTGGCCTTGTTGGAGGAAATGTGGGTGGGCTTTGTGGTCTCAGATGCTCAAGCTATGCCTGGCGTGGCTCACAATTTCCTTTTGCTGCCTGTGTCTCAAGATGTAGAAATGTCAGCTCCTTCTCCAGCACCATGGCTGCCTGTTCATTGCCATGCTCCTGCCATGATGGCAATGCCTGTCTCAAACAAGGTGGATTCAAAGACAGATACCTGAGGTTGTCCTCTGACTTCCACACGAGATCCAGGACACACACATGCGAGTGTACTATTGTACCTTCACAATTTACCATACACATATCGCATGCACACAAATGTGCACACACATGTATGTACACCACAATCTTCATGAAGCAGAAACAGTAAGATATGCAAAAAGAAACGTATTCAAGCCTTCAACCAAAGGTGATATACTTTAAATGACACCCTCACTCAGAGAAAAGAAGAGAAACCTGGAAAACTGAGGCAGAGGGATTGTTTCAAGTTCTGGGCCATGCTATGAAATGAGATTATCTCAACAATATTAATAATAAAGGACGACAATAATAAATCTATGTAAACGGCTAAATATATGCCCTGACAATTGAAAATACAGTGCTTCCTCAATTGTGAATTGAAACATTCAGGAAAGTCAATAACACATTAGACCACACTGGAAACCTTAATAGGTTACAGACAAAAATACAAACAAAACATGTAAATAGCATAATATGAGAATAGGAACATCAGGAATTCAAAATCAGCCCTAGCTACATTTGGAGCATTTGGAGTTCGAGTTTAGCCGAGACTACATGAAATTACATCTCAAAAAAAAAAAAAAAAATCCAGTAAGATGGCTTTGGGACAAAGACAGGAGCTGATAATCCTGACAACTTGACTCAAACTTGAAGCCCCAGTGTGGAAAAAGAGAGCTGACTCCTGTATCTTGTCCTCTGACCTCTGCTTGGGCATCATCTGACGGTCGCATCCTGCTTGTCTTGGTTCTGGAAACATGACGGGGCAATGAGGGAAGGACGAAACACAGGCACAGGGACAGACAAACTGCAGCAGGTCAGGCACAATCCGATGGAGACGCAGCTAATACTACGCCACAACCCAGAACCTCGGTGCATGTGCTGTGAGAGTACAGCTTAGCGAGTCTCAGTGGGAGCAGGCTAAGGACGCGGCTGTCCAAGAGGAAGCCGCAGCTGCCGGGTGCTGCACACAGACCTGAGGAGGATGTTTCATGGGTCCGAGGCACTGTGGTCCTTGTCAAAAATACATGCTCGGCTGGCCTGTGCTCCTTACACATTCACACCCCACCAAAAAATAAGCAAAAACCTTAATGTAATTTTAAAAATTAAAGCAAAAATAATAAGGAAACATGCAAGATAAGAAAGGACAGGAGGAAGTATTTGGTGAAACGGAAGACATGAGGAAGAATTCTTTGCATAATTGTGAACACATAAGATTTGAAAGCGTAGACAGAGTAGGTAATGTTCAAGGAAAAATATCGCTGATCAGAATCAGCACAGTGGAGCAGCCTGGACAATAAGCGAGACAGTTGGAGAATCCTTAGGCCGCCCAACAACATCAGAACCCGATGGCTCTGAAAGGGCGAAAGTCAGGTGATCTCAGTGTTGCTTAAAGTGTTCAAAGAAACAGGAAGCAATGGAAACTTAACAATTCGGGGGTAAATTCAAAATAAAATTTGTAGGGAAACCTGACCAACATTGTATAAAAACCAAGGCTCCTGGCCACTCTCATGCCTCAGTCATTACACAAAAATCTTAATGAAATTTTATTAAGAAATCCAATAACATATTTAAAATGACACATAAAAATTCAAGGATAGTTCAATATTATGGAGTTTACACACCTCTGAATATTAATAAAAATTTGTAATTAATTTATAATTAATTAATAATAAAATTATGTGATCCTCTCCATAGATACTCTTTTACATGATCTTTCTCAAGATAGTTCTCAGATAATAAATTTAGTCCAGTCGCAGCAAAAATGCCAATTGTTTTTTAACCTGGAACTAGACAACTCAATTCTCATAGAGAGACCTTCTGGAACGTTCAGAACAAGGCAAATAAAAACTCAGATGGATGTCCAGGAAGCTACTCCTCTTGGATATAAGGGAGAGTAGCATCACATAACTCGACAGACACGTGAACAGAACGGACTAAAGAGTTCAGAAACAGGTTTGCTACACCTGGAAATATGGGGCTATTAAAGCGGGCACTGCACATACTTGGAAGAAATGTGGACTGTAAGATAAATAACATGGGACCGTTAGGTTTGATTCAGGGGGAAACTGTTGGATCATTACATCACCCTCTGATGAATTCGTGACTTAATGGTGTCAAAGCTTGCTTCATTCAAGATTTTTAATTTTAATTGTGTGTGTGTGTGTGTGTGTGTGTGTGTGTGTGTGTGTGTGTATGCTCACATGAGTGCAGTTGCTAGAGGAGGCCAGAAGAGGGTGCTGGGTTCCCTAAAGCTAGGTAGGATATGGTCTATGTTATGTGTTTGACAGAAAATACAAGGAATAAACGAAAGGGTAAATGATAATACAAAGAAATAATCAGAAACTCCAAAACGTGAATCAATTCATAAGGCAGTAGCCTAGAATTTCCCAAAGTCAGTAAAAGTGCAACTGATGTTCTAGATTTAAAAAGGGGCAGGGGGCAGAGATGAAAAATACCAAACCCTTGATTGGCTCTTGCTTGAGGGGGTTCCAAAGGGACAGATATTAGATGACTACACTCATAGTCGGCCTCCTAGTATTATAATAAAATGCTAGAGATAGTCAACTTATAAAGACAAAAGATTGATTTTGGGCTCACAGTCTTGTACCTCTCCTAAGTTCCCAAAGTAGAAATCACAGGTAAGCGGAGATGGTAAGACCGGGAGTAAAGCCTGTGCTGAAGTGTGGGGGTGGGGGTTTGTTTCTGCCTACCTGGGTGTGCTGGAAGGAAGAGAGTCGACTGAGGAGAGAAAAGGGGGCCTGGCATGGCAGCCTCAAGCACTGTGCTGAGAACAGTGGCTTTCTTCTGCCTTGTCACAGGCAGCCATTAACGTTTGTATACAAGGGAAGGACACGGGCAGACAGTGAGGGGGTGGTTGCCAACGTTCTTCCTTCCCAATAGGAGGCCATTTAAAAATAAACGCAAACAAACAAAAAAACCCACAGAAAGAATTGGAGCAAATTTTTGATGTGTTATTTATGAACTGAGCATTGGTCAAGTGGAAAAATAAAACCTTAACAAGATTAAAAATTGATGTACAAAGAACCACTCGGTGGCTTGTAAAAGCCCTTAGTTGAGAAGGGAAAATGAAAAGCTATTTCATAAAAGATTGAAGCTCCGGGGTACTCGGGCTTGGAGACCAGACAGCAGGCTTTCTGGGCACTAAGACTATTCAATACATTGGAGTGTGTCTGTGGTGGGAAGGCCTCGTGGGGAGCAGGCACTTTCTGTGCTGGTGGGAGCACTGGCTGCCGCCCAACAGCCTGGGCAACACCAGAATGGTCTCCTTCCATCACATCACTGGGCAGGGTGCCAGAGTAGAGAAGGACACGGGACCAGAGCCTCTCAAACGTGCACAAGCGTCCACTGTGTCCTCTGCACCCTGAGTACCTGTGTCCTGCTCACCAAAGGGTCACATGTTTTCCTGAGAGAGAGAGAGAGAGAGAGAGAGAGAGAGAGAGAGAGAGAGCATTTGTTATTTCTTCTGACCACCACATCGAACGATGCCCACTAGATTTTGGAAAATATTACAAAGAACTGGGAAGAAATGTTTCTTTTTAAAAAATCACTTGTCATTTTACCACATGGGGGTAGTTACACACAATATTTCATACTGTGTTTTGCACTGGGCTTTCCTTGTCTAGTAATATATTATAAGATTCTGCCTGTATAAATGAACAGTGTTCACGTAAGATGAAACTCCTTTCACTAGATATTCACTTTTCCCTTGATTTTATTTCATTTATAAATTTGACTATAGTAAGCAGTTCTGAATATTCTGATTAACATATGTGTATTTGTGTGTATATATATGTATATGTGTGTATGTGTATGTATATGTGTGTATGTGTATGTATATGTATATGTGTGTATGTGTATGTATATGTGTGTATGTGTATGTATATGTATATGTGTGTATGTGTATGTATATGTGTGTATGTGTATGTATATGTATATGTGTGTATGTGTATGTATATGTATATGTGTGTATATGTATATAGAAGACTTTATTTTTTCCTTACCTGACAATCATACTGTCTTGTGGCTTCCCATCTACAAAATCAATGTTTTTTTTTTCTTCTAAAAGCCACTTAGAGTCTGGCTCAAAAAGTTATCCCACCTCTCCTCGGACCAGAATTGTGAGACAAAGACAGTAACAAAATGACAGGCTTGACGGAGGGGACGTGTAGGAAAAGACTCAAAGGTCTTCAGTGCTTAACCCCTTCTTTCCTTGGACTGGGAATTTCTTCCATATTGTCCTGCTATAGGCATAATGAGTACCAATAAGGTAGTCTCTTATCAGAGGAAAGGGAGAGAAGGGGAACTATACCAGCGTCCTGGTCTGGGTGCTGGGAAGAAACCACAGGCAGAAGGGATTGTGGGTAACTGGCCAAGGTCAGATGCCTGCCTCAAGATGGGACACTGAGACGCAAGGAGGGAGGCAGAGAGACCGTCTGTGTGTTGGTGCGTGTTCTGCAGGGCCAGGGACATGGATGAGGCTATTGTCTTAGCTGGGGTTTTTATTCCTGTGCTGAAAAACTATACCCAAAAAGTAACTTGGGGAAGAAAAGCTTTATTTGGCTTATATATCCAACATCACAGTCCACTGAATGAAGGCAGAAACTCAAACAGAGCAGGAACCCGGAGACAGGAGCTGCTTCCTGGCTTGCTTCCCTCGGCTTGCTCAGCCCGCTTTCTTACAGAACCCAGGCCCACCAGCCCAGGGGTGGCCCCACCCACAAAGAGCTAGGCCCTCCCACATCCCTAATTAAGAGAACACCCCACTGACTTGCCTACAGCCTGACCTTTTGGAGGCATCTTCTCAGATGGCTCGAGCGTGTGTCGAGTTGACATAAAAACTAGCCAATACAGGTATTTGGTATATGTTCACCACAGGGCCTACAGTGAGTCCCTCTGACTCAAAGGCTACAAGATGGACTGCTGAATCAAAAGATTAAATGGGTTTGGAGTCCAAAAAGCAACCGGCATAACGCCGATGAGACCTCGAGAACCAGGAACCTGGTTAACAGAAGAATGACCAAACTTCCTGGCCCCGGGTAGGAACGCTCAGGCGTTGCACATTGGATTGACCAGCAGCGTGCCTCGTCCCCCCTCTTCCTGAGCCTCGCTCACCGTCCCGAACCATTAAAGCACCTGGTCGGATATAGCCATGGGTTCGAACTGTCAAACTTACCACATAGCAGTGTAGACTCAGATGCTTTCCAACTTCCCGGATGCCATCCGTGAGGAGGAGACAGCAGCAGCCTCCTGGACAGCCACCACCCCAGCCAGAAACCCTTACTTCCAGTAAACACTTCGCTGTGTAGTTTTGAGCCAAGGTCTCTCTATGTAGCCCAGGCTGGCCTCCATCCTGTCACCCCCCCCAGGGTGCTGAATTCACAGTTTTGCCCCCACCACACTTGGACGTGAGTATCCTTTCTTAATCCTCAGGGTCTTCGATCTGCAATCTACCCCTGCATTTTAGGGAAAACAATTCCATTTCTTATGTGAGCCGTCATTCAGCCGGCTGGACTGGAAAGGCTCGGTGTGCTGTGTGGTGCTGAATGGTGTTCTGAGGTTTGGGCTGACGTGGTGGGGTAATGTCCAGTTAGTAATGGTACTGACCTGGAGTCAGTGTGTGTGATGTGATCCTGGCTCTAAAGCCACAGGTCAGTAAAAGCCAACCAGCTGTTGTGGACTGGTCCCGTCAATACCAAAGACTAGACTGACTTTATTCCTGCCTTCCGTGACTTGGGGTAAGTATTCCCTTATTTTCCCATTGTCCCTTGAGAGGTGTGCTTTCTACACCTGAGTTAGCAGTGGAAATCTATTACTACCGGCCTCCATAAAAATGAATCCAAGTGTTAACTGAAGGCTTAATTCACTGGGTATTATTTTATGAACACCCACAGCATTCTGATATCTCATTGCCACCATTATAAACCAGGAGTGACAGGCTGTTTCTGTGGCATGGCACTGTCACCTGCCTTATTTTTGCCAAGAGGAGCTATCTACACTGGTGTTGGAACTTGGGGTAAGGCAACTTAGCTGGATGGGTGCTACCCTCTTGGGTGTGGAGGGAGACAAAAGACCTTGGTGCAGCTCCACTCTGTGACAGAATGGAAAGAACAGACCATCCCAGCCATGCTCCTGCCTGGGAATGCACCTGACTAAGTGTATCCCATCCTGGTCATCCCTGATCATCCCTAGTCTTCCCTGATCATCCCTTATCATCCCTAGTCATCCCTGATCATCCCTGGTCATCCCTGGTCATCCCTGGTCATCCCTGGTCATCCCTAGTCATCCATCGCACACCCCTTCGTGCCAATTCTCTGTTCCTTGAATGCTGTGCACCGACTGTGTGCCCGGCATGTAGATGAACCTCACCATACTGAGCCCTTGGGGAAGCTTATATTCCAGAGGGGGAAATTGAGGGGGAAGACAGATAAGAGAGTCAATAAATCATGGAGCGAGTAATAAGAATGGTGAGAAAGAAAGAGTGGCCGGGGATGATGACAGAGAGGTTGCAGTGCTCAGCATGGTGGTCCGGGACATGGCAGTAGAGCCAAGATGAAGAGAAGGTGAGGGGGGAAGTGAGAGAGAAATGCAGAGCGGAGCTCAGGGACAATTCAGATGTGGTGACAGCAGGCAGATATGTGTATGCTGAAATAGCCGTGAAGAGTTTCATGGTGGGGAGATGGAACAGCTTTGAGAATGAAGGAGGCAGAGTGTGTGGTCCTGTGAAGGGCCTGGGTACTTCTCCGGGTGAGATGGGCAGCCATTACTGGTGGTGAGGTGATGGCCTTTGTTCTGGACCACGATGGTGGATGGCTAGAGAACAGACTCTATAAATGGATCAAGGATAGAAGCAGGGACCAAATCTAACAAATGGAGCCCAGAGATAGACATTACCCAGCCAAAGCACTCAGGAAGCAGGGGACAGGGACAGAAAGAGCCCAGCTCTCCTGCCTGGTGCCAGCCAGGGCTTCGGACCCTGCCCCCAATGCAGCCAGTGCTCCAGCCTTCAGATCTGCAGTCCACTGGGTCAGAAGAGTCTAAAGTCAGCCTCCGAGCCCTGAGCGAGGTTTTCCTGAAGAAACAACAAGAGCAGCTCAATGATTACAGCCTTAATTTTGCTCTGATTCAACACAGCTCTCCCCTCTGGCATGATTAGTCAGGTACCATTACCATTTTGTAATGAGATTAATGAGAGAATTCATTCAGAAGTCATTATCTTACCTAATAATGACCTTACTGATTACCGTATCTCCTTCAGCTAGGTTACTGATTTTGATGAAAATATAATAAATATAGCTTGCTGCACCTGGAAATTTGTTCTCTGCCTGGAATAGTTCTGGGGGTGAGGACTTATTTTTAAGAATTTCTTGAAAGTGATTAAATATTTTGGTTCTCCTGAGGCGGTATTTCTGTGTTTTCACAGATGACATTTCTGAAATATATGAAATATTTGATGATAAAATATTTAATAAGCCCGGCGTTCATATTTTTCAGACATCTGTTTCTACTTTGAATCTGTCTGAATGTGATTTTACATGAAATTTCTATTTGCATGTTGTGTTGGTTTAAGAAAGGGGCTTGTGCTCTGCATGACATATGCGGCTCATAAAATAATGAATGTCTAAGCATCGCCGTCCAGAAGACAGTACGCCGGCATTGTGGTCTGCATATTAAAATGCATCTAAGCAAGTCATTAAATAAAAGCAGGGCCGTTTCCACGGAACTGTGCTGTACAACTCTGACTAATTGAGCGCCTACTAGGTCCCACAGGGCTGAAATCGGGCTCTTTCTGTCTCTGAAATGGAAACCGTCCTGGAGATTTGACTTCAGAAGACCTCGCAGAGGACCTACTCTGTGCCTGATGCATCAGACTCACATCTCATTTGGGAGGTAAAGTGGCCCAAAGGCATAGATGCTCTGCCTCATCCTTTAGTAGCCTGGGCAAGTACCTTATCCTTTCAGTGCCTCAGTTTCAATATCTGTAAAATGGGGTCAAAAGCCTGCCTCCTCAGCTCACTGGGAGAATGAAAAATGAAATTAGAAGAGAGAAGGTGAAGAGATGACTCCTTGGCTCTTTCAGGGAACCTAAGTCCAGGTTCCCAAAGCCACATTGGGTGGTTTACAGTCACCTCTAACTCTAGCTCCAGGGGATCCGATCCCCTCTTCTGAAATCTGTGGACAACTGTACTCACATATGGGACCCCCCCATACATCATTGAAAATACATGTTCAAATTTAAAAACGAGAAAACGAATCCCACAGGTAAACGGACTGCCTGCCGACACAAGCTACACAGGCACGAAGGGGTGGGGGTGGGGGCGTCCCAGCCCCTTTGACTTCAAGCCCAAAGCTGTTGTACTGTAACAACCTGCTTCTTATCACTGCTGTTCTGTGTCATCTGCGCTGAGAACGCAGAGTCAGCCTCCATTTAGGGACTTGATATAAACTCTTAAGCAATTTTCATAAATCTAAATAGCTTTCCTATAGTTATTCTTCCCTCCAAGTTCATCTTAATCCACGTGTCACCTGCAAAGATGGATGAGTAATTTAGAGTCTTGATTGATGTGGGTTTTGCCTTATGCCTTTTCCCTCGAAGTTAATGGGAGCCATGCGGTCCCAGATCCATGAATCAGCCCTGCTGGAAGCTTGCCACAGGAGGGAACAGAGAACAAAAGAGCAGCTGGGTGCTGGGAGGCAGCCACGCTCAGGGTTGGGGCAAGGGTAACAAAACTGCGTGTAGTGCAAACGCTGAAGCTAGCTAGGCTCATGGCTACTCCCCTGCCGTGCCACCCTCCTAATGGGGCCTCTACACAGATCCTTTCCCCTGGGATCTTGGGTTCTACACTTTTAAAATAAGGTTAAGTTGCCGAAGAGATGGTTCAGTGGGTAAAACATTTGCCTGGAAAATATGTGGGCCTGAGTTCAGATCCTAGAAACCTGTATAAAATCCAGGTGATGTTGCACACCCATAAACCCAGGGCTCTGAGATGGGAGGGGAGACGGCGAGCTCTGCTAGCTCACGGGTCTGCTAACCTGGACGTCATGAAGCTCCTGGCCCGTGAGAGACCCCATCTCAAACAGAAGAAGTTGGACTGTACTTAAGGGTGGACCCCTAAGATTCTCCTCTGACCTCCACCCGAGTCTCATGTGTGTGCACCATGTGTGCACCTACACACGTACCTATCTGTATTATCATACGATGCTCGCACTGTCCTTTGAGCTAGAGTCACGTGCTGATGGTGTGGGAGATGGTGCAGTAATGGATTCAAACGTAAAACGAGGACTCAGGAAGCCAGCCCAGCCGGTGGGAGAGATATCTGGCTTATCTTCTATCAACACAAAGCATGCAGTGGTAGAAATGTCACCACAGAAGGTATGAAGCTGTAGGAGACACACACACACACGCAGGGAGAGGCCAGGTAGATCCTGGTGCTGGAAATAAAATTAGATAAATCAATCCTGAAGGACGACAACAAGAATGCTCTCAAAGTATGGATTTAGCCCAGTAGAAATTAGACTGACCAGGGTCTTGTCTGAATCCTGGTGCAAATAAATCGTGGGACTTTGTGGATAGCCAGGTGGGAAGGAGACAGCGAGTCTAGGGCACAAGTTCACGTGGGAAGCTAAGACGTAGCTGGACCATGGTTGCACTTCCATCACAGCACACAGCGCCCCCCAGTGGTGACTGAAAAGTACACACTTGGATTCCGTTTTCTGCACAATTTCTACTGACTCGGTCGCTCTCTACTCTCTTGAAATGCACGATTAGAGAACAATCATTTGAAAAGTCACTAATTAGAGCAGCATCCAGGACCATCCGTGGTCCCTAATACCCTTATCTGGGACTCTTCACCACCTAATTCTTCTCTCCTCACATGTGGGGCATGGAAGGATTACAGAAATAAAAATAATAAGAAAGGAATAAGTAAGAAAGAATGAAAAAAAGAATGAATGGATGAATGGATGAATCAAGCAAGCAAACAGAGAAGGCACACAGAGGGCTTCCCACTGTAACCCCAGTAATGAAATGTCCTGTAGCTTTGTGGACAGCCTCTGTTCACCTGTAATGCTTCCTTCTAAGAGTCTAGGACTAGTGACTAGAGGCCAGTGTTCAGAGCTAGATAGATTGAGCCTTGAAATTCCCTGCCACCCCTTATCTGAGGAACCGCTCTAGGGAGTTTTCCGGGGTTGACTCCCTCTGCTGCCACATAGCCAGAATAATTCCACTCTCCAGGGCTTGTCGGACAGGATTTAGGTTCTTCTTGTGTTTTGTTTCCACAGAGCTGGAACTTGAAAAGTGTAATACTCCTGTATCCTAGCCCCGTCACTTCCTCTTCCACCTAAGCCTGGAGGAGGGGAGTTATCTGACCTTTAGCTCATCAACCTTGATCCCCAGTAAGGGGAGCTATTTAATGGATGATTGCTTTAAAGTCTGAGGCATGGGATGCCCGTCTTGCTTCCCCTGCTCCACTCCAGTTCTAGGCAGGAGCCCAGGCAGAGGTGTGGCTCTGAAGCACAAGGTTCCTCCTGGTGGGCTGCCCCAGGTCATCACTCAAGAAGAGTGTAAATGGTTGTTGGTTTGGTGTTTGACCACAAATATAGACCTGTCTGAATGTTTTATGAATAAAAAGCAAATAACCATCTCTATTCTCTAATCTCTTGGCTCTTATCTCACATCTGGTCCTCATTCAATGGGTGAAAGACAGGTTTTTGTCGAACCCCTAAAACTCTGACAAGAGCCTGTTTGGAAGAAATTTGTTGTCCTCAGCCTCTTCGGAGGTACCGAAATCTTAGCTGCTCAAGTCCCTTATACAAAACGAAGTGTCATTTGCATATATCCTACACACATCCTCCAGTAAACCTTAAATCATCTCTAGGTTACTTATTATCCCTAATACAATGTAAATGCTATGCAAATCGTTGTTCTACTGTATTACTCAGGGATTAATGACAGGAAGTCTATTCACACTCAGCACAGGGGTAATTTTCTCTTTAGAAGAATTTCAATCCTTGATTGGTTGAATCTTCAGATGCATAACTCCCAGATAGGGAGGGCGTCCTGTATACTTATTAACTGCCTGTTTTATAACAAGCATCAAAACTGGATGTGGTACTGGTAGTACATATCTGTAAATCCAGCCTTGGGGAAATGGAGGCAGTAGGATCAGGAGTTCAAGATCACCCTTGGCTATGTGGTGAGTTCAAGTCCAGCCTGGGCTTTATGACACTGTGTTTCCAAATAACAAACACAATAGGCAACAGCAAGATACTATTATAGCACTCAGGAGACCGGGGCAGGTGGATCTCTGTGAGTTCCAGTTGAGCCTGGTCCACACAGTGAGTTCCAAGCCAGGTCTAGACAGTGTCTCAAAAGAAAAGTTGAGATGAGGAAAGAGATGATGTGGTGTGTTCCTAGTTCCTTGTGCCCCGATTCCTGTTTCATGCCTTCCAGGCATACCTTGCCATATATCTATCTTTGATGTCATTTAATCTGTCTCCAGAGTATCTAAGTCTTTACCTTCATTTGTCCATGTGGTCCTACCTGTATCCACATCCAGGTTCTCCACATTCCTCCCTCTCCCCCATCATTAGGAAAGAGTCTCCTGTCCCACCTTGTGGGTGTTACCAGGTAAGTCTGACCTGATGCAGCAGAGCAAGAAAGTGTAGAGGTTCCTCCATCTTGTCTTCTTGCTGAGGCCATTTGACTAGAATTTAATCTCCATGGTGGAGAATCCCATGGGAAATTATCTTACCCAACTGTATTCTAGGAACCCGAGATCGAGGTGCACCAGCGAGCTTAGCTTGTGTTAAGTTACCTGCTTGCACAACCCCCTCTCTAGCTAACCACTTACCTTAGCTTCTGTTAGACTGCTTGCTTGCATGAAGTTCCTTCTACCGCCCTGCAGCTGCACTGCAAGATGCCAGGATGTTTTGGCCTTCAAACACCCTTTGCTCTGGACACTCAATGCACTTGGGTCCCCGGATACCTGAGTGTAGTCCCAGTTGCCTGGAGTAAAGACTTCCAACTGTATCTGAGTGATCATCTCTGGTAGGCTACCCATGACATTGTCTGTCCCTGGTACTGGATTGGGCTATGTGAGACCCTGCTTCCAAAACAAAACATGAAATGAAGTTCCAAAGGTAAAGAGGTTTGCAAGGAGCTATGATTTGCACCCCCCTCCTTGGGTCTGTATCTCAACACTTAAATAACAGACTTTCTGAAAAGTTCAGAGCACTAACCTCAGACAGTTGGCTAATAGCATTTCTGCTTCTAGACTACTGAGCTAATCATAAAAATCCAAAGAGAGCTTTTTAAATGCAGACGCTAATTATTTTATGATCGTTGGGTCTTCAACAGCATGGTGAAGTTTGTGCCTCATCTTCAGGCTTGTGCTCAGAACAACTTCGCTGGAGGACTTTAAGCTGTTGTAGACTACAATCTATGCCCAAGCTTTGCCAATCCCTTTGTCAGCCTTAGAGGACAGTAGTGACTGAGATTTGCTATCCCCTAGACGCCTAGCATAAGTTGTGTCTTCTAAAGGTTCAGTGAATCCTAGTCAAACTAGATCAAGCTAGTTTATTCCATAAACCTCTCCATTAGTAGAATTTCGCTCAGCTGGGGATTACAGCTTTTCATCCCAGTCCATAATAGGCATTCTAGTATCGTAATTCAATGGAATTGTGGGTTTTCTGGGAATTGTTTCTATCCTCCACAGAGCCACTTCTCCCTCATAAAACATGCTTGACAGAGGAGACGGGGAAATCCCTTGTTACAGTGATTGGTGCCTTCTATCTGTGTTTTCCAGGGAAGCCAAATCAAGATAAATGCTTAATGTGTCTGTATAAGTTTGAAGGGAGCAGAAACGTCTCATCAGAGAAATACACTCAGGAGTGAAGGCCCCAGAGCACCCACGATCAGCAGATATGCAGCCCTGAGAGCCACAAGTACGGATTGTCATTTCTAATCCTCCAAGGTAAGCAAGCCCTCCATCAGAGCATAGCATCCATAGATGCTGTCTCTAGTTAAGTGCTAGTTAACTAATCTCTAGTTAGCATTAGTTTCCATCTAAGTGATAGAAGATCTCACCCTGTGTGTAGTCAAGGCACCACTGTTTCCTCATGCTTCTTTATCCAAACACATTAATAATAAATAAAATGGAACCCATGCATTTAGTTTTCTTGTTGCTGTTTACGCCAGGAAAGGGTATTTAGGCTCACGGCTTGAGGGTACAGTCTGCCATGGCTTGGAAGTCAGCCTTGAAGTAATGTAGGAGTTTAACTCACAAGAGAGAGCTGCATCCTAGTAAGGGCAAGTCTTATGTCACCTGCCCCATTCCCGTCTCGTGTTCTCCAGCTTATGGTGGATTTGAACATCAGCAGCACAAGTTCACAGCAAGACCCGTCAGCCTGACAGCCGTAGGTGAGACACGACAGCAGTAAATTCCTCTAGAGTCTCACTCCCAGCAAAATGTCGACCCCGAGTTGTCTAATCCCTCCCTGGAAGACCTTGCAAAGGCCACCGATATATGACTTGTCTCCAGAATGCCAAAAGCCTTCTCTCTGGATCCCTCAGATCAGTTTGAGCGTTGAACGACCCTTCCATGGGGTTCCAAATCAGATATCCTGCAGGTTGTGTATTTACAGTACAATTCGTAACAGAAGCAAAGTTACAGGCGTGAAGCAGAACCAAGATTAACTTTATGGTTGGGGTCACCACAGCATGAGGAGCTGTACTAAAGGGCCGCTGTGCTCGGAAGGTGAGCACCACTGCCCTAAATGTTTGTTGAAAACATTTAGACGCTACGTAAATCTGCGACTTAACCTGGGGTAGCTGGTCACTGGGGCAAACAATGAGCTAAACGAAACCCTAAAAAGAAAAGATGGATCCAAGGGACACAGAGACTATTAAATGTCTGACGTCATCTTGGGAATGTAGAGGCTGAGGCACCCGTGCACACTGTGCACATGTCTGAGACTGGGACATTACTCAGACTCAACACAAGTAAACGTGAAGGCTAAAGTGGGGTGCCGGCCCTTGTCTGAGTTGAGAAAGCATGTGTCAGAACGCACAGCTGCATCCCAGAAAACACTGAACTCACTAAGGTATCTGAGCCGAGACTTTAAAGACACACACCATGAGGTGCACAGAACTTAAAGGAGAAGTTAGAAAAAAAAAAAAAAAAGACAAGCTGAAAGTCAGAAAGGAACAAAAAGCAGACTATGATGTTAGAGCCTGATCTCTACAGTTGCTAAATTATATTATTTTAAGTTTCAAGTACTTAAAAAAATATTAAGATTCCTAAGAAAAGAACAGCATGGTCCGTGTACAGGAAGGCCTTCTGCAGACCCTCCCTGAGAAGGTCACACACTGGCCCTCCAGGATAATTCCTTGCATAATTACTGTATGTCCACTGAGCTAAAGGAAACCATATCAAAGGACCAAAGCAATGTATTGGAACGATGTCATACCAGGTTGAGAAGTTGCAACAATTTACACTTATGAAAATTATATTAGCATATATCACTTTCAATAAAATGTAGAAACTATTTTTAAATACCCTGGTAGATATCCTGTAGCTTAAAGACATTAACCCTGAAATAAAAATGTCAGTGAAGGAACTTAACAGCTTAATTTTCCAGGCGGAAGAAAGAAAACAGGTCTACACAGGGCCAGCGGATGAATCAGCACAAAATGGCACTTGCTACCAAGCCTGAACCTGAGTTTGATCCCTGGCGGTCCCTTAAGAGGACAGAACCAGCTTCAGAAAGATGTCAAGTTGGTGAAGCCAGTATGGAAATCTGTGTGGAGAATTCTCAAAAGGTTAAAAAAGGACCCTACTGTATGACCTACTCCTTGGCGTAAGCCCAAGTGACTCAACATCTTACTTCACAGATACCTGATCAGCCATATTAATTACCGGTTTATTCACAATAGCTAGGAAGTGGAGACAATATAAATGTCTCTCAGGTGGTGGATGGATAGAGAAAATGCTGTATCCATGCTTATCAACCTGTACAAAGCTTAAGTCCAAGTGGATCATGGACCTCCACATCAAACCAGATACACTCAAACTAATAGAAGAAAAACTGGGGAAGCATCTAAAACACATGGGCACTGGAGAAAAATTCCAGAACAAAACACCAATGGCTTATGCTCTAGATCAAGAATCGACAAATGGGACCTCATAAAACTGCAAAGCTTCTGTAAGGCAAAGGACACTGCTGTTAGGACAAAGGGAAAACTAATAGATTGTGGAAAGATCTTTACCAATCCTACAATAGATAGAGGCCTTATATCCAAAATATATAAAGAACTCACGAAGTTAGACTGCAGGGAGACAAATAACCATATTAAAAATTGGGGTTCAGAGCTAAACAAAGAATTCACAGCTGAGGAATATCCAATGGCTGAGAAGCACCTAAAGAAATGTTCAACATCTTTAGTCATAAGGGAAATGCAAATCAAAACAACCCTGAGATTCCACCTCACACCAGTGAGAATGGTTAAGATCAAAAACTTAGGTTACAGCAAATACTGGCAAGGATGTGGAGAAAGAGGGACACTCCTCCATTGTTGGTGGGATTGCAGACTGGTACAACCTCTCTGGAAATTAGTCTGGAGGTTCCTCAGAAAATTGGACATTGCACTACCTGAGGACCCAGCTATACCTCTCTTGGGTATATACCCAAAAGATGCCCCAACATATAACAAAGACACGCGCTCCACGATGTTCATAGCAGCCTTATTTATAATAGCCAGAAGCTGGAAAGCATCCAGATGCCCTACAACAGAGGAATGGATACAGAAAATGTGGTACATCTACACAATGGAATATTACTCAGCTATCAAAAACAATGCCTTTATGAAATTCATAGGCAAATGGATGGAACTGGAAAATATCATCCTGAGTGAGTAACCCAATCACAGAAAAACACACATGGTATGTACTCATTGATAAGTGGCTATTAGTCCAAATGCTCGAATTACCCTAGATGTACAGAACACATGAAACTCAAGAAGGATGACCAAAATGCAAATGCTTCACTCCTTCTTTAAAAGGGGAACAAGAATACCCTTGGCAGGGAATAGGGAGGCAAAGTGTAGAACAGAGGCAGGAGGAACACCCATTTAGAGCCTGCCCCACGTGTGGCCCATACATATACAGCCACCAAACTAGGTAAGATGGATGAAGCAAAGAAGTGCAGGCCAATAGGAACCGGATGTAGATCTCTCCTGAGAGACACAGCCAGAATACAGCAAATACAGAGGCGAATGCCAGCAGCAAACCACTGAACTGAGAACGGGACCCCCGCTGAAGGAATCAGAGAAAGAACTGAAAGAGCTTGAAGGGGCTTGAGACCCCATATGTACAACAATGCCAAGCAACCAGAGCTTTCAGGGACTAAGCCACTACCTAAAGACTATACATGGACTGACCCTGGACTCTGACCTCATAGGTAGCAATGAATATCCTAGTAAGAGCACCAGTGGAAGGGGAAGCCCTTGGTCCTGCCAAGACTGAACCCCCAGTGAACTAGACTGTTGGGGGGAGGGCGGTAATGGGGGATGAACAGGTTAGGGGATGCTGGCCCGGAAAGCGGGAAGGGGAATAACAATCGAAATGTAAATAAGAAATACCCAAGTTAATAAAGATGAAAAAATAATGCTGTGGTGTGCACACATAAAGGAATGCTATTAAGCGGCAAAGAAGGTGGAGGAATGAGCTTCTCAGGTAAATGGGTGGCACTAGGAAAGCTCGTATTGAGATTACTCAGACCCAGAAAGAAAGACAAACGGCCCATGTTCTCTCTCACTGGAGGCCCCTGGCCCCAAATCTTCAGATGGGAGTACCTGGCCTGGAGTAACTGCTGAAACTGGGACAGTAAAAAGGGAGGGACCATTGCTAGGATATGGGGTGTGTGGAAGCAATAAAGAGGGGATAGCGGAGTTCACGTGATCTGATAGAGAAAATGGGTTAAAGGAGCCTCTTTAGAGAGCGGGGATGGGAATACAGAGGGGGAGGGGTGACATAGCACTAGGTGTCTAGAAAAGCCCTGAGGAATCACACTATCAACTCCCTACCTAAAACTGTAGTGCACATAATTCTGGTAAACACACATAGTTTTACCGAACTCTTTTCATCAGACCTGACAAAGGTCCTTCCATGAGCCAAAAGACCACCCAACAAAATCCAGGCTTGAGTAGTCCTCCTTTGAATGGTTGGCTGGGCTGTCCTGGAGTCTCCCAAAACTCTGTCGTCCTCCGTTACACCCCAGAGGTGGAAGGTAGGTCCTTACTGCTGATGCTAACATACACTTCAGAAATAGGACCCAGAGACCCCTGAGCTGAAACTGACCTGGATGCCCACTCCCTGAGGACTGGCTTTCATGGTACCAGAAGGCATCGTGCACACTTCCCAAGGAGAGAGGCAGCCAATAGTTCTATGCAGCTATGATGCCTATGAACCGCAACGATGGTCAGCATGGCACGATAACCATGAGGGAGCCGTAGTGGCGTGCATACATTGGTGGTAACCAACATCTAATTCTGCTTAAGACCTGTTGGACAGGAAGGAAGACGTGCCTGGTGTGGGAAACCCGGCCAGCTACTCAGCACTAGTGAAGTCGTGGTTATTGAAAGAGAATCTAAAAACATTAATTTACGAAGCCAGCACAATCCCTGAGAACAATTTAAGTATTTGCCCTCATACCATCAGATAAGTATAGTCACCTAAAATTCAACCTGGGCTGAGTCTACTTCCTTCCTCATTCTTTCTTACATCTCTTTGGTGTTGTGTACTGATTGAGTTGTTAGTATTTCATGAACGTGGGCTTTGCTGTTGCTGTTGTTGTTGTTGTTGTTGATGATGATGATGATGGTGGTGGTGGTGGTGAAGATGATGATGATGATGATGATGATGATGATGACGACGTTGCTCATTGGTTGGTTGGTGGTTCTCACTTCATTTTACTTTGTTTTTAGCACATTGCCCATGTCTTACTTGGTCCACGACTGACTCGTAAGGAAAGGTCTTAATAAACAAATGTTTCAATGAATGGTCTTCATTATGTTTAGACACCACAGGAAGGAGTGCTTGAAATATTAAATTCTGAAGGAAGAATTTCTAACGAACAGTTCAATAATTCCTTAAGTTATCCAAAAGTAGATTAAAAACCAATTACATATTCAGGGATTTAAAAACTTTCTTAGGACTGAGGGATAGAGTCAAATTAACTCCTAGGGATAGAATATTAAGAAGTAACTTCAGACAGTGGGACAAAGATGTTTAACATGTCATAAGATGGCAAAGTGAGAAAGAAACCACTAATTGAATAGACAAAAAGTATGTGAATTTGTAGAGAGTTGGTTATTAGATGAATTGACAATTAGGCAAAGTGGCTGCGTTTCGACACAGCCACAATCTGAATATTCATTTCCTGTTGGACTTGCTTCTCATCTCACATATGATTTAAGCTATTTCTCATTGGTCGCACATTCCTTATAGAATTAATTGCTGTTTCAGTGACATTTGGGTTTTTTTTCCCTGATTATTAAAGCAATATGTGTTCATTATAGAAAAATCAAAAAAATCTGCAAGAGCAGAGAGAAGGAAAACTCTGCAAGAGCAGAGAGAAGGAAACAAAGTTCAGCTGTAATCCCACCACTTGGAGACCACCACGGTTTCATTTACCAAGAGTCAACCCCGTCTGGGCAACACGAAGGCAGAGGCGCTAGGCCCTGCCTACAGCGATATCAAATGCCAACTGATAGTTTATACATGGTGACACAATTCTTTTCTGTTGATTTGCCTTTTTGCTTTAGTGGATAACACTGCAATAAACAGACTTTTAAACCGCATTACATTTTATTGAAGTGCTTGCGTGTGTAGGTGTGTGGTCAGGCACAAACCACGGCACTAGTATGGGGGTCAAATGACAGGTCTGAAGAGTTGGCTCCTGCCTCCCACCATGTGGATCCTGGGGATTGAACTGGGGATGTCAGACTTAGTGGCAAGCCCCTTCGCTTGCTGTATTCATCTCACTGGTCCTTGAACAGTTTTGAACATATTAACTTTCTGCCTTGGTGATTTTTTTTCTTTCTGGGAAAAAATTTTAAGCATGGGATGCTGGAATCATGAGTTCTTATCATGTCAAACTTAATTCTGACATTTCTAAAAGAGAATATTGAGGCCTAGTGAGGAGGAGTGAATTACACGAGGCATCCAGCCTCTGCATAGCCTAAGACCTGGCTCTCCCAGGACCCCCATGGTTACGAGCTGTGAGATCTTTTAGGATAGCAAGCCATCCCGGATGTCAGGAATCCTCCTCTCTCTGAGCCTATTCTATTCCTCACTCTTTCCCATTAAATTTAAGAGCCTATAGAAGGTATCCCGTAACCAAACCTTTGAGAGGAACTGTTGGGAAGTTCGGAAGCCTCGGCCTGGGGCAAACATTTACTAGGCTAAAATAAATTTCTGCAAAACCATTGTGGGCTTCTAAAAGCCCAGACCTGCAATAGAATGTTTTTAATTATGAATTAATGGTTTTTAATAACAAAGTATAATAAGATAAAAAATATATCTGAATAGGAAAAAAACCAGCAAAGAGAAGGAAAAGAACCAAAGGGTGGGCACATGAAATAAGATATAGATGCAGGGGCCACTCATTCACACACTCAGGGATTCTATAAAACACTAAGCTGGAAACCGATATACACTCAAAAATATATACTCAAAAGACCTAGTGTGTAAAAAAAAACATTTTGTTTGTGTGATATGCACACACACACACTATATAGATAGATAGATAGATAGATAGATAGATAGATAGATAGATAGATAGATAGATAGATAGATAGTTAGATAGATATAGATATACACATATGTGTGTGTGTGTGTGTGTGTGTGTGTGTATGGGCGAGAGAGGGGGAGGGAGAAAGAGGGAGAGGGAGAGAAGAGGGAAAGGGAGGGGGAGAGGGAGAGGGAGAGGGAGGGAGAGGGAGAGGGAGAGGGAGGGGAGAGGGAGGGGGGAGAGGGAGAGGGAGAGGAGAGGGGAGGGGAGGGAGGGGAGAGAGAGGAATCTTCAATGATATCATTGAGTTCATTCTGTTGGTCATCCAGTGTTCTGCAGAGTAATTTCCCTTTGATCCTTCCCAGGTCTTTTGGGGGAGGATAGGATGTGCCTAATCCTGTAGAGACTTGATGACCCAAGGAAGTGGGATACAAGGAGGTGGATGGGGATAAGTGAGGGGGTTAGGGGAGCACCCTCTCAGAGGGTGGGGTGTAGAATTCTTGGAGGGGGGACCAGGAAGGGGAGCATCAATTGGAAGGTAAATAAATATTTTTTTAAAAAGACTCCATTGGCAAAACCTAAATTTTCATTGGCACATAGTTATCAATTCCCCATGGCTTCAGGTCGGGGGGAGACCTATGTCCACTTCTTTCAGCTCTGGGACCTCACCTCGTTCAGACCTGTGCAGGCCCTCTGCGTGCTGCCTCAGTTTCTGTGGGTTCGTTTGTGGATGGACCATGTTGATTTAGAGGACCTGGTTTTCTTCGCGTCCTCCATCCCCTCTGGCTCTCAGACTCTTTCTGCCTCCTTTTCCACGGGGTTTCCTGAGGCCTGAAGGAGATGGAGATATAAGTTGAGTTTTCAAAAACTTGTGTGCAATGCGTGCGTGTGTGTGTGTGTGTGTGTGTGTGTGTGTGTGTGTGTGTGTGTGTGTGAATTTCACACCGTGCTCGCCAATCCCACTCATCTCCACCCCCCCATACCTACCCTCCAACCTTGCAACTCTCCCCACAACAGAGAAGAAAATCTCACCGCGGACACTGTACTATGTCCGAATGTGTCCCACAGTATACCTTTTTGTCCACATATCTTTGCTTGCAAATGTTCATTGCAATGACTCCTGGTTCTAGTATAAGGCCTCTGGCTTCTGCTACTCTAGCAACACTGGAACCCCACTGGGACTCCTCTCGGATATCGGGGTATCAGGACCCCACCATGCTCCCAGGAGGCACTGCTGGCTGCTCACATTAAATTGTTCCTCACAACCCTTGAGTCTCCAGCTCTGCTTCTCCTCATTGTGACCACCCCCTTCTGCTTCTCTTTCTCTTCCATTTTCAACCGTTTACTCGCTCCTCTTAGTGGTGCCTGGGGTTGTTTCAGGAGTGGTCTCAGGAGTGTGTGCTCTGCCTCTGCATTATGACACCAGGCAGGGGTCATCTCAGGTTGGCTTTCTGTTTGGGTTCCATGGCACTGGTCTGGTGGTTGTCTCTGTCTCACTCCTCACCCAGCCCAACTGAGTGACCCCAAGTGAGGGTCATCTGTCTCAGGCTCATTCCTGCACAGAGCTGGAGGTCCCAGGCAGGGTTCTTCTCTTCTCTGGCTTCCTTCCCATCCTCAGAGCCCATCCACTGCTTGCCTGTCATGCATGAGATCTCATGCATGCATGCATGTGCATGTACACAAACAGGTATAAACACATACAAACACACACACACACACACACACACACACACACACACACACCATCAGCTGCCAAAACTGTGAGTTTATTTCTACTCTTTACTATATTCCATGATCTATGTATCCATCCTTCTTTAGTTTCTGAGGTTATAATATAATTATAATCTCCCTTCCCTCTAAACCATCTCATGTACCCCTCCCTGCTCTCCTTCAAAGTCAGGGCCTCTTTTTACATTGTTACTGCATGAATGTATGTTTTGTATGTATTCCTAAATATAACCATTTTATATGATCTTATCTGTATACAAGTTTTATCATCATTTTGATTATTATACATTTGTGGCAAGTCTTGAAATTACTTGTTCTTTTCTTCAAAATTGTATTGAATATTCAAAATTCTTTGCAATTTCAAAAATCTGGGAATCGTTTTTTCCATTTCTGAAGAAACCTAAAAGAGAAGCCCACTAGGATTTCAATGGGAATTGCACTGAACCTGTGGTAACTCCTTCGGAGAACTGGCATCTTGCCTACAATCCATTCTCCAACTCATGAACTTTGACTGTCTTTTCATTTGCTTCCAGCTCATATACTGTGGCGCTATTTTGTTCTCAGAGTCCTGCCTCCTTGGTTACACTTGTTTCTAAGTATCTTATTCTCTTTTCATATTACCCTTGGGATTGTTTTCTTACTTCCCATTTGGGATAGTTTGTTGCTAGTAAAAGGAAAGTCAACTGATATTTTTGGAACTTACTTTTTGCCCTGTAACTTTGCTCCATTCATTTGTTAGTTTTTATGGGTCTTGTCAATTCTTCAGAATCAAGATCTGACATCATATCAGTTGAATATAAAAAAAGTTGCTTCTTCCTAATCTGAGTGCTTGTAATTTAATTTTTAAGAATTGACTTTTTCAAGAAATCTAACACACAGCATAGTAACTGTGGGTAATAACAGTGTATTGTATACTTGAAAATTGCTAAGAGTAGTTTTCATTTAAATTTTTAGATAATTTTACACATGAGTATGGTGCTGAATAATTTATGTCAACTTGACACAAGCTAAAGTCACTTGAGAGGATGGAGCCTTGATTGAGAAAATGCCTCCATAGGCTTGGGCTGTTGCAAGCCTGTAGAGCGTTTTCTCAGTTAGTGATTGACTGGGGAGGGCCCAGCCCATGGTGGTGGTACCCATCCCTGGGATGGTGGTTCTGGGGTCTATAAGGAAGCAGGCTTAGCAGGCCATGAGCAGCAAACCAGTAAGCAGCACCCCTCCATGGCCTCTGCATCAGCTCCCCGCTCCAGGTTCCTGCCCTGCTTGAATTCCTATCCTGACTTTCTTCAGTGATGGACTATGAAATAAACCCTTTCCTCCCTGAAGTTGCTTGGTCATGGTTTGTCATCATAGCAACAAGGACACCAGCTAAGACAGATTCTATGTTTCCATCACTTCTGCCCCTCCTTCTCCTGCCTCCAACCCTTCCCGTTACCTCTGCTCCCTCACAAACTATTAACGCCTTCTTCTTCGATTGCTATTATACAAGTAAACCCAACCTGCTGAGTCCGCCTGGTGTCTCTCTTGTGTGTATTTGTTTAGGGATGACTTGATTGGATGACCTCTCGGGAGCTCATCAGAAGACTGATTCTCCCTCTCTCTGCACACACTCATTTCCGGTAGCTCTTCATCTAAGGGTGGGGCTTTGTGAGATTCTTCCCTACCCACATTGACACGACACTCAGTGATGCTATCGCCCATGTCTTGTTTATAAAATTGTATAATTGGAATCCCATGGGTGAACATCCCTGTCACTCACAGAAGTCTTTGTCCCCTGACTCTTCCAACCTTCCTGCCCCTATTTTATGGCGTTCCCTGGGCCTTGGGTGCAGGGGTTGTCTATTGGCCCTGGACACCCCCATGGACATCATGGTCTACTGTTTGCATTTTGCCCTGTTGTGGTTTCCTGCGCTATCTCCATCTGCAGCAGAAGGGGGTTTCTTTGGTGAGAGGTGAGGGCTGCACTTAATATCTAAAGACGCAGAGCACTGTATACTCGAATTGTGCTAAGGATAGATTTTAAGCATTCCTTTCACAAATAAATGCTAAAGAGGTAGGGTAAGGTGTTCACAGATTTGATTCGGGCATTCCAGCATGTATACATATTTCAAAACAGCATGTTGTATACCACAAATATATATAATTTTTGTCAATTCAAAAATAAATAATTGATCCTTTTCACATGAGAATGGAAATTGTTCTGATTCCCTGACTATAACTCTTAGTTTTGTGTTGAAAAGAAACAGCGAAAGGAAGCATTCTGGGCACGTTCCCGACCAGGGGGGAAGTTCCTGGCTGTTCAGCACAGGGTATGATGTAACTATGGTTTTTCTGTTGTTGCTTTTATAAATGTCCTTTATAAGACTGAGAACACGCCCTCTACCCATTGGTTGGTTGTATTCATAACAAGCACCTTGCTTCTGTTCGTTTATTCTGCAGCGCTGAGGGAGGGCCTGCTGCATATGCCAAGTGAAGCATATTCTCAGACAAGGACAGCTCCCTATTCTCTTCTAGATCATAGTGACGTGGAGGACATGGGCACTGTCCCAGTTTCCTTTCTATTTCTATAAATAAAACACAACTGAGGAGAGGAAAGGGTTTACGTGTCCAGATCACAGTTCATCCCTGTAGGAAGTCAAGGCAGGTACTTGAAAGAGAAGCCATGCAGGAGTGCTGCTTGCTGATGTGCTTTCTGCCTTGCTCATAGACTCAAGCTTAGTCAGCTTTCTTATACTGCCCAGAACCACCTTTCTAGGGAATGTTGCTGCCCACAGTGGGCTGGCAGAGCTCTGACACATCAATTATTAATTAAGTTAATTCCCTATAGTCATGTCCCTGGTCAATCTACCTTAAGCAATTCCTCAATTGAGTTTATTCTCTCACATAATTCTAGGCTGTGCTAACAATTAGAGCTAACTAGGACAGGCACCCAGGCAGACTTTCACGACATCAAATGGTGAAATGGCTTAGGGAGAAAGAATAAAAAAATATCTTCTGTGGAAGAAAGAGGGGGTGTCTTGGTTTGGGAGTCCTGAAAGCAGAGCAGGAGGCAAGGAAGGGTTCAGAGCAGGAAATTTGTTTGATCCGGACTGTGCTCCGGTGAACTCTGAGAGCGCCTCCTGCTGGGGGTCAGGGGTGAGTGCAGAGCGTTGTTGCATCGCAGCTTCGGGATCGAAACAGCCCCTCCTGGAGGGAGTAAGGAGGCTCATGAGACTCCAGAAATAAACTTCACAAGTCCCTTCCTCACAGTTATAGGAGCAGTAATTACTGCTGAGGAGAGGGGATTTCTCCAAACTGTCATGCAGGAAACTCCCGTGGCGCAGCTTTTCCGGGTTGTGGTTTACATGCTGCACTCCGGGGAGAGCTTCTCAGTGATGGTGATGCAACTGCCTTTCAGTAGTCCATCCTCCTGTAAGGAACCCCACAGAACTCACTGGTTTGCCTCGTTGAACTTAGGTGGGATGGTTCCTTTGGCCTGTTGTCAGTGATTCATCTAGGGTGATTGCTCACATTGGTAGTGGCTGGTGGGTGGGCTCTTTGCCTTTGTCCTTTAGATTTTGAAAAACCAGAAATGGTGGAATATAAAGTGGACGTTGTTTATTGGCAAGTGTTACAGGCTTCTTGGGTGAAGAAGGGCCCCAGATTTGGGGGAGCAATCACTCTAAGGGGTTTAGGGTGCCTTGCCACATGGTCTCTCCCCCTCCCATTGTCTACTGTTTTGATGGTGTCTCTGTGTCTCTTCTGTAGCAGGGGCCGAGTCTCTGTCTCTATAATTGTTGATTGACTGTGTGAGAGTAGACCCTCCCCCAACCTTTCCTTTCTGTAGTATAACAGGCACATAGAAACTTGTTGCATGTGAGGGAAAATGGGCTGCATTTCAGAAAAATAAAAACTTACTGCTAAAGAAAAAAGCCACAGTGAAATTGAAACTAATTCTCTATTGTTGGGGATAAAAAGTCATTAAAAAACAAAAACAAAAAAAATCCTCAAACTGAAAATATTGGGTCCCCCTCTGCTACCCCTGGGCCCATATCCTCCAGATCATCCTAAGAAAAGCCACACAACAATCATTCTTGCTGTGTTCTCAAAGGGCAGAGAATTCACCAGTGCCTCCTCTTATGGGGACACCAGTGCCATTGAGTGTGTCATCCCCTGAGCTCTGGAAGATCGAAAGATTCAGCAGAGTCTTCAGGGAGGGACACAACTCAGGGCCCCATTGCCCTGAGGGCAGAAGGGAAACCTGGAATCTTTTATTTTATGTATATGAGTACACTGTCACTATCTTCAGACACACCAGAAGAGGGCATCGGATCCCATTACAGATGGTTGTGAGCCACCATGTGGTTGCTGGGATTTGAACTCAGGACCTCTGGAAGACCAGTCAGTGCTCTTAACCACGGAGCCATTTCTCCAGCCCCCAGGAAGGGAATCTTAAGCCTGGAGATAGCAAGAATCACAGGCAAGAGGTGGGTAAGGGCCAAAGCACAGACTCTGCCAGGAGGAGGCAGAGGTTGGTCCCACACAGTGGGTTCTAATCACAGGCAGACAGGAAACCAGGGCAGGAAAAGGCTTTGAAGGGCAGCTCAATGGCCTCAGTGTAGGCCAAAAGGAAGCGAGTGGGCAGGGACGCTTTCTGGCTGAACTCTTGGGTTCTTTGTGGTAACACCGATAGGGACAGGGAATCCAAAAGGAGAAGATGGCTTTGATGAGGTCAGTTTGGTCGTGTGAGGAGGAAGGATCTCCTAAGGAAGAGAGGTCCCCACCATGGCTCCACCAGTGTTTGTCGCCCCTCAGAGCTAACAGCCTTCCCTGAACTCCACCCTAGGTACTCAGAAAGTGCTTGTTGACTGAATGACCATCGGTCCACACGGATATCTTGCTGTGGTGGCCAACGTTTGGTGTGCCCTTGCCTGGATTAGGGCTGGAAAAATGGCACAGCATTATTTCTGGGTGTATCCAAGAGGTTGCTTCTTCCAGGAAAAATGGACACATGAGTCAATGGATGAATGGGTGTGATGGTCCATTATGATGGTGAACGTAATTTGAAAAGTTAAGCCTAGGGCATCAGTGAAGATCACTCATGGGTGTATCCGTGAGGGCATTTCCAGAGACAATTCGCTTAAGAGGGAAGACTCCTCCTGTATATGGGCAGATCCACCCCATGGGCTGGGGTTCCAGACAGAATAAAAGAGAGAGAAAGGAGAAAACAAAATGCCAGATTCCCAGTTCTGTTTCCTGACCCACTGAGATGTGAGCAAGCAGATGCCTCACTACTGTCTCAGCCTCAGGCTGCCCCACCAACCACCTTCTGGGGCAGGGGGTAGGCCTTGCAGGAACCTCAGTTAACAGGGCCAGACACTCTGTCGGTGGAAGCACACAGAGCTCCCTGGCCTGTTGGTTTCCTGTCTGGATGCTCAGGAGCAAACCTTTGGGGACAGCCTCTGCCAGGGAGGGGGGCAGAGCTTGCAGCTGCTGCTTGTGAAGTGGGTCAGTGGGTCAGTGGGTCAGATGCCAAAGCCCTGGAAGGAACCAGGTGGGAACGAGCACTTTGCCTGCTCCCAGAGCTAAGGAGCAAGCGGCATGCAGTGCTGTGTGCACCTGCTGGGGAAGTCTGCAGCTCCTGGCTTGCCCTCTCCATGGTGCCATGGTGCTGCATCTTCTGGTCCCTCCACTGCTCTGATTCAGCAGTGACGCTGTCTGTTATGTTCTCTCTCATCTGCCAGAATCATTCTCCCCAGCGTCCCACCTCTGAATCAAGGAGCTGCTCCACCCTCCTTACTGGCACTTTTCCTAAGTGCCACATCCAGCTAAAAGCCAACCCTGCATCTTCTGACCCCTCCCAATCTCTCTCCACCGAGCACCTGACAGCCCTTGTCACAGGCAGGCAGCAGACCCTAGGGATTCCACACCAAGACTCTGCTAGATTAGGTTCTTCGTCTGACCACAACAGAAGTAAGAGCCCAGTCAAGTTGCTGAACTTCTGTGCCTCAGTTCCTTACCTATTAACTAGTGTTTATTACAGTCTCAATCCCTGTGAAGTCGTGTATCAGAGATGCACAAGTGTATGAACCTGGTGTTGGACATTACCTGAGCCCACATGTCCTGGGCTTTTTTCTGGAGTGTCTTCTTGATTCTTGAGAAGCAACTGTGTTCACTGCAAATGTGTGTGCACTGCAGATGCATGTGCACTGCAGATGCTTGTGTGCTGCAAATGTGTGCGCACTCAAATGCGGGAGAATCACAGTGAGGAAAGCTAATGGGAATGGGATAGGCCCTTCTGGTGGGCACTTTTCTGTCATCTTTTGTATTGTTTCTGATGGAGGTTACTTGACAAGCAGTTGATAGAGTACGTGGTATCTTTGCAGAGCCAACACACACACACACACACACACACACACACACACACACACACACACACACTGTTATTCTGTATCTATGGAGAACCCCAACTCATCCACCCGGAGCCCCGACTTCTATGGTTTGAGTGAGTCCCCCACACTTCAGGAGATAGAGGCTTGCTCCTCATTGTGGACATGTTGATAAATGATGGGTTGAAAGGGGAAGTATTCTGTTCAGTGGGAACACTGCCTTCGATAGGATAATGTTACAATGAGACCCTGGTTAGCTCCGTGATGGTTTACATGATTGTCATCTTAGCAGGATCTAGACTCACCCAGGAGACAGACTTTGGGACATGTTCTTAAAGAATTTTCTAGATAAGGTTAATTGAAGTAGGAAGACCTTCACTGAATGTGGGCAGCACCATTTCTTGGGTTGGGGGGTCCCAGACTGAATACTATAGAGAAAGTGAGCTGAGCTCTTGGCTTCCTTGATTGTGGATGCAGTGTAACCAGTGCCCCCATATTCCTACCACCATGGCTTCCCTGCTATAATGGGGTGAGCTGAGATAAACGTTTCTTCACTAAGTCGGTTTTTGTTGGGAATTCTGTCACTCCCACAAGTGACTGATACAGTCCCAAGAGAGCCCGTGTTAAGGAAAGAGGCCAGCCGCTCAGTTCGTCTGCCTCCTCTCACTGTGTGGTCGCATCCACACATCCACACCTGCAACTGCTGTCAGCAAAGGACCTCACCAGATTATGGAACAGATGAGGCTACCAGATCTGTCACACAGCAGAGATGACTATCATCTCAGAGGTGACAGTGCTGCCCTCTGGCCTCATCAGCTCTATTCACGGGTTGTGACTCGGCCGTGCCGATGTCAGTCACACTGGGCAGTACATATTTACATGTTTTCCAAGTGTCGAAAGTGCCTCCAGACCCCCAGTTCCTGCATACGGAGGCCTCCTGAAAGCCAGTCAGTGCCGCCTCCTCTCCCCAGCCCAGAGCCCTTTGCCTGCTGTTCCTGTGTCCCTGCTTGACTGTGAGCCCACAGAATGCATCCACATGGCTCTCAGTCTAAAGGTTTGTGGATGCTCATGTGACCTTGGAAGAGGGAGAGGTGGACAGAAGTCCTCAAGTCTTGGAGAACTTTGTAGCAGAATTGCTCTCCTCCCTGTGTAATCCGGAGTGTTGGAGTTCAGCAATCCCACCCCATGTCCTTCACTTTCCCTGAGTATGGGTCAGGACGGCCCTGTTTTTGCAGACGCAAATACTCTCTGGATGTTAGGATACTCAAAAACCTGATTTTTTGTTCATGGGTCTCCACTGTGGTTCCAGTGAAGTGACTCCATGACAGGTGCGGCTAAGTCTTCCTGTGTCTCCTACCTCAGCATGAGTCCCTTCCGTGACTTCTGTAGCAGGGGAAGAGAGGTAGGTAGCAGTTCCCTGAATATTATTGCTACCGTCTGGGGTGGGGGTGAGGGCTGTGGCAGAAATGGCTACCTGTCCCTGACTAACATAAGAAGATAGAAAAATTTCTCACGTGACTAAAGAAAGGTGACCTGGGTGACAGTAACGTCTCCTGCATTCTTACCAGTGACTTCAACACTGACTCATTTCATGCTCCTCCGCTTATGACATTTAAAAGCCATTCTTTTAGGGAATGTGCTAGTCAGTAATTGAAACACTAATGCTGCCTAGCAAACCACTCTAAAACTCAATGCTTTCTGATGGTCAGCTTTCATTTTCTTCCTTGCCTCACGAGTCTGTCTATTAACTGCTGTGTTCTGAGTACAGGTTAGCCTGGGTTGGCTACAGGGTTTGGGTTGGATCAAGTTCAGCCCATAAACTGGGTGTTTTAATGGTAGATCAGAGGACCAAAGAGCCCATTCCGATCTTGGCCATGCCTCTAAGTCCTCCTCCACACGTGTCATGTCTAAAGCCATCTGGCCTTGCCCAAAGTCAACGGAAAGGTAATCCAGGAAGTATAAAGACATACGTTTCTATCTGACGGAAGCAGAGATCTGGGCCTGATGATGCCCGAATCCACTAGAGTGGTCTTTCAGGAAATATGGAGCTTAGGACCCCACAGAGAGTTTAACTCCCACGCCTGCTGTGCATGGGCTGTGTGCCCTAGGGAGGGGTCTCTTAGTCCCCATACCACTTGTAAAAAATTAAACCAGTATTTCCTTTTGGGGGCTTCTATGCCACTCAATAATCACAAATAGCCTCACGTGATAACACAAAATAACAAATAGTATTGATGGAGTTCCTACCCAGCAGCAAGCACCAGGGGAAAGGCTGTGCATCCATGGAGAGCTCTGTATACACTACAGGAGAGTCCCATCACCTCACATCCATGGAGACTCGGGGTTGGGCGGAGGTTTATCCCAGCCAAAGACCAGAGGAGAGTGAGAAACAAAAGTCCTACTGAGACAGTCACTCACCTCACAGGTCCTCCGAATGCTTCCTGACTTAAGGGTTTAAATGAGCTGAGTCCCAGGGTGACAGCCTTGGCACAGGCGTCCCGCCTTACCCGGTCATCATCAGCTTTCAGCGCATTGACAGATCTCCTGTGGGTCCTAGGCTCTGAGGAGCAGGAAGTTTAGCAGGGAAACTCCCTGCTGTTACTGTTCTCACAGCCTGTGTTAGGCAGGATTTTATAGAGAAAAAGAACCAAGAGCAGACATATATGTGTCATGTGGTATATAAAAATATATAGATTTCTAGGCCATGTGTATGGATGTGTGTGTGTGTGTGTGTGTGTGTGTGTGTGTGTGTGTGTGTGTGTGTGAGATGACTTGTTAGACATCAGTGTGCTTGATTGAGCACAGGCCTGACAGCCTAAGTTATACCAGTCTCCAGACCCCACAAAGCAACAGGGTAGTGCTAACTCTCAAAGTTGTTCTCTGACCCACACACGCACACACACACACACACACACACACACACACACACACACACACACACACGCACACACACTTAGATGATAGATAGATAGATAGATAGATAGATAGATAGATAGATAGATAGATAGATAGATAGAGATCACAGGCACATATGATAGCAACATGGCACATAGACAGATGATAGATACATGGATAGTGGGTGACTAAACAGATAGATTTGTCATAAAGAATTGGTTAACATGACAAACTCAAAATGCTGCCAGCAAGCTGACCTACAGAGCAAGTCCAAAGGCCTAAGGCACACGGTCAAAGGCCGAGAGCTCCTATCTGAAGGCCATAGCCCCGAGACTCAGGAAGAATTGAGTATTTCAGTGGGAGAATGAAGACAGGAAGAGACCAGCCTCCCAGCTCCATGTGGCCAGACTGAAGGAGATCCCCAACACCTCAGGTCAGCTTGAATGTCCCGAGCAGGCCTTCCACTCTGAGAATGCAGCCTCCATACTCACCCGTCCAGATCTCATTCTCCTCAGAAATGGTCTTGAGTATACCCAGAATAGTGTTTGCTTTGATACCCAGGCACCTCGGAGCCTAGTCAAGTTGGTACAGAACAGGAGCCCAGCAGTGAAGGCTGAAGCTGAAGTAGGCACTAGCGATGAGGTTCAGGGAAGGGGCAAAATGAGGCTCTGTGAGAATAAGCCCCAGAGCATCTCTTCTGTGGGGCAGAAATGCTGCCACGACTTTCATAAAGGAAGGAATGAGACTCTGAGGACCTTTTCCAGAACTGTGAGGGGTGAAAGGGTGGCTAGGGGGGTTGGAGAACTTTCCCTCAGCCCTCAGATGACGGGGTGCCATTCAAGGTTATCAGTCTCCCACGCCCACCCTATGCATGTCAGAGAAGTAATCCTGATTATCAGTTTAAGATGTACAGGAGGTTCTGTTTGCTTGCCTTTTAAAGATGGGTCAAGTTTATGGTTATGAGCAGAGGCCAGCTTAAAGGCCAGGCAGCCTGGTCTCAGGGTCTGTGGTCTATGACCAAGATAGCTACCATACCACTTGGTTTCATCAAGCTGATTTCTAACGCTGGTTTCTGAACAGCTGCTCAATAACCCGCATGTTCACCGGAAGTCCATCTGAAGGCATTCTGTCCTTCGTGTGCCTGTGTGATCTGCCCAGAGCTAAACACAAGCCTTCTGGAAGCCTCAAGGTAAAGGCAGTCCCACAGCTCCCCAGTCCTCCCTTAGGTGATGGATCTTGCTGTGAAAAGGTCACTTTGTGTGTTTATTTTTATTCCGTGGGTGTGCGTTTATGTGTGCGGAGGTGCTCATGGAGGTCAGAGGACAGCCATGAACGTCAATCCTCAGACACCTCCTCCTTTTCTGTTTCAAGCACATTCTCTCACTGGCCTGAGGCTTGGCTTGGTTAGGAGGGCTGGCCCTGGGATCTGCCCGTCTGTCACCCCAGTGCTGGGGGCGAAGGCCTGTGCTTCTTCACGTCCATTACGGAGCTCCAACTCAGCTCCTCCAATGCGAAGGTGGCAGGACGGTCAGTTTACCTACCGAACCGTCTCCCCAGGCCCCGAGTGGGCGACCTTAAGTGGAGTGTTCAGTTCTAAATAGCTGGCTGTGCAGAAGGAGCCCCCCTATTTGCAGGCTTAACTGTGGCTCCACTTTGCCTTTGAGTGACTCCTGCCATTTTATATCAAAAAAAAAAAAAAAAAAAAAAGAGCCCGAGGTCATCTCTGTTAAAAGGAAACAAATATTCCCCGTTGATTTTGAAAAGGGGAGGGGATGGAGCTCTCCCTTCCTGACCTTGCCTAGTGGAGCTTGCGAGGGGCTTTCCATTAAAAAGCTCGCTCACGTTTTGTGGATTTCTAAAGAGCCGCAATTTGAACTTAATTCTTCCTCTCTTTAAGACAAGCACCCCATAGTTAGTATTTAAAATGTCACGTGCAGCCAGAGGCCTCCGTGGGTCACAGAGGGCTGGGCTACCCATCCTAGGAAGTAATAAAATTGACACTGAATGGCTTCCAGACTGGAGACTTGCCCTGGGAGTTCACGAATAGAAAATTTGAAATGAAACCATGAATAAATCTCCAGAAAGTTGATGGCTGAGCCTTAAAGGGAGAAAGCGGTAATAGGCTGGTTGAGTTAAGAAGTGTCCTACTCTCAGGGTCTGTCAGAGGGAGTGAACTTTGAGCAGTCAGTGAAATGTGTGCATGGGGGGGGGTCACAGAGGGGTCACATCATTTAAATCATTTAAATCTCCATCCTTCTCTGCCGCCATACTTACCAACCCTGTACAGGGAATAATCTCTCTGGGGACAGAGAGCAGGAGTGGTAACATAGGATTTGAACTTGACTCTGCCTCAAGTATGGATGAAAGTGATAAACTATTTCTCCACCAGTGAAATGAGCCAACTGAAGCCAGATTTTACACACACACACACACACACACACACACACACACACACACACACACACACACACACACACACACACGGATTTATTGGGGAGCTGATCTCAAGCAGGTGAGATCACTAACCCCCAAGAAAGGAGGCCAAGGAAGGAGGGAGAAAGAAAAAGGGGAAAGAGAAGAAAGAAACAGAGAGAAAAGGAGAAGAAGGGGGACCAAACTGTCTGGATTACGTAGGAACGAGCCTCGGGGACAAAGAGGAAGCCCAGCCCCTGGGCTGGGAAGTTTGGGGTAGGAGATGCAGATAGGTACTGAACGATGCTGGAGAACCCGAAGGCCAGGTCTGCTCTGCTATATAAAATATGCACTTCAGCCCCTTGTCCCCTGAAACCAAACAGAAACGGAGTTGGGAGAAAGCCAGACACAGGAACACGAAGCTACGATGTTCTTTTCATGGTGTGAACTCTTCTTATTCGTGTCATCCTTGTTTCTCAGCCCCACATCAGATTTCTTTATCATGGTTTCACAACGTGGTCTCATCCAAGACTCCAGAAAGGGCCCTGGGTTATTCTGGAAACTCAAATTAATATGCTGGCAAAAGGGGGTCATGGCTGACACTGTGAGTCCACACAGCCTTGTCCTTCCTTCTAAGCTGCCACTGTCCAGGAGCAGAGCGTGCTTTTAAGTCAGGAACCTCTCTGGATCTCAGTGCATAGGGCTCTGCCCATGGTTCATCTTGCTCAGTAGGGAGCCATTATGGGTCTGTTGTTGGATCAGAGGTTCTCAGCTGCTGAGCTGAGATCCCTTTGGGAGGTCAAAAGACCTTTCCACAGGAGTCACATATCAGATTTCCTGTACATCAGATCTTTGTATTACTATTCATAAGAGAAGCAAAATTAAAGTTATAAAGTAGCAACAGAATAATTTTAACGTTGAGGTGGGGATCACCACAACATGAGGAACTATATGTTAAAGGGTCGCAGCGTTAGGGAGGTTTAGAGTGACTGTGTTAGATGCCTTGGGTCCCTCTAGTTTTCCATTATTTCCAAACAAAACACTGCAGGAGCTGAGATGACTTCGTGAATAAGTGTTTGCCCTGCAAGCCCAACTGAGTTTAATCCCCAGGCCCCACATGGAGGCAAGAAAGAGTCAACTCCCCGCACCATGCTGCCCTCTGATCTTTGCACGTGTGCCACAGAGCACATGCTCACCTACGCAATTAATTAATTACCACATAATTAATTAATGTAAACCCTGCACAGAATCCTTCTATTGGTGTCGGCATTTCCGTTAGTTAGTTGTTTTTTAGTGAGTTGGTTTTCTGTTGCTGTGATAAACACTGGGACCAGCACAACGAATAGAAGAAAGGTGTGTTTAGCTTATGGCTCCAGACGGGTGAGAGGCCAGGATGGCTGCACAGAGGTAGCAGAGTGGCATCTGGAGCGGCATCTGAGAGGTCACATTGGAATGGCGAACAGCGAGCAGGGAGAGCAATTGGAACTAGCACAAGGCTTTTGAAACCTCACATCCTCCGGTGACACACTTCCGCCAGCAAGGCCTCACTTCCCAAATCTACCGAAACAGTGTTACCAACTGTATCCAAATACCCCGGAAATTCAAATAACCACAGTGGGAAAGATTCTAATGGGGGATTATTAGACCAACTGGAGCGCTTTATATTTGCATGATTTCTTCAAATTGGCCCCCACTAAGTCCCATTTGTGCTCTACCAGCAACAGTTGGGACAATCACTTCCCTTCATCTTCCCTAACACTGATCCATTAACAGTTTCATTGTTACCGAGTAGAAACAAATACCCATTGTCTCTCTTCTGCTTATCCAACTTTTCATGAGGTTGAGCATCCTCTGACACCCTTATTAGCATACACATCAATATTTTCCTTTATTTCTTCTTCTGGGAATTATTGCTCAACATTATGAGTCTTTTTTTAGTGAGTGTGTGTGTCTGTGTGTGTGTGTGTGTGTGTGTTAGACGCTTTATGCACACATACCTGTGCCTGTGATTGAATGTGTGGAGGATGTTGAGGGTCTATCCTATTACTCTCTACCCTGTTAGCCCCCACAAGCTCTCTCCCCATGCTGTGGGGACTTGTATACTGCAGATTGTTTCTCTCAGCTACCCAACCTAATTCCTACCAACCTCCTGAGAGTGATCAGTTCAGCCAGAAAGGCCAGTCATTTGTGTGAATCGACCCTATGAACATGTCTACTGCTGGGGCGCAGAAAGCCGAACCCTTCCGTCCCTTTTTGCTCATCCTGTGTGGATTAATTGCCAACACCCCCAAAGTCACCCTTTTGCAAGCTTTCCACATAAACTGTTGTCCCCTGAGAGGAGCCCATTTTGTCCCTTCCCCAGCCTGCACCTAACAGAATCCATCCCTGCCCCGCTTCAGGGTGCTGTTGAAGTTAGCAGCACATTGGAACCACATGCAGAACCTTGAAAAAAAAAGGGTGGGGGCTGTCCACAGTAGATGGTCAGAGACCATTGGTCACGAAATTGGATCCCAGAGACCAGGCACTGGAAGGGGAGTGTATCTAACACTGAGATACGTCTTTGTGGTGCAGGGAGAATGATAGACAGGTCTGATGAGTGCACTGCCACCATTATTAAAATGCATACACACCACACCCTTGGAGGGCCCTCAATGTGTACAGTTGGGTTTTTTGTTGTTGTTGTTGTTGTTGTTGTTGTTGTTTTGTTTGTTTTTTTGTTTTGTTTTGTTTTCCAACAGGGAACCTGAGAGTCTGCCCACTAGACTGATGAAATTGAAATCTAAGGGCACCATCCAAAAAATAGATTCTGGATAAAAAGTCCCCACTCTGAAATGATCCCCTGACACTCATCTACACATGACTTGGGCAAGCTGTCAACTTCCTCTAAGCATATTCTAAGAGGATGAACCAGGTCACAGACAAGATGCCCCAGCTCAGCCCTCATAATTTAGAAGACATCATCTCCCTTGAGCTACGAAATCGTTCACTCATTAACATATATGTTAATGCACATATGCATATATGTTTTATATGCAGATGCACATGTAAAGCCTGTACCCTCTTACTACCCACCTAGTCCTTCACTCATTAACTGAGTAGCTAAGGTCAATACACCAGGTCTGGTCCTCTCTCCCTGGCCCGTGCAACTCCATCGCCCAGCTGAAGGAAAGTGGGGGGGGGAAGGGAGGAGAGGCAAGAAATGTATTGGTGCGCAGCTGGGATCGAGGCCAGAGGCCTTTGGATGCTGCAGACTAAAATCCAGATTTACCAAGGCCAAGCATCAAGCTAGTTTCTTCCAATCAGGGAATGGCTGTGTAAGAGGACCTGACCATCAGATGGGTCTTGAGGAGGAAGGTGTGATGGTTCATCTCCATGGTCAACTTGATGGGAATCAGGATCACTGTGGAAACAAACCTCCACAGATGTCTGTGA
This sequence comes from Rattus rattus, assembly GCF_011064425.1. Lineage (NCBI taxonomy): Eukaryota > Metazoa > Chordata > Mammalia > Rodentia > Muridae > Rattus > Rattus rattus. The sequence continues at coordinate 90,744,934 of NC_046154.1, forward strand.
GGGATTATCTAAATTAGGTTAATTGAGGTGAGGAGGACCATTCTAACCTCCCTCTAGATCCACCAGTTGCAGCCAAAAGGTGCCTCTGCTGGATAGTAGAGGCCTGTGCACAGGCACATGGGGGTGCACGTGTGCTTGTATGTGTGTGAACCTCTGCAAGTGCACAGATGCACAGAGGGGTGTGTTTCTTTGGTATACATTTAGTCACTATGACTGCACACACATGAGGATGAATGCTCCCTTGTGCACATGGGCACAGTTTCCACAGTCATTTGGAGTTTTAGTGTGAAATCTAAGAAGCCATTACCTTATTCAAAGTCACAAATATTCACTCATATGCTTTCTTCTGTGTCTGAGTGTGCGCTTGAATGTATGTTCTCGAGCATGTGCTCACATGCATGCACGTGTGTTTATACCTGAGCGTATGCTTGCAGGGCAGCATTGTGTTTGGGAAGTTTGGGGTCACACTAGTTTTTGTCGGCTGTCGGGAAATGCAAATCAAATGCAGCACCCACAGTCAACATGTTTACATTATACTCACTTTAGCCTATAGAAAGAAATGACGTTGAACTATGTTAAGGTCCCACACCTGACTGCTCACTGTCTGTCTGTGGATGTGTATGAGAAACAGAATCAGAGACAGACATAAGTGGAACAAGTGGACCGTGCCACCAGAGAGAAGAACTGGTAAGGTTGAAGATGGTCCAGAAGCCCCAGGAAATCTCAGAATTGAGAACAGCAAGTTTTGGAACCAGATCCTGGCCAGGCTCTGCCTGCCCTGGGACATGTAATCATGAAGCCCCACCCAAAGGACCATGACAAGGGGTCACAGAGCGTAAAAACCTAGAGTTCTCCATGCTAATGAGGTATCTAGATAGGTTCTGAGTGTTTAGCCAATGAGCTTCCCTTCCCGGGCATCCCTTTCTGCAAAAGGTATTTAATCTCTGGTTCGCCCTGAGAAAGGCTTCTGCATTCACACCCACCATAACAATAAAGCCGTTTGGATGAGCAAGGACTATCTCCTTCATCAAGGATGGAGGCCGGGGGGCCTATGTAGTGAGCTATGTCTAAGTCTCCCTGGGAGGCCTTCTCTCTTCCAGCCCCTCTGTACTCTCAGCACTCACTTGGAACCAAACCAGGTTCTGCCCAGGTCTGGGATCCCCTTTCTGCCTGGTGGGTAGGGGAAGCTCCAACTCCCCGTGGTCCCCAGCAGCGCCTGGGTGCACAGGAGACTGAGAACCACAGCATCTGTCCCAGCCCCCACTGTTTCTCCTCTGGGAAACACGTCCGGGACCCTCTGTCTTGGACTGTGTTCTGCCTTCTCTGAGCACCGCTGGTGAGGCAGACGTGCAGCCCAACTGACAGAGACACAGAGAGACAGAGACAGAGAAGGACAGAAAGAAAGACAAAGAGAGACAGACAGAGAATCTATTTGGCTAAACATGAATGTGGGTGCCCACGTAGATCAGAGGAGGGTGTCTGATTTCTCAGAGTTGGAATTACAGGAAGTTGTGAGAGGCCTTAATTGCATGCTGGGTACTAAAGCTGTGTCGTCTGGAAGTGGGGCAAGCGCTCTGAAGCACTAAGCTGTCTCCCTGGCCCCTGGTCCAGGATTATGATGAAGTTAAGTTTATCTGTTGCTTCCTTACTCGTGTAGAGTTTTGATGTCACGTCTAAGAAACTATTCCCGGGCTGAAGGGATGACTCAGAGGTTAAGAGCACTGGCTATTTTTCCAGAGGACCCGAATTCAATTCCCAGCACCCCCATGGTGGCTCACAACCATCTGTAATGGAGTCAGATTCCATTGTCTAGTGTGCACTCAAACACATAATAAATGAATCTTAAAAAAGAAAAAGAAATTATTCCTAATTCAAAGTCACAACATTGACTTCTATGCTTTCTCCTAAAAGCTCCATAGATTTTCCTCTACATTGAGTCTATTATCCAACAAATATTTATGAGCAGCCACCACGTGCCCAGCGCTGCTCTGGGCTGGGTACACACACTTCAGTACATCAGTGAACTCTGTGAGTGGCTTTCTGCCCTGGAAGACATAGCATCCAGGTGAGAGGACACAGATAAAAGCCAAAAGATCAAACAGGATAATCTGAGCTGGCACCGTGGGCTGAAGAAAGAACCCGTGTGGCAGATTCACAAAGCTGGATGAGGAGTGAGACTGTAACACTCTCCCACATGCTCCACCTCAGTTCCTGCCTTCAGGTTCCACCCTGAGCTCATGCCCTGACCTCCTTGGATGGTGGGCTATGAGCTGTGAGATGAAATAAACTCTTTGCTTCCCACGTTACTTGTGGCCGTGGTGTTTATCAAGCCGTAGAAACTCTAACTAAGACATGGAGCAAGTGTTACCAGTGATGCTGGGGCCCAGAGTTGCATGGTCTGGGCACAGGCCTTGGCAGACATGAACAATCGATCAGTGTTCTCTGTGTCTTCAGAACCATTCTTCACATAGTCATGATCAGTCGATTTGAGTTCTCACAAGAGCTGAGGCTCATTTCGCTTCCCTGATCCCCTGCTTTCCAAATAATACATTCCTGTTGAGATAACTTGAAAGACTCGAGGAGGAAAAGACACACAAAAACTACTTCCGGTTCTCAGGCTGACTTCCGGGTCTGCCCCAAGCCAGCTGTGACTAAGGAATAGGGCTGGTTTTTGTTTTGTTTTATTGTGTTGTGTTTTGTTTTGTTTTGTTTTGTTTAACAAGAAGGTTTGTGTCTATGCTAGCCCCACAGATGAAAGGCAGCAGAGTGCATCCGATGATCCCTGAGCTGTCTCTGGAGTCAGGCACTAAACCCGGCTCAGTGAGATAATCCATGGGTAATTTTCCTAGGCCCCTCACTGTCCCTGTGAATGGCTTGGCCCTCAGAGGGTTATTTCTGCCTTCATTATTGATATGATATCATCTCAACTAAGCCAGCTTCCTGCTGGGCTCTACCAAAACATCTCTCTTAACCTTCATAATTTCCCACAGGGTGGTTTTGTTGGGATATTACTAAACTGCACCCTTAGGGCCTCCCCAAGGTTCTAAAGAGAGAAGACTCAGAACAGCTCAGAGTTTCCGCATCAGATTGGTTGCCATTCACCTCACAGGGCTCCTAGGAAAATCCCACCCCTTTGGGAGGGGCTGAAGCTGTTGCGTGGAGGTGACCCTTCTCTCAGGGACAGAGAGGAAATGAACATCTAACTCTATTACTCGGTCACAAAAGCTCTTGGGCCTGGAACAGTGCATTTCTCAATCTTAACTAATTGGAACAATCTTTGTCTCAAACTGCAGGTAGGGCTCATCTTGCATGCTACCTCTGACTCTGTCCCCTATGAGAGGGTCACTTAGCCTACTGCGTGTTTAAGGATAAAAGCAGGATAGCTCCATAGAAAACAAGAGAACCAGGTCAAACATCATGGAGCAGGTCATGCTACTGTCTCTGGTTCTCGGTTTGTACTAGACTTTAATATTTTAAAAGTTATGTGGGGGAAGGAGCAGAGGTCAAAGTAACTCTCCACCTTACTTTTAAAAACTGTGGTGTGTGTGTGTGTGTGTGTGTGTGTGTGTGTGTGAGAGAGAGAGAGAGAGAGAGAGAGAGAGAGAGAGAGAGAGAGAGAGAGAGAGAGAACATCCAAGCACTTGTGCTTGAGTGTAGGGTACAAGTGTGGATTTGTGGACTTCAGCATGCGCAGAACAACTTTTTGGATCCAGTTCTCTCCTTCCACCTCTGTATGCTTTTACTAGCTGAGAGGCCTTGGAGGCTGTGCTGGCTGGTTTTAAGTCAACTTGACACAAGTCAGAGTCACTTGGGAAGAGGGAACTTCGGTCTATGAGCAAGCCCATGGTGCATTCTCTCAATAATTCCCACTGGCCAGGTGGTCCTGAGTTCTATAAGAAAACAGTCTGAGCAAGTCACGAGGAGCAAGCCAGCAAGCAGCACCCCTCCATGGCCTCTGTTTTAGTTCCTGCCTCCAGGTGCCTGCCCTGTTTGAGTTCCTGCCCTGACCAACCACAGAGAAGGACTGTTACCTGGAAATGTTAGCTCATTAAACCCTTCCCTCCCCAAGTTGCTTTTGGTTGTGGTATCTGACCACAGTGATAGAAACCCTAAGACACTAGTCCCACCGTGTTTTCTGAGTCAGGCTCTCTCACTGAACTGAGAGTTCACCAGTTCACTACCCTGCTTGGCCAGTGAGCCTTGGGGCTTTCCTGCCTCCGCCTTCCCCATGCTGGTCTTATAGGCAGAAACTGTTCTGCCTTGTGTTTGTGTCCTGGGATCCAAACGCCAGCCCTTACACTTTCACGGCAGCAGAGCACTGCTTGAGTCCACCTCTCCAGCTCCACTGGATTTGCTTTATTTTATTTTTTAAATGGCAGAATTAGCTTGATGGGTCTCCAAAGCTGCCAGAGACCTCAGCCGGCTTCTGAGCTTAACAGGCACACCAACTGCTTGGTGGCAGAGTGTTGGCTCTGGCTGGGAGCGAAGCGATTTACTGCCTAATGGGATTCTTGCTGTAGGTGTAGATCTGTTAAGTCTACCCAAGTTACCAGGAGCCACATGGGGCTCTTTGACTCTAAATTAATTTAAGTGAAGCAAAATTGAAAAGACAATACTTCAGGACACGAGCCAAATTTCAAGGGCTCACTGGCTGCCTGTCGTTAGTTAGCAGCCTCTGAACTATATGAGACATCTTCATCATTCCGGAAAGTTCTACCGGTAAGCACCAGTGCAGAGACGACGCTCTCAGCTGCTTCAGTTTTATGAGGATTCATGGAGATAAAGGAAAGCTAATGACAAGATGGAGAGCAACCGCTCTCCTCTCTCTGGGTGTCTTGGGACCGTACACCTGCTCACACGGCAAGTGTGAACTCATACGGCCAAGATGCTGTTCTCCCTGTTTTTCTAGGGTCAGAAGCAGAGCAGGTGTCCATGCTTTCCAGCCGGTAATCACCTGTGCTGTGGGCAGGAGCAGCGGCAGCCAACAGGCTTGACCGTGCGCTGCAGGTCCCGATGGGGGAGGCTCTGTGAAGTCACTTGGATCGGACCAGCCTCTTTTTTCTGGACCCTCACAGTGGCTCAGCTCCATCTCTTCCCTGGACTTCTAGAAGTTGGTCTGAACTCCTGGAAGAAGACTCCTGTCGAGAAAGTGGCAAACGAAGAGAGATGTTAATGTGTTTGATACGATGAAATAAAAATGCGTCATCACAAGTGTGTCCTGGTGAGAAGGGAGAATGAGCTGAACCGTCTACCTCAGGGCTGAATGGCTACGGGTCTCTGAGCCTCTTGCAAACCGGGCCTAACAACTAGGCCTCGGTGGCCAACACTGTTTCTCAATGATTTTCTATTTAATCTCAGTTTTAAGGTAAGAGGAGTCCGCCATGTGTGTCCAGCCAGCAGTATCTAGAGGTTCCCATTCCACCTTATCGGCAATTTGACTTCCACAGTTTCAGTTTCCTTTGGCACTCAAGAAGGTGGGGAGGAAAAGGAAGGGAGAATTGGGGGAGGGAGGGCAGGGCAGTAAGGAGAAGGAGAGGAGGAATGAAGAAGAGGAAGGAGGAAGAGAAGAGGAAGAGGAGGAGAGGAAGAGGAAGAAAGAAAAAGAAGAAGGAGGAGGAAGAAGAGAAGGAGGAGAAGGAGGAGAAGAAGAAGAAGAAGAAGAAGAAGAAGAAGAAGAAGAAGAAGAAGAAGAAGAAGAAGAAGAAGAAGAAGAAGAAGAGGAGGAGGAGGAGGAGGAGGAGGAGGAGGAGGAGGAGGAGGAGGAGGAAGAGGAAGAAGAGGAAGAAGAGGAAGAAGAGGAAGAAGAAGAAGAGGAGGAGGAGGAAGAGGAAGAAGAGGAAGAGGAAGAAGAGGAAGAGGAAGAGGAGGAGGAAGAAGAGGAAGAGGAAGAAGAGGAGGAGGAAGAGGAAGAGGAAGAAGAGGAAGAAGAAGGAAGAAGAAGAAGAAGAAGAAGAAGAAGAAGAAGAAGAAGAAGAAGAAGAAGAAGAAGAAGAAGAAGAAGAAGAAGAAGCTGTTATAACTTTGAGTTAGAGAATTCCTCCAAATGCTCATGTGTTAAAGGCCGATGGGCAGACAGTTGGATCCTGACTCAGCCAGTGATAAATTCATAAAGCAGTGACATTGTTGGGAGATGACAGAAACTAGGAAGTGGGGCATAGCTGGAAGAAGTAGGCCACCGAAGGAGTGGCCAGGAAAGTTGCATCTTGTCTTTCTCTGCTTCCTGGCCACCTCGAGGTGAGTAGCTTCCTTCCCTGCACCTCAGACCCGAAGCAATGTGGAGGCCAGCAGCCTTAGGCTTAACCCTGTAAAATGAGCCATAATAAATCTCCTCTTCATCACAGTGGCAAAGACTGTCTCGGATGCACACACACCTGCTGTCTTGCTTTAATCATTGCATTTGATCGTAGTTATTCTTAATCTCTTATTGTGTCTCGTTTATACATTAGACTTTGTCAGAGAGATGTCTACCTGGGAAATAACTGCATACTCCTCTCCCCAACCCAGCAGCATGAGAACATGAATGCTGGCTGGTTATGAAGAGGTATTTGCATAAATACCGACTCTGAGTCCTGCCATTTCTCCAGAGCAGATGTTACTGTTCCTTGTGTGGTTAAGAAAATTTAACTCTGAGGAGCGAGGGACAGCTCAAGGACACCAAGCGCACGTGACAGGGGCAGAACTCACATTTGGCTGACTCTAACCTGGGGAGTTTTTGAGGATCCATTAGTCCAGTAGGCATCTCCAGAGAAAGCTCAGAACTCAGGGATCCACCCACCACCCTGCATGGGCAGGGTCCTCTTGGTTAGGGGCCTCAGTCATTTCAACCTGGGAGCTCAGAGCTAGTCCCCTGCTGGGCACCTCTCTTGTCCCAAAGGCTACATCTTATGCTCAGAGGACCAGTCTGAGATGGTACTTGGGGGAGGGGAGTTAGAAGCTGGGACCCCCCACACACAAGGGGGCTCCCACAGGGGAGTCCTCAGAAATGGACTTTCTTGCAGAAGAAAGCACCCAGGACCTCACCTTATCCACCTGCAGTATGGGTGACATCAGCCAACATTTAATGGGCACTTCCTATACCAGTCACCCTGCTAATGACTTCACATGTGTGAGCACATTGAATTTTCAGACTGACCACAGGAAGCACCACTCCACGTAGGGGGAAACTGGGGCACAAAACTCTTGAAGGAGTCCTTCAGGGCAATCAGCCCCTTTCACCTCCCAAGCAAAGCCCCTCTCCCTTATAAACACATACTCCTTGCTGGCCATGTGGATTTAGCAACCATCCATTCATTCTCTGGGTATGGCCTCCGGTTTCCTAAAAAGGGAATATGCCAAAGAGGAGGGATCAAAATCAAGCCAGGTATAGGAGGGAAGAATTTTAGGATGAAAGTACCCTAGGGGTTGGGGATTTAGCTCAGTGGTAGAGCGCTTGCCTAGCAAGCACAAGGCCCTGGGTTCGGTCCCCAGCTCCGGGAAAAAAAAAAAAAAAAAAAAAAAGAAAGAAAGAAAGAAAGAAAGTACTCCTTCTTCCTCAGGGTGCCCTACACTGCCCTCCAGAGGCCTCCACAAAGAGCAGTTCCTGCCTCTGCACTATAAAGTCACTTAACAGTTGCCACACATGCACACATGCACATAGCCTGCAGACATTTTCAGGGACACCCAGCAGGGACAGGGCAGGGAAGGGTGCATTCATAGCTGGGGTCAGGGAAGCACGAATGATCAAGTGATCCTTATAGGAAGCCCTTGGGGACCAAGGAAAGCAAGCTGTGGGTTCAAGGAGAACACAGAACTATGATAAAATAAAGTGACAAGGAGCTGCCTTGTGTGGTGGCTCCTGAGGAGAGCCGTTCTCCTGGGGACCCACTTGGGTCCGTAAGTAGTTTCCTCCCCAGCCCCCCTTGGCCTCTGAGGAAAGCTAGAATTATCCCAAATAGGGAGGCAGGAGAAGAGGAGATAGGAAGCCTACAGAGAAAGTCCCAGAGTCCTCCCACAGCATCAGTCACCGGGTCTGAAGGAGGAATGACATCCCAGGCAGAAGGGGAGGCACAGGGTTTGTCGTTCCTGGGGACCTCAGGAGCAGGGCTTGGGACGAGTTTGCAAGGTAGAAAGGGGACACAAGCAAGGGTGGGAAAGAGCAGATGGGAATGGTGGCTCAGGTTGTCCTGTCACTTCCAGCTCGTGCAAAGCCCCTAGACCCATGTCCCTGTAGGGATAAAAGCAGCAGACCCTGCCCCCTCAAGGGCTTCCCTTTGGGCTTTTAACTGCTTTTCCATGGCCTCAGGAGCGGGGCAGGGGCTCAGGGGGCTCAGCCCTCCTTGGAGACGTCTCTTCACCCTCACATCCCTCAGCTCCACACTGGCCTGTCCATCTTCTCAAAGAGTGAGAAACTCATTCTGCCCCAGAGCTTTGGCACTTGCCTGTCCCCAGGCTGCCTGCCACACTTCTCCCTGGTTTCCCCACAGCCCTCAGCTCACATGTCACCTCTGGGGAGGGAGAAGGACTGTCTCTGCCACATCACTGTTTCCTGCTCTCTTCACACACTTTTCATTTACTCACAATGTTGATCCATCCCTGCACCCCTCAACCCCTCCCTGGAAAACTATCCTGGTGGCCAGCAGGGGCCTTGTCCCTGGACTCACAGCTCCTGCACAGTAGGTACTCAGGACAGATGTGACACAGCATGGGGGCCTCCGAGCGCCTTTGCATCTTGTACATCTGTTTGGAGCCGCAGTTAGCCCCAGATGTGTTATTTCCCTTGTTAATTACCGCAGAGTAATTGTAGTAAGAAGTGTAAGTAAAGCATGCATTAATGGGGGAAAACCGATTTCCTGCGCAGGCTCACAGGAAGCAAAGCTGGGCCTCCCTGCAGCCTATGAGAATTCAAGAGGGGAGTGTTCCCCTCACCCACCCTGCTTCTCAGGAAGGAGCCCCTCCCACCCCAGGCCCATCTCTTCTTTATAGGAGAGATAGGGACCTGAGAAAGCCTGGACCCTTCTGGGGTTGACGTCTTGATTCTTCGTGTCCCAGAAGGGCTGAGAGGTGTTGAGCATTAGGCTCTGAAATATTTCCCCTAGCCTCGGTCTTTCCATCGTAAAATGGGCTAGCAGCACTTCTGTACTGTGCTTGTACAAGCCACAAAACAGATGGCACATGTGGCATCCTAAATGGGTATCCACCAAGGTGACACCTTTCACTCCCTTCGCAGTGTCCTAGAAAAAAAGACGGGCCCTGCCCTGCACCTCCACCTGCTGGACTCTGCAGGAGAGGCTCCCTCCAGGTTGATTTTGACAAGGTTAGTCACAGATGTCTTTAATAGGGCTGCTCCAGACCTCAGTCTCCGAGAGGAGCTGTCGTTGGCAGGGCAGGAATGCCACATCTGCATGGAGAGTCGGGGGCGAGGAGGGAGGAGGGGGAGTACAGCTGTGATAGGCTGTTTCCATTTCTGTGTCCGTCTGTCCTTCCCGCCTCCAACACACACACACACACACACACACACACACACACACACACACACACACACACACACACAGAGTGACCGGTATGCCCTCGGGGCTGGAGAAAGAAGAAATGGCTCCAGCGATGTAGAAGAGAAAAAGGTTCCTTAAAGCGCTAGGGAGGCGGGGTCACAACTGGTATTTCAGAGCCTACTCATTGGTCATTCACTGATGAGCTGCAACGATCCCGGGCTTGCGTTTGCTTCTCGACGACTCTGAGACGCCCTCTTGTGGGCATTGGCGGTAGTGATGGAGCTTCCTGTTTCTTAGTGTGTGTGTGTTTGTTTGTTTGTTTGTTTGTTTGTTTGGGAGCTCTTCTACCGGTCTTAGGGATGTGATACTCCCAAACAACTACTTTCCTATTTTCCAAAACATGGAGATGAGGATGTAGTCTTGCAACAGGTCTACCCTTAAATATGGAACCATTATTTCACTTTTTAAAAAATCAACATACAAAATTTCAAAAAGGACAAGAAGCACAAACAATGCAGTGTAACAATATGCATTATTCTTCCAAAAGTCCTGAGTTCAACTCCCAGGACCCACATCAGGAGCTCACAACTTCCTGGAACCACAGCTCCATTGGGTCCATTGTCTCTGGCCTCCATGGGCATCCACCACACACATTTACACATTCCTAAATATAAAATAAATACCTTTAAAGTAAAATATTTATGAGCCAACAGTGACCCTTACCCCACAGCCAACAAAAGGAATCGGGTTACATTCTTGTCCACGGGGCACTGGTTTAGAAGGAATAGCAATATTTCTGCAAAACACTTGGTCAGTTGGAACTCAGCTCTGAGCTGGTGATCCAGGACAGGTAGTGATGCGGACTGAGTACCGACTGGGTCAGCTCTGCCATTGATCCTGAAACCACAGGTACTCTTCCTATGCCCCCGTCCATATCTGACTTTCCTTTCTGTCCAAAGTCCACGTGTAGTTAGCACCAGGGCACGCAGTGTGCTTTAAAGAGCTCAGCCCACCATGCTGCAATGCTAACTACATGTGGTTAGGCTCCTGTGTGCTCAGAACAGACAAAGATAGTATCCTGCTCTAGCTCCTGACCTACACTAGATGCGGTTAGACAGTTAATTCCAAGCACAGGTTGGTGGGGAAGGCTTATCATGGCCCCACCACTCCTCAGGCATATGACTAAGCCTCACTGTCCTCACCATGTGGAGTGGTAATAGAACCTTCTTCACCAAATAACGGCAAACACTGCGTGGAGATGGGTTCAGGTGTAAGACCAGCCAGGGTGGTGGCTTATTTTATTTTTAAGCCATGTTAAGTTCTCCTCAGATCTTGACTGAACTTGACCCTGCTGAGCCTTCGAGAAAATCCCATTTTATGAGAAGCCTGAATGCTGAAAGGGCTTTAGAGATGGACCCGACATACCTTATGTTAAAGGAGAAGGAAAAGGGGCCAGAGAGAGACGGGAGTGAACCATAGTCACCTCCAGGTTTGAATAGACGCCAGCAGAGCTCCTTTCTGCGCTTGTCCCCAAGGCTTCAGTACTGTCACTGACCAACTGGGTCAACTGGGTTCAGCCCTTCATGCCTCTGGGTCTTTGTTTTGTGAAGTGGACATAGTTGCTCCTTCCTCCCTACCAGGACTCCCAGTCCCGTGCTGGATCTCCCGTAGCAGGAATGCGTGAATCTCAGGCTCTTAGGATTGCATGAAGCTGTGTTGTACCTGATTCCCATAGTCTTGGCTCAAGGTCTTCCCTGAAAGCACAGAAATCTTGGTGGAAACCTTGGGCCAGAGAGAGCAAGCTCCTACTCTAGGTGGCAAAAGAGTAAATTACGTCGTTTTGATTTTTTTTAAATAATTTATATAAAAGCAGGGTTAGCCTTCTCTCCCCAGGTGAACCTTGACCTTTGCAGGCTGCATGAGCAGAGTGGCCACACTTTAGGGAAATGGGTGACTTCTCCTCCCTCAAATGTAGTCTGCCGACCCCCTGCATTCCCACGATGAATGGCATTAGCCCCAGGTCAAACACAAAATGCCAACGATTGCATCAAAACATCAGAATAAACAGAAGTAAAAATAGGCAATCATCAAAATAAGCTAACCACTCAGTGACCTGCAGCTAGTGGAGGCCACCGTCCATATTTCCTCCTTTCTTTCAAAAATAGCTGGATGCCTGGAGCTCTCTGGGGTCACCAAATAGGAAAAAGTCCCTCAGGAGCCATTACGGAGTCCCAGTTTCCCCATCTCTCTTTTGCTATCACATGGGAGATCACCAAGGAGAATAATGATTTTCTGTACACACATGTAAACAAAAGAACATACAATTTGCCCTTTCTCCCCGGGAGAGCATTTTCCTTTTTTCTTATTTTCCCAGTTTAGAGAAAATGCTAAGAACACTTAGGGCATTGTGAAAATGTCAGAAAATCAAAGACGCGATACTGAGAAAATCAAAGAAATCTTTCGAAGACAAGAGGCTAGCTGCCAGGGCGGGCATGTGGCGAGCCTGTCGGCAGTCGTAAGGTTTCGGTTTGAGGAGGCAAGCTCAAGGGGGAAGGAAAGTGGAAAGTTTCAGAAAGGGAAGGCCAGCAGGCCTTCCTCACAGAGTCCATTTCAGGCTGGTAAAGTGGTCTGAGCTCTGTGATTGATCAACGGGCTGTCTTAAAATACAGTGTTTGCTCATAACCTGACAACAGGATCCAGTGGTGGCCATGGGGACAGAAGAACGAACTTGGCTCTCAGCTCGGCTCGACACACTTGAGTCCAACACGACTTCCAAACCTCTGCCCCCTCCCTGAACCTGGTTCTCCTTTTCAGAAAAAAAATGATGTTCCTTGTGGAGGTAACAGAGGAAGGTCGGGTTCTATCCCCCTGTCTTATTCAGGGTTTCCGTTGCTGTATCAAACGCTATGACCAAAAGCAACTTGGAGAGGAAAGGGCTCATTTTACTTACAAGTCCAGGTAACAGCCCATCGCTGAGGGAAGCTATCCACCAAAAGGAAGAGACGTATGGGCTGACAGTGAGGTCCATATTCAAGGCCCACCTCTACCAACTGATGTCACCAACTAAAGGACCCAAGCCAATGCTGCTATGTCCGCCTGCTTCAGTCTCCATTCTGCATACCAGCGCCTCACCCCTGGATGCTGGAGTTCTTTGCACAGCCCTCCTGCTTGAGAAATGGCAGGGGACTTCAAAGCAGCCATGGAGATCCAGAGGGGAACAAACCCCACAGAGTGTGTAACCATCCTGCACAGAGGATGCCAGCCGCGTGTCCATAAGTGACCCTTCCCCTAGAAGTTTCACATCCCTTCCCATATCCCTGTTTGCCTCTTTCCCCAAGGGACAGGTACTGCTCCTAGCAGTGGGGTGAGGAGAGGTCACGGAACAGGAGCCAAATGTCCAAGGGTGTGACGTCTCAGCAGCCAGCAGAGAGCATGGGAGTTCGCAGTTGTTTATCAGATGCATCTGGGTTCATGACAGCCTGAGAGAGGATAGGTGGGGGATGGCGTCAGTGCTGGGCAATGACTGGTGACTTTAAAAATGGCCTCAGCTGCCCCAGCAAGTTAGTCCATGTCAGAGTCCACTTCCACACAACAGCAGTTCACAAGTGTCCCTCACAGCAAGAATTCCCGGCAGCAAGTGTAGGTAACAGAGTCGGCCTTATCAGGCTCGGTTGAGGCCCATCAGGATGTCAAATGCACAGAGAAATCCTACAGAAGGGAGAACGCTTCAACCTTCCTACTAGACTGCCAGGTCCAAGCAGAGAATGCTGTCCTTACATTTACCACTGTGCTCACAGCAGTGTTCAGGTTCCAGATCACCCCGCAGGGGACTGGCCATCTCTCCTGACCTGGCAGTTGGCCAGGATACAGCATTTCCAGTTATACCAATCATTAACATAGTGATAGTAGGTCAAGGGTCACGAGATTCCCTATGAGGTGGGTGGAAAAAGATGTCGTCCATAAACCGGCAGGCCTGAAAGGTGGCAGAGGGTCTGTCCTGGCAGTCATCCTCCCAGTGAGACGCTGGAGCATCACCCTAAAATCTCACTGGGAGGAGGGTGTTGGCCCTTTGGGGTGCCCCGGAAAGCCTAGGCCTAAGAGAATAGATGTGCACCCCTCAACACCACTCCTAACTCTGATGCTGGGGTTTCACAGGAAAAACCAACATTACATATACATATATATAAACTGTCACTTGGAGTCACCTGAAAGGGCCTGTCTTAGGGATTCTATCACTGTGGTCAAATGCTGTGATCAAACGAAACTTGAGGAAGACAGGAATTATTTTTCTTACACTTCCAGGCAACAGTTCATCACTGAGGGAAGTCAGGACAGGAACTCAAGCAGGACAGGAACCTGGAGGCAGGAACTGAAGCAGAGGCCATGAAGAGGTGCTGCTTACTGGTTTTGTCCCCACGGCTTCCTCAGCCCACTTTTTATACCATCCAGGGCCATCTGCCCATGGGTAGCACCTCCCACAATTGTCTGGGATTTCCTATATCAATCAAGAAAATATGCGTGCCCCCAGACTTGCCTACAGATCAATCTGATGGAGGTATTTTCTTCACCAACATTCATCTCCTAGATAGGTCGAGGTTTGTGTCAAGCCGGCAGAATCAACCAGCACAGTGCTCCCAGTGCATTCTGGGGAAGACACAGGCTCCTATCATGAGTTCCTTCATCTGTCCTCATGTCTAACAAGGTTACTCAATGCACAAATCAAGAGCCACATTCAGCTGCCCTGAACTTTGGAGTCTGGGCTGCTATTCTGGGCTGATCAGCTGAGCTGGAGTAAAATAAAGGAGCTGGCTCACAAAATACCAACTGTAAAGATGGGAGATACATCACGAACATGGAATAATGGTCTGGTGACCCCTGGGATGGTCCAAAAGGAAACAGACCAGTCAAGAGGGCACCCACATAAGGAAGAGCGTCAAAGACAGCTTGGTTTTGCTCCCTCACCCATCCTATGGAAGAGACCATCTAGCTGTACAGGTCCAGCTGACTACCCTCAGGGAAGTAGTTCCTACCCTGCATGCATCCCTGTGGGGTCTCTGCCTCCAACAACAGGACGGGTGAGGGCACAGAGATGCTGAGAGATCCGCATGGAGCAGGTTAAGGACCAAGTGCTGCTTAGACACATTCTGTTGTCTGAAACTGGAGCATTGAAACCACTCATCACAGGGCTCCAGGGCAGGCTGACTGTGATCTTGGAAGGAACCAGGACACGCCTTGAAGACAAACGAAGCTAATCTCTTCCATTAAGGAGCTCCCAGGGAGAAACTGAGGCCTTGGGGAAGAAAGGTCATTGGCCCAGACCACTCAGCTACTTGACAAAAAAGCAGCCACACTCTGTTAACTTACTTTCTTGGGTCTCACTATTGTCCCCTCTCCTGTAGTTGTTGTTGGGGTCATAGTGCTGCCATTAACCAGTAAGTATGGTCAGAGCCTGGCCCATGGCTGTGCGTTTTGAATAGGTGGATTAAGCAGGCAAGTAACAGTGGAAAGTAGAGGAAGGAAATGGATTCAATACAGCGGCAGCCATACTGGGAAGGGAGCAAAGGAACCCAGTGACTCCTAGGGTTCTGAGGTGAGATAAACTGAGGGCAAGAGGTGATTATCATTACGTGGTCTTGGTCAAAGTGTGCTCCCAACCATCACTGAGACATCGTTGTCTCCAGGCTCTCTGGGGTCTGATAATGGGTCAGAACCGTGTGAAATCTGTCTCCAGGAGTCACTCCTCTGGCTGGCGTGAGCCTTCTGCCTCCCCTTCCTCCCAGCGTGAGACTCCTAAGGACTTGCAGCTACTGAGAAACTGGTTTCAAAAGTCTGGTAGCCAAAGGAAGAGGCACCAGTGTGTCTCCATAGACTATCTTCCCTCCTGCCTGGTCACTTACACTCTCCTGTGGAGGAAAATAGAAAATCAGTTCCACCAGCTTTCTCTGTGAGCTGGCCAGCTGTTTGTAAGCAGGAGAAAAACAGGTGGCGGGCACATGGGGACAGAGGCCATGCAGGGTCCTGGGAGGAGGCAAAATGCCCTCCACCCCTGAGGAGCAGGCTGTGAGCTGAGCCCATGTTCTGCTTAGCTTCGCATCACCATGACCATAATAACATGGCAGAAACATCTGAGGGAACACAGTTGACTGGGCCCTGGTTTCAGAGGGTTTGAAGCCCTCATAGCAGGGAAGGTAAGACAGAGTGGTCCTGGCTGCAGGAGGCTGTGTCAGATGCCCTTCATGTCATGGTGGACCCAGAAACAGAGAGGCAGAGACCAAAGGTTGGATATAACCTTAAAGGCCCACCCTTTAGGATCTCCTTCCACCAGCCCAGCCCCACCTCACAATGCTTCCCGAAGTTCCCAAAATTGCATCATCAAGTGGGGAATCAAATATTCAAAATGAGACCCTGGGGCGCGGTCATACTTCAGATTCGAGTCAGAGCAGCCTCCAAGGTTAGACAAGTGTTTCCTTCTGACTCTGTTGTCGTTTCATTTCTGTCAGATGAAGGCAAAGCCGGGCCCTCACCTCCTCACGATGCTCCCACTGTCGCACTGCGCGAAACCCTCTCCGTGAGCTTACCTCCCTTTCCGGTGTTTTCTACTTTACGCCTTTCCTCCACTGTGTTCTCCTCTCCCATGATCATCCCCACACATGTTTTCACTACAGGTCCTTAAATATGTATGAATCCTTACCGAGCGCGTTGCTGTTCTGCTTCTGTGTGTTTCAATTACTGTGGCTTAATTCTAGACTGTAGCTCTGTCTGCCTCTCCTTACATGGCTCAGTACCCAAGGAGTCGGCAGGTGTCTCCTCGCTGCTTCCGACTGTTTGAAGTCCACCAGCATGCACTTCTCTTGCTCATGTCCCTCCCCAGTGGAGAACGTCGTGGTACCCAGAAACACCTCTGTAATAGTGTTACGAGTGTCCCTTTCATTCTGTGAGAGAGGACTCTGGGATGGATGTTGCGGGTGGAACTTGATGGGTCAATGTGATGGCTAATCTTTTATTGTCCAGCTTGACACACTTGGAAAGAGGAAACTTCAGTCGAAGAATTGCCTCCTGGTCTTTCGGGTTGGCTGCAGGGCAATTTTATTTTTTGACTACTAATTGAGTAGGAGAGCCCAGCCTACTATGGGCAGCATGGTTCCTAGGCAAGTGAATCTGGCTATACAAGACAGGTGAGCCCAGGGGCAAGCTAATAAGCAGTGTTCCTTCATGATTTCTGCCTCAGTTTCCTGCCCTGCTTGAGTTCCTGCCCTGACTTCCTTCCGCGATGGACAGTAAACTGTGAGATAAACATTTTCCTCTCAAAGCGGTTTTTGGCCATGAGGTTTATCATAGCAGTGGAATGAATTAGGACAGTACTAAGGAAATGCTGAATTGCTTTCCCAAACAGCTTTTGGAAGGCCAGGACCCTGCAGTCTAGCAAGAGCAACCCCTTCAGGTGGATACTGCCCCATCAACTCCGGCTTGTCCCATAGGGGGTAGGTAGCTGGCAAGGGTTTGAAGGGAGATCCTTCCTTTGACAAACCCTGGCTTGTGCCAGACGGATAGCTTGAGGCTAAGGTGCTCACACTCAACATTCTAGAGAATGGCTCCCGCATGCAGGGTGTGCCCAGCCTTCAGCCTTCCCTTTCCCAGCATCCTTGGGTTCACTTGTCTTCCAGCTCCTGCCATCCAGGCTGAGAAAGAGGCACCAGGGTTTCTTTTGCATGCCTTGGATTGCCGGGGGGAGGGGCAGTGCATCTACACATATGAGGAGAAGCCAGAGGTTGATGTTGGGCATCTTCCTACATGAGAATATGAGAGTCTCGCCATGTAAGCTACACTGACTGGTCAGCGGGGTCTAGAGGTACCCCTGACTGCGGCCCATTGGCATGGGGCTGCAGGCACACACCCTTGCTCCCAGGTTTCACGTGGGTGCTGGAGGTCTGTACTCATGCTTCATACTCAAGTGTTAAAACACTTGAGTATGCACTTGTATTAACTTGAGTATTAACACTTGTAAAGTGCAGACACTTTATCCACTGAGCCCTTCCCCGCACCACACCTTGGGTTTTTAATGTACCCTCACATCTCGTGTGCTTCTGGGTTCTTGGACTTCTTCCTCCACGAGTTTGCATGGAGAGAGTCACTGTTGGTTTGTAGGCATTCTTTGCAGTGTCTGTCTTCCTGGTTTCACCTCTGTTTGTCTTCTATCTGTGTGTTTTCCTTCTCTGAAGAGCATTCCCTCACTCCTCTGTCTTCACAGCCCTACCCTTTGCTTCTAAGTCAGAAGATGTCCCCATCTTTCCTATTCTCTATAGGGCCCTAGTGTGATGTCCTAGGTCAATCTGGCTGATGAAAAGTAGGAAGAATTGAGCCTTCTTCTCTTTCTTAGCCTTCCATGGCTGGGTCATGACCTCCGCTCTCGCCTGCGGCTCACCTGCCCAGCTCCAGAGACTCCATGGACTTCCTTCAGAAGTTCCTCTCCAGTTTCTTTCTGCATCTCCATCACAATTTTAGTATGCGGGCTCTGTGGGGCATCTTAACACATGGTGTGATGGGTCCTTCCTTTGAAAAGTCAAAGCAGATCCTGGGGAGACAGCTTCATTGGTCCCATGCTTGCACAGTCTGATTCTCAGAATTCATGTAAAAACCATGGAGTGGTTGTGCATGCTCCTACTGCTGTCCCCCTGGAGCTCACTGGACAGCCAGCCTAGGCTACTCATGTCCCCCTGAGAAGCCCTGTCTCCACAAACAACGTGAATAGTCTCCTAGGATCAACACTAACGCTGACCTCTGGCATACACACACACACACACACACACACACACACACACACACACACACACACACACACACACACACCAGGTGTCCTGGTAGAATGCATAGCACTGAGTCAGGATCTGAAAACATGTCACCTAGCTAGCTCCTGTGGACCTTCAAGTCCAGCCTGGAGCTGGGACTATTTCCTGGGACAGTGCTGCAGTCCCTGCATGAATGGCACGGGCAGTTTGTGACATTAACTATGCTTGCTTCTTTGCTGTCTGCCCCATACTGCAGGAACTTGGTCTATCTCAAGGAACATCCACACAGCAGCCAGCTGCAGCTAAGGGAGGTCCCTATTGAGTATTCGAAGGCCATGCTAAGCATTCCAAGGGGGCTGTGTTTACTCTCCATATAAAGCCTACCAGACAGGTGCTATGAGTATCACCAACAGAAAGGTTAAACAATGTTACCTAACACCACACAGCCACAAAGTAGATAAACCTTCATCTGAATCAAAAGAATTGCCCTTAAAATTCACGCTCCTGTGTGCTCACTGTCCCAGGGTATGTGGGGAGTGATTGGACAGATGGACAGATGGACAGATGGATGGACAGACAAACGGACAGATGAATGGATTAATGGGTGGATGGATATAAAGATATATGTATGGGTGGGTAGGTGGAAGGATGGGTGAGTGGGTAGATGGACGGATGGGTGGGTGGACAGATGGACGGTTGGGTGGGAGGATGAATAGGTGGGTGGATATAAAGATGTATGTATGGGTGGGTAGGTGGAGGGACAGGTGGGTGGATGCAAGAGAAGTAAGGAAGGTGAGCAGATAATTCAAATAGTTTCAGTCACACTTGGCTATAGCTCCTTTTTCCAAGCAATTATGCCCCTAATATGGGCTCTTTTTCCTGCAAGATACTGGTTTTCATAAATTATGGAAAATTCTGTGGCTATTGCTTGTTATGTTATGGCCTGGGGTGGAGCACAAGGGTGATGGATGACTTTTTAAATTTCTTTCCCATCGGCTTAGAGAATTCTCTAGGCCACAGCCGCGTGCAGAATCTATAATTAATTATTATTCACACTTAATACAGTTAGATACTGTGAACACACACTTTCCATTAATTTATGTGGCTGCCTCCTCATCATTTTCCCATAGGTATAGTCACTGATTTCTCGAGTTATTAAAAATTAAAATGTATATTAGGGAGGGTGAGGAGCTTGGCGTCCTTGTGCCTATTTTTAGTCTAAAGTCACAAACGGGGTGGGGAACTCGGCTGCTTTGGGGGGTAGTTCTGATGGAGGGTGAACACTCACTCTCACTAGTTCACTCCTCTCTGTTAATTAGGGACAGTTGAGCCATGAGGGTCCAGGGCCACAAGCTTTTGGAGAAAACAGGTCTCAGTCCCTGGGGGAAATCCTCACTCCTCTGCCCAAGGCAAGTAAGCAGCCAGCTGGTAGGCGAGGTTAGCGAGATCTAGGGAAAGGAAGCCTTAACTGTCCTGGAGTGGGTGGCCAGAGCAGGAGTGGGTGGTGGGAGTTGGGAGTGGGTAGTAAGAGTGGGTACAACAGTGGGTAGCAGGAGCAGGTGGATATTGGTCTGACCCTTGCAGAAAGATAAGGGGCCAGCGAAGAAGAGAGATCAGATCAGGAAAAGGGGGATAGGTATTCCTGCTATAGGAATAGCATGTACAGGTCATGGAAGGTGGGGAAGGGCCCAGCAGGAATGGCCAGATAAGTCCCTGAAGAACCAACATGGAATGTCGGGGGTGTGACCATGAGCACAGGAGATGGGTGAGGACAGAGGTCACTGAAAGCCAGGCCAGTGCAGTGGCATGCAGATGAAGTCCCAGCTATAGGGTCAGTGGCTAGGCTGCCTGTGTTTTATGAGCTCGAAGACAGCCTTAGCAACACCAGTGAGCTCAAACAACAACAAGCAACACCACAGAAGAAGCAGTGGAGAAACGAAGAGAGTGGCACTTTGCAGAAGCCTCCACGCAGGAATCTAAACCCCATGGTTATTGCAGGAATGTAAAACTCGTGAGACCAGCTCAACTACATTTGAGTGAGGGAAACTAAGGTTCATTTTCCCGAAACTCAAAACCAAGAGCTTCCAAAAGATCTAGTCAGCCCTCTCCACTTCCCAGAAGCCTTTGCTGTCCAGCTCTGGGGCACAGTTCTCACAGGGGACTTTCAAGCAAGTGCCACTGTGGGTAGGAACCCGACACACACACACACACACACACACACACACACACACACACACACACACACACACACACACACCACTGCCCAGACAACCCGGAAGCTTTACTCCTCGGAGCAGAGACTCACTGTGGCCCCACTGGTGATGAGACAAGCAGAGCCTCTGCTGATTTACATATCTGCATAACTTTGCATAAAGCATTGTCAAGTCTCGGAGCCTGTACAAGAAAACTAATTAGAGGTGCAGTGCGCCTTGTCCTAGGAGGGGGGCTGTGTTTGTTTCTTAGCTGCTTGCTCAGTGCAGCTGTGGGGGCTGGCTTGTGATTATGAAGCTAGCTGGCTTGGAGGCTGGCCCTGATTCTGTTTGCTGTATGGGACAAGGCCTCGTTCTGGTTGGCCTTGAACTTGCCATGTAACCAAGGATAACCTTGAGCTTCTGATCCTTCTGTCTCTACCATCAAGCTCTGATATGACAGACGTGTATCACCAGCCAGGTTTACGTAGTACTGGGGATCAAACCCTGGACCTCATGCAACCTCTACCAACTGAGTTACACCCCCAGCCCCAAGACTGCTACTGACCATCTGTATAACTTGGGGCCAAGAAGTTTGCCTTCTGAACTGCACCAACAAGGACATTTACAGAATAATAGCCAACCTCTCAGCAGTGTGTGCTTAAAATCCCAGCACAGGCAAAACAGAAAAAATGGATTCAAATTCAAACTCAACCCAGCAGCATAGTGAGACCCTCTCTCTCAAAGATAGATGATAGATAGATAGATAGATGATAGATAGATAGATAGATAGATAATAGATAGATAATAGATAGATAGATAGATAGATAATAGATAGATAGATAATAGATATATATAGATAATAGATAGATAGATAGATAGATAGATAGATAGATAGATAGATAGATAGATAGATGATAAAAATTTTAAAAGGAAGGGAAAGAGGAAAGGAGAAAGGTAGGGAAGGAAGGAGGGAGAGAGGGAGGGAGGGAGAGATAAGCCAAGTCTTGTGCGTCCGTCTGTCCAATCTGCTAGGTACATAATCTAACCCACTTTCCGTACTCAGTAAATATTTAGGCACTGAGTCTGACCCACGAACAGCAGACATTTCCACCTGATCTATTTTACATTCTATGCATTTGTTTTGCGTATGGGTACAAGTGTGGACACTGGAACAGGTGCTCACGTGCCATAGTAAGTAGAGGTCAGAGGACAAGTTTTGGGAATTGGATCTCTCCTTCCACCACACGGGACAAAGAAATCTATCTCAGGTTACCAGCCTGGGCAGCAACCCGCCAAGCCATCTCACTAGCTGCCTGATATGAATGCCCAAAATGCTTCTCTCGCTTCTCGGCAACGTTTACTTTCCATAGGAAATGGCCCCTATTCCTACGTCACCAGGGAACCACTGGTCCCCAAAAGATCGTCCTCCATGGAGGAGCTGGCGAGCCAGAACATTGCACACAAACTGAAGACAGAAACCTGTGAGACGCTGAGACAGACAGACAAGGTGTAGGACTCTGTAGGGCTGGGCCATTTTCCTATTTCCTTCTAGACTTTTCCCAAACTGCCTCCCCACACCCTTTTGGACATAGATTTGGGACATCCCCTGTCTTTTATTAGGCCTGCGAGGAGAAAGGGGGCCTGGGGTTCTGAAAATCGATGCTGCTCCTATACTCTCCCCCTGCGGCAAGCTCCTGACATATCTTTTCCACAAGTAATAATTAGAGACAGAAATATCTGACCTACTTACGACTCCACAAATACACACATTTGGTGGCTTCCACATCAACTTGGGGGCTGCCAGCGGAGGCTGGCTGAGAACGGTTTTGGTTTTTTCTGTTAAGCTGGCACTGCTCACTCCTGCCCACCTTCCCCCCTGTTCTCCTCCATTCCTCACCTGCCTCCTCCCCGGCCAGATAACTGTTGGGGACCAGAGTCTGTGATTACTTTTACGTCCAGTTCCCATGAGCAGAGGCGTCTGGGTGTCTGTCTTTAGAAGAATGGGTTCTACAGAGAACCACAGGTATTCCAGGCTGGCCTCACTCACTATGTAGTCAAGGACGACCTTGAATTTCCCATCTCCTGCCTCCACCCCTCAAGGGCTGGGATTACAGGCAAGTGTGACATCCTGCAGGTTTTATGCCTCACTGGGACTCAAACCCGGGGTTCCATGCGCGCTGGGCAAGCACTGCCTCGGATGCTTCCCCAGCCTTGTTCTGGGAGTTCTAAGACTTTGCTCTCATGGCCAGGTCTGAGTGTCCCACAGGTCACCCCGGTGCGTCACCAGAACACCGAGGCTTAGTGTGGATGAGAATGGATCCAGGCTGATCCACAGGCATGGATCACACAGGGTCATCTGACGCTAATCAATGAAGTCACCCCACACAGAGGTCTCTTGGCAAGGCCCCCGGGCTTTAAAGGAAGTGGGTTCGTGAGACATGTAGCAAATGCGTAGGTAAATTAACATGGCAGGAGACGGGGACTTTCATCGAGCTAGAGTTCAGCAGAGAGGGTTCCAAGAAGCTGCGCACCTAAGCCCTGTGTCATTAGTCTCTTCCAGGTGAGGAAGGAAAAGCCGCTGTCACCCACGGAGCAACTGAGGCACAGGCACGGAGGTCAGTGGTGTCTGCTGGGGCTCAGGGAGCCACATAAAGCTCAAGGGCAGTTCAGAACCTGGGGCTGGAGCAGAGGGCATGGCTCAGTAGTGAGGCCACGTGAGGGTAGAGGAGAGTCGGCACGTGGGCTTCAGGAAGGGAGCCACAAGAGCCGGTTTGGACTTTATGGGTTCCTTTTACGAAGTCCACCTGGAACAGAAAACGTGGGGGGATACTGCCACCCTCTGCGCCCCACCCAGGGCTGGTGCCAACCACAGCATCCTGGTTATTGTCCAAGTATCCAGGGTAACACAGTCACAGTTCACTGTGCTCAGAAGCCTGCGTATCTGGCCATGAAGGAAACGTAGAACAGAGCAAACACCGGAAACGTAGAACAGAGCAAACACCTTGCTAAGCCGTGGGCTTTGAGTAGCGTCCATAGACATCGGCTCAGCCTCCAGCCTCAGGGCTGGGGGAATTAGCAGCCATCAGCCGCCAGGTTGAGTCATAACAGGCCTTGGCTAGGGATAAGCCAGGGATACACGCTTTCAGTGTCAAGAAGGCAGTAATGATACCACCTAGGAAGAGGGACTGACTGCACAGAAGTAGGTAGGCAAAGATCCCAAAGCTACCCACCCTAGGCCCACAGACATCCTCTGCAGAGCGCAGGAGGCAGGGAACCACCAGAAGGTGACAGGTTGAGCTAAAAAGGGAAAACAGGGGCACAGCGTGGGAGAGGGGTGGGAAGTTACTCTCTGGTAGGTAAGCCTAGAACCTTTCCTGCCCAGTGATTTCAATGTTACATTTTTATGTAACATTAAGTGTTTAATGCTGAGGGCTGCCCCGTGTTAGTTACTTTTCTCAGCTCTGTGACCAACTACTGACAGAAAGGAATTAAAGGAGGAATTGTCTGTTTGTCTTCATGGTTTCAGGCGGTTCAGAACCTCATGGCAGGGAAGGTGTGGGAGGACAGGACAACTCACATCATAGCTGACAGGAAGCAGAGAAGGGGGGATACAGGAAAGAACCAAGGCAAGAGACAGCCCCAAGGATGCCACCCATGATGGCTGCTGCCTAACTTCAGCCTGCTCTTCCCTCTTCCCCCACCCAATAATACAATCCTGTAATGAAGCCATGAGTGTGTTGATCCATTGATCTAGTCAGGGTCTTCATGGTCTAATCATCTCTGGAAATGCCCTGAGATACCCCCAGTGTCGCCCTGAGATACCCCAGTGTGGCCCTGAGATGCCCTCAGTGTTGCCCTGAGATACCCAAGTGTTATTTTTTACTATGTGCCTCTGGGCATCTCTTAACCAATAAAGGTGACACTCAAGATTAGCCAGCACACCCTGCTAATAGGATCTTGGGGCTCGGGGTGCACCAGTCCCTATCTCATTATGGAAAATAAGCCTCTCTTTCACGATGAGTGAAGCCTGGGTAGTGCCTAGCATTTTTCTCCCCGTCCCTCCTAGGAGGTCATTCCCCTGAGGCCTGGCAAGATCATCCAGCTGGCAGTATCCTTAGTTGTTCACACACACACACACACACACACACACACACACACACACACGACCTAAGGCACCATCTCCACCTGCCCATTGAGCCCTATATGCATTTGGTGTCACTTAACCCTCTATATGTGCCCTCCCCAGTATAGAAGGTTCCCAGCTGGAAGGGTTTCCTGGCACAAGGACCCCCTTTGCTCTGTCTCCCTCTTTTCTTACCCCTCCTCACCTGTTCCCATCTCTACATTCTTAGAGCACCCATCTAGACCACAAGCCAGGAAGTTGCAGACACCCAGGTGAGCAGCCAGGCCTCTACCACAAATTGCTCACTGGGCAATAGGGGCCTGCTGTGGTTGACATGGAGGAAAAGGGTTTGTGGGGGGTAGAAGTGTGGACCTTGCTCCAGGCTCAGTGAACACCCACAGCATTTGACAAAACCACCATGTGACCTGTTCCAGGACTGTGCAGCTATGGGGGACGCTAAGTGTCCCTAGGAGCCCCATGACAGAATCTCCTCTGTGGCAGACTAGCGTCATCTGGAACATCTCCACAAGGTGTCAGCAGAGGCCCAATGGCGTCCTCTATACAGTGCTACCTTCATAGGCATTCTGGAAAGGCCTGGTTGTCCATAGCCACAGCCCAGCCAATCTCTGCACCAGGCCCCGAACAGCTAGGTCATCACCCAGCAAGTGCAGAGGTTGGAAGTCACGTGTCAGAAGTACAGATATGCACAGGCTGGGACGGTAGCTCAGTTTGTAGAGTGCTTGCCTAGCGTGCATGCGGCCCTGGGTTCCACCCTCAGAGCTGCACAGGCCAAGTGTGGTGGTACATGCCTTAACCTCAGGCCCCGGGAGGTGAAAGCAGGAGAATCAGAAACTCATCATTACCCTTGACTATATAGCAAGCTTGCATGACTCAAAAAAAAGTATACTTAAATGCATATGCATGGGAGCTGGAGAGATGGCTCAGTGGTTAAGAGCACTGACTGCTCTTCCCAAGGTCCTGAGTTCAAATCCCAGCAACCACATGGTGGCTTACAACCATCTGTAATGAGATCTGATGCCCTCTTCTGATATGTCTGAAGACAGCTACAGTGTACTTATATATAATAAATAAATCTTTAAAAAAATGCATATGCGTGTTTATGTGGGAGTCACAGATGTATGTATACATACATCATTTGCAAGGCTGAGCTTCATGCATGCCTTTAAGTGTGTACACACAAGGGTATTATGCATATGAGTGTGTGTGTTTGTGTGTCCATGCATGTGTTTACAGGTGTATGTGCACATGGGTACCTGGAATATATCGGTATGCATATAGCTATGTGTGTACACTGCTGTCTCTGTCCTCCCACTCTGCCTTCTTGATATCTGTCACAGGAGCTGTCACTCAAGAGTGGGTAGAATATGGTCCAGCAAATGCTCAGCCAGGCCCTGATGCTCATAAGACCTCCATTTTGAGTACCGAGTCCCGATGTGCACTGAGCCACACACAAGGGCGTGGGCAGCAGAGAAGCCTGGTACGCAGAGGTCTGAGTTTGCTGCCTGTTCTGTGCAATAGGGGACTTCTGGTGACCTTTGAGCAGGAGTAAGAGGAAGTTGGCAGCTGGAAGCAGGTGGAGGCAGAGGCATCCTTGAGGGCTGTGCTATGACTGCCAAATCAAATCAAGGAGTGGAGAAAGTGGGGGGAGGGGCGTGACTGGGAGAATCAGAGTCAGAGCCACCAAGCTGCACCTGAGTCCTGTACTCACTGCAACCCTACCTCCTCTGAAGATTTCCCTCCCCACAGAGCCCACTGTCTCACAATCCCTCAAGGCTGATGTTCCCACAGCAAGCCCTTCAGGGTCTCTGAAGGCAGGGTCCCTCCACAACGCCTCCCCCTCATTCTCCCTAATCCGAGCCTCTTGGACAGTTTAGAAAGAGGGGACTGGAATGATATGATGGTGGGTTATGACTGTCAACTTGGTAGAATCTAGAATCGCGTGGAAGAAGGCCTGTCAGCATGCTGCTGACACGGGAAGATCCACCTGCTGTGGGTGGTACCATTCTCTGACTGGGACCATGGACTGTGTACTTGGAAAGAAAGTTGAGCAGATTTCTGACTCTCTGTTCCTGACCCTGGATGGGATGTGCCCAGCGGCCTCAGGCTCCTGCTCTCTCGACTCCCCAGTCATGATGGACTCTACCCTCGAGCTGTGATCCAGAATTAACCTACCCTCCTCGGTGTTGCTTTCATCAGTGTTCCCTCACAGCAACGGGGGGCAGGGGGCAGCACAAATGGCTCTTCTGAGTCGTCCTGCTGGGGTGGGAGAAGAGAGGGTTTGTGGGTGCCATGCCTGCAAGCTGTGGGAGTCCAAACTTCCAGTCTTCCAAAGACAGGCCTTGCTGCTGAGTGAGCTCAGACTCCGAGTTTGTTTCCAATCTGAGAACTGTGGAACAGTCGTTAGCCATGATTGTGATCACTGGGTCCAAGACAGGCCACATATCTATGATCACCACGGAGAAGCAAGTTAATAACTGACCCACCAAAGAACCAGCTAGTGTCACCCTGGCATCCTGTAACTGTGTGTGCACATGATCTATCTGTCAGCTTGCTGGCCATCTTTTTTTCCCTCAGAATAGCCCGAATGTTAGCTCCGTGTGTCCTCTTTATTAATAGAGTTCTAGATCCTTGCAGAATGCTGCCAAATCATGGTACTTGCTAGTTATTCTCCAAGGTAAATTAGCAAATTTAAACCCTCTTTATTTGTCAAAACTGGACCATCCTTCGTGATCGGAAGGCAACTCCACTGCATGTTATTTCAGAAGCAGACACTAGAGGGCAGCACAGGGCCAAGTCAGGACTGCTTAACCCTGCCAAAGACTTTAACCCCTCAGAAGAGAGGGGACATCTGCAGCTCCTGGAAGCGGTAGGCTGCACACCTTTAAAACCAGTCTCTGCCAGAGCCAGGGAGCTGGAGTCAGTACAGAGCAGATTTACCCAGTCTATCTGCCCAGGTTTTGTTGGTTTTGCTGTTGGTGGTGGTGATGGTTTGATTTTTTTGTTTTTCACCAAGCCAGTCAAATTTTCTCACAGTGCTCATAGCCCTGACAGCAAGTACATAGAACATGATGATTCTATGTTTAGACTGAGGTGTCATGGCTGAGCAAGAGTCACCAGGTGGAGAGAGGGACAAGCGTGGCCCCAAGGCAGAGGAATGGAAAGCTATTAACTCTTCATCCCAAGAGCACACAAGAACAATGCCAAGGCTGCAGTCTCAGCCTTCTGGCTCCTGCCCAGGTTCTGTCCTTCATTCCTGGCTTCTTCTTGTTCTTCAACAAGCTGCTTTTCAGATGTCCCAGCAGCTGGGGCCGGAGGCAGAGGAATGTTGGCTATGATAAAGCTGGACCCAGCACAGGATCCAATAAGATGGTTTCATTTTAATGTCTGGACTAAGACGATGGCTGAGCATCCTGGAGCAGATGAGGCTGACAAAAATCTCTCTTCAGAGAAAAGAGATGCTGTCCTGGCTGGTTTTGTGTGTCAACTTGGCACAAGCTGGAGTTATCACAGAGAAAGGAGCCTCCCTTAAGGAAATGGCTCCATGAGACCCAGCTGTAAGGCATTTTCTCAACTAGTGATCAAGGGGGAAGGACCCAGCCCATTGTGGGTGATGCCATCCCTGGACTGGTGGTCCTGGGTTCTGTAAGAGAGCAAGCTGAGCAAGCCAGGGGCAGCAAGCCAGTAAGCAACACTTACTGTTACTGCTTCCTGACCTGCTTGAGTTCCAGCCCTGACTTCCTTTGGTGATGAACAGCAATGTAGAAGTGTAAGCTGAATAAACCGTTTCCTCCCCAACTTGCTTCTTGGTCATGGTGCTTTGTGCAGGAAGAGAAACCCTGACGAAGACAGATGGCATTTTAGGAGCCTTCCAGGCTTCTGAACTGGGAAGGGCATCCACTGGCTGCAGGCCAGAGACACTTAGAGAGTACTAACCCTCTTGTAAACAAACATTCCAGGGAGGCTGTGCTCTGGAGCCCTGCTTTACCTATGTGAATACGGGAAACAGGCTAGCTCCCGCTGTCCAGGAGGTTGTTAATGGCTTGGGTAGAACCCACAGGGAACCCTGCTGGGGGGAGGGGCTATGAAGCACTGAGCCCCTGGAGTTATGCACCCACACCTGGCAGCACAGCAAGATGAACAAGATACCACGCCCCAGTTCTTGGTAGTTGCTTGGCCTGATCATGCCCCAGAGGAGACCCGGGAGAAGGAGGCAGCAGTGATAACCACCTACCACCACGATACGCCCTCTCAGAGATACCTCAGAAGCATCAGTTGGGCCTGGTTCTTGTACTGCTGAGTGTCTCAAAATGACTAAGCCTGGGACAAGACACGCAGTCCGCGTTTATTGAACACTTACTCTCTACCGAGATCTCCTGCATTACATTTAATCTTCAAGACAGTTCTCTCTACTTTAAGGACAAGGAAACTGAGGAAGCTGAGGCATAAAATTGCTTAAGCAACTTGGCTGAGTCAGCACACTACCTAAATGCTACTGAAATGCTACACCGTTACCTAGCCTGAAATGCCACACCATTACCTAGCCTGCAAACCTGCTTTCTGGATAGCAAAATTCGATGAAAGAGATTAGACACTGTCCGATACAGAGAAGAGCCCAGGCAGTAAGCCGAGGAAGGCAGGGTGTGAGGGCAGGTACGGGGTGGGGAGCAGATATCACAATGACCAAGACTTGGAGATGGGGATGGGGAGGAGCCTCATGAAAACACTTGTTTCTGCCATTGAGTAAACGTTGGTTGCCAACTTGACAGAATCTAGGCACCCAGGAGACAAGCTGTCAGAACCCGGAACTGTACAGGAGGAATTATGTAAATTAGGCTAGCCCTAAGCAGAGCTATGCCAAGTCATCTCAGGTTAAGTGACTTGGGATGACATCCTAACGGTGGGGCAGCACCATGCCTTGGGCTTGGGTGCTGAACTGGATAAAAAGAAGCAAAGTCAACTGAGCACCAGCAGCCATCACTCTCTTCCCGTCTGTGGATGCAGCGTGACCAGTCTTCCACACCACGATGGGCTGAGCCCAGACCCTCAAGCTCGCACATCCCAGAAGTGGAGATATTCTCCACTCAACCCCACGTGACTGGGCAGCCAGGAGAGCCAGCATCCTTCTGACGTCGTTGCTCCACAGAAAACCCATGTTCGTGCTCCCCCACCTGCCACCTCATGGACCTTGTATCCCCATTTTCTCCCAGCCTAAGGTCTGATCAGCCACCCTTCATGATGTATCTCCTTGGCTCTGTTCCTTGGGGAATCAAATCCCTTGAAGAATCCAGGCAGGCAGTCTGAAGAACATCCCAGGGGACAGGTTCCCGGGTCTTCTACGCCATCAAGCCCACATTCCAACAAGGGCCGTGTGGTGGTTTGTATTTGCTTAGCCTAGGGAGTGGCACTATTAGAAGGTGTGGCCCTGTTGGAGTAGGTGTATCGATGTGGGTTAAGACTCTCATCGTAGCTTCCCAGAAGCCAGTCTTCTGCTAGCAGCCTTCAGATAAAGATGTTGAACCCTCAGTTCCTCCTGCACCATGCCTGCCTGGATGCTGCCATGCTCCCATCTTGAAGATACTGGACTGAACCTCTGAACCTGTAAGCCAGCCCCAGTTAAATGTTGTCCTTTGTAAGACTTGCCTTGGTCAAATGTGAATGCAGATCGCTCCTGAGAGACACAGCCAGAATACAGCAAATACAGAGGCGTATGCCAGCAGGAAACCACTGAACTGAGAACAGGACCCCTGTTGAAGGAATCAGAGAAAGAACTGGAAGAGCTTGAAGGAACTCGAGACCCCATATGTACAGCAATGCCAACCAACCAGAGCTTCCAGGGACTAAGCCACTATCCAAAGACTATACATGGACTGACCCTGGACTCTGACCTCGTAGGTTGCAATGAATATCCTAGTAAGAGCACCAGTGGAAGGGGAAGCCCTGGGTCCTGCTAAGACTGAACCCCAGTGAACTAGACTGTTGGGGAGAGGGCAGCAATGGGGGAGGGTTGGGAGGGAACACCCATAAGGAAGGGGAGGGGGGAGGGGATGTTTGCCGGAAACCGGAAAGGGAATAACACTCAAATGTATATAAGAAATACTCAAGTTAATAATAATAAAAAAAAAAAAAAAAAAAAGACTTGCCTTGGTCATGGTGCCTGCTCACAGCAGTAAAACCCTAAGACGGGTAGCATAGGTGGCCAGCATGGCCTTCCAGCAATAAGGCCCAGGCTGAGGCATGGGAAGATGCTGACTGGCCAGACTCTGCAGGCCCAGGGTACACACGCGCACACACACACACACACACACACACACACACACACACACCTTTGTAGTTAGTGAGAAATTCTCGGGGTTATTTTCAAGTTAGTGAATACCCTGTTCACCAACAGTGGCCTCCCTGTAGTCCTTGCAGACAGGATTCCTCCTGAACGTTGCAAGCTACAAAGGTTAATGTTAGAGTTCACCAGGCAGAGCAGAGAGAAGTCTGTGGTGATTGGCTAGGTCCCCTAGAAGATTGTCTTAGGTTGCCCGCTGGCTTCCAAATCATGGTGGTCACAAGCAGAAGAAGAGGGTGCCAACCCTGTTCCATCGCTCACTGCCTGTGGGACCCAGGTCTGGTCTCAGAATCTCTCTGGAAGATTGATGAAAACTCAAGCAACTAAGCCACTAGGCGTCTAAGGGCTGCCTGCCCAGAGCTTACTTGAAAGCTCCCTGAACCTACCGAGTGTGAGCTTTGCTGCCTGAAAGTGGGAAGCAAACAGGCTCCAAGTTCTTCAGAAAAGTAGACTCTAATGCTAGCCTGTGTGAGAGGTGAGGACCGCGATACTGACACCAACAGTGGCCATGTCTAGGCAGCGCAATGACGTCGGACCCAGCTTTCCCAATAGTTGGGGTCAATGAGAAAGGTGTGATTTGATGTAGAAGACCTGAGCTTCACTGGAAGTTTGGTTAGTTGGGTTTCATTGTCCACCATAGTCACATAATTGCCTCCCTCAGTTTCCAAATAACACAGGAGAACAACCAACAGGAAGTTGGCCTGAGCTAGAGGAAGAAGGGACCAGGGACAGAGATGGAGGAGAATAGAGCTGGTTACTGACCAGATGTCTCCCCGGCCATGGGGAGCTTGTCTATGACAGCTTGTCCTTCTGTTTTGCAGTAGGTTTTAAAAGTAATTCCGAGTGGCTGTATCTCATTTCTGTTGCTGCGATAAAACATCCTGTCAAAAGCAGCATGGGTGGGGCAGGGTTTCTTTGGCTCATGGTTCCAGGTTATAGTTCATCACTGTGGGAAAGTCAGCGAGGATTTAAAGAAGCCAGTGACATCACATCCAAGAACAGACTGGGAATAAGTGTGCACACGCCTGTGCTCACTCTCTTCATGCTCTACACTTAGATAGTACAAGATTCTCCCACCTAGGGAATGGTTCCACCCACAGTGGGCTGAGTCTTCCCACCTCACTTAGCCATGAAGACAATCCCCCACAGACATGTCTACAGGTCATTCCGTGATCTAGACAATCCCTCATTGAGACTCCCCTTCCAGGTGATTCTAGGCTGTGTCAAATTGACAAATAAAGCTCACCGTCACACTGCCCTATTGTTCCTGAAACCTCATCCCTCCCTGAAATAGTCTCAGGACACTGTGGTCTATGGCATTTCTGACATAGGCATTTTAAGATTATGGCCACATCTGCCTGAAGTCATCTAGGGCAAACAGAGAACTGGCCTGAGGCTTGAAGTGTGGAGAGGAGCTTCTGTGTGTAGGATTCTGGGGGCTGCGGTTCTCCCTGGGCCTCTCCTGAGTGAGATGCTCTTGCTAAGCTATCCTTTACCTGTGTCCCCTGTACTTGCCTGCATGGTGTTCACTTCCAGAGCTGCCCATTGAATCTTGTACCAGGTCATAGGGATTGTTACCCATTCTGAAGATGACAAAACTGAACCCCAGAGACACAAAAGACTCACCTGAGGTATGTACCCAGTTTTGGAAAGAAGCTTACTTATTTTGGTTGCGGACTCCCAGTCTGAACCAGAAGTTTCTTCCCTTTCCCAGTGAGAAGAGAGATATCATTCAGTAGGATGGCCCAGAACTGTGGAGTTCCCAGGCACCAGGAGCCGGTGTGGCCTGGCCAGGGTCAAAGGGGAAGGGCTGCCTACTGCAGATACTTTACTGCAGAACTCTTGGGCTTTGGCCTCAGGGACCAGGGTGTAGAGAGGACATTTCTGGGGTTCACTCCACTCCTGAAGCTGAAGAACAGCCTGGCACAGCCTGAGATGTGGAGGGATCTCGACAAGGAGGTGTGTTCTCAGCATGAGCACTGACTGGGGCAGGTCATGCTGGTGAGGTGATGAGTGTCCCCTCCAGGAGACATCCAGACAGAGGCTGACAGACTGTCATCTCAGCTCTCTCAGGAGGTATGAATGGTGACATTCAGCCTCAATAGCTCTTCTAACAGGAAACAGAGGCAAACCACAAAACTTGGCCCTTGCCTCTCTTTCTAGCTCTCCCAAGAGACGTGGTAGAGGACCGGGGGTTGGAGGCCATGCCCACAATCCCATGTGGCTTGGCAGGGAGCAGTGGGTCTCCCGAGGAGGAGATAAGCACTAAACTAGGAAGTCTGTAGTGTTAATAGTGTGGCTTCACGGACTCTGTGCATCCCTAAGAGCTCACTTCACTCTGAGCTGTTCATTCCCCTCAGTCAAGGAGAGAATCATTCTTCCTGTCGGAAGGGCTAGCTTCACACATTGAGAGAGAGAGAGAGAGAGAGAGAGAGAGAGAGAGAGAGAGAGAGAGAGAGAGAGAGAGAGAGAGAGAGAAACAAGAAAGGCAGACCCAAGAAAACATGGCGTGCAGTCTGTCCAGCACTTAGAACAGAAAAGTGTCTTAGGCAATAGCAAGACTGAAGGATCCTAGGGACACACTAATGGGACAAAGAAATTTCCAGAAGAGGCTGAACAGAAATGAACAGCAGCCAAGTAGGATGTCCCCCGACGCTCTCTAAAGCAATGAACAAGTAAAGCTCAGCTGAGAAACAGCCCAGGCATCCACCAGCTCACCTGCCTGTCACAGCAACCTTCCCTGAACCCTAGAGCTTGAGATGAGGTCCAGGACCAGCTGGCGGGGAAAATGGTGAATATGACCAAGATGGCTTCAGCCATGTCAGGTTGAATGCCCCCAGTCACCCCACTCACCGTAGCATGTCCTCATCCTAGCTCCTCCCTGAGCCTCAGTTTCCCCATGTGAAAAATGTAGAAGAAGCCCGATGTTGATCTCTAGCCTCTGTTGGCTTAGAGCCAGTTTCAGAGTACACAGGAGAAAAATCGAAGCTATTTCTTTCTGGGACTAAGTGCACTAAAACACTGTGGTCTGAGTGAGGGAGTGTGTCTGAGTCCCACCCACCCAGAGTCCCTCTCTCCAGCTGAGCATCCCCCACTCCAAGCCCCAGGGCTCCAGATGTGGAGCTCCTCTGGGCCCACAGCCAGACACGCCCACACATCTGCTTCCAATCAGCATCCTGTCAGCCATCTGCCAAGGACTTGGCCCACAGCCTCGAGGGCTCTCGGGGGCCCTGGAGGGGGCTGTAGGGTGCCAGTTACTAAGGAGACAGAGGACTGGGGTGGGGAGCACTGGCGGGTTTTGCCTAGTACTCTTGAGGCCAGGTTTCCTCTCAGCCTAGACCCCCACAGGCCACCTGCTTCTTTGACCCTATGAACCGGGGCCCTCACAGGGCGTGAGGAGGTATGAATAAAGATCCAGGAATAGGCACAGAAGGCAGGAACCCAGAGGTGTGGCAGGCCCTTGGCTGCTAATGGAGTTTGGAGGCAAAAGGACATTCAAATGTTACCTGACTGCCTCCTAGTAGTGTAACCTAGGCACAGCCCACTTGAATGATGGCTCCTCGGCTGCAGTGGGAGTTTATCAAGTCTCACGTTGTCATGAGAACTACAAGCCAACCTATGCCAAATCCCTTATGCACCGTTGCATTCCAGCACACAGTAGGGGCTGTTGCTATTCCTCCCGTGGGCATTGTGTTGGTGAAAATAAAGGCAGTCCTCACTACTCTCACTCAGCAGTTTCCCCTGTAGCCAGGGGCAGGTCTTCAGGTTTCCTACACAGAGTGAATTGGAAGTCCCACCGCCACGAAGCAAGTAGAGGAAAACTGGAAGACAGGTGGGGCTGTGGCCTGCTCTGCCAGCTCCACCTACCATTCCTTCATTCCAAGGGCTCAAAACCCCAGAGGCTGGGCTATGCATTCTGAGACTCAAGTAGCCATTTCTCCAGGGGGCCATCTGGAAGTCTATTTCAGTAGAGAAGGGCAGTGAAGGGAGGTCAGGGTGGCCCAGCCTCACCAGCAAAACAGCGTGACTGCCCAGCTGTGGCCACTAGGTTAGCCAGTTCTCAGCCAGCCTGGTGAACCTCATTCTAATAGTGAGGATACCCTGGGGGTGCAGTGCGGTGCTCCTTAATCTGGAGGGCTTTGTGTGTGCCAGGTGGTTTGGGGGATGTTTTGTTTTTGTTTTTGTCAACTTGCCACAAATTAGTGTCATCTGGTGAAAAAGAGCCTGAGGTATTGTCTCCTCAGACTGGCCTGCAGGCAAGTCTGTGGAGGCATTTTCTTGGTTTGTGATTGATGTGGGAGAGCCTAGATCCCTGGGGGTGTGGCGCCACCCCTGGGCAGGTGGTCTAAGAGAGCAAGCTGAGTCAGCCAGCTTTCCTGGGTAGCTCTCCTCTGTGGTTCCTGCTTCTTCTCTTGCTTGAGTTCCTGTCCTGACTTCCCTTGAGGATTGAATGTGGCCTGGGACCTGGAAACCGGGTGAGTCCTCTCTTCCCCAGGATGCTGCCAGTCAGGGTCTCTATCACTGCAATAGAAAGCAAACCAGGATGAAGTCTAGCGTAGGAGCTGTTCTCTATTCCGTAGCAACTCAAAGAGAGGGCACTGGCCACAGATCCCAGCCCAGTCTGTCTTTCTCACAGTCATGACAAGCATTAGACTACTGTGTACCAGTCCCTGAGCTGGACACTGGGATTCCACATGCAAATAGTTCTAGTCCAAGGAAGCAAATAAAACTGTGACAGAAAAAACCCAGGGGCGACCAGTTGTCGAGGTATGCAAGGAAATTGTCCTCTGTTGAACCATTAATCAAGTATGTCCAAAGAGAATGAGAGAGGAAGGCAGCCTCTTCTCCCTCCTCACCCTGTAACCTTTGCCCCATGACCTTGCAGCATCTTTTTCTCACCTCAAATTTGCCTTTGGGTGTAGGATCTAGGACATGGGGGTCTTATCTCATTGGAGAAGAGAGCAAGGCATACAGAGAAAGCAGACGAGAGAGGAGGTGAACTCACAGTGGGAATGATCAGGGATTCAGATCAATGCCAGTGTGTCTGTCCGTTACTCTCTCTGAACCTCCGCTTGATGCTCGCAAACACAAGTGCATTAAGAGAGCACAACCTCAGCTCACTGGTGACAATTGGTCCCCTTGCCTAACCAGGCCCGGGCGTAGAACCAGGCCTCAGTGCGTGGTTTTCTATCGATGGATGTTCCCCACATCCCCATGGGCTGGTCAGGGAGGGAGTAATGAGAACTCTCTACCCTACGTGACAG
Source organism: Rattus rattus (assembly GCF_011064425.1). Lineage (NCBI taxonomy): Eukaryota > Metazoa > Chordata > Mammalia > Rodentia > Muridae > Rattus > Rattus rattus. Next base: position 90,781,121 of record NC_046154.1, read on the forward strand.
CAGTCTTCTGTTCCATGCCTAGGATCCTCATCCGTGCCCTAAAGAGATGCCGTACCCTTGTAGCATCGTGTCTCCTAATGCAGCTGTGAACACCATGGGGACAGTGAAGCGCAGGACCTCCTCCTTAGACGACAGGAAGCTCAGACTTCCCAGGTTCATGAATCATGCAGTTAGTATTTTATGGGTACACATATGCTGACCTACTCGTGGCCTGACCCACATCTAGTGAGGATGTGACCTGTTTGCCTGGTCTGTCTCAAAGCGTCCAAGTGAAACTGCCCTGGATGGGGTGTGTGTGTGTGTGTGTGTGTGTGTGTGTGTGTGTGTGTGTGTGTGTGTGTGTGTGTGTGTGATTTTATTCCCTGGGGGTAGTGGTTCTTGGTGGCTGGAACTGCCCTCTGCAGGCTGAACAGCATGGGTCTGGGGACCAAGGAAGAGACTTCTGCTTGCAGCTACACAGCCTCTAAGAGCTGAGAGAAGGCTTTCCAATGAGCAAGCAGGCTGATAAAACAGGGGCTTTCTCAGCTAACTCAGTGACTGCTACCTGATGACGCCATGCCCTGCCCTTCAGAACAGCATCTGTCATGTCTCTTGATTTAAAGAAGGAGAAGAGGAAGAGGAGGAGGAGGAGGAGGAGGAGGAGGAGGAGGAGGAGGAGGAGGAGGAGGAGGAAGAGGAGGAAGAGGAAGAGGAAGAGAAAGGTGAGGAAGAGGAGGAAGATGGCCAGAAGGTGGAGGCGGGATCAGCCTGTAATGGAAGCATTTGGGAGGCTAAGGCAGGAAGATCAACAGTTCAAGACCAGCCTGGACTGATAGAAAGAACAAAGGGGCTGGAGAAGAGCGGCATGTGGACTTCCAGTGCTGGGAGGATCCAGTCTAGACAATCCGTGAGCTCCAGGTTCAGTGAGAGACCATGTCTGAAGGCACTGGGGTAGAGAGCAATTGAGGAAGATGCCTATTGTCAGCTTCAGTCCTCCATACACACACACACACACACACACACACACACACACACACACACACACACACACACTCACAGAGAGAGACAGAGAGAGACAGAGAGACAGAGAGAACAAAAACAGAAAGAAAAATAAAACGATAACAAAACAACCCAAATCCCAATAGGTTTTGGTTTTGTTTGTTTGTTGTGGATTTGTAGACCAGGCTAATCTCGAACTCACAGGAGCTGCCTGCCTCTGAGTGCTGGATTACAGGCGTGAGACACCACAGCTGGCCCGAATCCCAGTAGTTAAGGAAGCCCTCCCTTCTCAAATATCCTACGCTATCCAGCTCTTCTGACTGGATATCTCACGCTGGCTGCACAGCAGCGATGAAGGTGATGGGGAAACAGGTCAGATCTGTAAGCAGTGTTGCAGCCAACCATCAGAGGGACCTCCATGATGGCAGGTCACACATGTCCCACTCCCACAGGCCGCACCCACTAAGACAGACCATGTGCTGGGACACAAAAAGACGAAGCAATTTCAAAATACGGCCATCATAATGAGCAAGATCTCCGATGACAATAGAATAAAATCAAAAACCAGTCACCAAAAAAGGATATTTTGAAAACTCCCTAAATATTTGGAAATTCCATAAAATACTTCACAATGCATTTTTTTAAAGGAAGGAAGGAAAGGGGGGTGATGCAGAACAAGGTCCCTCACAGGCAGGCAAAAACCCTGCTTTAGCAAAGAGGTTCTACTAAGATGTAAAGTCACTCACACTGAGCCCAGGGATGCAAAATAGGTCCAGTACTCAAAATTATTATCATTTACAATGTTGAAATGATGGAGAAAAGAGATTATTGTAACTGATTGAGAGAAGAATACATAAAATTTGATGTGTCTCAGCAAACAAACAAAAATAGATAATTGGTTTGATAAAGGGATCTGAGAGAACTCTGTTCTTCATATTTGATGGTGAATACTGACTGCCTTTTCACCAGGCTTGGGAGCAGACAGTGTTTGCCGCCACTTCTGTGATGCAGGAGTGTACGGGAGGCACAGGGCACAGCAACAAGGCAGGAAAAAGAAATAAACACATAGTTAATGGACGATAAAAAGTAAAATGATTGTCATCTGTTGAAAAGCCTCCCAAACTAATAATCCTAAACATAGACAATACAGGGTATCAATAAAGAGCTATTCCACCAAGGTCACCAGGTCAAGATAAACATTTTTAAATGAATTGTGTTTCTGTGTATCGGCAACAAACATTTGGGGACAGAATTGATAAAAATGCCACAGTGGCATCAGCACATTAAACACTGAGGAATGAATTTAACACAGCACATATAGTACAGCTGTGAGAACAGGCTGTGATACAGGACTAAGGAGCGTCAAAGACGCCCCAAAGAAACGCCGTGTTCTGTGATCAAAGTCTCAACATCACTAGAATTTGTCTGCCGGTCCAAGGTTGTCCTTGTCAAATCCAAGCATGACTTTTAAAAATGACTGGGTGATTATATAAACACATTCGGGAAGGAAAGAGCATACTAATTAAAATTACTTCAGAAATAATAACAAATTTTAGAGATGTAAACGAACTGATTCCTAGACAACAAAGATACAGTAATTCAGACAGGTTTCTAGCAAAAGGCAGAGCAGCAAGATCAATAGGACATGTCAGCTAGAATCCTGAAATCTACCCCAGCAGATGTGCCACCCTGATGTTGGACCATACTTTACCTGAAGGTACACCAAATGGTGCCAGAACACTTGAAGTCTGTGTGACAAACAGCCTGACCTTTGTTCACAGACGAAAACTGAAGCCAACAAGATCGTAGACCTGACACAAAACTGAGCTTACAGAAGGCACACGCCTGTCGTCCCTGAAATCAGAAAGTGGAGGCAGAAAGATCAGGGTTCGAGGCTAACCTGAGCTACACAGTGAGTTTGAAGCCAGCCTGAGCTACATAAGACCATTTCAAAGAAAGAAAAAATGCTAAACTTATAAAGCTTTTAGAAGAAAACACAGGAAAGGATTAGGCAACATATTTTTCTTGTGTGTGTGTGTGTGTGTGTGTGTGTGTTTGCAACTGCATGCACCCACATGAGCATGTGGAGGCCCCTGGCTGACCTCAGGAATCAGCCTCCATCATCCTGACTCACTGAGGCAGGGTCTCTTAGTCAAGGCCACACCTCACCTATATGCCTGGTCTCTGTGCTTTCTTGCTCTGGGGATCCCCTGCCTGTCCTCATGAGGTTAGAATTACAGGTGGGCCACCACACCCAATTAGCATTTACGTGGGCTCCAGGATCCAAACCAGTCCTTAGGTAAACACGGAAAGTGCTTTAACCACCAACTCTTCTTAGCCAAATTTTTTTCTTACATGGGACGCAAAATTTACTAACAATGCGAGGGGAAAAAAATAAGATGAACTTCATCACAATTGACACTTCTGTCTTTTAAAGGCATTGCTGAGACATATTCAAAATGCTAGATTCTACAAAGTTTATATCCAGAATATACAAAGAGCATATTTAACTCAATAATAAGACTATCCACATTTCAAATAGCATAGCATATATCTTAAAATATATGTGGGTTGTCAGCCAATAAACACATAAAATGCTAGGCATCTTCTTGTTAAAGGAAAGCAAATAAGGACTGGAGAGATGGCTCAGTGGTTAAGAGCACTGGCTGCTCTTCCAGAGGTCTTGAGTTCAAATCCCAGCACCCACATGGTGGCTCATGACCATCTACAAAAAGGATCTGGTGCCCTCTTCTGGCATACAGGTATACCTACAGGCAGAGTACTCATAAATTAATAAATAAATCAATCTCTTTCAAAGTCAAATAAAAATGAGCGTGAGATTCAAGAGCGCATATATGAGAGTGGCTAAAGCGAAATGGACGGAAGAACAGTGCAGACGAGACTCTGCACCAGCAGAAGAAGCTGTAAGATGATGCTCTGAAGACTGATTGGCAGCCATCGACAAAGCTAGCACACGTTTAACATCTGACCACCCCTCCGCATTTCCCTAGAGCAGCTGAAACACACATCCATAGAGAGATTTGGACACGTGTATTTCTAGCTGCTTTATTCATAACATTTCCAAGCTGGGATGCCAATCAAGGGGACTGCACAGACTGTGGTAGATCTGCCCCAGAGGGTTACCACTCTGCAGTCATAGGGAGGAAACTAATACTCAGTGGACGGCTCCGAGACTGTGCTGAGTGGCAGATGCTATACACACAGTGTATGGTACACACTGTAGGAGCGGTAAATCCAGTCAGTTGTGGCAGAAGGCTGGTCAGTGCTGACTGAGACAGGGGTAAAGTTACCCCTGTATATTGTCTCAAACTGCACAAATGTTGGGGGTAACTTCCAAAGGTTTGTGTAGATTCACACTTCTGGGGGCTTCCGTTTGTTTTAGGGCTTATGAGAGGCAGTCCATTATGCAGGGAAGACAAGGTGACTCGGAGCCACTCATTTCACAGCTGGGAAGAGAAATAAAGAGAGGGAAACCCCATCTTCAAGGACATGTTCCCATGTCCCTCAAGTCCTCCTCCTACTAGCTCCATCTCTTAAAGGGCAAGGTTCTTAGTAACACCTCACTGGGGACCGGGCTTTAGATGGGGAATATTCCAGATCCCGACCACAGCAGTGGGTCATGACGGGATTCTTGGAGGTGATACTGGGTAAGCTGGTCCCATTTGTGGCCTGGAGAAGCTCTGTGTCTATGGAAGCTGGGACTAGTGTCAACACATACAGGGAATATGGTTGACCTAAAACCAATCTAGAAAATCATGCACGGAGGGACCCTGTGGGGGTCACAGTCTGTGTCATTGCACAGCAATCCATGTGACCTGCCTTCCTCCTGCATGGAATTCTTTGGTTGGAGACAGGGTGACTGGTTGTTTGGCTTACACGTGAGTCTACACACGAGCACACTGTTTTCATTGGGAGATTCACACTCTCTGCCCCGCCCATGCCTGCTGTGAGCCCAGATCAAGGCATGGGCATATTAGTCAAACAGACAGAACTCAGAGACAGACCAGACTGAGGAGACACTGGGTTGGCGAGAGATGAGATGTGACAGGAGAAGGGACAGTTGTTCCTACAAATGTGGTCAGGCCTATTGGAAATCCTAGGGGCAGGGAAAGTGAAACTTGGCCTCTACCCCACTCCAGAAAACAAGCCCCTCAGGGTAAGATGTAGATCTAAAGATGAGAGGTGTGAGAGGACGCAAAGGTTAGCCTGGGGCCAGACTAACTGTGGGCAGCAGTTCCTTAAAAGGCACTAGGCAGACCGGGGATGGTCCATGATTAAAGAACTTGTTGACAAGCATGAGGACCTGAATTCAAGTCAGACCAGCCACATCAGCACCTGTAACTCCAGCTCTGTGGGGTGGACTAAGAAAGATGGTTGGTTCTTGCCGGCTGCTGGCCAGGATCCAGATTCAGAAGGAGACACTGTCTAGTGGGAATAGAGTAGTAGAACATGATGGTTCCAGGACTCTGGACATCTCTGGCCTGCACAGGCATGGGGTGGGGGGGAGGCAGGAGTTCTCACTGTCACACATATATACACTATACAGCCACACACACACACACACACACACACACACACAGGAGAAAGTGCTAACCCTCCAGGAAAATCATGATACATTTAAAAACATATTAAATGTCTGATCATCACTTAGGCCATGAAGAAACACGCCTTAAGGTGAGAGGAGTTGTTCCAAAAACAAAACAAAACAAAACAAAAAAACGCATCGCACAAAGAACTCAGACCCAGAATCCATCCAAAGAACTCGTAAAAGGAAAGGAAACAATTATTTCCCCACAAAAGGAAATCCAGGTAGCTACTGCAGGCTGAGAAGATGCTCACAGGGACCAGTCACATAAACTCAAAGTAAAATTGCAAGGAAGGAATTAACACACGTGCAGGACCAGCAGAGACGAAGACTCCAGGCAGTGTGGACCTGTGCACTGTGCGGGAGGTCCTCTCTTGTTTTCTTGTTTGGTTTTGTGCTGAGGTGTAGGGCAAGGGTCTGATTTGTTTCCCCTCACCCTCAGGACACCGAGAGGGTCATTCTTAGAAAGCACTGTCCTGTCCCCTGGAATCACATTTGCCCCAAATCCCATGTCCTCTGTTCAGCGTAGATCACCAGGGAGCAGTGAGAACGCTCCCTGGAAGGGGAGGGAGTGAAAATCAGTACAAACACTTCACAAAATAGCTTGGCCTTCATTATCAAAATGACGAAATGTGTATTCCACAACCGAGGACATTCAGTAGAACAGGCGTGCACAAGGGCCCCAGGAGAGCAGAGGCCAGCGTGCATGTGGTCTGTGTGTGTGTGTGTGTGTGTGTGTGTGTGTGTGTGTGTGCGTGTGTGTGTAGTAGGTCAGATGAGCACATGACATTGTGTACCAGGGTAACAGGCAAAGATGGAGGATGATGGGGGAGCTGTGTGAGGTCACGTTGCAGACAGCAAACACATGGAATCTGTGAGCTGTGACACCCCACAGAGCGCCCCAACAATGAACACGACTTATCCCTGTGTTTTCAGAATGCCACGTGGTCGGCAACACCACGCTGAAAAGGAACAGAAATCGAGGTCCTGCTTCCTTATGGAGAGAGACAGAAATGCTGGGTTTCCACAGTCACAGGGAATTCGATTTACATCTGTTAAACAATGGGTATACTGGATGCTTTTCTCTCTACATAAAACATCTAAAAAAAAATCAACACGGTACAGGCATAGCGAAGAAGAAAGATCCTGCTGGCAGGCATGTAGTGGAGAGAGCAGACGAGCCTAAGGGAAGGCCAGGCAGAGCACAGGACAGACCCTCGCTTTAACAGAGTCCAGTGTCCTGAGCCCACCAGACTCCCAAGTCCCCACAGAATTTACATTCCAGGAAAGGAGACCAGCAGGCATCAAATAAACACCAATTAAAATCTGCAGCCCAGGCTCCGGGGTGGTCTGGGCCCTTCCTCTCTGCCTGTGGGAGGAGCCCACCTCAACCTGGTTCTCAGAGGTGGGGAAGGGATGATACAGAGAAGAGAGAGGACAGCAGCTGAAGGCCCACTGGAGGGAAGGACTCCAGTCTCCCTCCATCCCCTACTGAGGAAAGGCGAGAAAGGGTATTTGAGCTGGGTTTTGGAGGATTGGTAAGAGTTCGCCAGGCACAAATTATAAACTCTTTAAGGATTTAGAACTTCACGTCTTGCTCATCTATGCCGAAAACCCAGTCATCCAGAAAGTAAAAACCAAGAACAGAAAAGTGCAAACATTGTTAAGCATGACAGTAGAGAGCTGAGATACAGAGGTGTAGGGGTGTCCTGGGTCCATGCCACAGGTCTGTGATGTCATTACCAGAGGGGAGAGGCGGCTGGGCAAAGCAACCCCAGAAGGCCAGGGCTCTGCCTGGGAAACAACTGCCAAGGTTAGCCCCGCCTTCACCACACCCCTAGCCCAGACCTCAGGGTCCCAAGAGGGTGACAGCAACAGGCCAGGGACACTGGAGCCAGGCGCAATCACAGTGGGCAGCCGCGGCTGCGTGGCTTCGGAATCTGGTAGTTAGTGGGCGGCCTACGGAGCCGAGCTGTCTCCCCTGTGTTTATCTGGCTCCATGGAGTAGCTGGGAACTTGATCTCCGTGGGGAAGCTGGCCGGGTCACCCTACCCAAGGAAGCCCTGGCCTTCCAGAGCACCCCCGAGTTATCTGGGGAGAATGGGACCAGGAGCACATGAAGGGTGTGCCCAGGCATGGGGTGAACCAAAGCGGCTCCCTCTGGGAGCATGGCTGCTGCTCTGACCATGGGCCAAATGCTTCGCCTGTGGCTTCCCTGCAAGGAGAGTGGTATCGCTCTTCTTGAACAGTTGGGGAAACTGGGGCTCAGAGATGGCAAGTGATTTGCTCAAAGTCACAAAGAGACAGCACTGGGTTGGAATCCAGACCCAGCTGGTTGCAAAACCAATGTCCCTAATCATTTTGTCGCCCTGACTTTGAGGGCCCTCAAGTCACTGTGGACCCTCCTGTGAACGGAGCTGGGGGCAAATACCTTCAGTATCCCAAACACCTTCTCATAGAGAGCTGTGGCGGACATCGCCTGCCAGTCCTTCCTCCAGCCTCGGCAGCACAGGCGCTGGAGGTTGAGCTCCTAGAGGTGTCTCCATCAGACCAGCTGCTGTGAGGAGTGTGTAGCTGTGGAAACGGGGTTTTTCACCTCTTGGCCCTGTTTCTACCACCCAGGTCAGCACTCTGAACAGAGGAAGAACGAGAAGGACCTTCAAATTGAACACCTTGTCTCAGCCTTGTTTACCACAAGGACAAAGCCATTGCCCATTGCTAGCTGTGCGGCTCTGAGCTTGTTACATAACCTCTCTGATCCCACAGTCCCACACAATCTTGTACTGGGTCATGTTTCCTTTGTGCATCCCATGATCTCTCTCTCTCTCTCTCTCTCTCTCTCTCTCTCTCTCTCTCTCTCTCTCTCTCTCTCTCTCTCTCACACACACACACACACACACACACACACACACGTGTTCAGTAGTGATTGTTGGACTTGGACTTTGATATATTTTTTTTTCCTCTGACTGTAGTTTTCAGATTCATTCTCCCATCCTATACTACAGGTTTCCAAACAACAGAACTCCCACATCCACTGCCAAAATGCAAGAAATACCAGGAAAGCTGGCGGCTCAGAACTCCAGTGTTGATCTGAAACCTTACCCTTGCCCTTGCTCACAGACTTCTGGAAGCCTTAAACCTGTTTACAGCACCAGACCAAATCCTCCTGGGTGAGAAGCCAGAGGTGGGTGAGCCAGGCATGAATGGATTCCTAATCCCCGCTGTCTCCAGCTGTTTCCCACGCTGGGGCTCAGTGGGGCTGGCTGCTCCTTCTCTGGGCCACCTCACAGCCAGGAATGTCGCTGATACCTTCCACCAGGAAACGCTGGCCAGATTGCTTCCGTCCTCTTTGATGTAATCTGGATTCTCTGAGCCCAGCTGTCCCTGCCAGGCCTTTTAGGGGAATGCACAGAGCCTGTGTAGCCATGGCAGGGGAATTCCGAGGAACCCTGGTGGTCAGACTCTGACCTCCCCATAGAGATGCAAGGGCAGGTGGAGAAAGAGGGAAGGCCATCTAGAGAGCTGTTGGCCAGGACCCTCTCAGTTCTGTCTGTGGTTCCGTGGTCCCTGCCCTCCGGGGCTTCCCATGTCTCGTGAGGCAGGTACCCCCGCCCCAGCCAGCCCTAGGGGACAAAAGGATCAGACTCTCTGCAGGAAGAAGGTCGGGACCGGGAGCCCTCCCCAGCAGCTTTCTCTAGGAATTCTGTGCCCCTGTTCTTCGTCACACAGCGTGTGACCTCCAGGGCAGAGTGTCCCTGTGGGTGGCCAGGAGAACCTTGACTGAATGACAGCATAAGTACTCGTACCTCTGTCCGCAACTGATAAGCACAGCACAAGCCACACAGATCTGCTGGTTTCCTTGGCACGGCTTGACCCTTGACTCCGTGACCTAGGCCTGGAAGTAAAGCAGCAATTCCCACAGCTCCCACCAAGGCCCACACTGAGTTCCAGAACTGACCTAGAGGGACCCGTCTGCCCTTCCTTTAGAGCAGAAGCTCTTCAAGTTTGCCTGGTGATGAGGACCTCACTACCTGTCCCACATCTCCAGTACTGTTGGGAGGAAACAGACTACCGCAGGGCACAGAGAGATAGATGGTCAGAGATCCAATGATATCTAACCGTTCGTGCCCAAGTGTGTCTGTGCAGACTCTAACGGGAAGAGAAGACTGTCCTAGGGAGCTGGCCTGAGCCATAGAGAAGGGGCTGTGACACTTCTCATCACCTGAGGAGACCAGGCTCCGTGGACCACAGCCTAGCAAAGCCCCCCCTGGGGTAGTGCTTTGTCAGGCATCCCGTCCTCCCTCTCTGGATCTTTCTGCAGCCAAATATCACCGAGGCACCTCTTAGTGCATCTACTGAGACAAACCTGTTAGCTTCCTTCACAGGGGAGACTGTCCCCGGGAAGATGTGGGGAACCGCAGACTCCAGATGCAGCGTGGAGAAGGCATGCTTGTCGTACAGAATATTTTATTATCTGATGAGGCTCCTTGCTGGGTTCCACATGGACCCACTCTTGGGTCCTACCTCTACCTCTGCCCCATGGATCCCTTACCCCATGAATATCCCAGCCCACATAGATTTAGCTCCTTCCCAGAAGATTCTCTTAGGCACTTATTGGCAGGACCACGCTGTGTGCTAAAGATGGTGACCCTCCCAGATCCCAGCCAGCGGCTCCTTTCCTCCACTCTCCAGAACACTTGAGCCGACCCCAGGGAACAGAGCTGCATCTCCTGCAGGGAAAGGGGCCCCTACCCCCTGAGCCTCTCTTTCAGGGACTTCTCACTAACCTTCTCCCTCCCTGCTCTGTTTCCTGGTTCTAGGCCCAAGGCATTCTCTGCCATTTCCTCCGCAAAGTCTGCACCTCTGACGTGACATTCCACGAGGGGGCTCAGACCCTTTGTCCACAGTCCCCATTGTCCAGACAGGCAACTGAATAAATACCTCACACTCCTCCCCTCCTCTGCGGCTAGAGGGGCCCCCGCTGGGGTCTGAGGAGGGCTAGGCATTTAGAAGGAAAGCAAAACACAGGGGCCAAGAGATAGGGGTTTAAGTGCTAACTTTTAATTTAAAACGTTTAATACAATGTATTGTAATCGTGCTTTTCTCCTCCCCCAATACCTGTCTGTCTGTCTGTCTGCCCTCCTTCTCTTTCTCTGTGTGTGTCTAACAAAAATAAAAACAAAATCAAATCAAAACAAACAAAAAGTAAGCCCCAAAGTGCCAAAACAATAACTGAAAATAAAACCCACGGAGTCCTTTGCGTCAGCAAACTGCTCCTGATCATGGGTCCTGTCCTGTGTGGTTAATATTCTCATGAGACTCCATTGGAAAGACTGGGTTTCCCTTTGCCAGCTGGCGTCAATTGCAGATAGCTTCTTTGTTAGGAGTAGGAGTTGTGCCCACGTCCCTTGTCAGTTCTGGGGTTTTTGCCTGGTTTGAACCTGTGCGAGTCTCATACTGTCACGACTTCTTCGATACATCTATCTATCAGTCCCCTTGAGTTTGGAAAACCCTGTTTTTTTGGTGTCCCCCATCCCCTCTGGGTCTCACAATCTTTCTGCCTCCTCTTCCGCACAGATCCCTGAGCCCTGGGGGGAGGGGTTTGATGACGTCATCCCATTTAGGACCGGGTGGTCCAAAGTCTCCCACTCTGTGCTGCGATGTCTGTGTTAATTCCCATCTAGTTCGAGAGGAAGAAGCTTCCCTGACAGTGTTGAGCGAGGCGCTCACCTATGAGGACAGCAGCGTGTCACTGCCATGTTCCTTCAGCAGAATGATAGAAGTACATTTAAGCGTATTATTACTCATTCAATCTATTCAAAGGACTGGGGAATTCCCAAGGGCTTTGAGCATGCTAAGCACACACTAAACCGCTGAGATATACCCCAGCCCCATATCCTACTTCGTCCTATTTATCATTGGTGATCTAATTACGGTTTTGAGGCAGAATTTTGCTAGGTAGCCCAGGCTGGCCTCAAGTTCATAGCAATCCTCCTGCCTCAGTTTTCAGAGTGTAGGGATTACATGTACTTTTATTCTCACATTCTGTGGTGGTTTAAAGGAGAATGGCCCTTATAGATTCATACATTTGAATGTTAGTTCACCCAGAAGTAGCGCTGTTGGAAAAAATTAGGAGCTGTGACCTGGTTAGAATAGGTGTGGCCTTGTTAGAGTGGGTGAGGCTTTGTTAGAGTGGGTGTGGCCTTATTAGAGTGGGTGTGGCCTAGTTGGAGGAGGTATGTCCCTGGGGGTGGGCTTTGCGGTTTCAAAAGCCCTAAGCTTCCTTTTGTAAGAGTCACCTTGGTCATAGTTTCTCTTCACAGCAATAGAACAGTAACTAAGATTCTTTCTAAATCATATTTTTATCAATAAATGAGCATGCATTCATTGTAAAAACACACTCAAGTCAATATGAAGGCAAAATAATGAAAATAACATGTAATTCCACCTACAGACAAATCTATAAATGCTTACCTTCTTGATATCCATTACAAACATGGCAGGATGGTTTATAAGAATTGCCTTGACTCCTTCCTCCATGTAGTATGGGGATGCAACCCTGAGACTTGAAAGCCATCCTCCGAAAAAGCACAACCCAACAGCTTTTCATGTATTCATTGTGTGAGAGACTGTCATTGCTGCCTGGTCCCAGAGCACCACCATTCTCCAAAGAAGTATTATTTATTATCAACCAGTCCCCATATTGGAGCCCTCTCTCCAGTGTCCTAGCAATCGAAATCCACTTCCTGTCTCTCAAGATTTGCCTTTCTGTGTCAGCCACATAGATGGAACCATCACCACAAGAGATTTGCTGCTCTCACAGAGCATAGTGTAGCCAGGGTTCTGCATGGTACAATGAATCACCCTTCCCCACTCCTCTTCAGGGCTGAATAATATTCCATTGCATAGATAGATGTGCCACAGTTTGCTCATTCGTCATGTGATACATATTTGAGTCATCTGCACACTTTCCAGATGGTAACTGATCCTCTCAGTCATGTGGAAGGTTTTGTGTGGTGTTTTTCTTTTCTTTAATACATACCTAGGGGTGGAATTGCTGGGATTATGGTAATTCTATGTTTAGCTTTCTGAAAGCTGGCCAGGTTCTTTGTCACAGTGGCTACACAGTTTTACATTCCCATCAGCCTTGTTTGAAGGGCTCCAACTTCTCCACATCCTCACCAACCCTGCTTATTTTCTCCTCTCTCTAAAAAAAAAAAATTATAGCCATCCCAGGGAGTGAGAAGAGGTACCTTACTACGGCTCTGATTTTCACTTCTCTGATGACTAATTCAGCAGCCGAGCTCCTGCATGCTTTCAGATCAACTTAAGGACCAGAGAACTCCATTGTAAATTACAACCATGTAATTTTTAATTGACTATGGCTAAATATTTAACTTATTGCTGTTTTCCTAATCTCCCCTCCCTTTCCTTCCTGCCTTTTCTCTTTCCCCTCTTTTCTCTCACTTTCTTGGTCTCTCCGTGTGTCTTTCTCAACATAGTCTTGCTTTGTTGCCCAGGCTAGCCCAAACTCCTAGGCTGAGGCATCCATCCAGCCTCAGTCACACAAATAGCTGAGCTACAGATGTGAGCCACCACATCTTGTCAGCCTGGCCAGGCCTTCCCAAGGCCACCAGAGTGGACAGGAAGCCCACCTCGGGAGCATGTGGCCTGACCCTGAGTCACATAACTTTGCAGATTAAGTGGGTCCTCAGAAAGGCAAGCACTAAGGAAGAACACAAGCTGTAGACAAGAGGTCATTCATGGTCATTCCCTCAAATGTGGAGGTGGACCCTGCCTTGTGTTGAGCTAACTCCAGGAGATGGCATCAACCTTAAGTAGAACTGTGGGGATGTGACTGGTGTTGGAGAATTAGGGTTCAGGGTGAGAGCATATTTAACTCAGGTTCTGTTTTGGTGAGGGTCCACAACTGCCAAGTCCTATCTTTGAGGCTCATGGAGTGTGCTAACCAGTTTTTGGCCGTGAGGCTGGATTCTGGAAGGGAAGCAGAGAGATGGGCTGTAGAGGCTGTGAGAACACAGGCGGGGCCACCAGAGGCTGGAGACAGACTGGTAGGCGGAGGGACACAGCAGCTGAGGACTGGGAGCACCTGCAGGGAGCACAGAGAAGGGCTGTGGAGGACACCACCCTCTGGATGGGAGTCCTGGTGAGGCAAGAGGAGACGTCAGTCCATTAACCCGCACTGGCTGGAAGGGACTCCACAGCACCCCGCTCCTCAGTCATGTAGCAGCTCCTGGTGTGTGGCTAGGCCTGACTCAAGTTCCCCCTCAGCAGAGGGCCTGGAAGAGCAAAGAGGTGCTATGAATGCAGTACCTCAGCACTTAGGAAAGGCAAGAAGCCTAGCCCCAACTCTGATCTCTTTCACTCTAAGCCAATGCTGGACCCTCCCTGGGCCTCAGTTTCCCCACCTGCAAAAGTAGGCAATTTCCACGTCCTACACTCAAGTGAATGCAAATATTTGGTGACTCTGCCATACAAGAAACAAAAATCGGCTTTAGAAAGCAAAAGTGGAGGGACAGTTAGTTGGTTCACTGGGTTTAAAAACAAAACAAAACAAGAAAACCACTTCCTGTCAAAGGCCGACAGATGTGTTCCATCCCCACAACCCATAGAATGAAGGGGAAAGCCAGCTCCTTCAAAATGTCCTCTGACCCCCACATAAACACAGAACCTTCACAAATAAGCTTTTTTTTTTTTAATTTGAGAGAGAAGTCCCATAGCCCAACAAATATTGTCACCTGAGCAATTGACACTAAGTGGTAGGATTTTATTTTTCAAATTCAAAATAAAAACTTGAAATCCTGTGGCCAGAGGACCAAGGAGACGCCTATCACTCTCAGACTCAAGGAGCTCCAAGCTTTAAAAACTTCCTCCACCACTCCAAAATGTTGAAGGAATCCGAGCTCCTGTGTATTTACCAGGTTGTAACATGCCAGGGGCTCCGAGGTTTCCAGGACATCTCAGTTTCTGTAGCTCTGCTATGCCCAGATAGGCTTCCACCTCCCAGATCCCAGCAGCTCCACTCGAGGCCAGTAAGAACTTGCTGGGCAGGGCAGTCACTGACTGACTTCTTGGGGGAATGGCTGTCCCTAAGAGTCTTGACGGGCAGTTGTCCCCAAGTTCGGTGGTCTCCAAGACAAGGTCCCCGAGAGAGTCTGTTGTATCATAACTATTTTCTGTGCCCCCCGAACCTCCACTACTTTCCATATCACTGAGGAGAGATCCCCAGTCTTTTTCTATCTCCACTCCTGAGCCCAGTCATCTATTCCTCAGAACTCTGTCCTCAGAGAGCTTAAGGTCTAATGGACAAGTCTTCTCAGAGAGGGACCCTGGGGCAGATCTTAGCAACCAGTGGCCCAATTGCATTGGACCTCTTTTGAGATGGTGGTCTTCCCATCTGTCTGCTGTCACTTCTCAAGGAGACAAGCCATTTGCCCCCAGCACTAGAGGAAGAGCCCAGGAGCATGTGGCCTGCAGTGAGCCCACAGGGGCTCCCCAAGGTTCCCCAACACTATCCCTACCTGGGCCTGGTTCATCAGCCCAGATGGATGTCCACAGCTGGTTTTCAGCCCAGGATCTGCTTTTCTGGGAGCTTGCCCCACCACCACCACCACCACCACCACCACCACCACCACCACCACCACCACCACCACCACCACTTCCCATCTCTGAGGTGACCATAGCTTGTTCCCAAAGATAGAAGGAAGACGTCCGAGGCTCATCACCCAGCATTCCACCAACTGAAGGCCTCTCCAGGGCAGCAAGTGATAGGATGGACATGAGGAGGAACTCAGAGCCTCTAGTTCATCTCACTCCCCTAACCTAGAACTCTACAAACATAGGCCTGTTTCCATCATAAAGGGAAATTTACACCTCCCTCTCTCTCCATGAGAGGTCCTTGCTGGCTCTGGACCTATCAAAGGGCTCATATCCCCTGCTTATTCCCAGCAATCCTCTAGCCTCCAAAGCCAGTGCAGCTGAACAGAGCGGGGCCCCAGGAACTCTGAGCATGCTACAGGGGGTGGAGAGCAGGTTTATGACTGAAGCTAATTGTGGGGTCAGGCTAGTCTACTTGACTCCATTCATGAACTGGGTATTTTTAGTGCAGGCCTAACTGCCTGCGGTCAGTGGGGGAGGCCAGGCAGTGTGCCATGTCTCAGAGCTCATGGACTCACTCTGCCCAGGAAATGAGACCACAGGGGCCAGCTGCTAGATCCCAGGGCTGCGCTGCAGCTGGAGAGAAGAAGGTGGGACAGGAGGCTCCAGTAACTCACCAGCCTCGGGGAGCTGCAGGATACAGGAGCAGTGGTTGGCAGTACTTAATCCATCCCTGCACAGGGGTTTTGATGTCCACTGTCTTCACAGGATCCATCAGCATTTACATGGAGAGGCAGCAGAACTGTCTCCACTTTACAGATGTAGAAACCAAAGACACCGTGCAGCTCATGTGAAGCAGAGCTGGGGCCCTGGGGGCTCTGAAGTGGTGGGTATCAATCCTCCGCGGACAAGAGGCTCTCCTGCCTCAGACCTCTGAGCCAGGGTCCTCTCAGCTCAGAGTGCTTAAGGGCTATGGAGGCTACCAGGCCAACTCCACGCGTTATTGGTGAGAGACATGCGACCTAGAAAGGGCTTGAGGTCATAGTGTCTCTCAGCACTGACTGTCAAGGCCTTCTCACCACACGGTTCCCAGGAACAAGCGTATCTTGCTGCATACCCTATCTCCTGGCCTAGGCTTGTCTCCCTGTTGAGTGCCAGGCTTAAGCTAGCATCCAAAGGCAGGGTAGTAGTTATAAGTTGCCCAGAGGTGCCATAAACATGGTTTCCTTAAGCGAGCCCCTGCAGAGAACACTAGCCTTGGTGTGTGCACCTCCCCCGTCCCCAAAGCTGTCAATAAATAGGAGAGCTGAGATAGAATGGGTGAGGGAGGGGACAGGCAGACCTGCCACCTTCATACTTGGCACAGAAGAGGCACGCAGAGTTGAGGCAAGTATGGCCCTGTCCCTAGCACGACCTTGGATGGGTTTCAGACACACCCCATGCTGGGTCTTCCTCTCTCTGTGAATTCATTGGGCAGCCCCACCTATGGACTGTTGTGTCCTCACTAAAATGGGCTTTGTGCACTCTGCCTCAGAGGTCATACGGCCTGACTCCTGGCTACCTAACCATGGCCCAGGAGGGCAGGCAGCTCCTAGGTGGCAGCCCCAGACTCACTTGACTGCAACTCAGTTCCGGCAGGTGGTTCTCCCCAGTTTCCTCACCAGATCGTCTGATTGGCCCGGGTGGTCTAAGGAGGCCAGTGGCTGGGTCACAGGTCACATGTCATGGGCGTGGAACGGAGCAGCTTCTCCAAACCAGGATGTGCGTGGAGAGGACATGAAGCCTCACTACTTCAGAAATAAAACAGTCCTCCCAGAGCATCGTTAATTACATGGGAGAGAAATGAGTCCACATTTATTCTCATTTGCTCAGAGAGCTACCAGAAAGCATCCGGAGTGGATGAAATTAAAAAGGAAAATCTAATGCCCAACCTCACCAACAGGCACCCAAGGGTGTGCCTTTGACCCCCTAGAGAATTGCTTATAACACACACACACACACACACACACACACACACACACACAGAGACATGCGCACACACACACAGAGAGAGACATGCAGAGAGAGAGATGCACACACACACACACAGACATGCACACACACACACACATGCAGAGAGAGGGGGGGAGAAAGAGAGAGAGAGAGAGAGAGAGAGAGAGAGAGAGAGAGAGAGAGAGAGAGAGAGAGAGGAAAAGAGAGAGAGAAAGAATAACAAGTGATTTATCACGACAGGCCCCCATATTTATGCAAGCAAAGGCTTTAGGTATTGCAGCGTGAACTGGAGCTCACTAGGAGAGGGTGTTTGTAAATAACTCTGCCTACACCGTACAGGTCTGGGTAGGAAACCACACATGGATCCAGCAAGAAGAAAAAGTTCTGGCGGCAGAGGGTGCTTCTCTGACCATGATGGCAGCCTTCTCCTCAGCTGTGACTGTAGTTGGTCTGCCCCTCCTCATCTACCAAGAGCCAGACAGGGATGTATGGGGATTCCATTCTCACAGTCCCAGGGGAAAGGTCACCCTGCTGCCCACAGGCCTCTCGGAATACTAGAAACTGCGCTTCCAGGCTTCCCAGCTCCCTCTGCTCGTTGGATCTGCTCTTAATTTTTTTCTTTACACTTACTTATTTAGTACATGGGCACTACATGTGTACACACACACTCACATGCACACACACACACACGTACACACACACACTGCAGTAGGTACCATGATGGTATCTGCCATCACTGCACAGGGTCATAGTGCTCTCCCAACTATAGATCAACAAGATGCTGGGCCAGTGGGTGACCCACATGACAAGCCTCCAGGAAGCAGTCCTGTGTCCAGTGTGCTCTGTGTCAGTCAGGATGACCGTTCTCTTTTCTCAGTCCTCATCTTTGGCTCTCGGGGCCTTGCAAGCCGCTCTTGGTGGTCCTGGGTCCCGGAGGTCTCTGAAACTCCACAAGCAAAGCCACAAGGATGTTAAGTTTGTCTAGTGAGAAGGTCCTAGCCATTCTCAGGCATGCCTCTTATGGAGTAAGGACAAGTCAGAGGAGTTGTGAACTAGCCCAAGGCCTGGGGGGTTCTCTGAGATTGGTGAGACTGCATACTGGAGCCCTGCTGGCAGCTGGGAGCCTTCTCCTCATCCACTTCCCTGGAGCGATGCTTGGCCCCGCCCCCTGCAGTTTTGCAGAGTGAGGTCATTGGCAGATATAGGTTTTTCCATTCTGGTAGAATAGGAGTTAGGATACTGCACTTGGGGGAGGGACCCAAGAGAGCTGATTGTCCACCCTTTAGGCACAGGAGTGGGTGGATTTCTCTCCTGTGACAGCTACTTTGAGGCATAAACTTGTCTGGGGCCTCCTGAACTGCAGGGTCCAGAATGGCCCACTTTACAGAGGCCCCAGAGACTTGGCCCCTCCTCTTTCCTCTTAGTACAGATAGTTGGGAGAAGTCCAGAAACAGGAGAACCTTACTGAAGCTCCCACAGCATTTTAGAGGCAAAAACCTTGTTCACATCTGGACTTATAACATCCTGGACCACATGACCACAGCTCAACACCGAGGACATTTAGGGCAGAGAGGTTTTGTGCTATGCATTGTGGATAGAACCACTGACCCGGCCGCCCTCAACGTTAGAAGTTAGAGAGGGAAGCAACAGAGAAAAGTACTGTGTCTGAGACCCCATGACACATACCTTCAAGATACTAAGGCAGCCCAGGAGGAGACCTTGAAGCACATGAGGGGGTCCAGGGCCTCTGAGCACTTTACTCAGAGTAAAACTGCTGACTTCGTTCTTGGAAAATAGAAGTAAATGCTGGGTTTGGTAATCTGGTCCGCATCCTGGCTGGAAAAAGCAGGCTCATGGAGTTTGACTGCAAGCAGGAGGGCTATGTGTGGTGAGCTGGCCTGCTGACACTTCCTTTCCTGTTACACGGTGCCTTGGAATGCTCACGGAGGGCAAGCGGAATGCAGTGGGAAGGAAACCGGCCAGCCAGAAGACAGCTCAGCCTCTGACTTGCGCGGTGATCTTGAGCCATTGCTCTGCTTTCTCCAGGCCTCAGTTTCCCCATCTGTGAAGTGGGTGGGAGTGGAAGTAGGGATAGGGTCAGGTAAGCCTTTGTGGGCTCCAAGTATGTCTCGGAGCCATGTTCTTGCGTGCTGTCCCTGACCTCTTTAAGTTTCATGGGCCTCTGAGAAATTCTCATGGGTCTGACTTTGGGGACCTGGGTTTCTGAGGATCTTGAATTCACTCCCCAAAGTGTCAGTCCAGAGCACCCACAGTCCTGCAGAACATGACTTTCCCTTCAGAGCTCCCCATCAGAGAGTCTCTGCCAAGCCAGGAGAGTGAGATGCTGTTGGATTTGGGTCTGGGCACTGCTCCTAAGAATGATCTGGTTTCAAGCTCTTGGCTGGGTCCTGGAGTTCCTCTCTCCAACTGAAGTCATTGCTGAAACACTTTATTCTTCCACCGATGACATTCTAGCTGCTTGTCCCAGGTGACTTCATGGTTGGAGCCCTGGGCTGGCAGCCCCTGAATCAGAGCCCCATCTTGGCCCAACTGGCACTTATACGAAGAAAATATATCTTCATGATGCTGCCTGGGAAACCCTGTGAACCCTGTCAAAGTCTTGGGGTGCTCTGCTTAGGTACGGCTAGGTTCCCAACTTAACATCAAAGAAAAGAGTTTCAGAACAAGTCAGGGTGAAGCAAAGTCATGAGTTTATCAATGAAAGTGAGACACCAGACACATTTGAAAAGAATCAAGGGGGGTGGGGTGTCAAGAGTAGAACAAATGTAAGCATTTCTGTAGATGTAGGTGTGTGTGTGTGAGAGAGAGAGAGAGAGAGAGAGAGAGAGAGAGAGAGAGAGAGAGAGAGAGAGAGAGAGAGAGGGAGGGGAGAGGGAGAGGGAGAGAGATTTAGGGGCTTTGAAGTGGCTTAATCTACGACTAAGTTTAGGGGAAGGATGGCCCTGGTATATTTCATATCAACAGAAGTCTGTTTTTGAGGAGAGTTTTTAGAGGTCTTGCCACTGGAGAAGAGGATGCTGGAGGGAGGGGAACATTTATCAGTGGATTCTGACTTAGTCACAAGATAGTGGAGCAGAAGGCAACTAGTCTAGTTCCTCCTGTCACCCTCCATGGTCACATGCACCATACACAAACATGAAGTGAGCAGCATAGTCCTCTCTTGTCAGTCTGTCTGGCCAGTTGTAGCAAATGCTTGGGGAGTGCACGGCTGAGAAACAGAAGTCAGAATCAGGCGAGTGTGAAGGGCCCTTGTCCCTCCTCATAACGGAACGCCTTTATTTCCTAACACCTGAACAGAAGCAGAGCCAATCTTCATTCTCCATTTTCTGATGGGGAGGAGGGAGATCAGGGAGATGGTCTGATGCTTCTTGAGGAAGTTTGAGGGTGAAAAGCTGAGGGTGGGGGCAGGTGCCTGCAATCGGAGTGCTGCGGAAGCAAAGGCAGAAGGATCTGGCCCAAGTTGGCAAGCTTCAGTCAGAGTCCTGTCTCAAAAGCAATGGAGAGTGATTGAGGAAGACACCCAGTATTAACATCTGGTTAATATACACTTGCTGCAGGCACCTCCAGCTCGAGCACACATGCGTGTGCACACACAGAGACACATGCATACATACATCATACCCACAAGTGAAGTGAGCGGCATAGCCCTCTCTTGTGAGTTATTTGAGCTGTTCCTGTCTGTCCCCTATACTCATCCTTGCCCTCTGCCTGCTGATCTTGCCCTGCAGAAGACCAGAGGGCCCTGTGTCCTGCACTCTCCCCTTATTCCTTCAGATCCGAGGGGGCCATGACTTTCTGTTGTTGGGAGTCTGTGCTTCACCCAAGGCTATACTAGAAAAATCAAAAGTCCCTTCACTTCTCCGAAGAAATGACAAGCACAAGGAAAGATGCTAAACAATGCTAATCGTAAGAGAGATGCAAATCAATATCACAGCCATAGCTCTTCACTCTTTTTGGGAGTCCCACCCCCAAAACAGAAGAAGTAAGTGTTGGCGAGGGACTAGAGAGAGTAAGCTGTGCACGCACTGGGGTGGACTGTGCACCTGCTACCGCTAGGGAAACAGTAGTCACTTTCTCAGAGAACTAAAAACATCATTTCCAATGAGTCAGCCTCCCACTTCCAAATCTAGACCCAACACAACTGAAAGCTGAGTCTGGAAGAGAGGCAGTGATCTGGTGTTCGTCTAAGCGTGCGACAACCCAGGTGGAAGCAAGCTGTGTCCACAGAGGGACACAGGAGTGAGTACAGAAAGTGTGACCACCTAGGCGAAGGCTTATTCAGCCTTCAAAGGGAAGGGGATCCTATGACAAACATGATGGCCTATGCTGGACCTGGGCCACTTGAAGAAGTACCTGGCATATTCAATCATGGAAAAAGGCACTCCGGAGACAGAGGTGCAGATCTCTGTGGTTTTAAGGCCAGCATAA
The DNA here is from genome assembly GCF_011064425.1 of Rattus rattus. Classification (NCBI taxonomy): domain Eukaryota; kingdom Metazoa; phylum Chordata; class Mammalia; order Rodentia; family Muridae; genus Rattus; species Rattus rattus. The sequence goes on from NC_046154.1 coordinate 90,802,764, forward strand.
TCTACAAAGGGAGCTCCAAGTCAGAAGACCCTGTCTCAAGGAAGGGAGGGAGGGAAGGAGGGGGAAAGTGAGGGAGGGAGGAAGTGAGGGAGGAAAGGGAGGGAGGAAGGGAGGAAGGAGGAAGGAGGAAGGAAGGAAGGAAGGAAGGAAGGAAGGAAGGAAGGGGAGGGAGGAAGAAAGGGAGGGAGGAAGGAAGGAAGGAAGGAAGGAAGGGAGGAAGGAAGGAAGGAAGGGAGGAAGGAAGGGAGGAAGGAAGGGAGGGAGGAAGGGAGGAAGGAAGGGAGGGAGGAAGGAAGGAAGGGAAGGAAGGAAGGGAGGAAGGAAGGGAGGGAGGGAGAGGGAGGAAGGAAGGAAGGAAGGAAGGGAGGAAGGGAGGAAGGGAGGAAGGAAGGAAGGAAGGAAGGAAGGAAGGGAGGAAGGAAGGAAGAAGGAAGGGAGGAAGGAAGGAAGGGAGGAAGGAAGGAAGGGAGGAAGGAAGGAAGGAAGAGGGAGGGAAGGAAGGAAGGAGGAAGGGAGGAAGGGAGGGAGGAAGGGAGGAAGGAAGGAGGAAGGGAGGAAGGAAGGGAGGGAGGAAGGAAGGGAGGGAGGGAGGGAGGAAGGAAGGAAGGAGGAAGGAGGAAGGAAGGAGGAGGAAGGAAGGGAAGGAAGAAGGAAGGAAGGAGGAGGGAGGAAGGAGGAGGAAGGAAGGGAGGAAGGAAGGGAGGGAGGGAAGGAAGGAAGGAGGGAGGAAGGAGGGGGGAGGAAGGAAGGAGGAAGGAAGGAAGGAAGGAAAGGAAGGAGGGAAGGAAGGGAGGAAGGAAGGGAGGGAGGAAGGGAGGGAGGGAGGGAGGAAGGAAGGAAGGAAGGAAGGAAGGAAGGGAGGGAGAGGAAGGAAGGAAGGAAGGAAGGGAGGAAGGAAGGAAGGGAGGAAGGAAGGGAGGAAGGAAGGGAGGAAGGGAGGGAGGGAGGAAGGGAGGGAGGGAAGAGGGGAGGGAGGAAGGAGGAAGTGAGGGAGGAAAGGGAGGAAGGAGGGAAAGAAGGGAGGGAGGAAGAAGGGAGGGAGGCAGGGAGGAGGGAAGGAGGGGAGGGAGGGGAGGGGGAAAGTGAGGGGGAGGAAGTGAGGGAGGAAAGGGAGGGAGGAAAGGAGGAAGGAAGGGAGGGAAGAAGGAAGGGAGGGAAGAAAGGAGGGAGGGAGGGAGGGAGGGAAGAGGGGAAGGAGGGGAGGGAGGGAGTGAAGAGGGGAGGGGAGGGAAGGAGGGGAGGGAAAGAAGGGAAGGAGGGAAGAAAGGAGGGGGGCAAGCTCTCCTAACACATACTTTTCATCTCAACCACTCAAAAGAGGCGAAGGCAGGAGGATCGCAAACTCGAAATCAGCTTGGTGTACAGCGTACGTCCGATTAAGGTTAACCTATATCACCATAGTGAGATCCTGTCTCAAGAACTAGACACCGGGTTGGGATGTAGCTTAGTGAACTTAAACTCTAACATAACAAACACAGAAACCAACATGGAGAAAAGAAATGTTCCTAGGAGTCCAGACGTTACTAACAGGCCTAGAGTCTGGGTGTTGCAAGATGAGAAAGTTCTATCAACTAATTGCACAACAGCAGGGCTATACTTAGAACTACGGAGCTCAGTATTAAAATGATTAAGACAGCTTTTTAGAAATTTATCAAATTTTATCTTTTGAGTGTGTGCAATTAAATCCCAATTAAATCTTTTGTTTGGGCTATGTGAGTCCTTTTTTAAAATTCTTCAGAAAACCGGTGGTTCCCAAACTTCAATTTTCTGGGAATCTTTTTTTCAAAAAAGAAAAATCCCCAAACCCAAGCCACACCCATTAAACCACTAACTGAAGGCAGAACAGAGGCCAGGGGAGGTGATCCAGGGCACATGTGTGAATCTGGTCCCCCTGAAATGATGGCCTCATCTGGGTCTGCTGTCTTTTGCTGAGAGTCTGTGTAGATGGTGCTCAGTAAAGTGTGCTGCGGATGCGACTGTCATCATTGCTGTTATCTCTTGGGGATCCCGGCCGACCTGGGGCCTAGACAGGAAGATACAGATCTTGATTTGGAGACCGGAGGGTTGATTGAAGAGGGTAGCAGATCATTACAATGACCAGGGGCCCTTGCTTCAGAGTCTGCCCCCATGCAGCTGGCGTCCTTAGAGGTTCTAAGAAGCCCTGGTCCACTCAGCCGGGTGAAGCAACATGGAAGCCAGCAAGCACACATTAGGGCTGGCTTGCTACTGGGATGGGGTAACTTTTCAGTTTTCCAGGGCTCTTCAATCACCCCTGAAAGTCCCTCTGGGCTGTCTGGTCTGAGGCCATTGCTGTCTGTTACCTGTATTTACCTCCAACCTCCAAATATCTCCCCTAATGCTCGCTCCTGTGAGTGGGGGCTGGGTTCCCTATGAAGAAAGTCAGGGCCAGATAAAAAGACCTACTGGCAGCTTACCTTGCCAGAAGGTATGGATCCTATAAGATCCTTGTCTACCAAGTCAGGACCTCTAACAAAGTCAGCCCCTTCCTCCAAGGAGTCTATCTTCATACAAATGACTCTACCATTCAAGCACTTCCCATGGGTCCCATTCACCTATTTAATGTGAATCTCACACAACTGCAAGGTCTCATTCTATCTCCCCAGATGATCTCTTTATCCCCCAATTTGCTGTCTGTTCTGGTCATCCCACAGTACTTTCTGTCCCCATCTTTGGGTCTCCTTCCCTGAAGGCCATCCCAATGTCACCGGCTCCAGGAAGCCCTCCAGCTCCCCACATCACAAACACCCTTCTGGCCGCCAGAGGACGTTGCTGTCGTGGTGGTTCTCTGTAGAGCCAAGAAACAGAGTTCAAGCCCTACCTACCTACCTCATCATCAATGATAAGAATTAAGAGAGGAAAGGACGAGTGGCTTCAGTGCCCAGGACAAGAAAACAGGGACAGTTTGGTGTCCCTGGGGAGCCACTCCAGGCCAGAGGCACCTCAGCCGAGCCAGCGCTGGGACACGCGCCGATCTGCCTTCAGAGCCTGTTTTTGTTTTCCATCTCCCCAGGCGAAGGCTGCGGGGGTGTTTGGAGCCACAGCTGTTTTTTATTGCATTGAGTCTCAAAAAAGCCCTGAGCATATTTTTAGAGAGAAGGGGGGAAAGGAATATTTTCTTTCCTGACCCAAGAGGAGGGCTTGCTCCAATTTCGCATCTGTTTGCCCTGCTGGGTGGAGCTGGCAAGGCAGTCTCCAGAGGGGACTCCTCCAGGAGAGGGCCGAGCGGATGAGCTCATGGGCAGGCTGTGCCTTCGGACATCATGCCTGCAGCCCAACATGCAGAAGCACGCACATGCGCAGTGGAGGTAAGGGACCCATGTGCTGAATGAAAGAGAGTGGAGGAGCTGAAAGGACCTGGGCCACTAGGGTCTCAAGCCCCCAGTGCCACCAGAAAAGTGTGACTGAAAAGGGATGTGTTGGTTTCTTGTTGCTGTGGTAAACATACTCTGGCAAAAGCAACTCAAGGGAGAAAAGATTTGTTTACTTGTTTGTTTTAGCTCACAGCCCACCACAGGGGAGTCAAGGCAGCAGGAGCCTAAGAAGCTGGCCACATCCCATCAGAATTAGCAAGCAAAGTGGGTTGGATGAACACTAGTACTTAGCTCACTGTATGTACTTTATACAATCCAGGGTCCCTGACCTCCCCACTAGAGAATGGTCCCACCCACATTAAAGGTGGGTCTTTCGTTTTAAAGACTCTTATTTTTGTTATTTTAAGTTATATGTATGGTCTGTGTGTGCATGTGAGCACAGGTCCCTGTAGAAGCCAGGGGGATCCCATAGAACTGGAGTTACAGCAGTTGTGATCCACCGGACATGGGTATATGCTGGGAACCGAGCTTGGGTCCTATACAAGAACAGTATGCACTCTTAATCACTGAGCCATCTCTCCAGTCTCCAAATAGATCTCTCCACATCATTTAACACCATCAAGATAATCCCCACGATCGTGACCAGAGGCTTAAGTGATTCTAGATTCTGTCAAGTGACAGTTAACTTTAGCTGTCACGGGTAGCTTCACTCCGTGTCTACACCCAGGACCCCGGTTATGCCATGCTCCCTCTGGGTGCCCGGATCTATCTGATCACACAAGTTGCGATGGGAATAAAAAATGTACAGCTGTTATCCATCGTCCCAAGAGTGCACAGCCGGTTCCTAGTCATCCAAAGATGCTACTGGGGCGAAGGAAATCCCAGCTCCTTACAAGCTTCACTGAACTCTGGAGCGTTATTGTTAAAAGTAATTGCTCAATCGAAAGGAGCTAATTGTGTTGGTGGTGTGCAAGTGTGTGCATTCATGCCTCTGTGTGTGTGTGTGTGTGAACACCTGGTGTATGTACCGTGGCTTGTTTCTGTGGGTCCTGTGTGTGCATGTAGAATGGGTACTGTTACAGCTATTTGAGCACAATATTATGTCTTCAGCGTGTGTCATGTGGCTCTTGTAGAGACATTTCAATCCAGCAATATGGCTGCTCTGGCAAGGGATTACATCCAAACACCTTCTAGTCTGTGCGATCCATTTGGAATGCAGACAAACCACACACCTTTAATCCCTCTGGCTGAAATACAGACATGACTTTGATCCTTAGTATACACCTTTGATCCTAAAGTGACGAGTCAGAGAAAGATTTTGACAGAATGAATCAGATAGGATATGCCCAACTCTCACAAGGCAGACAGGAATGAGAGACTACCTAAGAGCAGTACAGAGCGCATCGGGAGAAGAGGGCAGTTCAGTGAGTGCAGTTCAGTGCAGTTTGGTGCAGTTTGGTTGAATGCAGTTGGGTTCAGTTGAGTGCAGTCAGTGTGGTCAGTGATGCTCAGTTCATAGAATTCAGAGGCAGTTTTTTTTGTAGGCTTAGATTTTTTTTCAAAACCTACTTTATTTAGGGTTCTTAAACAATTCAACCTCCTTTCTAACCCACTGACCAGAGGTAAGGAAGAAAGAAGGTTAATAGGAAAAGGGTTTTGTGGAGCCGCTGAGAAATAGTTCCTTGGGGCAATTCCACTCTTCATTGTCAGGATAACAGCAGTTCAGTTCAATAGCAAACAGCAAGCATGAGTCATTAGCAGGCACAAGATCCAGCAGAAACAGCAAGGCTCCCACCAAACTGGCATCAGAAGTAGACAACATCAGCCAGAATACCACTAGAAGCTTTTTGGTGTGTTTCTCTCTACAAAGTGAAGACCACCAAAGACCAGTGAAGACCAGTGAAGACCAGCTTTGTGTGGTATAGCATCCTCTCACTGTTTGCAGGGTTCTATATATATTCTTTCTAAATATCACAAGTGTCTCTCAAGTGTCTGTTTTCAGCAAAACATCGCATGCCCTCTCTTAAGACAGCGTCCAGAAAAATATCATGTGACACAACCGAGTTGTTAAATAAACCAGAAATTTCCATTTCAGTGTTTCTAAGCAGAGCAATTCAGTGAGAAGCCAGTTTGAATCAGTCAGCTTGGAGAAGTGTTTTCAGTCAGAACAGCTGAGTTTGAACCAGCCAGCCAGATTTCAGAAAGAACCAGAAAGGGCAAGCTTATTCAGCAGTAAGCCTCAGAGAGGACAATTAGATCTGGCAAATAAAAATTACTTTTATAGGATCTGATGCTCAGTCTCCAGGAAATGTAGCTGGGTCCATTCTGAGTACCAGCCAGAACCAGTTGAAACCGAGGCTACAGTCCTCTCCCTAGTCCATCTTTTTCATATCTTTCTTATATGTATAGCATGACAAATAGAGGCTGCTGAAAGGTAAGTCACGTTTCAAAACCCTGCTACCCACCTGTCTTGCCCCAAGTCATAAGACTTTGGCCTCTGGTGACACCCCAAAATCCCACAGCACAGATAGCAGTAGACAATACAGCTGTGGTTGAACTGGCCTTCAAAGCACCTCAGTGCCAGAAAGGAGAGGGGAGGTGCAGAAAAAAAAATCTGTGACAACAAGGACACCATAGCAATCCCAGCAGCCACCACTACAGCCCAGCAAAGGCTCCGAGAGCTGCCTCTAGAGGCTTCTATGAACATGGCCTAGATCCTTCTCTCACCTGTCCATCGGGAGGCATCAGCGACCTGCTTTGTTGAAGGAGTAAAGAGGCTCAGAGGGGAGAGAGAAGGGAAGGCAAACCCCTGGCAGCCACCAGCACCCAAGAGGACAGCCTGGAGCCAAGAGAAGGCTTTCTACATTTTGAGATCAAGTCAACGAAGTTGGGGGCAGTCTGTAGGTATGTGGGTCCATGCGGAGGGGCACAGAGTCTTTGCAGTGCAGATATGAACAAGCTGAGGAGGAGGTGGGAAGCAATGCTACTGGGCACACCAGACTGTAGAGCTTCTCTCCTGGGCACACCAGACTGTAGAGCTTCTCTCCTTGCTCTCTACCCATCTGTCCCAGAGAGCTGGCAGGCCTGACCTGTGTCCCATGCTCCCCTTGCCCTTCCAGAGTTCACCTCTAACCTCTTGGGAACTGATGCAGCTCAGCTGGAGACCACCAGACCTTCTTGGGAGCTGGGTGTCGAGGGTGAAAAGAAAGAGATCCAGATTTGAAGCCTTCCCAGCCTCCCTCTCACCCAGAGCCTCAGTTCCCTCCTCTGTAAAGTAGAGACTTCAACTTGCCGCCTCTAAGGCTGGTTAGAGGATTCTGAGTGAGTGTGTAGAGTATCTGGCACATGGGCCTGGCACAAGAGAGGCGCTTGATCGATGTGTGTCCTGTTCCTGTCCCCAGCTGCCCTGGGTAACCAAGAGTTATAAGCTAGGCTTCACTGATCCAAAGGTCAGGCTTCCCTGGGTCCCAGCAGAAGCTTAGAGAAACAAAGAGCAGTTCTTGGAAAGTCACTATCCTGTGCTTCCACAAATAGGAGGCCATGAGGCCAGTGCCACCAGACCTCACTAGGACTATGGCAACCTTCCCTTCCCTACCTCCCACTGGCATCCTTGGCACTGTGGTTCAGCCCACGCTGCTCTCAGCCCTAAGAACTCACCAAATACCAACAGCTTGGTCTCTTCCTGGAGACATTTCACCTGGCCCTTTCCTCTCAGAGCCCCAATGCTCCCCTCATAGGAATAAAGTCCTTGGTCTTCAGCTGGATATTCCAATCCCCCCTGTGTGTGGCCAGCACCAACTTCCAATATATGCGTACATTTTCACCATCTCCTTGCTGCTCCACGTGCTTGCTACAATCTGCAGGAAGAGCTTCGTTAGTGTCTGGCACATTGCTGGGAGGTAGAGGCACTCAGTTACCTGAAGTCTTCAGAAACACCAGGCCTCTGCCCTCTCAGGGTCCCTGAATGCCATCCCCCTCCGCTGACAATCTGACTTGCCCTTCAAGACTTCCCTAGTTGGCATCTCCTCTAGGAAGCTTTCCCTCCAGGAGAGTGTGGACATCTTCCTCTCCAGGATAGTGTAGAAATCTTCCATGGGAACTGCCTAGTGTTTCCAGTTCTTTCTGTCATTGCTGGCCTGTGGAGGTGCAATGGCTAGAGTTCCTGCCCACTGGGCTGGCATGGTCTTCCCTCCCAGTGGTTCTGTGGTGTCTGTGCTTCAACCCTTCTTGCTCACAGCTGTTCTCTGCCCCACGCCTGCTCTGGGAGCACCCCACATCCTACACCACCCTAAAGGCCTTAGCACAGTCTTCATTTGGCTGGCAAAGTTTCCTGAGGTTTGTGAGCTAGTAAAGTGTACCCCAACCGTGAGCACAAGACAACTGACATCCTGTTCTGGCTGTTTTTGTGTATCAACTTGACACAAGCTGGAGTTATCATAGAGTAAGGAGCCTCCCTTGAGGAAATGCCTCCATGAGACCCAGCTGTAAGGCATTTTCTCAACTAGTGATCAAGGGGGAGGGCCTAGACCATTGTGGGTGATGCCATCCCTGGGCTGATCATCCTGGGTTCTATAAGAAAGCAAGCTGAGCAAGCCAGGGGAAGCAAGCCAGTAAGAAACACCCCTCCATGGCCTCTGCATCAGCTCCTGCTTTCTGACCTGCTTGAGTTCCAGTCCTGACTTCCTTTGGTGATGAACAGCAATATGGAAGTGTAAGCTGAATAAACCCTTTCCTCCCCAACTTGCTTCTTGGTCATGATGTTTGTGCAGGAATAGAAACCCAGTCTAAGACAAGTTGGTACCAGAAGTGGGGTATTCCTGTGACAACCTGACCATGTTTGGGGGAGGACAGTGGGAGGACTTTGGAACTTTGAGCTAGAAGAGCCATTGGTATGTTAAGAGCCCTGTGGGATGTTCTGTAGGAGCTTGGAAGATAATGTTGAGAATAGTGCAGAAGATGGAGGCCTGGCTTATGAAATTTCAGAGAGAAGGTTAAAGACTCTTATCTGTTGCTGTTTTGATTCTGTGGTTTTGGTTAGCTGTGATTAACAAGGTATCAGAACTACTAAAGCAAAACCTTTTCATTACTGGGACTATTGATGCTGGTCAGCTGGAGCTAAGAAATTAGCGGTGATTAAGAAGAGACCAGCATCATTGAGGTGAAATCTTCTGGGAAGTGTTTGAGAGTACAAAGAGACTGTGTTCCAGAGATAGCCAAGGTTGTACCTCGTGCTGTGGCTGGACCCGGTAATGTGTAAGAGTCACCCAGGTGATACTGGTTTTGAAGGCAGGAAGGGGTCATGAAGAGCAGCTGAGGCTCAGCACTGGGAGAGGCCATGGAAGGCCATTGGTGAAGGTGCAGCCTCAGTTGCAGTTGATGGCCCAGGACTGAAGGGGTCGTGAAAAGGATTTGAGGCTTGGCACCATGGGGAGAGCCTACAGAGGTTATTGGTGAAGCCTAGTTGCAGCAGAAGACAGCAGTATTCTGGGAGATGCCAGTACCATGAGATGACCACCAAGAGCAGCAGCAGCAGTGGAGCACAGGCATCTGGAGCCTAGAATACAAGGTGTGCGCTACAGAGGGCAGAGCTGGAGAAGTGACCCAAGACCTTAGAGAAGCCCAGAAGATTGTGAGTGGATCCCAGACATTGGACATTTAAGAGTTTGATTTCGTTTTTGATTGTGACTGTGCCCTGACATTTTTCCCTCTTGTAGGAAGAAAGTATTTTAGTGGGGCCCACAGTTAAGAGACTTTGAATTGTAAAAAGACTGAATTTTAAAAGAGATTGGATATTTTAAAGGGATTGAAAATTTAATACATAAGAATTTGTAAAGACCGTGAGACTCTTAAAGTTATTTAGATCTTGGGAATGAATAAGAAAGTAAGGGTTGAGGCTTAATAGTGATGTGTTTGTGTGTCAAGTTGACAAGGGGTCAATTGTACTGGCTGGTTTTGTGTGTCAACTTGACACAAGCTGGAGTTATCACAGAGAAAGGAGCCTCCCTTGAGGAAATGCCTCCATGAGACCCAGCTGTAAGGCATTTTCTCAACTAGTGATCAAGGCGGGAGGGCCCAGCACATTGTGGGTGATGCCATCCCTGGGCTGGTCATCCTGGGTTCTATAAGAAAGCAGGCTGAGCAAGCCAGGGGAAGCAAGCCAGTAAGAAACACCCCTCCATGGCCTCTGCATCAGCTCCTGCTTCCTGACCTGCTGGAGTTCCAGTCCTGACTTCCTTTGGTGATGAACAGCAACGTGGAAGTGTAAGCTGAATAAACCCTTTCCTCCCCAACTTGGTTGCGATGTTTGTGCAGGAATAGAAACCCTAAGACACATCCCAAGTTCAGACATGGCCACTGAGGAATTTGTCAGCTATCTCTTAAGCACAGACCATCCCTAAGCAGTCGAAGAGAAAAACCTGGCCTCAAGGAAAGTTCTGGATGCTTCCCTGTCTCCTGTCTTGATGTCCCATCATGCTCCTTCCTGTCTCCGTGTCCCATCATGCTCCTTATGATAAAATTCCCAGTGCTGTTCAGAACTTTGGCTAGAGAGTGAAGTTGCCTGGCAGCCTCCTCTGTGCACCTTACAGCAGGTGAGGAGTGTTCCTGATGCTATCCTGCTCAGTGAATTTAAGGATAGATGTGGGCTAAGGTGATAACAGAAATGGCGCTCCTCCATCATTGCTGCGCTCCCGCTGCTGAGCCCAACCCCCCTATCCTGTCGCTACACATAACCTTACCAGAAAGCTCCGCCACTTACAGGACAGTAAACTGCTGCCAAAGGAAAAGCAAGCCATTTGACCGAGGCCATTCATGGGATCAGAGCCACTATGGAGGAGATACTGTGATCCATGTCATCCCAGGGAAGCCTGAGACGGAAGGGTCTACAGTGTTCAGAGGAGCAGGGAAGTCCTGGGGTCAAATCTTGACTCTTCTTTTTGTGTAGATCCCTCTGCCCTAGGGCCTCACTGTCCACATCTGTGCCACACTGATAGACACGTGAAGACTTGTAGGCTGAGCAGGGACCCCAGAAAGGGCTGTGGGAATGGCAGCAGGGCCGCTGCTGCAGCCTGGCCTTCCTGTTTCACTGAGTAGCCAGCACCTGGCTCTGCAGGAAACTTGGAGGAGCTGGGGTAGAGGTTCTTCCTGTGGGCAGGAACGGGGGTGGGGGTAGGGGTGGGGGAATGACGCCTCTACCCAGATGCCCAGCCCTGGTCCTGCTCTCATAACTGCTTCTTTCCTCTCAGGCCTCACAGGCCCAGCCTGGGCTCAAAGGCTCATTGTTCTCCCTCCCCCCAACTCTCCCCACCCACCCCAGACCCTAAACAGGCTAGGCATTCCCTGCTGGGAACCATGAGCTAAAAATAGCCCAGCAGTGTTTGGGTCCAGCAGCTTATCTGGCTTCTGGGGTCAGAAGGTGCCTGAGCTCTTCCTGTCCACCACTCTGGTGAAGCCTAGCTTGGTCAACTCCCAGGTCAGGCTGACCTGGGAGCCCAAACGCACATCACAAAGTGCTCAATGGAAAATCCAAAGTTGGCTCTGGTTCCGGAGGATTAGAACCCGGTGGCATGTCCACAGCCTGGTGGAGTTCAGAGTTCAGAGGTAAGCTAGCTCAACTTGGCAAGGGTTGGGAGGAAGGGCCTGCGAAAACAGGACAGTACAGCTAGGGAAGGAAGACAGAAGCCATGGAATGAGGAGGGGGCCTCGCTGCCTCAGGATCTACCTACTGCAGGGGAGAATCGAGGAACCGCTCAGGCTCTTCTTAGAGGGCCCTGAATACTAGGTAGGCTCTCCTGTACTTGTAGGCATCCCCCATGGGCACCTTTTCTTCCAAGACCTTCCCTCACACTTCTTCGGGGGGTGGGGGGTACTCCTAATCCTTGACACAGAAGCTGAAAGCTGAGGAAAGTGAATGCTCATAGCATGTCTTTCCAGGCCTCAGGAGTGGCTAAGTCTGCTTGAGAGATGGAAATGCCAAAGACAGCAGTATAAGAAAAAAAAAATACCCCTCAGCATATACACATTAACACATGAAGTTTATTCCAGGGATGTCAGGGTGTTTTGATAGGAAGACCCCATCAGTGGAAGGAAGACCCCATCAGTGGGAATGATCACATAGGCTGAAGAAGGAAAGTCACATGAATGTATCAACTGCTGTAAAAACAAAACAAAACAAAACAAAACAAAGCAAAAAGCATTCAAGGGGCTGGAGAGATGGCCCAGTGGTTACGAGTACTTGCTGCTCTTCCAGAAAGCCTGGGTTTGACCCCCAGCACCCACATGGTGGCTCACAACCATCTGTAACTCCAGTTCCAGGGGATGCAGCACCCTCTCCTGGCCTCTGTTCACACCAGACACACTCATGGTGCACAGACATCCATGAAAGCCACACAACCATAGATCTTGTGGTGATTTGAATGAGAATGGTCCCCATAGGCTTGTATATTTGAATCCTTGCCCAGCTGGTGGAACTGTTTGGGAAGGACTAGGAAGTGTAATCTTGGAAGAGGTGTGTCATTGTGGGAAGGGATTTAAGGTTTCATTCCCAGCTAGCTCTCTTTCTCTGCTTCGTGCCTGTGGATCAGGATATTTAAGCTCTCGGCTATTGCTCCTGGACTGTGCTCCCATGACTTGCCTGCCACACTACTCACTGTGATAATCACAGACTCTAATCCTTTGGAACCATGAGCCCTATTCAATAAATATCTTCTTTTATAAGTTACCTTGGTCATGGTGCCTCATCACAGCAATAGGAAGGCAAGAAAGACACATGTAAGATAAAGTTAAGAAAAAAATTAAAGCACTGAAGGAGATTGCTCAGAGACTAGAGTGCCTGACACACCGTTTGAATCCCAAGAACACAAATAAAGGCCAGATACAGTGTTCTGCATCTAACATACCAATACAGTGTTTTGTGCGCTTAACATCCCAGTACAGTCTTGTCTACCTAACATCCATGTATAGCATTATACAGCTAATATCTCAGTGTTTCTATGTTGAGACCGGAGGTAGAGTCAGAGGAACCCATCAAAACTCAAGGGCTAGCTATCCTGAAACTTACAGTGACAAGCAAGAGCCCTTGCCCCAAACAAGGCAGAAGGTGAGGACTGATGTCTGGTTTCCAAATGACCCTGCACTCACGCTCACACACATGTACCTACATCTAATATACACAGGCTTGCACACACACACACACACACACACTCGTGTACTTATATGCAAACATACAGGTATGCACACTTGTGCTTTTGCACTTGTACACACACATACACAGATGCATGCACATGTGCCACACTGTACGTGACTTTACCAACACAAGATAATCTCCGTATAAAGGTCATCTGCAAAAGCTCCCGTTGCTCTATTTAGTGAGGAAAGATTAGATAAGACCTTGTGTTGACAAAGACAGCCAGATCAGAAAGAAACAAGTTAAACTGTCTCTATTTGCATGACTGTTCAGAGAAACCCAAAGCACTTGGAGGTTGGAGGACTTCTAAAATATTTTTGTATTTTTTTGGGGGGAGAGGGGGAATGGGTGAGGTACAACCCACTTAGTTTTAGTTGTGACTTCACTTGGCCCAGAATTATCTATGGGAGCCTAGACTGGGGGATTGCCTTGATCAGCTTGGCCTGAGGACATGTCTGTGGAGCATTTTCTTGATTTCTAGTTGCTAAGTAAGATGGCTCAGCTCACTATGGGTGGCACCATCCCTAGGCAGGTGAGCCTTGGTTGTATAAGAAAGGTAGATGAACCTGAGCTGGAAAGCAAGCCAGTAGACAGCACTCTTCCATGGACTTTGCCAGTTCCTGCTTCCAGGTTCCTGCCCTGACTTCCTGCCCTGAGTTCCTGCCCAGAGTTCCTTGGATGTTGGACTATAAGCTATAAAGTGAAATAAACTCTTTCCTCCCTAAGTCATGGTGTTCATTAACAGAAATAAAAAAAAGCTGGACTGAGTACTAATGTAATAGAATACATTTAAGATTTGCATGTGAAAAAGCAACAAATGCTGACAGAAGTAGTAGGAGTCTGACTTAACAGAGAGACACCCATGCTCTTGGAGTGGGAGGTCCACCACAGCACACAGACCAAACTGTATTCCCCAAGCAATAACTATCACGATCTCAAGAGGGCTTTGTATATTAGATAAGAGTATCCCCCAGTTAGTAAGGCAACCAGAATGGCTAAAATAATTTCCCAAAGAAAATGATTGCCTAGCAAGCATGAAGCCCCAGATTTGATCCCCAGCACTGCACAAACTAAGCATGGCTGCATTCCTGTAGTCCCAGCTCTCAGGAGATGGAGGCACAGAGGCCAGAAGTTCGAGGTTATCCTCAGCTATTTCCTCATCTATTAGAGCGAGTCCTAGATCAGCCTGGGCTACAGGAAACCTTTCTGCAAAATAATGAATGAGTGAGTGAGTGACTGACTGACTGACTGAATGAATGAATGAATGAATGAATGAATGAATGAATGGTTGTAAAATGGCTCAGCCAGTAAAGTGAGTGCTACGCACGCCCAAGGACTGGAATTCCATCACCAGCATCCACATGAAGAACCAGGCAGAGCACCCTGTGCCCATCACCTCAGCGTTGGGGTGGTGGCGACAAGAGGATCCCTGAGACTTGCTGGCCACTCAGCTGAATTAGTGACCTCTAGTTTTAGTGAAAATTTCTGTATTGAAAAATAAGATTGAAGCCAACAGTTCCCTGTGACCTCCATCTGTACATGTTCACGTGAGCACCTACACACAGGAACACATCTGCACATATGCCACACACCAGAGAGAGATGGGAGGGAGGGAGGAAAAGGAAGGAAGGAAGGAAGGAAGGAAGGAAGGAAGGAAGGAAGGAAGGACCACTGTGCCCAATCCCCAGACTTCATGCGTGTGCTCCATCAATCAAGGCTGTGTGGTGTTGGCTGAGGGGCGGAAAGCAGATCCACAGAACAGAGAGCTCCAAAGCAGACCAATAGATAGAGCAGAGCCACGGGTTCCTGCCGGGTCCAGAAGCGATGCAGCAGCCTGATGCACACTCTTGAGGACGGCAGCTGCCATTGGAACAAGCACCGGTGAAGATGGAGAGAAACCGAACCCCTACACTGAGGTGGGAGTTGAAGCTGCTGAAGTATGAAGGTGCCTCAGGAGGTTACATACAGAGTTCCCTCAGCCACCCCACAGCTAAACACATCCTCAAGAGAGCTGAAGACCGGGCCATGCGCATGAATATTTATCGTGGCATTGATCTCAAAAACAAAACAAAACAAAACAAAAACAACGACCACAAAAGCAGGCACCTGCGAAGGAACATAGAAACCCGGTGTGCTGTGTGAAGTGTGATTGTACACAGTGGAAGGTTCTAGGTAATGAAGAGAGACTCAGGGCTGACACGCTGAGCCTCAGACCGTCAGGGCGTGTGGAGGAGGCCACAGAGTGGGTGACACCATCCCCATGAAATGTCCAGCACAGGCAAATGCAGAGACAGAACAGATTAGGGGGTGGACTAAGGGAGGGAAATGGCTCCTAATGGGTAGGAAGGCATTTTGTGGAAATGTTGAAACTGTTCTGAAGCTGATTGTAACACTACCTGTAAAACCCTGAAAATATTGAAACAAAAGCAAGCATAACCCCTCCCCCCACCACGTTATTGAATTGTCCGTTGCAGGTGACTATCCCCATAAAGTTGGTTTCTTTTCCTTAAGCAACTCAAAAGGACGGAGTCTTTTCAACCAACAGTACTGGAGAGATTGCATAAAAGATTAAGCTCGATTTAATATATAGCATCAAGGGGTTAGCTCAAAGTGGATTATAGACTTCAACACAAAAACCTAAGGAATTGTGGGAAGCTGGGAAGGTGATTCAGGGATTGAGAACCTTGCTGTTCTTCCAGTGGACGAAGTTTGGTTCCCAGCACCTATACCTTGGCTACACCACCTATAACCCCAGCCCCAGTGCCCTCTTCTGGCCTCTGCAGACAACTGCACGCATTTGTACATATGCCCATAGAGATTCACGCACATGAATATAAATATATAAAGATCATTTTTAAACAATAAAACTTTTAGAAAAAAACACATTAGAGAAAAAAATCTAGAGCCTGCGCATCTCAGAGAAAAGTTGTTAGGTCGAACACCAGGACCACAATCCATTCTTAAAAAAATAATAAATTGGACCCCATGAAAACTAACAGTTTTTGCAAAGACAAGAGAATGAGCCAGCAATTATTTGCTGGTGAGATATTCCACAAAGAACACGCATATAGAATATGCAACATACTCTCTTGGAAATGGGTACAAGAGAAGAGAGAATGAGACACGAACAAAATATAATGATCTGTGTTTATGAATATGTCTTAACGAGAGCTATTATTTTGTACTCTGCCCTTTAAAAAAAAATAAGATTAAACCAATAAGCCCCAAAGTAAACAATGTTAGTAGGAAATGGGCATCTCACCCGTGAGCGCGTGCAAGTGGCCGGCAAGTGTACGAAGCAATGCTCAGTATCACTGGTTTGTCCTTAGAAAGATGTGAAGTGAGACTGATGCCGTATGACCCACACATGCCCCAGAACAGCAGTGATGAAACTAAGATACAGAGGATATCACCTGCGGCCAACAGAGCGACATCACCTGCTGCCAGCGGCCAGGAAATAATCTTCTATGGTATGGGGCTGCCACTGTAGAAAATGGTTTGTCAGCCTTTTAAAATGTAAGCCTACACTGACCGCACGACCCAGAAATTGCATTTCTGGTCATCTGCCTAGAGAAGTGGGAACTGACAACCTCACCTAACTCCACATGACTTCTTGCCGTGGCTTTAGATGGACTAACCAGACACTAAGAACAGTCAACGTGTCCTTCAACAGGCCAACAGGCGGATACCAGGCTGTGGCACACATCCACACGGCGAGTGATAAAAAGACCTGATTCACCGATACCACAACGGCTGAGCTACATCTCAAAGACGTTGTAGTGAATGAGAAACAGGACCTCAAATGTCACATGCAGTATGATTCCATTTGTGCAACCTTCTTGAGATGACAAAATTATACAGACGGAACACAAATTGGTGGTTGCTGGTGAGGTGGTGGGGGTGGGGTGCGTGTGGCTATAAAAGGCATTGAGGGAGCTCTTTGTGGTAACAGAATTGTTCTGTCGTTGTGTCACTGCAGCTTCATTGTGGTAGTGGTTCCGCAAATCCACACTTGTGACAAACTGACATCAAACCCCACACATGCTATACAATGCCGGTTTCCATTTTGGATGCTGGTCTGTAATCATGTAAGATGTCCTATTCGGGAGGTACTAGGTGACGGGGGCTAGTTTTTTTCTGTGCTATTTTTGCAATTTCCTGTGAATGTATACTTATTTCAGAACCTCAAAATTTAAAATAAAACCTTGCTTTCGTGACAGTGGGAACTTTCCCAGGAAGACAGGCACCGGCTCGTATGTTGGAGAGCCAGGTCACAGAAGAAGACCTGTGTCCAGCCATGGTGGGGACCCAGCCCACACAGTTCCTTTGAGATCATCTGATGACAGCTATAGGAAGAGCATGAGGGAGAAGAAATGGTGGCTTTTGAACCACTGAGCTTGGGGCAGTTGGTTTTGTAACATGTCATGTGGTAGCTGACTGATATCCACTTGCCTTCCACAGCCTGGAGAGAATAGGTGGCTGCATGGATGAGCGGCTGCTTGTCCCTCAATATCTGTCGTACCCTTAGGTTAGTTACTTCAGAGTCCCAAAGTAATAAAACCTCTGTTTTGTAGTTTGTTTGTTTGTTTGTTTAACTGGCCACATTGCTATCTAGATGAAACCCACATTCCCAACCTCCCTTATAACTCAGTGTGACCATGTGATAAGGTCAGGACTGACATGGGACAACCTGAGGCACCTTCTCAGAGATAACTGGCTCTTGCCTTTTGCCAGTTTCCATAGCCCCCTCACCTCTCACTGATGGCTAGAGCTGAGGCTGTGTGGGAGAAGCTGCATTTTTAGGATACAAAGCAACAACGAAAAGGCACTTGGGAGCATGATGCTCATGGAAACTGCATGCTGGCCGTGGGTTGCAGGCATGTCCATTTGCTTTCTGTGATAGAGATCTTCCGTTTCTGTAACTCCTGAGTCTAGCTCCATGACAGCAGCTACAATGGCAGCTCTTCGCTGAGCAGAAAAGCCAGGCAAGTTAATCCTCCATCCATATTAACTGAGCCGTCTTCATTGCCACACTAAGGAGCAGGGGGAGGGATGCAAAGTCCCTGAGTGGAAACCGACCCAGAGCATTGGGGATGGAAGGCAGGCAGCTGGTCTGCACAGGTCTCACATCTGTTCTCATGCGTAGAGACCTATTGTCACTCTCCCTTCATAAATGAGGGATCAGGGGTTCAGAGAGGTGATGGGCCTCACCTGAGGCCACACAGTATAGAAGTACATGAACATGACTTAACCCCGGTCCACCAGCATCCAAAGGGCCTATTCCAGCCACTCTGGTCCTGGCCTGGAATGAACTGAACTCCTCGGATGGAACCATCTGCTGGCGCAGGAAGACCGGGCAGGAAAAGCAAGCCCTGGACACAGACCCGAAGGCTTGGTTCCCCTGTGGTCCTGCTCATCTCTCCCTATTTCCTGTGTCTCCCTGAGGGCTGCAGACTGAGCTGCCTCCTCTAGGGTCTTCTCTGCCCCACCCCAGCCCCTGCTCTGTGTAAGGTAGGTTTGGGGGGTTGAGGAGGACTAAGGTCTTGTGCCTGCCCATGCTCACCCACATTCCCCAGAACCTTCTCTTTCCCTTTTGTGTGATAAAAGTCAGCCTTAGCTGCCTTGGGCTGCTGGGAGGACGAGCGGAGACGGGGAATGGGCCACGCTCCATGTTCAATGTGCACCTGTGTAGAGGGAACTCCTCTCATCTGTAGCCTGTCCTGCCACCCCTCGCTGACAACATTCTCTTCTGAACTGGCCTGAAATAGCCCTACAGCTTTTCCCCAGGAATTTCCCCATCCTGGGGCACTAGCATGGCAGGAGGCTTGAGCACTTCTTTCTCCTGACTCACTGAGCGGGGAGGAGACAGGCAAAGGCAGATGTTGCCAGCTTAAGCAAACAAGGTATGTCCCAGCGGCTGTGGCTTAAGTAAGAGTTCAGAACTCTAAGAAGGAAACGGGGCTGGGGCTGGGTGTCTGAACCTGATATCTGGATGGAGCTGGGGGACAGAGAGGTCTATCGGAGACATAGAGTCTATAGGTAGTCACCGAGACCGAAGCCCCACACAGGCTTCCCAGGGCCTGCTTAAGGATCCTCTCTTCAGCTAGACAGAAGTTGAGAGCCTTTAAAAAACCTCCAGGCCCTCCCCGCATACCCTCAGGAAATAATTACATCCCTGCCAGGAAAAAATGCAAGCAGAAACTTAGGAAAGGACTCATGACTGGATGGCAGCTTACACCAGCTGGTTTCTTGCAGGCTGGAGAGCCTAGGGACCCTGAAAGTCCCGGGCCAGAATAGCACAGAAAAATAAGTTGCTTACATACTGGTCTGAGCAAGAGGGCTTTGACTCACCCACACAGGGAGCTCAAGTGAGCTGTCACAGACGCCCAGTAGAGTAGCAACTGCTGTGCCAGTCTTCCAGGCTGTGTGAGAGGATGTGCAGAAAAGGCCTTCCTAGCATGAGACCCCCATTGCCTAGGCCAGGATGCTAGACAAGGAGTTCTGAACAACCCTATACAGGTGAGGGGGGGAAAGCCTAGCAGTGTGTAGGACGGTGTGCCCAAACACAGACTTGGGAGTCCAAGTGGGGCCAGTACAGGAGAACCCAGCGCCTTTCCAGTCTAGCTTCCAGCTGCTGCACACAGCCAAAGGCACTCTGCAGCCAAAGGAACCGGGGGACGCATGAGTCATGGAAGCAACGGGGCCTTCCGAAATGGGAATTCCATCCGCCTGACTTTGTTCTCCTGGACTTTGGTTTCCACGGCAACTTGGAGTTTGGAAGGTAGAGGGTCTGGCTCATGGCTACATCACTGAAACCCCAAGAAAGAAGACTGAGTTTTGTGTGTCTTCCAAGCACAAGACGCTACAGAAGAGTCAGGCCAGGCCAAGGTGGGCATCGGGGTCCAAAACTCTGATCTAACTCTGCTTTGAACTTCTTGGAGAAACAGGAAGTGGCTTTGCAGTCCTCCCAAGACCTCAGGTGTCAAGTCTTCCAGCTCAGGTCCTGGAAGAAGCCTGAGAAATGTCTAGTTGAGAATTGCTCTCAACTAGAAACAGAGCTCTGCTTCCCGAATGTTCAGCCTTAATGAGGATCCACTGTGAGAAAGGCCTTTACTGTTTACAAGCTCAAATAGGTTCACTGACTAGGCCTACTGCTAGCTTTCCAGGGCCTGGGGAAGGAAGACCCAGCACTCTCCTGGAGGAACAAAATGGCTTCCAACATGTATGGAGTCCCTGCCCCATGCCTGGTCCAGGGTAAGTCCTTCATAAGCATTGGCTTCATTCCAGGGCTAAGAATACATCTTCCCTAATGTAAGGCTTGGAGCCCCATAGCAGACAGCCAGCATTAGAACGAGTCAGTAGCATCAACAGGGTTCAAACCTGGAACTGCACCATTCCACACAGCCTTTGGAGACAGAATAGCCACACCTGACCCTGATGGTGCTTGCCAGAGCTTCACTGACAAAGCAGGGAACTAGCCTAGCATCCAGATGCTGTTTCCAAGGCAGGCCCATGCATAGCATTCACAGAGGCAGAAGTCAGGTGGTCAGCTCACCCACTCCTGCCAAGTGAAGCCCCGGGTCTGCGATGGGAGTAGGAGCACGGACCCCCTCCAGCTCAGCCCCCAAACTTCCTGATGGAGATGACTAGCTCTGATGCTCTCCCTGTGCAGGGGGGAGGAGTGCATGGACCTAGCATGGCAGAGAAGAGAGGGACTGCTAGGCTAGGCTACATCCTCTGCACCTCCGGCTCCCTGGTGGACAGACCTGTGCCCACCACTCCAGGCAAGAAAAAAGATCTAGGGTTACTACCTTAGTCCTCAGCCTTCCTAACGCTGCAACCCTCTAACAGTTCCTCATGCTGTGGTGGCCCCCACCACATAAAACTATTTTTGCTATTGCTCCATAACTATGATTTTGCTACTGTTGTGAATTATAGATACCTATGGTTTTTTGATGGACTTAGGCAACCCCTTTAAAAGGATCCTTCCACCCTAAAGCAGTCTCAACCCACAGGATGAGAAACGCTGGTCCTAGTGGATTCCGTCTAGACTCGCATGCACCAGCTCCATTGAAACTCTAAGTCTCCCAGAAGAGGTAGTCTCACCCTGGACCATGCCTCATGAGGTTGTATGTGTACATCAGGGCAAGCTCCAGTAGTAGCTTGGTTCTGAGCTCTGGGGCCTCCTCTGCCCCCTCTAGACAAGAGGTCCAGGTCCTAGCTGGAGTATTCCTTTGTAGGAGGCTTTTTATACATATGTGTCTTTCGCTACACAGGAGAGGAAACAAAGACACAAAGGAGAGAGAAAGGCCCACGTCCTCAGAGCAGCTCTGGAGTCACGTTTCCTGTTTCTTCTTCCGGTCTTATTTCTGTTAGGGAAGCCTTGTGAGCTTACTACCATCCTACCCAAGACTCTGGCCCGGTTCCTGTCTCTTCCATCCATCTCACTACATCTAAATATGCCATTAAAAGTGCAGGAGGTGGCAAGGGAAACGGAGGAACTGACCAAAGGTCACATAGGCAGCTAGCCACCCCTCTGAACTGCCACCACAGGACCAGGAAGAGCACAACCCTTACAGCCAATCAGGCTTCAGTTAGACTCTGTCTCTGCTACTTGCTGCCTCAGGATCTTACCCAAGTCACCAGACTTTCTTCACTGTCCTCTTTTGGAAACTGAGGGTAGATGCCAAGAACCCCAGAAGCATGTGGCCCCGCAGAGGAAGCAGCCCTCCCCAGGGAAGCAGTGCCCTCCGCCCTCCCGGAGGAGCCGGCAGGTGGTGGCAGGAAAGAAGTATCAGTTGGAGTGACCTTGCACCTCCCAGGCCTCCTGACCCAGACATCCACGAAGGCTGGAGACCAGGACTACACAGAGACCAGGAATACACAGAGAATGAGAATAACACAGGCCTTTTATTTGCCCCCAGCACTTGTTTCTGTGTGGCCGGAGGGCACTATGCTTTCCCAGATCTCTTGGGTACCCAGGGTGGGTGCCAGATTTCTGCAGCATCCCCTCCAAGGTCATGTCAGTCTAGAAGGCCCAGCTGCCGCCACTGGTTCCTGGGACCAGCAATGCCCTGAAACTGTAAGATGGTGACCACACCTCCAGGCGGCCTTCTCAAGGCCTTGGGTAAGACATTGCACTTGTAAGTTAAGAAAACTGACAGGGTGAGGGCTCTCCTATTACCGTTCATCTGCCAAGCATCCAACTACTGTTTAAATAAATAAAACTCAATGGGGAAAGGTCTGGGCTGTGAGGCCCAACAGCCCCCCAGGTTGGACCCTGAGCCCAGGCCTGGGCCTCCTATCCCAACCCCAGCCAGTTCTCAAAGGAACTTGGTCAGCGCAAAGACTCCATTATCTCCAAAGCAGGGAGCCACAGCTCCCGATCCGGCTCCTCCAGGGCCCTGACCTGCCAGGGCCCTTGGTCCCCTCGTACCAGGACGTTAAGGACCCGATGCGGCTGGTCCTCCTACTTCCTGTAGTGGCCTGGGTCTCTCTCGGCCCAGGCCTCGAATTCAAATGTCCATCTGTCTGTCCGGAGACACAGCCTCTGGGGGCTTACTTGTCCCCTCCGTCACAGGGAAGGGAGGCGGGTGGGCAGGGAGCCCGCTCCGCTTGGTGTGAACGCTGAGCTGGATACTGGTGGTCCCTAGAGCGGGGGACTCATCTTCTTCTGGTTAATGAGGTCCAGGTAGAGGTCAGAGCGGAGGAAGCGAGGGTAAGAGTCCTTTTCCATGAGCCCGAAGATACGTTTTTGTGCCAGGTCAAAGCAGCCTCGGGTGATGCTCTGCAGGTTCTCCTTAGTGTGTTCTCGTGTGTACGAGTCCAGGTTTACCTGTGGAGTCACAGAGGGACATGGTCAGGGCTGGCTGACTGGAGGCCACGTACCCGGGAGGCACTCCAGCCTCTTCTGTATCAGATGACATTACAAGGGGCCACGAGACCTGGATTTGTCAAGTGCTGCTGGTGATGCCACTCCTGGGGTCAGGCTGCTGAGGTTCACAGGCTAGCTGCCTTGAGATAGCGCCCTTCCCCCCGACACTGCCCCTCTGCTGCCTTTCTGTATATGGGTTAGAAGGAGCTTTTGCTGAGAGCTGCGAGCCCTAGGCCTGCGTGCCCACACAGTGGAGACTCAGCGGGAATGAGCTTTGCTGATCAGACTCTTCATCTTGTGTGTGGCTGTGTGTGTGTCTGTGTATGTGCACACACAGGTGCACATGGATGTGGAGGCTAGAAGACAGCCTCGACAGTTATTTCCTCAGATGCCATCCACATTACCTGAAGACAGGATCTCTCACTGACCTGGGTCTCACCAATGAAGCTAGACTGGCCGGTGGTGAGCCTGAGGGAATCCTCCTGTTTGCCTCCTCAGAGGGGATTACAAGCATGTACCTCAAAACACTTGGCCTGTGTGTTACATGGGTTCTGGGGACCCAGCTTGGGCCTTTATGCTTGCAAAGCAAGCCCTTGACCTAAAGTGAGCTGTTGCCCCAGCGCGGGCTCTCTTTCATTTCCAAAATAAGAATAACATCTGGAGTTGAGAATGCCATTTGAAGTTAAACACAGGAGCTCCTAAAGAACTCAGCATGTGCCAAGCGCACAGTAGTGTCTAACTAGGCCATTTGTCATGGAATCAACATTCTGTTCACTGGGCCACCTGGCAGGCTAGAGGCTGTAAGAGTCATTGGGGTGGCCTCTTCCCTTCCTGAGCTGCTGGCTGCCTCCTTGCAGCAGAAAGGTTCCTGGGCCGGGGGTCTTACCTCCTTGCAAGCCTGGATCGCGATGAACTCAGCGAAGATCTTCTTGGCTTTGGCTGCCATCTTGGACTGCGATTTGACCTTCTTGAAATCCTCACAAGCCAGCCAAAACTCCAGGTTCTCCTCACTGAACTCTGTGCGAAGGAAGGCCTGGAACACTTCTAAGCCATCTGTGAGAGGGGAGACCAGGCCGGAGTGAGAGGCAGTCTGCCTTGCCTGCCCTTAGCACCCCACCATGCACCTCCTCCAAGAGCCTTGAGAGGGGACATGCTGGGAATGGAACAAGGAGTTTCTCCCACCCACAGAGCAATGGAGAGATGGATACAGTCCTAGCCCTGTGGATGTCTTGTTGGGGCCTTGGTCTGGCTTTCCCCCCTATCTACACCCCAGTGTCATCCTCTGTAAAATAAAGATTATCAATCCCATCTCCTGGAGCCCTGCAAAGATCCAAGGGGACCTTACCCCGGAGGAGACAGCCACACTTGGCCCAGTGTGAGCCCTCAGTACACAGAAATGTTTGGCCTTATTCTGAGAATATGGTCTGAGCACACAGGTCCCAACGGCCTTTGGTAGGCAGGGCTGGCTCCCACAGGCAGGGAGGGGCTGGCAGGAGCCAACCCAAAGGCTAAACTAAGGACCTTCGTGTGCCCTGCCGGAACGGCAACTACCTGGGACTAGGAGACAGTCAGGGCACTTCTGGCGAACACTCTGGAGGTTGAGTTACAGAAAGAGGGGTGGGGTGGTAAGAAGGAAGGGGGAGGCAGAGTGGCTGACCCTACTCACATTTATGAAGCAGCAGCTTTTCCAGGGACTCGCTCCACTTGAGGGCTTCCTCAGAGGTAGGCCTGAAGGTGAGGGGAGGAACGCATAAGGACCAGAACCTGGGTAGCTACTCTACTTCTAACTCCCACACTGCCGCCTGGCCTTCTCCCCCGGGACAGCAGCTTCTAGAAGGAGTTGCTTGCTGGACACCAGGTTCCCCCAACAACAGCTTCCACCACCTTGTAGCAGGATCCAGTAGACAAAGCCCCTTCCCTACCACCACTGCCTGTTCCTACTCTTTCAAGCCAGAGTTCCCCCAAAGTCCCAGGATGCACAGGGTACCTACTTGAAGGACTTGGTTGTCTTGTCTGCCTTGCCGGCTGGCTGGGCCCCAGGAGATTCATTCCGCCGCCTGAAGATGGCCAGCTTATTCTTCATATCCTTGGCTCTGGAAGCAGAGAAGAGGGTTGATCAGCTTAGTCCACACCAACCCCTGCAAACTTGGGGCACAGGAGGCCGTGGGCTGGAGCGAGGGGCACCTACTCCTTCATGGTGTGCCGCCTCTGTAGGTTGCCATTGCGCGTGAGGTACATGCCTCGGAGCATCTCTGAGGAGTGCCCCCACCTTGAGACTTGGGATGGTGTGAACTGAGCGGTCTCTGGCTCCTGCCTCCCACCGGGTTCCTAGGCTTCGAGGTAAATGTGCACCGCAGAGAGCCGGAGCCCCTGCGCGCGCGCTCACTCTGTCTCTGGAATCCTGGCCAGGATGACTGGACTTGAGGCACAAGCCCGGCTGGGACTTAGACAGGCGGAGCCAGGAAATGGGAGGGACCGGGGTAGGGGGGGGGAGCAGAGAAAAACAGCCCTGCTGGCCAACCCAGAGAGGCAGCGTGAAAGGGGCATGTGTTTGCAGAGGACAGCCCCTGGGGCCAGCCCCCGGCAGAAAGCCAGACCCAGTTATTTGTGACCCACCTCCCTTGTTACCGTGGCAACAGGAGGGGGGGCAAGTCAGCAAATTGCTGGGCAGGAAAGAGGGAGGGAAGGAGGCTCTGCCCACCGGGGTGGCAGGACTGGCTATTTTTAGCCAAAAACCATTTTTAGCAAGGCTGCTCCTCCCAGAGGCAGATTTTAGCCCTCAGGAAGCTGCTGGTGAAAAAAGGGTTAAAGGCCCCTTGTTCTACTTCACACCCCAGTCTGTGATCCCTGGCCAGCCCCCGTGAGCTTTTCACTGCTAACAAACAGGGCAAGTCTTAGTAGTTCTAAGCTTGAATAACCTAAAGTATGAATGCTCTAAACTTGTGGGGTGGTGGTGGTGGGGTGTTGTGGATCGTTGGACAATTACTTAATTTCTACATATTT
Organism: Rattus rattus; assembly: GCF_011064425.1. NCBI lineage: Eukaryota > Metazoa > Chordata > Mammalia > Rodentia > Muridae > Rattus > Rattus rattus. The sequence continues at coordinate 90,828,157 of NC_046154.1, forward strand.
AGTTTCGTGATTGAATAATCTTTTTTCATTTTTGGTCTCCGTAATTCTGAGATGTAAAATGCTGACTGAACTCAAAGATCCAAAAAGAGAATTCATCATCCAAATCGCAAAGCCAAGTAAACTTAATTAAACGTTCTAGCTTGTGCACGTTTCTCCTTCTGAAGCTACTCAAGCCTAAATGCTCCAGTCAGTACCTCCGAGATGGTGTGTGGCGCTATACCTGGTAGAGGCTGGCAGCTCGGCTCTGGAGGCTGAGTCAAACTTAAGCTCCCACGTCTGCTGAGTTCAGCCCCTTAGCCAATCTGGAGGTCAAATTTCCTGCCTGTCTAACTAGGATGATACGCCTGCTACTTGGGAGTCCAGGGCTCTGGGGTGAGGCAGGTATGCAGTGCCTGGCACAAAGGTGCTGGGACCTTAGAAGCTGCAGTCACACCTGTCCTGGGGTTTAGGGGCAGCAGCCTAGAGATGGGGCCTGACCCTCTGCAATAGGTTCTAAGCCAAGGAATCCAGAGACCAGTAGCTCTCTGCGTCAGGATAGGAGCCCCAAGGCAGAGTAGTCTCCCATTTGGGCTCCCATTCCTTTGCTACGGAGGCTGGACAAGTGAACTCACCTCTTCATAAGTCTGTTTTCTTTTGAAAATGAGGATGTGGCACATGAAAAGGGTATGCAAAGGAAGACTAGTGGTCAAGTTTACATTGGATCACCTACACAAAGCATATAGAACCCCCGGTACAATGAACACTGGCTACTGTGTCCCTATCAGATACTAAGTCCTGTCTAAGCTTTTAGGAATGTGAACCCCAGACATTCAAAAGACGATGCCTACTATTAGAGGCAGCTACAGAGCATGGGTCTGAGGCAGCTGCAGAACTCTGGACACCCACCCTCCACAGCCACCTAATGCTCTCCCAGGTACTCTCCGTCTGGCTGTCGCTCTGGCATTGTGTGGATACCTCCTTCCAGTTCCCATCCACCCAGACTGCAGCTAAATGGGGAATGTCGTGCAGAGGATTGCTGCCTGTGTACTTCACTACCTCAGGCTGCAGTCTGAGAGAAGCCCAGCCTGTGATGTTGCTGCTAAAAACAGGAGAGGGCACAGAAGCCGGAGAAAATGAGTTCATAGACCAGCAGGCTCCAGCCTAGGTCTGTGCTAGGGAAGAGGGTCACTAAAGGCACCATGCCCAGGGAAGACGTCTGTCTTCTTCCCCCAGTTCCAATTCCTTCTTATCTGTGAGTGCCCCAAAGAATTCTCTCTGTAGCTCTTCTCCTCTGGAGCCTCAAGACTGAAGGTTTGAGGAAACCTAATGAGAGCACTGCCTATCCCTCACAACCCAGAGACCTTGTTAACTGGCACCAGAAATAAACCTTCACAAGGGTCGGGAGCCTGGGCTGGCCTGGTATAGTGTAGCTAGGCCAGCAGCGCCCCCTCCTGGCCATGCATGAGGCCACTAGTTTTCAGGAAGTCCAGAAAACTTGTCAGTTCAGCTCTTTGTATGCCAAGGACTTTTCTACATCACTACTTGGCTCAGAGGCTAGGCTGGGCCAGGGTTACTTAGTTCCTGCCTAGTTCTAAGAAAGTAAATTCTCAAGATACTGATGATTTATCCTGAGTCTTCAATATCTCACTGCTCCTTAGTATCTGTCTGGGGGTGTGGGTGGGGATGGGGTGCAACCCTTACTTCTCCCAAGTCTGGGAAAGAAGAGAAGGATGCCAGGAAACAATCGGGATCTTCCCAACCTACATGTTTTTGCTCTTTCTCTTCCGGGAGGCTTCATCGTCATCTGCGAGGTCAGTCCCACTCATCTGCAGAGAAAACAGAGATACAATGTTGTCTGGGTACCCAGAGGCTGCCGCCCAAGCCCAGGACACAGGGCTCCAGCAGCCTGCAAGCAGCCCCGGTGAGCCCCAGTGCTCCATCCATGGCAGAGCTCCCAGATCAAGCAGTAGGCTTCTTCCTGGCTTGTGGGGAGAAGCAGAGGGACAGTTTTCACAGGGAACAGAGTATTGCTTCAGACATCCTGGCTGGCAGGTGAGCAGAAATCCAGACTTCTGGTGTGTAGTTTGGCTGGTCACTGCCCCTTTCTGATTCTCCATTCCTCGGTTTCCACAACCAAGCCCTGATGGATAGCCCAGGACTCTGGGTCTAAGGAGACTGAGAGCATCCTCTTGCCTTAAAGCATTCCAGGGCTCCCTAGTACTCTTGGGACAGCATCTAAACTCCCCTCACACCAGAGTATCTATTATAGGGCCTGGCACAACCAGGTGCCACATGGATGGTTAATCTCCAGACTAGCACCTGTTCTAGGAGTCCCCTCCTCCAACCCAGCCCAGTAGCGATTTTGCTGTTGTCCTTGTCGACAATCCTGACTCTCCTTCTCGACAATCCTGACTCTCCTTCTTAAGGTAAGACATAGATTAAGACACCTCTGCCAAGCAACTCCAATGTCTCCGTCCCCAGGAAGTCTTTCCCGCCCTTTTTATCTCTTTTAAAGTCCCCACCACACCCAAAATGACTCGTCACAACCCTCCTCTGCTTGGCCCTGAGTTTTCCATAGGAAGCCTCAAACAGACTGGTCACCTTCAAATGGTCAGCATGGTAGGAGCACACATTTGTCAGATAAATACATCAGAGAAGATGCAGCCTGGGACACTGCATCTAGGAGTCGTCACTGCTAGATCCAGGGCCTCTAGTTTCATCCCTGTGTTCCACTACAACCTGCAGAGTCTATAGCCCCAGCTCCCTGACTTTGCCTGGACCGTACCTCCTGCTGAGAGGCCCCCTCTCTCTTGTGTCCTCCATCGCCTCCTAGCCTTATACCCCTTCATCTAGCTTCTGTCTCATTAATCCTTCTAGAAAGTCCATAGAGGCTCCTCACTTGCCCGGAAGAACACTGACCAACCAATTGACAGAATCCGCCCATGTAAATCAAGAGGCTGTCCACCAGAGGGCACAGCACTCAAGTGCCAAAATGGCACAAGGTTAATGTTTCCGAGGAAAGACTCAGGAAAGACTGCCTCCTTCCTGAAATAGTTGACGCACCAGATCCGAGGAACTTGTGTGTGTACGTGCACCCAGGGGTACACCACGTGTGGGGCCAGGCCCCAGCACATGAGCTGCTTCTACCAACTTGGAAGACTTTTTGTTGTTGTTGTTTTGGTGACAGTGGATGCCCAGGATCGGTCAAGTGCCAAAACCGGCAGACGATTCACCAGGATGAAGTGTGGATCCCCAGTCACGGGCAGTCTTGGCACCCAAGGCGCCCTCAACAGTTCACCGCTGTGCCTGTCCCACAGAGACACACACAGGCTGCAGTGCTCGGGAGGCCCCCACCCGTGGGAAAGGACCCACAGAGCTGGGTTTCCTCCCATTCTAACCTCAGCTTCCGCACTTTATCAGCCCCACACAATGGGCCTGGGGACCACTCCCGCCAGCCGCCACCCCCAGTCTCTACACTGCTGGGAAATGGGCTCTTCCTTCCACCACTGGGCGTGGGGTGGGGTCATCTTCAGGAGGGACCAGTCCTAGTGGGAAGCTCTGACCCCGGGTCTCAGCTTTCAGGCAAATTGGAAACCTCAGCAAAGGGGGGAGGGGGCTGCAACCAGGAAGACCAAAAACTGAGCCAGAAGGCAGGATCCTCCTGGACCCTAGCGCTTCTTCAATATCCCGACTGGCTGAAGCCTTGGGTCTTTGGAGGTGCCAGCATGGCCCCCAAGATCCTCTTCCTTCAGCTGCAACAAGGCCGTCCAGGGCCCTGCTGGCAAAAGGAGGGGTACCTTCTTCTACCAGTCCCTACCCCTCCTCGGTGTTTCTGCCCTACTGAATGCTGAAATGAGCCTGGAGTCACTGGCCCTCCCTGAACTCGAGCAGGGATCCCCGGGGCCTGCCTGGCCTCACCCTGCCACCTCCGGGACTGAGAGCTCACAGTCTCCCGGAATAATAACTATAATTCTTATTGTCATTACCACTATAATTAGAGCCATGATTAAGAGTGTAGCTTCTAAACAGCCTGGATTTGAATCCTAGCTCAATCCCACATTAGCTAATTGACCTTATGTGTTCCCTCTGCTTGCCGCATCTGCTCCCTTCATTGGTAAAACGAGGGCTAGAGCTGGACCCCGCCTCACAGGGCTGCTGTGAGTGAACAAAAGCAAAGGGCTGATGATAAGGGGGGTGGGGGGTGGTGGCTGTCAATATCCATCAGCTATTTCCAGGAGCATGCACCAGGCACTGTGCTCAAGTCTGTAGGCATCGATGATCTCATCCAATCCCCAAACACCATTTGCTACTGTTTTTCCTGGCTGGCAGCTGGGGAAACTGAGGCTTAGAGTGGTATAACTTGCCAGGGCTCTTTGAGCTAGCAAGATGCAGAGAATTTGACGTCTAACATCAAAGGCCAATGGGGTTTGAGGGCTCCTCTGTGAGCAGGACCCCACCTTGTTTCCCCTCTTGGTCCTGGTCTGACTCCTGGGTCATGTGGCCATGTGTGGCTGCCAAACTGGGTCCTGTGTGACCACGTGGCAATGGTAGTCTGTTCACTAAACCTATTTAGGCATAGGGTATTGGAATGTAGGGAATATCTTTAGGATTTTTTTTTTTTTAAATAGAAGCCTAGAAAGTATCATCCCACCCTGGAGACCATGGGCATTTTAGAGTCCTTTTATCTGATCTTTTGTGACCTTGGTCGGGACTACCATAGCAACCCTGCAATGGGGCAGAGCGCCATCGTTTGAGTTTTCCTCGATGTCAAAGAAAGGCCAGACAAGGCTGAAGTATCGAAGTCCTATGCTCACTCACAGTTTTACCTAGTGAGGCACCTCTAGAGAACATCCACTGAGCTGGGCCTCCAGGGTTCTGGCAGCAGGGGGCGCCATAAGCCATGTTGGCTCCACACCGGGGCCAAGCCCAGTAAAAGCTCCACGGGAAAGCCTCGTGGTTCCCTGACTCTCTGGACCTGTGAAGGCACCAAGTCCAAGCGTTATGTGTGGTTCTAAGATATGAGTCACAGAAGACTCTGCTCAGGGCACATGGGCAGGATGTCAGCGTGGGGCAAAGAGCACAATGTGACTGCCACCCTGTAGCAGGTAGCCCGTGCTCAGAGACGTACAGCAGCGCAAGCAACTCTGCCTGACCTCCCTGGCTCTCACATCATTACAAGATCACGGTGCAGTGCTACGGGCTCTTAGACTCTCTGATCTAGAGTTCTATATCCCGGAAAACTTCCCAGTCCCGTTTGATAAAGAGGAGCTGGTGCTCCTAGAAGCGACTTGACCGAGTTCGGGAAGGAGGCAGAGCTGGGACTGGAATGGGTCTACTTGTCTCCACAGCTGATGACTTCACCCTCTCTTCTTCACATCGGGAGCCAGGCACAAACCGGGAGGGTATAAGTCATGAGGAGCACACACTCGCCTCTCCCTCTGTCAGGCTCTTATCAGTTTGGGACCTGAGGGATAACCCGGGGCTGAGCCACGTGACTCATTGAAGACTTTTAGCCCCTCCCACTGAGAAGAGCACCAGCAGCGCGGCGGGGTAGCTTTGGCCTCTTGCACTTGAAAGGCTGAGGCAGGAGAACAGTCAAGGGTTCAAGGTCAGATACACAATGGGTTCTGAAATCCTACTTCAGAAAAATTAGCAATGCTGTGGGGTTATGAAGGTCAGAACAGCGCTCCACCTCCGTGTCCATCATCTCAGCAACGTGATAACCATTCATGGAGGACCCAGTGGAAACTAAGTGGCAGATCCGGCCTTAAGCCCCTGCATCAGGCTACCTGAGCCTCCCAGCGATGCCCTGGAGTAGTTACCATGACCACTCCAGTGAGGACACAGGCCCAGAGAACGCAAGGGCTAGCCCAAGGGGCATTTGAGTCTGGGTTTCACGTCTCCTTGCCCTGCTGGGTTTCTGACTGTAGCTGGAGGCTAGAGAGGGAAAGGGTGATGAACTTCCTGCGGAGTGGAAGCCACGTGTGTTCTAGAATGGCCCAAACACACTAGGAACAGCCCCTGGGGGCCCTGACAGCCTAAGTCACTCAAGCCTGAGAAATGAAGTATCAAAGAGGAAGTGACAGTGGGGACCGGACAGTGAGCAGCACAGAGCTGAGGCAGGAGGGACCTGGTACAGACCTAGATTCCCAGGTGTGGCATCTGTCCTCAGGAACTGGGGTCACCCGAATGGAGGGCCAAGTTGGAACGCATGCATGGATGTGTGTTAACTTCCCTGCATATAAATATTTGTGTTGGAGCAAGGATGGTGAAAGAAACAGAAACAAGAAAGGGTGGGGTTAAGCGGGAGGCAGGCTGTGGAGGCCTAACATAGGTGGTTGGGCCCTTGGTCCTCAGCCGCACTGGAGAGAAGGGCAGCTAGGCCTGATCTTTGTGATTGTAGTAGCTGTCTCGGGGACTGGCCTAAGGTGGTAATGGTGGCAATCAAACTTAGGCAGGTATCATAATCCTCAGAGCACTTGTTCTAACTGCAGGGTCTGGGTACTAGCGCTGGAAATTCTGGTTCCAGAGAGCTGGGCTGGGGAGGAGAAGTCACAAGGTGTAAGTTCCCAACCCCTGGGAACTTACAGATGAGGAAACAGAGCTACCCACAAGCCCTGGGAGTGTATAGCCCCAGAGTAGTTCAAGGCCCTTTTGGCCTGACCAACTTCCTGTAGAAAATTGTCTTTCAAGATGCCAGGTCTGTAGTATTTGTCAGAGATTACAAAGCTGCAAAGTGAGCTGGAATCTATTAGTGATGTCTGCCTTGGGTTTGGCTAGGGAGTGGCAGTAACTATGTCGCCTGCCTGTATTCTATACTTTGCTCTTGCCTTATCCTCCATTTATCCTAAATGTACTTGACTTTCCGGGTTCCACCGTGGGCATCTTTTTCTAGGTTTTCTGTTCGGTCCCAGGGTCTGGTCTCTCCTAAACTTTTGGATCTCTGAGCCTCACACAGTTGTCATAACAACGCTCTAGCATCACAGATGCTCTTCAGTGTAAAGGAGCAGAAGCAGGGCTCCCTGAGGGCTTCTTCCAAAGTGTGCTGTCAGTCATATCCAGTTCATCCCCACCCACTCGGGACACGGAGTGCTATTAAGCCCTACTTTTCAGGGAAGGAAAGCAAGTCTCAGAGGAGCTGGTGACTCACTCGAGGCCACACAATAGGTAAGGGTTAGAACTTAGGCTCAGACTGCCTGCCGGACTTAAAGGCCACGGTGTGGTTTGTTCTGCTAGGCTAAGTCCCCAGCCCACACAGAAAGCCCTTTCTTTCTCCTCCCTAGCTGAGATCAGCTCCGCTGCTCCTGCAGCCCCTGCCATGGTACAGAACACAGGGCCTGGCACAAAGCAGAAAACCCATAAACATCGGTTTGCATGTTTATAAACATGTGAGCAAGGCAAACAGCAGAGTCCTTATGAGCTCTAGTCTTGGAGTCTGACACTAATTCTGCTTCAGACAACTTGTAAACGGTGTGATCTGGGTCAAGTTATAGAACTTCTCTGGGACTCAGATTTCTTATCTGTGAAATGGGCCCAAAATACTCTCTAGAGCCCAGAGTTGCTGGCAGATTAATGTGTTGATAGAAATTGATAGAAATATGCCGGTTTTGTTGTTAGCTAATAGATTTATAGACTGGCCAGGCCTGAATCAGATCTAAATTGTAATATGGGGGTGGGGGAGAGTGTATGTGTGGAGATTAGAGGATAAACCTGGGCCGGGTGCCAGGCCTTGCCTTTTACCCTGTTAAGATAGGGTTGTTCTTTCACTGTTTGTTACTTCTGATTCCTATGAGTTTCTGGTGATTCTCACACCTCTGCCCCGACACCTTGCCTTAAGAATATTCAGATTGTGGAGCTGCATTACCTTATCCAGCTCTATGTGGACTCCGGGAAATCAAACTCAGGCCTTCACACTTGCCAGGCAAGTCCTCTGCCCACTAAGCCATCTCCTCAGCCCTGCAAGGCTTTGCTTTTCCAGATGCTATCTCACGACTTTTTAAGTCAAAATGCACGATGTTCTGAACTCAACCACACCTTCTCTGCCTTCGGCAGGGACCATAGGACAATGGAGCTGGGAGAATACAACGTCTGAGGGTGTGGTTTCTCCTTGACACCCCGAGGCCTCAGTTTTGTCTTCTATCAAATGGGCAGGCAGAAGGTTCACTGGGAAGTCTCTCAAGGAGCAAGGATGGAGCGGGGTTGTGATTCCTGTGGCCACTATAACTGCCCTCTGAATCTTACAGACTTGCCCTTCAACCATCCCCTGGCCCCAGCCCCACCCCGCTCTTCTTACCTTCCTGTGCCCAGTGAAGAACAGGGAGAGGTGGTGCATGGAGCCTCCATTACGACCCAGTTCTTTTTTGAGGGTGCGGGGAGAAGGGATGGCCCAGGTGGATGTGGTGCCCTCACCATCAGAGCAGTGTAGGGTGGTGTCAGAGGCAAAGCAGGGCCCACGGGCCTCCTGCAGCAGGCTGCCCTCGCTGTGCGTCCGGCGCCGCAGCGAGTTCTGCACACGCAACGAGAGGCCGCCCTCGGCGCCCTGGCCAGTCTCAATCAGGCTGCTGCGCTTGGCCTCATTACGATCCCCGTAGTTGTCATCGCTGGTGTCGTCCTCCTCATCTTCCTCCCCTTCTTCCCCTTCCTCTCCCTCTTCTGCATCCTCATCCTCACCAGAGCTGCCTCCATGGGCTCCGTCCTGCTGGCTGTAGGCACTATCCAGGCGGACCTCGGGGATCACAAAATTAGGTCTGGAGGCTGAAGGTGCACCTGCAGTGGCTGCGGGTAGCTCCCCGGGGCTGATGGTCTGCTCAGCAAGGGCCTTCTCTGATAGGGAGCCCTGGCTGGGAGGTGACTCCTGAGAGGGTAGAACATTCTGATCGGAGGCAGAGGATTCTGGGATAGCAGGGGGCTCTTGACTGAGCAGAGGGTCCTGGCTTGTAGACTCTTGACCAGCAGGAAGTCCCTGGCAAGATGGGACTTCTGTGGTTGGAGAGGATCCCTGGCCTGGTGGGGAGTCCTTGCTTGTTGAGGTTTCTGGGCTTTGAGGGGGTTTTTGGCAGGTTGCTATGTCTTCGCTGGATGGTGACTCTGGGCCAGGAACAGCTTCTTGGCCTGAAAAGGACTCCTTCCTGGGTGGGAGGTCTTGTCCTGCAGGAAGCTCCTGGCTGGGAGAGGGGTCTTTGCTGGGTGGGAGTTCTTGTCCTGCAGGAAGCTCCTGGCTGGGAGAGGGGTCTTTGCTGGGTGGGAGTTCTTGTCCTGGAGGCAGCTCCTGGCTGGGAGAGGGGTCTTTGCTGGGTGTGCGTTCCTCAGCATCTGGCCCCTTCCCCTCGACCAGGGGCATCTCCTTCTCATCTGCCTCTGTCTCAAACATCTGCAGCAAAAGAGGAAGGAAGGCTCAGAGAAGTAATACTGGAGATATCTGCTGGTCTGTGGGGACCACACCAGCCCAGACTCCCTCTCTCTGCATGGGAAGTCCTCATCTGTCTCTGTGTGTAAAGGACACCAGGAAGCCTCTCTCTGCCTTCGTGAACCAGAACTAAACCCAAGCCACCACGCTGGAACTGTCAGCATGGAACAGTCTTGAATCTCCCCAGAGGGTCACCCCACCAGAACCGACAATTAAAACAAGGACCCAAGTGAATCAGACAAACAAGAATTTGCTCTAAATGTTGAGCGTATATTTGAAACCAGTCAACTGAGTGAAAACCAGAGCTTTCAAAGGTTGCTCAACATCTGGAATGATCGGGTATCACAGGCACTTGGAACCTCACTGAGGGGTTACCCACCTAGTGTGAGAACCTCAGGAAAAAAAAGGATGAATGAATGAATGAATGATGAAAAAAAGCAAAAACAGCATTATTTCCTACCTTTTACCAATGGAAAGAGCCTTGGGGATTCTTACTGGGTTCTGACAGAATTCATTTGCAAAGAAAGACCCTGTCCTCTAACAGGAGTGTGAGATGTTGTTGTCTCAGAGGAAGCAGTGTCCAGAGAACATAGAGAAAGTCATAAGTGACCGTCCCCAGTGCTCCATGCATATATAGGAGGAAGCAGGCCTTAGGCCTGGGTGAGGCTTGGTTGTACTCAAGGGCTTGGAATGTAGCCGCTAGATCTACTTAGAGCCCAGTTTTCATTTTTCAAACAGCTATGTCCTCACAAATCTAATGAACCCAGAAACCACCTAGGCATATACCCTGAGACACTTTAGCACATGGGAAAGTATTCTCGGTGCACACTGGTACAGAGCCCAAACACAAGGTACCCCAGTGGATGAGCTCTGACTTCTGCTGTAGAAATCACGGTGGTCATCTGATGGACAAGGAACTCAGCCCCAAGAGCAACAAGCTAACCACCCTCGTTACTGTCCACTTTCCCGGATACAAAAAGGCCAAGCCTGAAGGTGGTGAGCACAGTGAAGCTCCAGGTAGGCCGCTCCACTTGGGAGTACAGTGAGTCGTCCGTGATTCCAGACAGCTTCTGGGTGCTGCGCACACAGGACAGAGGTCACAGGGATCAACAGAGCGGATGTGAAAGTACACCGGGAAGAGCCCCCGTCTAGGTGCATGAAAATGAAAATGTCCGTTTCCGGCAGAGGAAACGGAAGCAGCCAAGGACTATGACCTGGCCCTGGTCCGAGGAGACACCCCAAGGACGTAGTTCCTAGGCCAAAGATGGGCACCAGTAACTCCATATAACTTCCATTCCTGGAGACTCCTGGAGCCAACCAGGAGATGGCTACTTAGGGACCCCTCAGAACCTAAAGCATCAGTCATCCTAAATCCCCACAGCTTAGACAAGTGGTTCTCAACCTGTGGATCTCGACCCCCTAGGGGTCAAAAGACCCTTTTACAGGGGCTGCCTAGGAGCATTACAAAACACATATTTCCAGTGCTCTGAGGAACTGAGACACCTCTCCTGTATCTGTCTCTGGGCAGCCGCCCACAGCTGGAACTGTATTACAGCCTAGGAGTGTGGTGATGGCCTGTGTCGTGTCTGTTCATGATGGCTCTAGAGGGAAACTCTGAACCCAGAGCATCCCTACAGAGCTGTAGACGCAAACACCCAGGATTTAAGTTTGCCTCCTGCTCCAGATTGTGAAGAAACTCAGGGCCTGAGCTTTGACCTCTGCAGGCTGTTCCCAAGTGGAAGGGGAGATCATCCAGGAACAGACAGGAGTCTGGCATGCTAAGCAGTGAGCCTCAATGGCTGGTCAAAGTTACCATGAACAATTTGGAGGCTAGGCTGGAACCAGGGCACCAAATCTGGCTCCCTTCTTTGTAAATCTGCTTCTGATCTTAACCTGAGTACCATCACCAAATCCTGGCCTGAGTACAAAATCCATCACCAAATCTTGGCCTGAGTACCAAACCCATCACCTGTCTGCAAGGCATTATCTGCATCAGAAAGCCAATTTTCCTGCAGTAAAGTCATGGTACCCCACATTTACACACACACACACACACACACACACACACACACACACACACACACACACACCCCTCTCCCACAACCAGACCTCCATCTGCCTCTTATTGTCCTGGGAAAAGATGGAGGGAAACAGCTGCTGGGTGCCCTCAGGGCCCAGCACAGAATGACACTAACAAAGGATTCAAGTGACTTTCCCCTTTCCTGGGGGCCTTGGGGAAGGGCCTAGACCTGTCCCACAGGTGCCAATTGGCAGAGCTGGCCCTATCCCCTTGGGGGGAAGTGCAGCAACAAGCCCCAAACCAGAAATGCAAGTCAGCCTGCCTCTGTCAACTCAGCCCTAGTCTGAGGCCAAACCAAACAAAACCAGGAGGGGAAGTGCTGCTGCAGAAGGGGTGCCTGTCCCCAGAGGGCCCTACCCTGAGGATCATCCAGGAAGTCACCAGAGCTGAAGGACTTTCAGACAGCCAGGTGGTTATGCGCTCCAATGCTCCCTTCAGACTCTGGCTTTGGTACAGTGGGGCCCACCTTTTAGCTGTGCTACTTAATCTCTCCTTTTCTCTAGCTGAGCCTAGGGAGGCCACACAGGTCTCACAGGATGCCCTCCCCCCCATCCCTAGCCCAGGAGACACACTGATGCAATGGCCACTTATTAGGGGTCTCGCTCTAAAGATGGGGGGCAGAGGCCTGAGACCATGAGACAATTACCTAAGAAAGCTGAGACTCATGCAAGATTAGCACCATGTCTCCTGTCCCAGGTGTCTCATATGCTGGGGGAGGGAGCAGGTTGTGAGTATGCCTGGAGCCCATCTACAAAAGTCAATGCTTTGCAGACAGGGCCTAGAACTCCTCATTCTATGCCAAGCCCCCAGGCTGGATCTCTGTGTACTGTGACCACTGTGGGCAGGTTTGGTCAGGCCAGTGTTCCTGGGAGAGCTAGCTGGGGTGGTAGCGGCTTGAGGGCATACTCTAGAGAAGCTTCCAAGAAACCTGAGAACCCCAGAAATCTGGAATGGCAGGAGGGGATACAGAGATGGCAAAAGGGAGAGAGGTGCGAGGATAAATGGCAGGGTAGATCGTACTGAGAATGGCATGGGTGTAGGTGTCTATGTAGAACCAGCTCTGGGTGATGCTGGGAGGGCCTGGGGGAAGGATACATCTATTCATTTATTCACAGGCACTGGAGGGCCACAGGGAACAAGGACATAGACCTCCAGGAAGAAATAAAACAGAGGCTAGACAAGCAATGTGTTGAGCGCTCTAGTAAAGGAAGTACGGGTAGTGGGCAACCACATAATTTGGAAAGTGCTGCTATAGGATGGGGTGACAAGAATCCACCAGGGTGCTCGGGGAAGGCTAGCCTGCTCTGACAGGGCATTAGATCCCAAGCATAACAGGGGGTTGCTGCCCCACCTCCCCGAGTGTCAGTGTCCCTCCAGGTCTGTATCCCTCCATGTATCAAGTCTTTGGCGAGGCTGGAGCAGGGTTAATTCTGTCCTTGTCTCGCCTGCTAGCAGCCACAGGAAATGAGCCAGGCCCTCTAAATGGAGCCATTGCCCATTGCCTAATCAAATCCTCTCCCAAATGCAATCCAGAGCTTGGATCAGGCTGGGGAAGGGTGGTATCGACAATGCCCAGAAGCTCCTGCTCACACCAGCTGTGGTTGCTGACCTCAGACGCCCACCAGCTCCCTAGGGGAAGGACCCCGCTCAGTCCCATACAGCTGCTGACTGCGGAGCCATCCCCGTTGACCCCACAGGCAACCTGGGGCTCTCATGCCGATGATTCAGCGAGGCCCTCAGATGTCAGGCACAGCCTATGCCCTCAGAAACCACTTCCTGCTCCGGGAGTGGGGGTGCTGGTGTTCGCCTCTGTCTCAGGTTGGGCCTCCCATAAGTCGGACTGTTTCGGAAAGAATGCAGGTTGGAAAGCCAGAAAGCTGGGGCTATAGTCATTAGTTACAGACATGAGATCTCTGGCTACCTGCTTTTTTCTGCCACGGTACAGGGAGGCCAGGGAAGCACTTGTAGAGACAGGAACTTGTCCAACCCTAGGAGAGGCCCTCGGAGCTCTTGCCAGGCTGTGGGCCTCCAGGCTTCATTTTTATACCGGGCTTTTGGTCACTGCGTCTCCAGCTTCCACCTCCCTGGCTTGACACTCACTTCCACCATCCTCAGATACTCAACCCAAACCGAGCTCCCCCATCCAGCCTCAGCTGGCTCCTCTAGGACTGGCTTTGACACAGAGCCCAGAGCCCCGAATGCTGCCTCTGCCACCAGCTCAGTCTCCACACCACTGTCTTCTAGACCCCAACTCATCAGCCTGGTCAAAGTCTGGGAGGTTAGTGACAAGCCCTCACAGTGGTGACAGCCTTGGACACCGAACCTGCTTCATTCTTTCTGGCTGGGGGACCCTGAGCTTAGCCTCACTGCACCTCTGTATCTTCAGTTATGAGATTAAGAACAACTCGTTGTGTTGCTAGAAAAATGAATGAGCTATGGTGTGTCCGGAATTCAATACTGTGTGGCCATGTGAGTAGCCAGTACATGCTAACTATGACCACCCCTAACATTGCTGGGCTTGGAACTTGCCCAACGATTTCCTCTGACTGATCCACTGAACCCTGCTCTGCTCCAGGTCGTTCCTCTTAGCCCTGCACCTCTCTGATGTACCATCCACTTCCCGTCCGGAGCACCCCCTGCGTTTTCAGGCTACCCCTCTCCTGAGGCTAGATTCTATCGGTTGCTTTTACCCAAGCCTTACAGAACTCTGCAGCCAAACACTGTCCCAGGCTCATTGGACACAACTGTGCTTTCAGGGTAGAAGGGAAGAAAAGACATTAACCAAGGCGACACTGGAAAAAGGACAAGATTAACACCTGCCACTGCCTCCTGTGTAGAGGAGAGCTGTCTTGCTGTGAGGAGAAGTTGGATATGGGGAGGCCCTTGTTGATGCCACAGAGGGCAGGGAAGGTTCACTCAGAGGAGGAGGACCAAGCAACCTATGGGAAAAGCTTAAGGAAGGTCATATGACATGCGGCTCGAGGACAGAGTTGGAGATCACTTCCTAGATATAAACCCATTAAGCTCCAACAGCTTCGTGTGGCCCAGACTGAATGCATTCTGAGTTCATTGCTCCTCTGAGCCCTGTGGGGTTGTCACTACCAGTCGCTCAAATCAAATCTGGTACATCATTCTCTCGTCTGAATCTTTCACTACCACTCCGGACCCCGAGGCCAGTCACCAGATCCTCGGGATGGTCCCTCATCAAACTTCAGGCAACCCTCAGGCAAGCGGCAGGCTGAGCGCAGGGGACAGAGGGCAAAGCGGAAGGAACACTGCCTTCTGCTCAATTCCCAAAACTGTGCTGGAGAACAAAACCTATTGATTCTCCTTTTTAAAGAATCTTTCTACTCTCTCTGCATCTACACCACGTCGTTAACCCTGATCCGAGGGCTGTGGAACTCCCAGGGGCAGTCCAAGTCCCCCTGGCTATTCTCTGTGCCACGCTGGAAAAACCGTCTCGTGGGAGTCCGACTTACGACTTCTCTAGTTATAACTCTCAGGGGACCCCACAGTGCCTCTCCAAAGCCAAACTCACCCGGGAAGACCCTGTGAGCTTCCATTAGATCTCCACCAGAAGGTCTCTGATATGGGCTCCAGGCATCTATGCTAGGGCCTGGGCTACACTTCCCAGTGGCCAGGCATGTCCTTCCTTCACTTATCAAGACTGGGCCCTGGCTTATTCCCTATCCCCCATCCTCTAGAGTAACCCAGAAAATGCTTACAGAGCCCAACCGTGTGCCAAGGCCTGTGCCAAGGCACCGGAGCCAAACAGCAGCAAGATCCACCCCTGTCTTGGAGGAGCCAGCTCTGTGGAGGAGAGACTGGGATGAAGAACCAGGCCAAGCTCTCCTCTCCCCACCCCAGCCCTGCCCTAGGGGCTGTGGGAGCTGAGGCAGCAAGAAAGGTAGGAGAGGCTTATGGAGGAGGAACTAGGGGAGGCAAAGGAGCTCCACGATGCAGCTGGAGACGTGTAAACTACTGGAGAGGGCTGCGCTTTGACGGGGCAGGGGTCTGCATGTGCAGAGGGATCCCCGCCTCACTGTGGAAGCAGCGTTCGCTCATGGGACCGTGTCCTAGCGTCCCTAGCTGCTTTCCTCACGACTTCTTCTGCTCGTTTTACTTTTTGATCTTTTCGCAAGTTACTTGACCTCTGAGTCTATTTATTTTCAGAATGGGGCCAGTAATCTGACCTCCTAGGGTTGCTGGAAGTGACTGAATACAAGTAAAGGTGGGTCACGGTGGCGGGTGAACAGCGGTGCTCAATCAACAATCCCCAATCCCACTGTGGTCATCATGATCCATTTCCGCCATCTCTACAGCCGCCTTCCTGATCCCTCCAGAGCTGAGTGGACACCGTTTTCAGGGTAAGATTCTGGTTCCTACAAATGCCCAGGCCCCGCCCTATGGGGCCACCACCAGTGCCCTGGTCTCTAACTGCAGCATAGTCTCCTGACCCGCCCTATTCTGTTTTCATCCTTTCCCCTAAGATCCCTCCCTGCCTCTCTACTTACCTCTAAGCTTCCACATCCCTTGAGGTAGAGCTGGATAGGGAGAGACTGACCTGATCCTTCACCTGTGTTTCTCCCCCAGAGACCTGGCACCTCCAGGGCAGGAATGGATCTTGTTGGCCTTTGGCACTAGTGCCTGGCACAGGCCTTGGCATGTGGCTGGGCTCTGTAGGCATTTGCTGAGTAACTCTGAGGGGTGAGGGTAAGAAGTGAGACAGGGCTTTGATCCTCATGAGCCAAAGCAGGGCCTTCCTAGACCACAAAGACAGCCCAGGGGAGGCCCTGGCAAGGGAAGCTAGAGCTGCCTAGGGCCCTTCAGCAGGGCATTTGAGGGAACAGTGGGCTCACAAGGACACACAGGAGAAGGTACCTGAAGCAGTAGAGCTATAAGCATGCACCCGCATGCACACACACGGCATACAGATACACACACACACACACACACACTTACTTCAATGCCTTCTCTTTCTGTTACCCTATTACGGCCTTTCTTGTCCTCTTTTGCTTCCTTTCTTCCTCTCTTCCTTTCACAGATGCTCCCCGAATGCCCATGAGCAGGTATTATACTGGACAACAGTGAGTAGTGCCACAGGCAGGGCCTGCCCTTGCTCCAAGTGACTGTTCACAGCAGGGCAGGAATCCACTAGAAACTTCTCCTAACCCATGTCCTTCCCAGCGTCCACTCCAAATAAGGCTTGCCTGCACCATCCTCTTCCAAGTTCATCAGGCAGGATAAAAATGCTCTCCCGTGCTGAGAAGACCCCGGGGAAGAACACAAATAACACCATGATCATGAGACTAGCAACTGAGACTGGGCGGGGTGCCTAGGGTTGATGCCCATCTCCTAGCCATATGCTGTAGCCGCTGTGCTATGGTGGGGTATGTGGAGGCAGGGCCTGGAGCACAGCAGTGTGCAGCATGCAGTGGTGCTCTCTGCTCACAGGAGGGCATCATGGGCCAACCCTAAATCACATTTTGCTAAGCAATAGCTTAGTGAGCAGGGAACACTCCAAAAGCCAGGAACAGCAGACCACTGTGGTGAGGAGGTGGAATGAATCAGGGTTCAAATCCCCCTTCCACTCCCTCTAAGATCAGTGCCTGTGTGGGACCTCTTAAAAGGCTGGGGTTGCCTTATGTATGAAGCATCGTGACCCAAACACTAAGTCCCTACATCCCAGCAGTGCTTGGAGACAATCCACTTGAAGCACAGCGGGGCATGGGCCTGGCTCAGCACAGGTGCTCAGTAAGCACCCACAAATCCTGCAGTCCTGTTCTTAGTCCTGTCAGCAACAACATCGCTGACACTGTCAGCGCATGCCCCTGCATCCAGTTCTGAGCCAGAGCACTTAACATATTCTGACCCTTCTAGCAGCCTAGAAAAGCAGTTGCTTAGTTCAAGGCAGGAAACTGAGGCCTGACCCAAGGCTCAGAATCTCAGGAGGGGGTCAGTCTGCACCCCAAGCTTTCTCCTTGGTTCTGTCATTCGAGTTCCCTGTGAGACCTTGGCCAAGTCTTGCCTCTGCTGGGTACCACTCTCCCAGGATGTCTGTCTGCTCAAAGGGATCAGACCTTGGCCTGAGGCATGGCCTTCAGGCCTCTGTGAGGGTTGGAAGGTAGAGGAATGGATCTGTCCACTTTCCAGGACACCTGCCTTATCTGTCTTCATTGTTCCTTTGCCTGTAGGGTCTACAGCCCTAGGGGCTCTGATGAACAATACCGGAGGCAATAGAAGGCCCAGAGTACACAACTGGACATCAGACTCAGCTGCAGCCCTCCAGCTGAAGGTCACCCTGACAGGCCCTCAGGCATCCCTGTTCATACCACTGAGTCCCAACACACAGAGCCCCACTCTCTGGGAAGGGTGATGCTAGGCTGGGGTTGGGTTGGGTCTGCTCCAAACTCATCTCCCAGCTATCCCTGCTGTGGGACTCTCATTCCCTGAGTCTCACAGAAACCTGAGCAAACCATTCTTCTGTTTCAAAGCCTCCAAGCCCCTAGAGGCAGCTGTGTCTGCTCATGCTCAAGTATTGCTTATGAAATGGCGTGTGCGCTCTCCCACAGACATCACCACTAACGCAGCTCCTCTTCCCCAGCGCCTCGGCCCCACAGCCAGCCCGATCTATTTACAGGACTAGGACACACACACACTCTCTCCAGCGCTCCGCACCTGAGCTCGAGATGGCTCCTGCGACAGGAACACCCGAACCCCCCCCAGTCAACCAGAGCAGCCGCCTCCATCCTTCCAAAGCTCGACCCACCCGGCCACAGGTCTGCATTTGGTCCTGACTTCTGACAAGGTGACAATGTCCCACAGTGAGAAAGGACAATCTCTTTGATAAGTTGAGCATCTCCTCTGGGATGATGAATCTGGGCTTCTACATCATGCTGTGCAGAAAAATCTATTCCAGATGGGTTTCAGGCTTAAAAATAAAGCACGAAACGATCGGAACTTCAGAAGGCCTGCCATGTCTGTGGGGTTCAGGTCTGCAGAGTCAGCCAACCACAGGTCAAAATAAAATAAAAAAAAATTCACCGGTAGGGAAAATGTATAGACTCTTCTTCTATGTCATTATCCCCAGAACAGCATCGTATAACAACAATTTCTGATAATTAAACCTTCTGATGTCCACACGGGCTGGGTAACTGACGGCCTCTGACCCTCACAACAGTCAAGGATTCACACTGTCTTGGGCTTTGTTTCTACTTAGTGTTTTGAATGTGTGCACGTGTGTGGTGTGAGCGGGTGTGTGGGCACACATGGGTTTGAGGGCAGCCCCATGTGGGTGTGTGGAGAATCACAGTCGACACTGTTGGCCTCTCCTCAGTCGCTCTCCGCTCTATCTCTCAAGGCCTGGCCTCCCTGAACCTGGAGTTCATCTTTCAAAAGGTTAACAGATTGGATTGATTTAAATGGAGAACCCCTTTCTTCAAATATTCCTCACAAGAATAATAATTTAAAAGAAAAAAAAAAAAACAAGACGCAGAAAATATATTCTTGGCGTGCTTAGCTATTAAGGAACACACATCCAGAATCATTTTCTTAAGCTCCCCACAAACCTGTAGGGAGGGGAGACAGATCCAATAGGAAAGAGAGGAAAAGGCTTGAAAGGGCGGGCACTTTGCCAGCGGGTATTCAAATGAGCAATTAGCATATGAAAGGCCCACAACCTAATGAGTCATCAAGGAAATGTAAATTAAAAACACTATTAGATATCACCCCATCTGATACCGGCAGTGTTGCTGAACACAGGGGGCAACAAACTGTCATACACGGGCCGGAAAGCAGATGCACTGATGTCACTTTGGGAAACTGTGACGGCGTCTACTCAGGCTAATTATACACAGCGCTCTGAGTCAGTTATTGCGAGCTGGAGGTATATCTAAGAAAGGACGTACTCCAGGAGGTCCTTGCAGAACTATTCCCTGCAGCCTGGAACTAGAAATACCCAAAACACTTGTCAGAGTTGAAATAATGGGTAAACCGAGGTATGCATATAGAGACGCACACTAAATAGAAACAGGATGAACAAACTAAAAACTTTGAGACAACGTGTTGACTGAATCACAGGGTGGGGGGAGTGACATGGAAGGAAAGAAGTCAGCATGAAAGCTACTCATGGGTCCTATTTCTACAGAGTCCAAAGTAGGCAAGCAATCAGCGAGAGAAGTACTGGATGGAGTGCCTTCCTTATGGACCCGAACGGGTGTGTTCATTTGGTGAAAAGCCACGAACTGTAGTCTTGTCATCTTTCTCCAGTACACCAGGCTTCCACCTAAAAATTCACTTTAAAGACAAAGGGGGCCCCTCAACAGCGTCCTCTCTGCCAGAGACAGCAGCTCAGTCCTCTGTGAGGTCACCGCCCTTTATAAACCCTCTCTCTCTAACACATTTCCACTGTCCTCCTCCAAAACGCTGCTGCCTGAGGACCTGCCCGCCACCTTCTGTGTCAGCCCCCCTGTCTGAAGGGCCAGCCTACATGGCTGTATTTAGCGACAGCCACCTATGAGATGAGACATCTGGTCCTCCGTGAGATGACCTGGAATCCACAGGCTTGATTTCTCCTCATCTAAGAGCCTCACATTTGCATCTTATTTGACCAGTGAGGAGGTTCCTGTCAGAACCACCGGCAGGAGAGATGCACACTGCGAAGTGAGGTCACTGCCCTTAAGTCCAGAGTCCGCACCCCTACCAGATGCGTTAGACAGCCTCTGGAGGTAAGGAGGCGCGCGGGTGGTGGCTGGGGTGGAGGGTAATGTGCATCTCCAGGAGAAAATCACATCTACATAGAAAAGAAACGGAGTCAGGAGGATGAAGTCCTGCTCTGTGGACAGGTACACATGTGCACTGACAGACAGCCTCACTCTGTAGGAAGCTTTCACTGAGGCGTCCAGGCTAAACCAGATGCTTCTCAGGGGCACTGACAGAGGGCCACCCCCACATCCATCTCACTCTCCCATAACTAACTACCCAGCCCAGACCTGAGATCACAGATTGAGTCTTTTCTGTTGATACCTCCAGGCCCCAGGAAGGGGATGTTGCACAAAGGTGCTTAATGGGCATAACAGGAAAGGAGGGGAAGTGAAAGTTGAAGCAGGAAGGGAGGGATGGAGGGGAGAAGGAAAGGATGGAAGGAGAGAGGCAAAAAGAATGAACTAAGTTGCTATTTGGACCAACTATAAACTATACTCTCTTCAGTGAAGTTTTCCAGTCCTGGCTAGACACCAGTTACAATCCGAGGACCCTAACCTCCTCCAGCCTTGTCTCAAGGTTCCTGCCAGCCATTTGCTCC
Source organism: Rattus rattus (assembly GCF_011064425.1). Taxonomy (NCBI): domain Eukaryota; kingdom Metazoa; phylum Chordata; class Mammalia; order Rodentia; family Muridae; genus Rattus; species Rattus rattus. Next base: position 90,848,923 of record NC_046154.1, read on the forward strand.
CCACCCCCAACTAGAGGCTCTGCACAGCTTTTCCTCAGTCTTTCTTCGTGCCCCCTCCCGCCCTGCCGCCTGTTTCCAGGTGCTGCTATCAGACCAAGTCTAACCTACCAACAAGTAACAGGGCAGATGGTGAATGTTCTACCAAGTCCCCTGTAATTCACCACTCCACTCATTTTCCTATACTGGGGGCCTGGGTAAGTTCTAAGGCATCAGCTCGGGCCACTGTGCCCAGAAGGGAGAGACCCTGGGCCATCTGGGGTAGAGGGTACAGCAGGCAGCTCTCTACACATCTGATGTTATGATCCAGACCTCCATCGGAGAGAAGAGGGCATCGGGGAGACTTTCTCCCCGTTGCTCAGTGCCTAGACCCTCTGATTCCCCAAGTGGCTGGTGGTGCATTCCCCCTCCACCCTATCCTGCTGACTAGTGGTTTTGTGGAGGGGGGATGGGATGGTGGGGAGGGTGTAGGGCATCAGCTCCCTGGGACTGAGCCCAGCTGGCCTGCTGTGAGTGCCTCCAGCCTCCCTGGGCTTAGGGGGCTGAGCCTTAAGGAGCCTTGTTTATCCCTGGGAGGAATGATGGTTTTCCCTGAGCAATGACATCTTGGAAACGGACAGACTCCACAAACAACAACAAACCTCCCTGGGCTGCAGCTTGCATGAGAAGGCTTCTAACCCAGAGGCGCCTGGGTAAGAGGCAGAAAGGCCCAAGGCTGTTTCTCAGTTGACCCTTGCCTTGACCAGGACTCTTAGACCTAAGTCTGCAGAGAACCAGAGAATCCAGTGGCTGGAACATGCCTGGCAATATCTCATCCAGTTCTTTTGCTCCCAAAGGGAAACTAAGGTAGAAACACAGGTGAATCTGCCTAAACTTCACAGATCAGGTATGAGAAGCAACCGGGTCTCTCGGGCTTTCTCTGCTGGGTACATTGCTTCTCTAGAGGTCAGCAAGCACAATCAGTGAGAGGTTTGGGCTGTGCCACCAGAGTCCCAGGTTCCTTGTGACTTCAGGTGAAAGCCTCCCCCCCCCCTCAATCCCTTCTCTATCCAGAAGGTACACAGAATCCATCAGCTCCAGATGCTCAGAGAGCACATAGGAAGCAGCCTTTAAGCTCCTCAGGGATCTAGCTGGGCATGAGCCCTCCCTCTCCAGCCATGCATCCCCTTAGAGAGCCAGGCAGACCCCCTGGTGGAGGACCAGCGTTCAAGATCTAGTCCAAGTAATGACAACTCCAAAGTGGTCCAGGTAGCTGAGCTCCAAGCCCCTATGGCCTGTGCAAATGACCACGAGTGTACAATGGATCCATCCAGGGCTCCACCTTTTACCATTGATGGCCAGACTGTGGCGTGATCACCACCCAGCACAGTATGACCCCCTGAATAGGCTCTTTCTACGGCTTCAGGTAGGCTAAAGTCAAAACTCTCCCTACCTCACTTACCAGCAAACCCAGCCTTCAATTCCTTGGGTCCTCCTAATACCACACTGATGTGTAGAGGCAGGGACCCTCCTAAGGGACTGCTGACCAGGTCATCTCCTGGCAGTGCCCACTCTCTTGCCAGGCACAGAGCTAGGATGGACAACCTGAGTTGACCTGGACATCAAAACATGGCCTTGGGTGGTAGGAGGGCAGGGAAAGACCAACCCTAACTCATTAGGGCATCCCGACACCTCTCTCCAACCACGCCCTAGGAAAAAGCTGGGCTTGTGGGTGACTAAGGGATGAATAAGCCCCACATCCTGCATAAATAGGACACAAGCAGCCACCAGAGATGCCACCAGCAGCAGACAGATGCATTCACTCCAGGTATGAAAGTTAGATGCAATTAAGACCTAGAGAGAACAGAAAAGAGGGGCTCTCTGAGCTGAGGAAACAGCATGCACGAAAACAAGGAAGTAAGGCAGACAAGCTGCAAAGTACGGTTCTTTCGTTGATAACTAGTACCTACCTCTATAATCAGGAGCCTAAAGGACCAACCTGGCTCAAAGCCGAGAGCCCCCGACAAGGACTCACTGTTTCGATGGCCTCCATCCTCACTATGTTCCTGTTTCTCAGATGCTGGGCTGGGCCTGACTATGCCCCATCCTGCAACTTGGCTCCCTAGAGGCTCCCTGCCCGGGGCTAAGCCATGCCACATGCTAGAGCTGAGGAAGAAGAGAGGTGGCCCTTGGCTGGGTGCAGAGGACTCAGAGGGACTGGGTGGAAACTTTGACTCTGGCTGAGATCCGGCCAGCATCAGAGGAGCAAGCCACTGCAGCTCTTGCTTTGGTGGTGTGCAACCACTCCAGCCACCCTGACAGGAAGTAAAGTGTCCATAGCACAAAGCCGGAGACCATCAGGATGGGGGACAGTTCTCCAGAGTTGCTGAGGGGCCTGGTGGCCATACACTGAGTCGGGAGTCTTGAACAAATGATGTCAGGCTCCAAGTGGGATCCTGTAGCTCTGGGCTAGATAATGACTTCCCATGTGCCCTGTCCTCTCCTCCCTGTTCTGGGAGGCAGAAGTCCACAATCCTGGTTTGGCTCAGTCACAGACCTGCTGCTTGAACTTAGCCAAGGCTTACCCCCTCTCTAGACTCAGGGTACCCTTCTAGTCCATGATTTAGGGCTCTTTTGGGACAGAGTAAAGACATGGACCCTCTAAGTTGAGGACAGAACCGATCTCTGCCTGCCCTTACAGGGGCTGGCTCTAAGAATGAGTGGTCTCAGCTAGAGCCAAGGGAACAGGTGTAGGCTCTTCCCTTGGCAAGCATTGAGGGTTTGGGGAGGCTTTGAGCTCATGGGGCATACAGCAAGCCTGCTTGGGTTCCCAGATCTAGGAGCCTAGCATTAACGCCCCAAGACCAGCTTAGGAGTCCAGCTCTTCCCCAGCCAGGGGGGTCTACATAAGAACTGCCATCCCTGGTGCTTGGTTTGTGGCCAGCATCCTTGACACAATAGCCAATCCTGCTGGCTAAGCACTCCGTTCCCACATAGTGTCCCAACTGGTCACCAAAGATTCCTCGTCTCTCCTAGAAAGAAAAGCTAGCTGGCCATTCTGAAACAGAGAAGCTCACAGTGGGTGCC